>NC_088837.1:23064306-23696806 GCF_904066995.2 Poecilia reticulata | reverse complement strand
AGAGACAGAGAGAGAGAGAGAGAGAGAGACAGCAGAGAGAGAGAGAGAGAGAGAGACAGCAGAGAGAGAGACAGAAAGAGAGAGAGTGAAAGAGAGAGAGACAGAGAGAGAGACAGCAGAGAGAGAGAGACGGAGAGAGAGAGAGAGAGAGAAAGAGAGACAGAAAGAGAGAGAGTGAAAGAAAGAGAGAGAGACAGAGAGAGTGAAAGAGAAAGAGAGAGAGAGTTTCACCTGAGTGAAGAAGTTTGACAAAATTGGTGTCAAATGTTTGAGCTACGTTTGTGCTGTTTTGTGCAGTCAAAATTTTAATTTCTGCCGCCATCATTTAAAGATATTAATAAAAACAGTTTCCAGAGGTCATCAGAGGTCAACCGCTGCCCCTCTCACATTTACACAATCTAACAAATTTGTTGTCAATCCGTTCAACTACGTTTGTGTAGCAACAAAACCTGTTTTGTGCTGCTTTCGCTCTGGACCGTTTTTGATTCAGACAAGTGAAAACCGTTGCTGAAAGCGCCGGCCACCAGTTCAGTTAGATTTGAAGAAGTCGGGGGGCGACTTCACTCACTCAGGTGAGTTTCTGCTCCGCTTACAGTTTCTTATTTGAGCGCAGAGAAACACTCGTTGTGCTTGGTGTGCCTGCGATGTAATCTGTTTATTTCTCCGCTCTCCGTTTCGCCTTAGTCACATTTAATAGCCGCACAGCGACGGAAATGTTCGTGTTTTATTTAAAACCAACTGTTCTTGTTAGTGAGCTGACGTATTTATTAGAACTTGACTGAAGAAACTCATTTTTTTACCTTTCTATAAATTTTTTAGCGTGCAGCTCAAAGACACAGTTAAACAATCATATTTACACATCTCAAGGTTTTACTGTTATTGGATTATATTTCTTAAACAGTGGTGTGATAACTGCCTTTTTTAAAAGGGAAAAAGACAGTTTGTATGTATTAATCATGAGAAATAAGAGAGTTGACAAATTTGTCAGATTAGAAGATGAACGCCTGGATTCCTGGTTTGAGACTGAAGGCTGAAAGTTAAGTAAAAATTACAAAATCAGTCTAAGATTAATCAACAAAAGAATTATTTGCTAGGCAGCATTTTTTTTTCATCTCTAATATGATGTTAGAGAAAAAACAGTTTTATGGATTACGGATCTTATTCGTTCATTATATGCCACTAATTAAGTGAATCAGCCAAAAACAGCAGCTCTGTTTATTTTTTTCTTAAACTAAATCCTTTGTTACAATAGAATTAAAAGCGATATCTCTATTTAAACCATAAACTGGTCTTAAAGGAGCTTTCATGAACACGTGGGCTGCACAAAACACTTTCATTATATTTTTTGCACTGAAATATTCTTTGGTAATTAGATTTTATTTATGCAGCAGTAAAACCAGCTGACCAAAGTCCTGGAGTTCCGCTTGGGTTGCTAGGTGATGGGCGGAACTCTGCCTGGGTTGCTAGGTGACGGGCGGAACTCTGCCTGGGTTCTAGGTGACTGGCAGAACTCTGCCTGGGTTGCTAGGTGACTGGCGGAACTCTGCCTGGGTTGCTAGGTGACTGGCGGAACTCTGCCTGGGTTGCTAGGTGACGGGCGGAACTTTGCCTGGGTTGCCAGGTAACGAGAAGTTTTCGAAATGGCTCGTTTTCCAGACATCATAAGACATTATTTTATTGCCAAAGTATTTTTTTTAAGTGTTTGGGTTGTCTTTAGAAGAAGTTGAGACAAAGGCGCGCAAAAAGTGAGTTTTGTGAAATGGGTCCCCTTTAAAGACTTCGTCCACCATTTTCTGTAAAACTCGTGAAACACCTGCGGTGAAGCTTGCTCACATTTCTGTGGCTCTGAGACTTTGTGCGCTCACCAGCTGAGGGAGTAAAGATGTCTGGAGGGGAAACGGAGCAACGACGATGACAAATAGTCGAGGCTAGCGGAGCGTCAAGCATCACACCCTGTGGTTGCACAATGCGACTCCGGCCGCCTCAGGGGAACCGATCCACCTTCCACCTCTGCAGACGGATGTGTCTGGGGGCTTGGATAAGGACTTTAGCGGCACACTGTGACATTATTCATTTACAAGTGATGGCTTGAATTTCTGGGGTTTACAGTCACAGAGACGATTACAGCTGAACCGTTGGATATTTTGACGTATTTCTGTTCAAGTTTTATCAAAAAGTTAAATTCCTAAAGTAAATACTTTGAGTTTATGACTCTGGGCGTTTCATTTGTCCTCAGAGCCTCCGGTCACCATCACCAAGCAGCTGGATGATGTTCACACTGTGGTGGGGGAGAAGGTGGAGTTCGAAGTGGAAGTGTCAGAGGAAGGAGCCAACGTTAAATGGTGAGAGCACAAAACCGTGGGGATCTTAGGCTGAAACACTAACAAATAAATAAAAACGACTTCAGAAGGTCACCTTTCTGTCCAGAGGACGACGTGTGTAGCCAGTACACAGCATTTAGTATTTTAACTGGACATGAACTATAATTATGATGTATTTTTAAGGTAAGGATAAGCAGATCTTTACTTCTGTGTGCAAAAAAGTAATTTTTAGGAGCTGGATTGAACCCAAACTACACCTGCAGTGGAGGAAAGACACGTGGAAATGAGCTTTTTTTGTTTGCAACATGAGACTGTTGGAAAACTGTTGGAAAACTGAACTACATTAATTTAAAATCAGCTTCCAGAATAAAAAAAATTTGTTTTTTTTTTCTACTGCAAAATGAAGCAATTAAATTACATTGAAACACTTCAAGTCAAAGCGAGAGAAAGTTTTGATAGTTTGTGAGTTTTTCTCCTCAGGATGAAAGACGGAGTCGAGCTGAACAGAGACACGGCCGGATCCAAGTACCGGTTCAAGAAGGACGGGAAGAGGCATGTTCTGGTCATCACCGAAGCCACGAAAGACGACATCGGGACGTACTACGCCTTGACCAACGGCGGAGAGTCCAGCGCCGAGCTGGAGGTCGAAGGTCACAGGAAGACTTGATTTATCCAAACTTTTAGATAAGCTGTAAACTGTGACGGCGTGTTGGGGCCGTTTTAGAAAGAGAACATAAAAAAAGACGAGCAAATTTTCACCAAAAAGCCTCAAAGCAACAAACAATGAAGAAACATAAAATTTTGAGTTTGAAAAGTTTAAAATTTGCTAGAAAAAACTCATATTTAGAGATTAATCTATGACATTTTCTTGAAAAACAAATGTTTTAATTTGAAAAGTCAAAAATTTGCTTGGAAAAAACTCAGATTTTTATATTCTTGTAAGCAACTGTTTGAGTTTGAAAAGTTGAAAATTTGCTAAAAGAAAAAAAACAATTTTTTCAGATGAATCTCAGAAAATTTGAACACAAAAAAATCTGAATTTTTGACACTTAAAACTCAAATTTCCAATTTTGGGGGGAAAATTTTTGGGATTAATCACAATGAATTAATCTCGTTTTTTTTTTTTTTTCCTAACATTTTTTCGTACTTTTCAAGCTCAAAAATGTCCACGTTTTTTCTTATAAATTTCCGAGATCTCAGAGTTTTTTGGCAAAAACGTACCCGTCCTTTTTTGTGTTTTTCTAACCCCAGCATGGTAAACATCTCACTGAGTTCTCATGGAAATAATAATCAGCTGTTATTTAAAGTTTACCAGCTCGAATCTCCCTGCAATTTAATCCAAACATGTTGACGTTTTCCATTCTGACAAGCATGAAAAGGAGTAAATTAGTCATTACTTACGTGGTAATTAATGAAACTTGGTTAATTCCTTGTATCTGCGGCTCTCGGCATTCGTCAGGCTCATTTTGTTTCCACCTCTCACTGGCTTCTGCTTCCAGACGAGTCCGCTAATTGATTATGGTGTGAAAATTGCCGTCCGTCCTTCTCTGTTAATTGGGGGGATTACTGGGAGTCCAATCATAGATCTGCCAACATCAACATGAAGCTGTGACAGTTTCAGCTCCCTGTGAGAAAATCTGAGGATAAAATAATCTGCATTCATCACCAGATTTATCAAAGGATTCGCGTTTCCGTCTCATCGTTTGTGATACTGTGAAGCAAACACATGATTAGAATATGTTTACTAATATAAGTAACTTCTGAGTTTGTTGCCCTGGATTTTACTTAGGAGTGTCGTAGTTGAAGGGGTTGAGTAGAACGTCACAGATTTAAAATCTTGTTCTTTTCACTCTCAGCCTGATTAAGTGAAAAACATCACTTTATTATGATTTTCTATTTGTAAGAATACAAATATGTTTTCATATCACTTCCACTTGTAATCGTTCTTTTGATTACTTTCTTTTCTAAGAAAGAAATTACAGAAAATATTCTCAAAAAGTGGCTTTTATTTCGCTCTTTAAGTTGCTCGACAGAGTATTGAGGCCAATGAGAACGTAGTCATGAAACTAGCAGAAAAAAGACGCAATTTTACCATAAATTAATATTTAAATTACCAAAAAAAGTTGTTTTAATAAGAAAAAAAATCTCAGTTTCTGTTGTTCATGGAGTTCTTTCTTTAAAATAGACAATTGTTTCAACAAGTATTTCAAAGTTTTGCTACTGATAGTAATTTGATGCTTAAAAATCTAATTATTTTGGGTTTTTTATGTTTAGAGATGAAGCATTTAAATTAAGCATTATGTCAACACTTATATGAATATATAGTTTTGGAGTTTTCATAAAATCATGACTTTTTTCTCATAATTAAAAAAAACGATAAATCTTAGCCTGACGCTTGGAGTTGACCTGAATCCAAAGTCCAAATAAATAGAAGCTGTAAAACAAGATGGCCGCCGTTGGTGGCCTGACGTTACTCTGAACTAAGGAAACCCAAGGAGTTCATTGGTTAAAAAAACCAACAAAAAAACACTATTTCCCCCAAATTTAAATCTCCAACAATTCATTTACATAAAGCCAATTAATTGCCACGCCGTAGTAAAACCGCGTTTTTTAGCTGATTCTGCTAAAACCTCGTTATGTGTGTGCAGATAAGGAGCTGGAGATTCTGCAGAGCATCGCTGACGTGACGGTGAAATCGGCTGAGCAGGCCGTGTTCAAGTGCGAAGTGTCCGATGAAAACGTGACGGGAAAATGGTTCAAAGACGGCGTTGAAGTTCAGCCCAGCGACCGCATCAAAGTCTCCCACATCGGCAGGTATTCCCAGACTAAATATCTTAGTTTTGTCGTATTTCAAGTGTACTAACTTACAAGTTGGAGAAGTACTTATCCCACTGTGACATTGTTTCAATTATAACATTGGAAAAAATGTCATTTTGTAAGAGAAATAATCTGCTTTTATCAATTATAAGGACTTATTTACTTAACACAAGCTCCTGTTTCTTGCTGAAAAGTTATTTTGTGTTATTTCAAGTGTACTAAGGTAGTTTTACTAGAAACTAAACAAAATACTTGGTAAGATTTTGAGTTTTTGCAGTCTGTTCAGTCATTCAGAGCTTAAAGGGCTTCGATTAGAGCATTATAAATACAAAGAAAGCAGCAAAATGTGGTTCTAGTAGTTTGTGTAAAAGCAGTTTATACCTTTATTCTAACTACTTTTTGTTTGTTTATCACTTGGAACCTAACTTTGTGTTTGTATTTGCAGTAACTGTGAAAAAGCTGAAGAAATATCCAGTATTTCTAAAGAACACTGAAAAAACACTAGGGGTGTGTAATAATATCGATTTTGCGATATATATTGATATTTTCTTTCCTAGAAAAAAATCGATATTCATCCTCAAGAATCGTAACATCCAGCTGTCACCTTGCTCACTCACTGCTTGCTTCGCCGGGAGAGTGATTCGGTCATCAGGCTTAGAGTGATTCCTTCAGATGTTAAGTGTTAAAAAGGTATCAAACTATTCAGAGCAGGTGCTTGGTGCACTTTATTTACTTTACAATGCATGTAAGCTACAGTTTGTACTGTTTCAATTAAAAGAAACATGTTTTCTCACCACTTCTTTGATTCATTTTGTCCAGCTGTCGACTTTAAGTCTGTGTCCAACCAGAGCCAGGTATTGTGTAGTTGGTGCTTTTAATCAGTTTTCAGTTAAATTAATCCAGTCCAACTCTATAACAGTCACAAAATGTCACCAAAATCACTCTGTCCCTCTAAAATCTTTCAGAAAATCGCAAAAGAGTATTGAATTGTATTGTTTTCTGAATATCGCAACATATATCGTATTGTGAGCAGAATATCGTGTATCGTATCGTGAGATTATTGTATCACTACAGCCCTAAAAAACACAAAACCTTTCCAAGTACTTTTAGTTTCTAGTACAAATACACTTGTAATAAGACTAAACTAATCCCTTATTGTATTATTGGCTTAGTATTACTGTAGTTATTTGAGTCTCATTTCAACATGCTCGCAGTAGAAACTAGACCAAAACACTGGGTGAGGTTTGTGTTTTTGCAGTGCACTGGCTGCCAAATGGCTTGGCAAACTTACTACCAGAGGGGTTTTTTTTTAGTCGTTTGACCTATTTTTGCAGATCGGCTGCAGTCTGTAAGGCGTTAACCTCTGAAAACACAATAAAAGCTTCCTCAGATGGAGCACACACCCCCAGGGGTCTGGGCTTTTCACACTAATCCTTCCTTCTCCATCAAAACAGGAGATCCATGAGGCGATTGTAATCCCACCAGGTGAAAGCCTCAGATTGCGTCATCTTCCAGGATAAACGGCAGGTCATAGAAATAGTTTTGTTTTGGTTGTTTGTTTGGTAACATCTGCCTAATTATCCTCAGGATCCACAAGCTGACGATCGATGAAGTAGAGGCTTCGGATGCAGGAGATTATACCTTCGTCCCAGACGGCTACGCTCTTTCTTTGTCTGCCAAACTCAACTTCATAGGTGAGGGTGATACAGAAAAAAAACATTTTGAGCTTTTAACGTTTTTTAAACATGCACAAGCCTTCAGCAGTTTTTTATTTACTGAGAATAATTTCCTTTTTTCTTAGAGGTCAAGATTGAAATTGTTCCCATAGAAGGTAATTCTTCTGTTTTTATTCAACTATCCAAAGAGTTGCATGACGAAATGTTTTGTAATGTTTTATGGACACTTCGGAACGATACACTGCAAAAACACAAAGTAACATCAAGCATTTTGGTCTACTTTTTAGTGCAAATATCTAAATAAGACTAAATTAACTTACAATTAACTGTTCAGCAAGATATAGGAGAAAATAATGCCTTAATATTGATTTAAAAAATTACTAGCAGAAAATATTTTCCTCATGTTACGAGTGAAATCATTTTCCAGTGTAACTGGTATTACTACTAGCAATGCATAAGAAAAGCTCAATTTTTACAAAATATGTCTCTTTAAAGCTTTTGGGAAAAAATTAAATCAGGTTCTTAATTATAATTAATCATAGCAAAATGTTTGAGTTAAAAAAAAGTGTGAAGCTTAAATTTGCCCCCAAAAAAGATAATTTTTTCCAGTCTTTCCCATAATCAGATCAGCTGGGAGAGATGGAGAAACAGGATGAATTACTAAAATTATTTTACTGTTGTAGACAAAAAAAAAAGTGAAACATCGTTTTACATGCAGTTATCCACTATTAAAGCAACAATACAGTGTTTGGTAATAAAACATTAAGAATTGAAAGTTAATCAGAACTTTTAAGCAGCCATGAGGATGATAAGATAAGATAAGATAAGATAAGATAAGATATTCCTTTATTAATTAATTATCTTTGTAATTTAAATGATTTTGGATGATCACATGACAGAACCTCCCAAAATCCACCTGAACTTCGGCGGCAGCGGCGACGGGAACGTCGTCACGGTGGTGGCTGGAAACAAACTCCGCCTAGATGTTGAGGTCACAGGAGAGCCGACCCCCGTCGTCTCCTGGATGAAAGGAGACCAGGTGAGATTTAAAAATGTTTTTAATCCCCACCTGGTTATGCACTCGTTTTTATTTTGGAAGATTGATTGTTTGCTTACTGATTTTTGGAGCCCAAATAAGCATTTGAGTATTTGAGTTTACACCAAAGGGCTGCAGGGCAGACGTCAGTGACCTGGAACCTTCATCTAAGAGACATGTATGGAGCTCTGGTAGTGCCAAAAAAATCTTGCGTTTATATCATGGTGATTTAAAAGAAAAATCAGTTAAAAATGTCTAAATTTGTTATCATTTTTAATTTTTTTTACACTGGATTTGAAAAAAATACAGGAGTTGAAACTTACAATTGGAGTCAAATAAAGCAATTTCTTATTGTTTTTTATATATAATTTGACAAAAAAAATGTAAATACTTCAAAAATGAAAACAACAATTTTAGACTAGTGTTAGCTTTATTTTCAGACTAAAATAATTGACATGGAGTTTGTAACTGCAGGGAAAAACTAAATTAGATTTGGCTTTGTTATTTTAAACACATTCTTCATAAAGACGTTTAAAGGCTGCAGTTTGTGACAGGTGATCTCTGAGAGCGAGGGACGGGTCCGCGTGGAGACGGAGAAGACCGTGAGCAGCTTTGTGATCGACGGGGCGGAGAGAGGAGACGAGGGTCCCTACACCATCAATGTGACCAACCCAGTGGGAGAGGACAAGGCCGAACTCTTCATCAAGGTTGTGGGTCAGTTACCGTTTAGTTCTCCGTTTACATTTTTATCTCTTGGCACCTAAAGGTGGGCTATACAAACCTTTTTCTTTTCCACAAAATCATTCTTAGATGATGAGATTTCAGTCTGGTCAGTTCAGAATCGTCACTTTAAATCCAAATAACTCAACGTTTACACTAAAATAGCTGAGAACAGAATATAATTATATACCCGTACATCTCGGAAAAGCAGAAGTAGAGCCTCCTTCGTAAACAACAAGAATGCAGCAGGTAGTTTCTGGATGGTAAATCGCCAACAAGACATTGTTGTACAGCACGTACTGAGATCAAACTTTTTGCAGTAAGTTTCCATCAATAATGTTTACCAAGAAAGTTCACCAGTGTTATTTTGACAGCTGCTTACATTCCACCCTCTGCTGTTGCCGACCTTTAATCAAATGAGCAACATCAACCTCTAATTTCCATTTGGGATCAATAAAGTATTTTTAAATTGAATGTAGCTGTAAAACCAGCTGTCCAAATGTCCTGGAACTCAGCCTGGGTTGCTAGGTTACAAATGGAACTCTGCCTGAGTTGCTAGGTTACGAGCGGAACTCTGCCGGGGTTGCTAGGTTACGAGCGGAACTCTGCCTGGGTGGCTAGGTTACGAGCGGAACTCTGTTGGGGTTGCTAGGTGAAGGGTTAAATATTGAAGATTTTTGAAACAGCGCATTTTCCAGAGCCCAATAAACATTAACTTATTGCTAAAAACCATCTGTATGTTTTCTTTAGACATTTGGTCTGTTTTTAGAAACAGTAGAAACCCAAATGGAAGTGCAAAAACCTGTGGATTTTGCATAACAGGTCCCCTTTCAGCTCAAATTAGCAGATATTCCCATATTTGAAAAGCTACGGCGCTGTGGAAGAAAGTTAAATGACCTCTAACGTCTTTTTTCTTTTCATCCAAGGACTCATTTTAATCATAGTTTCTCTCTGACTGTAACCTCCAGATATGCCCAACGCTCCCAGCAACATCAGGTGCACATCAGTTGGCGAGGACTCTGCCATCATCACATGGGAGCCTCCCTCGTTTGATGGCGGCGTTCCTGTTAAAGGTAAACGCTGCTACACGCCTCGTCTGATGTTTCCACATCTGATGTCCTCCCTGGAGAAAACAGCTTCGTGATCTAATGGATCCGTTTTCATTTCATCCCAAACTTCTCTCAGATTTACAGTGGAGAGGGAAAGCTTTTGCCTCCTGTATGGATTTCTTCAGTTTTTGTCTTTTTCTGTAACACTTACAGAAAAAGAAAAAACAGGTCATCAAACAATTTAATATAAAGTTCGATTTTGAAATTATTTCATTGTTTACAGTTACTTGACTGACATTTCTGAATATTCTATTCAATACAAGTAACTTCAATGAAGATAGGAGAAACATTTTAACCAAAAATATGTGTGAAACACACACACACACACACACACACACACACACACCTTCAGTTTATGTCAAAGTGAGACCTCTTTTTCACACACCAGCTTTGTTGATCTTAACCTGGTGAGCTTGTTGGATCATTTTGAGACTAAGATTATTTATTCATTGTCATTATCCTCTCCTAATGCACGTATTACTTACTGTAGGGTTTAATTTTATTCAAAGTTTAGGTTTTGTATTTATTTGTATTATATATTTTTTTATTTTAGTTCTTAAAATGCTAGAATTTATACATCTGTTTGATTTTAAAATATTAAATCAGATTTTATGATCAGTTACTCAGTACTTGAATATCATTTTTACCAAATAATTTTTACTTTTACTTCAGTAATATTATTGTGAAACATTGATATTCTTACTTGAGTAAAATTTCTGAATATTCCTTCCAATACAAGTAACTTTAACAAACATTTTAACCAAAAATCTATGAAACATGGATGCACAAGTGGAATTTGTTAAAGTGAGACCTCCTGTTCATACACCAGCTTTGTTCTCTTATTTTCTATCTGCTGAACTTAGCTACAGTATTTACTGTCATTACCTCGTTCTAATTTACATATTACTTACTGTAAATATTGATTTTATGTAAAGTTTAATCTTGAGAATATTGATTTGAAAATGAAAGTTTTGTATTTATTTGTAGTAGTTTAATGACGTCATTTCAAAAATATTGAATCATATTTTATTATCAGTTACTCAAGTAGCATTTTTACCAAATACTTTTTACTTTTACTTGAGTATTTTCTTGGACAGCTACTTTTTATTTTTACAAAGTGAAATACTTTTGAAGTCGTGCTGCTCCTTTTGAGTAGATTTTTGGCTGCTCTGCTCACTGCAGGTTACCTGCTGGAGAGAAGGAAGGTCGGTTCAACCAGATGGACCAAACTAAACTTCGACGTTTACGAGTCCACCACCTACGAGGCCAAGAAGATGCTTGAAGGCGTTCTTTACGAGATGAGAGTGTTTGCGGTCAACAGCGTCGGCGTCTCTGAGCCCAGCGCCACCTCCCAGCCCTTCATGCCCATCGGTGCGTCGTTGACGGAGCGGCTAATTAACCCAGGCTTTCCACACGGCACTCATTCTGACGCAGCTTAACCTGCCTTCCCTTCCCGTTCATTCCAGGCATTAAGGTCTTAATTAGCTCTTGTGTCTCTCAGCCCCCACCAGCGAGCCGACTCGCCTCACTGTGGAGGATCTGACCGACTCTAGCTGTTCACTCAAGTGGCGACCTCCAGAAAAGGTCGGAGCCGGCGGCCTCAACGGCTACATCATTGAGTACTGCACAGAAGGAAGTAAATGAAACAAATCGTATCTGAATGCATTAGACAGTAGTGTGACGTGTTGTATGAGCTTGGGCTGCAACTAATGACTATTTTAGCAATCGATTATTCTATCGATTAATCGTTTATTCTATAGATTAATCGATAATTTTTTAAATCAATTAATCAGTTTTTATATCAGATTTTCAAACATTTTTTGATTAATCGGTTGCTGTGTTGATTAATTAATTTTTATCGATTAATCGTTTATTCTACAGATTAATCGATAATTTTTTATCAATTAATCAGTTTTTAAATCAGATTTTCACAATTTTTTTGATTAATCGGTTACTGTGTTGATTAATTAATTTTTATCGATTAATTGTTTATTCTACAGATTAATCGATCATTTTTTATCAATCAGTTTTTATATCAGATTTTCAAACATTTTTCGATTAATCAGTTGCTGTGTTGATTAATGAATCATTTTTATCGATTGATTGGTTATTCTATAGAATAATCAAATATTCTGTCAATTAATCAAATATTGTACTGATTAATCAAATAAAAATGGTCACATTCTGCAGATTTTTCATTTAACAACTTATTGCTAACAATATTAGAAATACATTTAAAAATACAAATAATTAAATAAGAAAATAAACATTTAACTGCCTAAAATTAATCATTTATTTAGTAAACGATTGATCATTTGTTGCAAAGGATGCATCTGCAGCGAAAATACTTCTGAAATCAACATAAAGCTCAGACCTTTCTGCTTGACTTTAAGGAAATAATAAGTCTTACCTAAGGTGAAACACTGAGTCAATCGGGAACAAATCAAAATGCATTTTGATTATTATTTTATTAAGAAATTAAGCTAAGAATATGAGCAATGAGGAGTTTTTAACATATTTAAAGACAAATGAGCTTTATTTATTAATTTTTTTATCTCGAGTGCAAAATGTTTGTTTTTTTTAACAGCTTTGGCTTATTTACTGTTCTTACAGCAAATGACTTACTCTAGTTTATGATTAATCGATTACTAAATTCATTATTTCAGTAATCGATTAATCGTTTCAGCTCTAGTTCGAGCTGATGCTCCTTGATGCTAATTTTAAATATCAGCTGTTTATTTGCTGTCAGGGTTTGATGAATCCTTTGTTTTCCCAGGTGACCAGTGGGTGCAGGCCAATAAGGAACCAGTGGAAATGAGCCAGTACACGGTGAAGGGCCTCCCCACCGGGGACAAGATGCTGTTCAGAGTGTTTGCAGTGAACGTCGCTGGACGCAGCCCCCCCGCCACGCTGGCTCAGGCCGTCACCATCAGGGAGGTCGTAGGTAAGAGACTCACCTAATGTAGCTTAAAGTTCCCTGAGCAACAAGCTTTAGGCTTTTTTCTTTAGTTTTTCTCTAGTTTGGTTTAGAGCTGAAACGATTAATCATGATTAATCGATTATTGAAATAATTTTCAACTAGTTTAGTAATTGATTAATCATTAATTGCAGTATACAGACTCAATAAAAAATAAATTTTGTTAAATAATAACATAATCAGAGCGGTGATTAAACCAAAACAGTGGAGAAAATATACACATTTTGTATTTAAGACTTAATAAACTTTCTCTTTAATTATGTTCTACCCAGAACTCTGCAAGTGACAGTTTTAGCTTCACCTGGTTCAAATTATGTAAACAAAATCTGCTATTAAGGACCTTTTGCCACCAAATTATTGATGTTAAATGTTAATGTTAAATTAATGCTAAATCAAGCAGAAAGGGGTAAGATTTTCATGGTAGAAGTATTTTAGCTGCAGATACAGCATATAAGAAATGTTTTCTTATTTAAAAAAGAAATGGAATTTTGTTTTATTTGCATCTTTTAATGTTTTTCTTATATTGAACCCAGACGGCTTAAATGGTTACATGGAAATCCTGCAGAATGTGCCACTTTTAAAATCCAACTAATCGATTAATCATCAAAAATAATCGATTAATCGTCAGAATAAGATAAGATCTTTAGATCTTATCGATTAAGTTAAGATCTAAAGATCTTATCTTAATCGATCCAAGATCTTCAAATCTCTTTTTCTCCAATTTCTAACTAACGATTTAACAAAATAATAATTACAAATTCAGGTTTTAGCAGTTTTCCATATTTTTACTGGATTTCCACAACAGAAAAGCACTAAAACTGGATCAGTTGTTCTTGTCATCCGGTTGGAAAATATTTTCTTTTATAACAATTTAATTTTCCACTTGTATCAAAATCCAGTAGAAGAAAATGTTTTAAGTCATTCAAAAGCTTCATGTTTTTATGTTTTTTGAGAACAAATTTCCTATCTTAAAGATGATAAGTTGTCTTTTTTCGACGGTCGTTGATATTTTCAGCTCTTGACTCGGAGCAAAAACGTCTCTTTGGATTGTTAAGGTTGCAAACCTCTGGATTAATGTTGGGGACATTAACGCCTCTCTTATTAGCGCAATCCGTCTTTTCATGCAGAAAATCCAAAGATTAGACTCCCTCGCAACCTGAGATCCAAGATCTTCAAAGCTGTGGGGGAGAAGGTGAACCTGGTCATCCCTTTCCAGGTAAAACTGACGTCTTTGTTCGTTTGTTTTCCTTACATGCAGAGGTTTCATGTTTGCAGATCAAAGCCTCTTCGACTGCGTTTGAACATAACAGGAAAACCTTTTGGACTCAAATCAGCCCTTAATTATTATGTTTAGCCTGAAAGTTTCAAATGTTTCTGGAAGAATCAACTTTATTTTTTTACGGTAAAGAGGTAAACAAGTTATTAATATGGACTCTTTTAAAATAAAAATCAGAAAACGCATCTAGAATTGAGCCGCTGGTGGTGGTTCATGTATTTTTGTTAGCGTATAAAAAGGTTTAAGTCATCAGTACTTTAGTACATCATGTATCCTGATCAATGCTCTAGTAAAGAAACTCTAAAAATGTGGGTTTTAAAGGATCTCAGTGTTTCAGCTGTTTTGCAGTTTTCTAGAAGTTTGTTCCAGATTAGAGAAACATAAAAACTGAAGTCTGAATGCTTAAGAACAGGAGATTTAATTTAAGGATGACTGTGTGAAACCAAGAGGGAGAAAATGGAGCAGAAGCAGGAGTAGCCCCAAAACAGAACCCTGTGGAACACCAGACAGGCGTTTCCAGAAACATCCAGTGCAAACGTCTTAGTGCACTTGAAATAAGACAAAACTAACTTAGAGTAACTTTTTAGAGCAATAAATTAGCTTCATTTATGCCAATAACTCCTCTATATTGATTAATCTCCCGTGTTATAAATGAAATAATCTGGAACTAGAACCTTTTCATCAATATTACTGAATTATTGACTTAAACTCCTACTTCTTGATAAAAGTTACGTTTAAGTCAGTTTTGTCTTATTTCAAGTGCGCTCAGATATTTGTAGAAATTAGACCGAAGACGCCTGGCAGATTGTTGTGTTTTTACAGTGTAAAGCCCCATTTAGCAGCGTCAGATGATAAACGGCATCAAAAGCTGGAGTCAGGTCCAACATTCACCTGCATCAAAATATCCTTTGAGACTCAAAGAAAAGCCGTTTCAGTTAAAACTCTGACTGAAATCAGCCCAGAATCAAGAGCCTACGTCTTAAACGCAACGTTTTCTGCTTTATTTCCGCAAGAATTTGCTGAAAAATGCAGCAAATTATCTTAAAAAAAAAACCCGACTGTGCAACAGATCCAGGCACATTTTCTCGTGTGTTTTGGTTACTAAAAGAACCAACAACTGAGATTCCCCCTGATGGCTGCATTTTCTCTGTTTCATCTCCTGGAACAAAAATCCGTTTTGTAAATATCGCCTGCAACAGAGAGAGAGAGAGAGAGCGAGCGAGAGCTTTAAAGGCGCGAGGACAACTACAGCATCTGACAACAACTTGCAAACGATGGCGGCGCTGGTAGAGAAGGAGCCAAACGCAAGCGGCAAAAGGCTTGTTGTAAACGAAAATAGACAGGAATAAAGTGATTCAGAGGAGGAAGATGAGATGGAGAACGAAGCTGCATGATGATCTCCAGAGACAGAGAGAGCTTCAGCCGTTCTGTCGTCTTATATAAGAGGCGGACATTTTGCTCCTGGAGCTGTTTTTGTTCCAATAAAACTGGAGAAATGTCCAACCCGATTTTACTGCCACTGCTGTCTACAGTCCAGCGGAAAATACATCCAGCATCTTTGTTTTTACAAACCAGGACACGTTTAAAATAGTTAGAAAACGTCTTAAATCTGACATGAAAAACGTGTCTGAGAGGAAGAAAGAGGGACGGTTGGTGCTTTTCACCTTTACGGTTCTTCTTTGACGTATTTGTGTCGATTCCTCCTGATTTTTCTGTGACTGCAGGGAAAACCTCGACCCGTCGTGACCTGGTTCAAAGACGGAGTCCTGATGGAGGACAAATCCGTGGGAACTCGCACCAGCGAGGTGGACACCATCCTGTTCATCCGCTCTGCAGAGCGGAGACATTCAGGGACGTACACCCTGTCCGTCCAGGTCGAGGACAAGACGGACAGCGCAGACCTGGAAATCCAGGTCGTAGGTCAGTCACTAACGCCAGCCAGCATGGCAGCCGACGATCCAGATTAACAGCGTTTCAGGGCGTTACAGATGGAACATAAGGTGTACATTCCTGCCAAAAAACTCAGAAATTTTCTAGAAAAACCCTGGAAATGTCTGAGTTTAAAAGGTCAAAATAAAAATGTGGAGAAAAAAATCATACATTTTGAAATTAATATCAGAAGTTTTCTACAAGAAACATGGAAATTTCGAAGTTTTAAGTCAAAAATTTGGAAATTTCTAAGTTTTAAGTAAAAAAATTAGCAAAAGAAACCCCTGGCATTTTAAGATTAATCCGAGAAGTTTTCATTAAAAAAAATCTGAGATCAATGTAAAATGTCTCAGTTTTCCTGGAAATTTTTCAGTTTTTTTGGAGCTCGGAAAGTTCCAAGCTTTTTTTTTTCTATCAAATTTCTGAAATCAACCTCAAAATTTTGACTTTTTTCCAGCAAATTTTCCACTTTTGGAGCTCAGAAATATCCGTGTTTTTTCTAGCACATTTCAGAGATGAATTTTAAACTTATGAGTATTTTCTAGAAATTATTTGACTTTTCAATTTTGCAAAAATTTCTTCTTTTTTTGTATCTTCAATGCTCCTAATAAACTGTCATAAACTGGAGACAAGAGTTTATTAAGTTTGATTTTTACAAACTGTTTCTCATCGGTTTTTACACTTTAAAAAATAAATATTGTTATCATATTGTCGTTTAACAAATAATATGTTTTCTTACCAACTGAGTGGTTTATTTACCAACATTTTCTCTTATATTTTGCTACTGCAGAAAGGGAAATACTTGATTACTAAAGTAATAATTTGCTTCAGGAACCTGCACAGCCTTGCAGATTTAACTCTTTTAGTTATTTTTCAGTTTTTCTTCTTAAACTCATCACCTGCGCGACATTTGCCCTCCTTGTGTTGCATTTTCTCTCATTAGGATTAGAGCTTCACGCTTGTTCCAAATTCACAAGGTACTACAAGATTAGGAACCTGTTTCCAAATCTGCGACATGTCGAGATTTCTCCTCCAAACTTGATGATAATTCCTCATTTCCTGATCCGAAGGGCTAAAAGCAGCGAAGCTTCAAAGAGCTCATTCCCCTCTGAGACGTAATCCTAACTCCGCCGCCGCTCCTCCGTCCTGCAGGGCTCGTCTCCGTGGGCCGGGGCTCCTTGGGGATTATTTGCACGTTGACTGGGATTAGGGTTGGATTGTGAGGGCGACTCTGTCACTTAGCGGAGCTGGGAAGGTTGAGCTAATGAGAGGCTCAGATGGCGGCTGATCCGTCACCACGCTGAGGACTGCAGGAGCAGCAGAGTGAGATTGACGATAAACGCTCGGCGATGCCGTGCAGTGCTCCCTCGGCTGCTGCTGCGCTGTGACACACGGACCACACAGACGAGAGAATAATAACAGGCTTCATTCTTCTTCTTTGTCATGCAAAGCATGCTGCTGCTTTGCCAGTTTTCCTTTCTCCGTCTTCCCTTGATCCCTTTTCTTTGCTAAACTAATCTGCCAATCTCTCTAATCTGTCTAATCTGTCAAATCTCCGCCGCTGCAACTGTTGATTTTTGCCTCCCGTTGGGATTTCTCTCCGTCTCAGAGCCGTCTGGCAGAGTTTATCCTTCACTTCTGACAAGTCTGTCGTGGTTCTGTTGGACCTTACATCAGCCCTCGACACGGCGGAGCTTCCTGTCCTTCTGGCTCGTTTAAAACTCGCCGTCGGTGTCAGCGCCTCACTTCCTGTCTGACAGAACATCCTCTCTGTTTTATGTGGGGTGCCACAGGGCTCCGTCGCTGGCTCCCTTCTCTTTTCCCTTTGTGTCCTGCCACTAGGAGAAGTTACATCTGCACACAAACTGCCCCTCAAATGTTATGCAGATGACTTACAAAATTAGGAGGACGTATTACGCAAAATACAAATTTTGGACATTTTTGTTCTTCTGTTTGGGTTCCTACTGCTTAAAAGTGCTTAAAAAAAAACAACTCTGACAGTTTATAAGTTCATGTATTTTGGTGACTAAAAAGTCTCCGGAATGTAACGTCACAAATCGGCAGGCGCTGCCCGTCACCTAGCAACCCCGCCACCTAGCAACCCCGTCACCTAGCAACCCCGCCACCTAGCAACCCAAGCAGAGTTCCAGCAAAAGACTGAATGTATCTTATTTGGTGACACACAGATGAGGGTGTCCTGACGTTTAAGCTAAATAAAACTGTCAGAAACCAAGAGGTAATATTTGATCAGGAGTTTAGATCTGCTGACCAGTTAAATCTTTCTTTAAAAGATTAATAATAAAAAACATAAGATTGTCCTTCCACCGTTAAATCTTTCGTTAAATCTGTTAAAGTTAAATCTGTTTTTAAAACATATAACGTTGGTTTAAAAGATTTACTTTCACTGACTTGAAGAAGGCCACTCATGTGTTTGTTAGTTTTAGATTCGATTATTGAAGTGGGTTTATAATGGTGACCCTATGGCTACCATGTAGCGTAGCGACATTTTTTTCCTTATTTTTAATGTTGTTTTCTTTTTCTTGTGATTATATTTTTACTGTAAAGTGCTTTGGTCACCTTATGGCAGGACAATAAATCAATAACGATATATATTGTGATTGCAAATTGATCAGTATCAATAGGTAGAACATTCAACATATAAAATATTCCCTGAACTCCCTGAATCCAGAACCGCACAGCATTCTGGGAGACGTAGGCAGAGAAAAGGCTTTAGCTGCTCAACCTCACTGCTAGCTAAGCTACGTTGGTGGCATCAACTAACTCACTCACTCTTTGGTTACCTAGCAACTCACTCACTCTTTGGTTACCTAGCAACTCACTCACTCTTTGGTTACCTAGCAACTCACTCACTCTTTGGTTACCTAGCAACTCACTCACTCTTTGGTTACCTAGCAACTCACTCACTCTTTGGTTACCTAGCAACTCACTCACTCTTTGGTTACCTAGCAACTCACTCACTCTTTGGTTACCTAGCAACTCACTCATTCTTTGGTTACCTAGCAACTCACTCACTCTTTGGTTACCTAGCAACTCACTCACTCTTTGGTTACCTAGCAACTCACTCATTCTTTGGTTACCTAGCAACTCACTCACTCTTTGGTTACCCAGCAACTCACTCACTCTTTGGTTACCTAGCAACTCACTCATTCTTTGGTTACCTAGCAACTCACTCATTCTTTGGTTACCTAGCAACTCACTCATTCTTTGGTTACCTAGCAACTCACTCACTCTTTGGTTACCTAGCAACTCACTCACTCTTTGGTTACCTAGCAACTCACTCACTCTTTGGTTACCTAGCAACTCACTCATTCTTTGGTTACCTAGCAACTCACTCACTCTTTGGTTACCCAGCAACTCACTCACTCTTTGGTTACCTAGCAACTCACTCACTCTTTGGTTACCCAGCAACTCACTCACTCTTTGGTTACCTAGCAACTCACTCACTCTTTGGTTACCCAGCAACTCACTCACTCTTTGGTTACCTAGCAACTCACTCATTCTTTGGTTACCTAGCAGTTCACTCATTCTTTGGTTACCTAGCAACTCACTCATTCTTTGGTTACCTAGCAACTCACTCATGATATGAAATGCTTACTCTTTGTTTTTCATCCATATCCTCCAGTTCTGGGTCACCTTAGTTGGTCGTTGATAAGCTCTATATAAATCAATCAGATTTGCTGCGTTTCGCTTTCAATGCCGCCAAACTCACCTCTGTCTGCGTTGCGATCTCTCCAGAGAAGCCCGGCCCGCCCGTCAACGTTCACGTCACCGACGTCTGGGGCTTCAACGCCGCGCTGGAGTGGAAGCCACCCAAAGATGACGGCAACTGCGAGATTATCGGCTACACCGTCCAGAAATGTGACAAGAAGACGAAGGTACAGTCCCAGTGTATTCTGGGTAAATCTACCAGTTAAAGCGACCGCCAGCCAAACCGCTCCAATGCTGACGACCTCGTTGTTTGGATCTTATGTCAGGGTTATGCTTGTCTTGGTATTACACAGAGGTGGGTAGAGAAGTCAGAAATCATTGAGCGACAGCTGTAATGTACTTTATTTCTTATAAATTAAGAGCTCCTCAGGTTTTAGCCTGTTTGTTGTTGTCATAGCAACTCCATAGCAACTGTCATGACGGTTACGGATACCTATCAACATGGCCGTCAGCGACAAAGTTGCCAAATGTGTGACATCACATGAGAGCTACATATACAGGAGGGTGATTGACAGCGCTAAGACCCGCCTCCTGGCTCTGATTGGTTGTTTTTTGTTAGCCACTGGCTAAAGAAGATCAACAAACATCTCCCCTAGATTAGTGGCATGTTTTCTCGTATTTCCCTCTTTGGAAAGAGACAATTAATTACAGATTACAAATTTTAATGCAAATAATTATTTCTTGACATTCATAGGTTTCAAACAGTTAACAAAAATATCTTTGTTGTTCAAAAATTCAGCACCAAAAAGTGTATTTGAATTAAAAATGTTGCTTATTTTGTGATTAATTAATTACAGACCCTGCGATTGACTCAAGTAATAATACATATATTTCTGAAGATGATTGTTCCTCTGGATAAATGTAGCCAAAGTTAAACGTATTTCTCTAAAATGGTCCATGTTGGACGGCTTGTTTTCATATTTATACACCAATTAGTTTCTCCCCCTGGGCTGCACAGTGGCGCAGTTGGTAGAGCTGTTGCCTTGCAGCAAGAAGGTTCTGGGTTCGATTCCCGGCCCCGGTCTTTCTGCATGGAGTTTGCATGTTCTCCCTGTGCATGGTGGGTTTTCTCCAGGTACTCTGGTTTCCTCCCACAGTCCAAAAACATGACTGTCAGGTTAATTGGCCTCTCCAAATTGCCCCTAGGTGTGAGTGTGTGTGCGCATGGTTGTGTGTCCTGTGTGTCTCTGTGTTGCCCTGCGACAGACTGGCGACCTGTCCAGGGTGACCCCGCCTCTCGCCCGAAACGTTGGCTGGAGATGGGCACCAGCAACCCTCCCGACCCCACTGAGGGAAAAAGGGTGCAAGAAAAGAAAAAATGGATAGTTTCTCCCTGGATGCTCAGGATAATAGTAGCGTATAAATCAAATCTGCTGTAATGGTTAAAGTGCGTCTTTATTTATTTTCACACTGCATCACTTCTTCTTTAAAACGTTACTGTGAAAAATGCCGGAGCTCCTTCCTTTCAAACCACCAACCATTAAAATAAAAACACAGCCAGCCTCCGGATTCCAGCCGCAGTTTCGTTCTGCAGCAGATTGTAATATTTTCATTTTGAGTAAAAGGCTGTAATTGATACATATTAAACCATAATTTAAATGACTGCATGTAACACAAAAGATATTAAACCCACAAAGAATTATTACCCAATTAAGCAGCCCTCTGCGCCTCTGCAGAGACTCATTCCGCTTTTCATTTCATGGATTTTAGTTTTCTGCCTCCGAATGCTTCGTTTCACTCATGTTTGCGCTGGAAACGTTAGCAGCTTCATATTCCTAGGAGTGTTCGCTGCACAACCGCATTACAGAGAAACGCAGTTATCCAGGCTGCTGTTGAACATGGAGTCAACCAGCAACAACCAACTTTTAAGCTGGATTGTTGTTGTTTTTAGCTGCTTCTTCCACTCATCTCTGCTAGCTTGGTTACAAGTTAGCGTCAATATATGTTGACGCTAACAACATATACAGCAAAATGGATTGAAAAAACATTGATAGGTAAAAGTAATAGAATCGGAAATCATTTAAAATAATTACGTTCATGAGTTTGCTGTGCTAGATGATGCTAATGTGAGCTAGCACAATGCCAGGGCGGAAAGATATTAGCACAATCCGTAGCGTTAGCTTAGTTTCATGTGTGGTAAAAGAGTTTCTGTTTCTTTATTCTTTTTGTATTTCATTGTAATAAAGAATAGTGTGTGATTTAAATAGAATAACAACAAATAGATTAAAAAGCTGTTTAGTTGCATTTTCTAGACAGTTTTAACCATTTATGAACGTTTTGTGATGAAAAGATTATTTATAAATGTGTGTAAGATACTTTTCTGCTCACGTTTGTCATGTAGCTGCTTTTAAGTTTAATCCCTGTTTGTTCAGATTTGCTCTTTAAATCTCATCACTGGTCAAAATTCAATAAACTAATCAAACAATCAGGCTGGAAAATGTTCAGAGAAATTATAAAATCAGCATCGTAAATGTTACCACAAGACAATTTTAAAAAATTACGAAGAAAAAATAACGCATTAAGCTGCAATGGCCCAGTCAAAGTCCAAATTTTAATGCTTTTCAGAAAGAAACTGCATCAAATTAGAGTAGCTTGAAGCTCTGAGTTATCATTCCAAACAGCTTTCTAGACTCAGAAATGATTAGATTAGACGTAGATGGAGTAACTGCAGGCCTGGACTTCCTGTCTCTGCCTCAGGAGTGGTTCACGGTCCACGAACACAACCACAGGCTCAGCTGCACCGTGTCCGACCTGGTCATGGGGAACGAGTACTCCTTCCGAGTGTTCAGCGAAAACATCTGCGGCCTCAGCGACGACGGCGGCATCAGCAAGAACACCGCCGTCATCGATAAAACAGGTGAAAGGATCCCTGCAAACCGCCGCCGCGCTCAGAAACAAAACAAAAACCAAAAACACAAACCGGAAACTGAGATCTGGTTTTCAAAAGAAAAGAAAGAACCGGGGCCGTTTGTGAAGATGCACAGTCACGTTTTGGGTTTTTCATCAGGTTATTTTTCAGTCATATTTTCACCATTAATTAAATTATGAATGTCACAGTTTAAAACTAAATATTTAGCTTAGTTAGCAAGCCAAATGTTTAGCTTCCAACTAAATATTTATCTCACCAATGGAATATTTAGTTTGAAGCTAAATATTTAGTTTATTGCTAAGTATTTAGCTTACTAGCCCGTCAGTTTGATGGAAAACAATTAACTTTCTAGCTAAATATGCAACTTGGAGCTAAATATATAGCTTGCTAACTAAATATCTTACTTTGATCCTAAGTATTTAGCTTACTAGCTAAACCAGTTAAAGATAAAAATTTAGCTAGTTAGCCAGATACAAAGTTGGAAGCAAAACATTATGCTACCTAACTAAATATTTAGTTTTATGCTAATTTAGCTTGGTAGCTAAATAGATATTTGAAGCAAAATATTTAACTTGCTACCCAAATACATAGTTTGAAGCTAGATATTTAGCTTGCTAACTAAATATATAGCCAGAAAGCTAAATATTTAGCTTGCTAACTAAATATATAGCCAGAAAGCTAAATATTTAGCTTGCTAGCTAAATATATAGCCAGAAAGCTAAATATTTAGTTTGCTAACTAAATATATAGCCAGAAAGCTAAATATTTAGCTTGCTAACTAAATATATAGCCAGAAAGCTAAATATTTAGCTTGCTAGCTAAATATATAGCCAGAAAGCTAAATATTTAGTTTGCTAACTAAATATATAGCCAGAAAGCTAAATATTTAGCTTGCTAGCTAAATATATAGCCAGAAAGCTAAATATTTAGCTTGCTAGCTAAATACATAACTTGAAACTAGATTTAGAACTAAACTAAATATTTTGTTAGCAAACTGAATAATTAGCTAGCCAGTTAAATCTTTAGCTTTCGAACTATATATAAATATTTATAAATATTTAAAAGTCAGCTGTCAAAAAGTAGCTGAAGGACTAGAAGCCAACAAGCTGTGATCCCTCCAAGAAAAAAAAGGACAAGAATTAGTCAGAAGGTGATTTGTAGCAGGTCAAAGGTCAACTCTTTGACTTTTAAGCTAATAAAAACTGCTAATGGATGAAACCGTGAAACACCCAGGCCTCATCAGAGAATCATTTCTGGGAGAACCAACAAAGCTTTGTGTCCTGGTAAAATCAAGACTCTTGTTTCTACATTACAGGTTGAGGTTTTTAAAAGTGTTTTTTGTTTTTTTTTCTGTTTAGGTTTGCTCTACCAGCCCAAAGCTTTCAGGGAGACGGACCAGAACCGATCCCCCAAATTCACGGCTCCTCTGGTGGACCGGAGCGTGATCGCCGGCTACACCACCGCCATCAGCTGCGCCGTGCGCGGCTACCCCAAGGTACCAACCTCATTAAAACCACAGAGGAACGTTTTTACGAATTCAGAGACTTAAAATGAATTAAAGCAAAACTGCTTAAAAAACTCAAACAGGTTAGTCAGAAAATGACTAAACTATGAAATCTGTGTTTTTATCACTGTAAACATTTGGAGGCATGCGTAAGTATTACTGCAAATAAACAAATTTACAAGAATTTCATTGTAAATTCATAAATATAAATAAATCATGTCTTATAGTGTCTAAAGAAAAATAATAAAAACATTAAATGTATTAAATTTTTCTTAAAATTGACTAAAATCTCTGCTTTTTCTTATTCTTATAAAATCACTGAAAAATTAAACAATGAAAATGAACAAATTAGTAAAAAAAATTACTTTAAAAACAATAATTTCTAACATCTAAAAATATAAAGTTTTATATTCCATTAACATTATTTATCACCAAAATATTTACATTTTCATACTTTATTTGTGATCATTACAAGAAGAAAAATCTGAGATTTTATACAATTTTATGTAAATATTTGATGAAAGTATTGATTTTATTGTGGAAATGCTCATTTTTAGTTTAATTTGGTTTTATTACTTTTTAAATATATCATCACTTGTCATGTTTTATATTCACATTAACAAACAAATAAAAATAGAACATTTACATTTAAAAAATGTAAATCTCTGCAGCTGAAGTTTTCTGTAGCGATGTAATGTGAGCATGAAGTGAGGATAAACGGCGTAAACCTGAGGGAAATGAGGGGGAAGTGATTGCAGCTCGCGGCTGCAGCCTCCTGCATCCATTTCACCTCCTGCGGCTGCGGCTGCGGCTGCCGCGTCTCACGTTTCCTGTGTTTTACGAGTCAAACTGTGAGCGGAACAATAAAAGCCTTTTGATGTCGGGCCTGTTTTCACGTCAGCAGCTCGAGCGGAAGGATCAGAAACACAAACGTTGACCTGATTTCACGTTTTCCCTCCCCGACGCAGCCGAAGATCATCTGGATGAAGAACAACATGGCCATAGAAGGCGACCCCAAGTTCCTGATGCAGAACAACCAGGGTGTGTTGACCCTGAACATCCGCAAGGCCAGTCTGTTCGACGGCGGCCGCTACTCCTGCAGGGCCGTCAACGACCTGGGGGCCGACGAGGTGGAGTGCAAGCTGGAGGTTCGAGGTGCGAATTTCCTTTCAAATCGCTACCAAACAAACCAAACTCAATGTCGTTTCTACGGCGACCATTTACGCGTGACGTCACGCTCTTCGTAACTCCGCCCCCTGCGCCATGACGACCATCTAAACAACCAACGGCTCCTTTAAAGCCCGTCTAGAAACAGACATCTGTGACCAAGTGTCGCCTGATTTCGCTTTAAAAATGGTCGCAGGATGCTGCGGTTCACCAGACAAACAAGGGAGGAAATAAAACTTATTTTATTTTATAAAATACATTAATTTCCTTTTAATGAGGAAAGATAACATGGATAACAGCCGTCAGTCATAATGACAGTCAGCCCTCGGTGTAAACGTGGATTTACAGCAAACACTTTTTCACAAGGTAAGAAGATTAACGTTCATAAACTTTAGTAGTGATAATTATAAATATATCAAATATTGCATCATGGAGAAGGAAGGCGTCTAAACCAGTGGTTCTTAACCTTTTTTTAGGTACCGAACCCCCCAGTTTTATATGCCCATTCACCGAACCCTTCTTATCTCCCCCCCCCCATCCCGGCCGACACAAAATACTTTGTGGTATTCTGATGTAGTAATGTAATTATGTTAGCAGTGTTACCACCCCCACGCCACTAGAGGCAGTAGCAACACTGAAAAGATGCGACTAAGGAGCAGATTTAGACTATAGAATTTGGTAAAAAGAGTGGAGCTCCTTCAATCAGGGCTCCTCCGCAGCTCTGATTGGCTACGCAATGTAACGTGATCCTCTGATTGGCTAAGCAATGTAACGTGATCCTCTGATTGGCTAAGCAATGTAACGTGATCCTCTGATTGGCTAAGCAATGTATCGTGATCCTCTGATTGGCTCAGCAATGTAACGTGATCCTCTGATTGGCTAAGCAATGTAACGTGATCCTCTGATTGGCTAAGCAATGTAACGTGATCCTCTGATTGGCTAAGCAATGTAACGTGATCCTCTGATTGGCTAAGCAATGTAACGTGATCCTCTGATTGGCTAAGCAATGTATCGTGATCCTCTGATTGGCTCAGCAATGTAACGTGATCCTCTGATTGGCTAAGCAATGTAACGTGATCCTCTGATTGGCTAAGCAATGTAACGTGATCCTCTGATTGGCTAAGCAATGTAACGTGATCCTCTGATTGGCTCAGCAATGTAACGTGATCCTCTGCAGCAAGTGATAGCAAAGCGGGGCGTCATCACGACTTTACACAAGTGTATCTTTACCTCCGTGGCAGAGGCTCCACAGAACCCCTGGGGTTCGATCCAACCCAGGTTAAGAACCACTGGTCTAAACGTAACCACGGAGACAGTGACGCACCGTCATGTAGCCTAGCGTGTTTTGAAAAAACTGGCTAGCATCTCATCTTTTGTACGTTTCTAATGCTGGAACGCAGTTTGTAACGTAGTGACATAAATCATGTGGTGTGAATTCAGGTGAAGTCGGTAATTTGGTCAACACATCAGGAGGTACGGGTCGGTTTCTAAGCTAGCTGTTTATGATCCCCAACCAGGTGAGTTACGTTCAAAGACAAATGAGCTCGACTTGAACAAGTAGAAGCCGTGAAAAAAGTGGCAGAGAAAAAAAAGTGGCTCTGTTTAATACTCCCATCCCTCACTTCCGACATCCATCATGGCGCCGACATCCATCATTTCCGACATCCATCATGGCGCCTCCAACGATTTGGTGACGTTGCTGCAAAGGGTCAATATTCGCCTCCCAAGCAGCCAGTCTTTGTTTTAATCCTATTACGCGTCTTAAAGTTCACATTTTGATCTTCATTTTGGGATTCAGCTGTTTCCAAAAACAGGCCAAGCACTTAAAAAAAAAACACCAAGCTGGATTTTGGAAATAATTTAATGTTAATGGACAACGAGCAGTTGCACAAAAAAAAAAACTTCAGTCAGCTCAACTACGTTTGTGCATTCAAATTTTTATTTGTGCTGCTTCTCCTTTGAAAATATTTATGATGACCTCTGATGACCTCTGGAAACTTTTTTTTATTAGTATCTTTGATTTGACACAAGCAAAAACTTTTACTGCACAAACATTTGACACCAAATTTGCTAGATATGCAGAAGGTAACTGGGGGCATCTTCACGCAGGTCTGCCCTGCCGTTACCTAGCAACCCCAGCAGAGTTCCGCCAGTTACCTAGCAACCCCAGCAGAGTTCTGCCCGTTACCTAGCAACCCCAGCAGAGTTCCGCCCGTTACCTAGCAACCCCAGCAGAGTTCCGCCCGTTACCTAGCAACCCCAGCAGAGTTCCGCCCGTTACCTAGCAACCCCAGCAGAGTTCCGCCCGTTACCTAGCAACCCCAGCAGAGTTCCGCCCGTTACCTAGCAACCCCAGCAGAGTTCCAGTTTGTTTATACATGTAAAATTATACAGTATAACCAATAACTTTGGCTTTAATAGAAATTGGCCAATTTTCTCTTATAATCAGAAGGTCGAATGCTAGAAGGAAACAGATTTTCTATTTTTGAATATTTTTGAGACAGCAAACAGTTTTACTTTTCCAATATTAAGTAGGTTTAATTTAATAAAACTTATTTGGGAATTTATGCCAATTTGTAGATTAGCATAAATTCTAATCTACAAATTAGATTTGTAGATCTAATTTGATATTACACAGTGGGTAATATCAAAAGATATCTATAAATATAGACTTTTTCTGTTGTGAGAGGGAGACATTCGTTCAAAATAATAAAACTGAAACACATCACATTATTTTTGAAAAGCCAATTTGTGCCTACACTGCAAAAACACCAAATCTTACCAAGTATTTTTGTGTAGTTTATAGTGCAAATATTTTAGTTTACTTTAAATAAGACAAAACTAACGTAGAAGTAACTTTTCAGCAATAAATATGAGCTTGTTTTAAGTAAATAATTCCTTAATATTGATGAAAAATCCTAGTTTTATAGGCAGATTATTTTACTTATAAAAATACTTTTTTTTTCCATGTTATAAGTCAAATAATCTGCCAATATTTGAGTTTGTTGATGTGAGCCGACATCACGTGGGGCGTGAATACTTTTGACTTGGTGGTTTTTGTTTCCACAGTTCTGCAGGAGAAGGCGGAAGAGAAGTGAAGCGCCAGAGGACACAGTCCAACGGAAACAGTAAATGGATTATGTATAACAGGATAGTCATGAATAAATATGATCAGAGCAGATCATGCTTCACTTCTGCTGTGACCAATCAGAATCGAGCCGCAGAAAGCCGCCATCTTCCCCCCGCCGTGAAGCGGACCTGTCGCTGAACCGTTATAAAACATCCATTACCACTGCCTGTGTCTCTGGTTTCCTTCTGTGTCCATGTGTTTTCTATGGCACCAAATCTACGGCAGGCCGTTTTACCATAAAATCAGTTTCACCACACTTCCACTCCAGATGTCTGATTTATGACTAGACAACGTATTAGTAAACTAAGATATCTGTAATTATATTTTAACTAGGCTGGAGCAGTAATGTTGACTACTCACATTTCCTTCTGAAATATCTCTAGATGTCTTTAATGACGGCTTTTCATTTTTTAGATATACTGAATGAGTCAAAACATCAGATTTACGTCTTTTACATTTCAATAAAACAATAAAAAATAGAAGAAAGATGTATTAAAATGCACCGTTTTCAGGTTGTTGGCAGCACTTTTAGCTTTTCAAAGCCATTTCAACGGTGTTGTGTTTTACAGAAGTGAGAAAATATGAAATTATTGGCAGATTTGTTGAACTTGTATCCCGTACTGCTGAGCAGTACGGGATACAAGTTTGATAATTATCAAAAAATTATCAAAATTTTTTGATAATTTTGTGCATAAAACCCAAAATTAAGCAGGCAACTGATCGGACAGCTCAGTGGCTGCAATTCTTAATTCAGATATCTTAGAACGTAATTTTGAATTAGAAAACATAAAATAATGATAATCAAGTCATAAAATTCAGAATATAAAGCAAAAATATGAAATTAAAGTCACATTACAAGAATAGTCAAAATATCAGAATAAAGTTATATTGCAAGATGAGTCATGATTATTACAGAAAACAGCCAGTTTTACACACATAAAGTTGAAATATGAGAATAAAGTCAGTTTTATGAGTTAAAGAATTAATTCAACCGAATTCAGAAACATTTTATTAATCCAAAAGGGAAATTAAATATTAAATTAAGACTTTATTCTTGTATTATTTTGGCTTTTATTCTCAATATTTATTTGAGTTTTTTCTGTATTTTTATATTGCAAAATAATACAATATAAAACGGAAGTGACGTTCAGATGACGAATCATGTGACGTCATTTGAGACGATACTTTGAAATCTCAATTGAATTATTATTCTCACTTGTCAGAATATGAACGCAGGTATCTTAAATGGGCCATCTAGTTTTGTAGTTTTGTATTTTTTCCATATCTGGACTGTAGAGCGTAATTACGTGGCGGTCACACGGGACAGATTTTATGCCGCAACGGCCTGCCGTAGAAAAAAACCGGCTCCTGCTTCCTGAGTGTGTGATGGTTGAGTGGAAGGTTCAACACCCAGCCAGGCATGGCAGACATGCTGGAATAACAGGGATTAAAGAGCCTCTTCACAGATACGGCCCCATCATCTCACCAGCCGCACGTGCGCTGACGGTACACTGACCTATCGCGCGCGAGGCCCTCTCAGATACACGACGTACACAAACACGCGCTCCAAATCAGGGCCTCATTAGCATCACACGCTAGAGACTAATTAATGCACCCATCAGCGCTGGCCTAATTAGCTCTCCCACGTCATTACTGAGCAAACGAATTACCGCTAATTTACACACCCGCAAAACAAACACAGCGCCGACTCTGCTGGGAGGCGCCAGATTACCCTGCGCGGGGTTGGCGTGCTCATACCTGAACCAGCCGGCTCAGAAAACATGCATGCACCGATCAAATGTAGCGCAAAAACTGCGGAGAGCAGGACCTTAGGCTGCGTGAGGTCACGGTGTGTCCAGCAGAGGGCGTAAGAGCACAGCTGACCATCAGGAGGGTCCGAGTCCAAATCCGAGGGCAAAATAACCCGGAATGTAACCGACAGTAGATAACAGACTAAAGTAAAAGTAGCTGTCCAGGACATGACTCAAGAGTAAAAAAGTATTTGTTTAAAAGTACTGATCAAATTATCAATCAATATTTAAAAAATACACAATCAGACGAACCAAAATGTAAAGTTAAGTGGAAACTTTGGTATTTTAAGGGTCAAAAGCAACAAAATCAGGCAAAGGGAAAGTTTTACAAATCAGTTTCTTTCAATAAAAAACGTACTAAACTTTAACAGAAACAGCAGGTGTGTGTCTGTCTGGTGACGTTTTGGTGTTTGGTTTTCATTCAGTGGGTAGAAACTCAAGTAAAAGTATAAATACTTCATAATAACATTACTCAAGTCAAAGTAAAACGTACAACATAATAAAAATACTCCTAAACATACGTATTGTCAAAGTTACACAAGTAAATGTAAGTAGTTACTTCCAAACTGAGTAAGAGGAAAAAAAGTTTTAGCTACTTTTTTTTCTTTTCAAAATTTAATTCAAGTAAATAATAATAGTAAATAACAGTTTACTCAAGTCCTGAGTAACTGATCAAATTATCAATCATTTAATATTTAAAATTTACATCATCAGGCAAACCAAAATATAAAGTTAAGTGCTTGCAGGTGTTATAGATTCCCTCATTTAGACATGAAGCAGCTGTTAAATACAGAAAATGCTAACTAGAAGTTATTTTTACGCCGTTGTTTGGCGCCCCTTCCAGCACAGCGCCCCTATGGGTGGGATGTAGTGCATACACGTTTGTTTTTTCCTTTTTTTTTGCATGTTTGTTTAGGTTTGCATCAGAGCATACATCAAAGTTGGATAGTAATTAGTTACACATACTCAATTACATTTTTAACTTTTTTGAGTAATTTTATTATAAAGTATTTTTACTCTTAGTTGAGTAAAATTTCTGTATTTTCTACCCACTGAATGAAAACAAACATGTTTATTAAACCAAAGCGTCACCAGACTCAGACACGCCTGCAGCTTCTGTTAAAGTTTCATACATTTTTATTGAAAGAATCTGAAACATTTTATTTTGCCTGATTTTGTTATTTTTTTGTTACTTATATGAATTATTGTCATTTTGGTCCTTAAAATACCAAAATTCCCACTTAACTTTATATTTTGGTTTGTCTGATGATGTAAATTTTAAATATTAAATGATTGATAATTTGATCAAGTTACTCAGGACTTGAGTAAACTTTTTACCAAACATTTTTCCCTCTTCAGTAATTTCTTTTTGTGTTTACGTCAGTAGATCTCCTCTTACTTCAGCCTAATATTTGGTTGCTCTGCCTCCATATGCAGCCGGGAACCGCCTGAAACTGGGCCGTTCCCGGCTGCTGAGGCGTGTTTACGTGAGCGCGGATGTTGACATAACGTTTTTGTCAGTTAACCCGAGACGCAGCGTGGCGCGTCTCTCCGCTGACTGACACATGAAAGCGGCGCTGGGGATCCACCGCATGGGGAAAAAAAACAACACATCCTTCAGGAAGACGGTGCATAACCTCAATATTCTGCTTCAGCTCGCCTCACCTTAAAATCCGACGCTCAGTTGCTAAGCAATCACATTAATTGTGTCTGCTGGCATCATCCTGAAGCCTTTCGAAACTTTGCAAACAGGAGAACGGTTTGGGTGAAGCCGCTGCTGTTTACCAGGGAAAAAAAGAAAATAATAATAATAATGGAGTGTTTTGTTTTCCCCACATTCCCTGTGACAAACCTTAAGGCTCGTCAAGTTTGTGATGTGCGACTGCATAATTAATAAGTTAGCATGGCAGTGCCACTGTATCTGCTGCTGCTTTTCCAATATTAGAACAGGCCTGCCTGAGACGAAGACGAGACAAAGAGAAGTGACAAGCCTCAGCAGCAGGCGGGGGAGGGGGGAGGGGGCGACTGCTGTTGTGTACGTGTGAGCGAAGTGAGACAGAAACAGACCTCCTGAAACAGTGGGATGGAGGGAACGGTAATTATGCAAGTAATTATACATGAAATCACAGACTTGGAGTGAAAGAGAGCCGCGCCGCGACTCCCATCGGGGTAATTACAGTATAGCAACTAAAAATGAAACAGACACACACAGGACCGCGACCTTTGACCTGCGCGCCGAAACTTCACAGAGTTTAATGCACAGCACAGAAACAGAAAGGCTTGGATTGTTCCAACCAGGAGTCTACGACGGAGAATTAGGACATAAGTACCAGAATAAAGTCATAATTTTACCAGAATGAAGTCGAAATAATACAAAAAAAAAAGTTGTACAAGAATTACAATATTATGAGAACAAAGTTTCAAATTATAAAAAAAAGTTGTGCAAGAATAATGTCAATTTTGTGAATAAAGTTGTAATATTACGAAAAAATCAATTGAGAAGAGTCAAAATTATACTAGACTAAAGCCACGGTATTACAAAAAACAGTTGTACGAAAATTACAAGAATTAAATCGTACAAGATTAAAGTGTCATTTACATTCTGACTTCATTCTCGTAATGTTTGCAACCGAACCAGAGTTTGCTTTTTTAGGTCTGCACCAGAGTTCAGCTGCAGAATTCCACTGGGGTTGCTAGGCAGCGGGCGGAATTCCACTGGGGTTGCTAGGCAGCGGGCAGAATTCCACTGGGGTTGCTAGGCAGCGGGCGGAATTCCACTGGGGTTGCTAGGCAGCGGGTGGAATTCCACTGGGGTTGCTAGGTAATGGTTGATTTGCTGACTTGTGACGCTACATTCTGGAGGTTTTTGAAACGACTCGTTTTCCAGACACTACAAAACATTTTAGTGACAAAATCACAAAATGACTGGGTTGTTTTCAAAAGCAGCAGAAACCCAAATGAAAGTACAAAAAATGTGCAAGATGTGAATTTTTCTTCTTTTCTCCACAATACAATGCCAAACGTTAGTAGAAATGGGCGTTGTGGACACAAACCACTTTGAGGAAAGTTTGGCATTTCAGAACGTGAACAGTGGGAACTGTTGTGTTGCTGCGGTTGCTCTAATGAAAGCCGGTGTGACTTACGTTCTGCGTTATCGTGCTCGTTGTTTGAGGAGCCCAAACCCTCCCCGGGGTCGTGACCCATGTAATGAGCTCAATGTATCTCAGGGTGGATGAAGGTTAAAGCTCGACTGCATCATCGCACCAACCAGGGGAAAATGCTAAAACAAAAAAGCTTTGAAATTAGCCGATAAGCTGCCGAGAAAAAGGTTCTTATTCTGAAAACTTCAGAGCGTCCCACATTTTCAGCCGTTCCATCTGCTGAAAGTCCATCGTTTTGGACAAATTGGTCTCTCAGATGTGTCCGTCGGAGGTGAAGAAGGCAGGAGAGACGCTCATCAAACAGACTGCGCCAGTGAAATTCAAACTTCACAGGCTTTGGGTCAAGAGCGGGTTAACCCGACTCATCTGAGCCGCTGGGAACCGTCCAGTCAGGAGAACCAACGATGAAACAACAATCTATCCATCCAAAACGGTTTAAATGAATTTATATTTAGCAGCTTTTAGCATCAACACTAAGAAACCAAGTTATTAGTTTAGGAAAAGCAAAGCCTGGTTTAGTTTATTTCCAAAAACAACCAGAACCGTTTTGTCAGATATTGAGAATAAAAGCAGTTTCCTGTCTCTACTTTGGATGTGATAGTTAAACAATGGGGAGAATAAAACACAGATTGTGAGGAAATCAGGTTTCTGGATGCTTTCCTCTTGTAATTTGGAGCTGCTTTATTTTAGTGCCACCATCCATTTCCCAGAAACACGGACCGGGTCAGCGGAGAATCAGGCGTCCTTTTCCCTTCATCACAACTCGTCCCGTTCCCCAGGTACCGCCGGGTCAGAGGGCCGTGTATTTTTATCCCCACGCTCTCTGCCTTGTTGAAAGTTCCCAGAGTGGCAGCAGATTCCCAGCTGGATTTACTCCAGTAAAGCTAATTTTACAGGACATTCCCACAGGGTCCGACTCCAATGAGGTTTTCCTATTGAAACAGATGGAGTCAAAACTGACATAATAACTAAAATTAGGGCTTTAGGTTCATTTATTTAGAGTCTAAGTAAAATGTTTGAAATATTTACAAGAGAATATGGGAGAAAACTTAAACATCTGAATTTAAAAATGCACAGGAATCCAACAGTTTATCACTATAGGAGACAAATAATGTCGTCTTCAGGAAGTGGTTGGAAAGTGATGGAGTTTGTTAATGACCCAAACATAAATAAATAAATAAATGAACAAATTTATTTACATGAGATTTTAGTTGCATTTTTTACTTAGTGGAAACAAAACAGTTGCAAAATTGAGTTTTTATTACATTAAGGTTATATATTCAGCCGAAATTTGCCTATTGGTGAATATTCTACACATACCAAGAATATGGGTTGTTTGTCAGAGTTTTGACCATTTATGATACATTTTATTATTTTTCATACTAAAAACATAAGTTCATATACATTGATGCTTCTCCCAGAAATCCCAGCAGGATGAAGAATACCCAGAAACACGGATTTTCTATTAAAATATCACATTTTTGGAACGTTTATGCTCCGAACTATAATTTTAAGCACCAAAACTACCAGAAAAAGGAAACTATTTCAAGGAAGCTGCTTTAGAAAACCACTTGGTAACTCCTCTTTACTGGCTTCCTGCTGGTTCCAGTTCAACAGGCTGCTGTCAAAACCATTTCCATGACTTATACATTTTGTTCCGATTTAAAAATCAAATGCAGACGAATTTTTAAAGCAGCAAGATTGGGAATAAAAACAATTTGGGCAGCTGTGATGTAGCAGTGACAGTTTTAGGTTTTCATTTATAAATATAAGCAACAGAAGGTTCACATAAGTAATGTGTGGGTGTGCACAGGCATGCAAATGTGTGGAGGTGTTAAATGTGTTGACACACACAAATGAATCACATATTGTGGATGTAAATCCATCTGCACAGTGTGAAGGAGATAACAGTCAGAAAAATCCCAAAAACACACGAGAAACATGGACTAACCAGGTTATTTAAAGGAAGGAATCCTGCTAATTATCACAGGATAAGAAAAAAGTTGCTAACATGACCTGATGTGAATTTATGTATAGAGTAAAAAGTTTGTAAAAAAAAAAAAAAAAATCATTTAAAAATTATTAATTTCATCAAAACATGCTTAAAAAGCGTGATAACATTTTTTTTTTAGCTCGGGCTGAAACAAGTGATGACAAGAGTAAAAATCGTTTTCAGAACTAAAACCGATATAATAAAGTATTGACCGTTTGGACATGACGTCACGCTCTTCGTAACTCCGCCCACTCCGCCATGATGAACGTCAAGACAACCAATGCGCTCCTTTAAAGCTAGTCTGAAAACACATCTGTAACCTCTGCAGCGAACACTTTTTACAAGGTAAGAAGATTAACGTTTATATACTTTACATTTTAAAGATATTTAATGTCGCATTATGGAGAAGAAAGGCGTCGAACCATTGGTAACCATGGAGACGATACCGCACCGTCATGTAGCCTAGCATATGCTGGTTAGCATCTCGTCTTTTGAACGTTTTTAATGCTCCGGTTTAAGGGGAAACGATGTTTATGACATAGTGACATAAATCATGTGGTGTGAATTCAGGCAAAGTCGGTAATTTGATGAGCCCAGAGGAGAGAGGCGGTCCGGGTCGGTTTCTAAGCTAGCTGTTTCCAACTGTGAGCCCCAACCAGGTCTGTTACGTTCGCTGATAAATGAGCTCGACTCGAACAAGTAAAAGCCATGAATAAACTGGCAAAAACAAATTTGGAAAACAATTTCAGTCGCTCTGATCAATACTTCTGTCCCTCACTTCCGACGTCCATCATGGCGTCTCCAACGATTTAGTGACGTAGTTGGCAAAAGATCAATAGAGTAAAAAGTTCCCTATAAAAAAATAAAATAAAAATCATCAAAAATTTAAATTTAATCAAAACACAGTTAAAAAGCCTGATTAAAAACAGTTTAAAAATAATTTTCAGAACGAAAACTGGTATAATTATATTAAGCAATACTTCTAATGATTTTCAGCTCATGAATACCAGTTTCTACAGCATTAAACACCATGTGGTGGGTTTATTTTTTGCTAAGCTTAAGCAGCTATAAATCATGTTGTAATGAAAACATACCTGGGATCCAGTGGCAGACACCTAACTAAAGTATTTTTAGTTATCCCAGCGTTTTTAAATAACTTCCCCATAAAAACCAAACTGATGTGAGCTTCTGCCTTCAAAATACAAGAAAAACTTATTTTAGGTTTTAATATTACGACAGGCCTCGCCCCTTTATTTCATCAAGTTTCAACAGGGAAATGGTTTTACCTTTCAAAATGCATGGCAAAAAATAATAAAAATAAATTCTGAACAGTGGTGGTGTGAATGTGATTGAGAAAATATTTTATCAGTATGTGTAATTTGAAGAGCCAAAGCCACGGTAAAGGCCGATGTGTTTATGTTTCTTTATCGAACATTGTAGTGAAAACCTCAAACTTTTCCTATAAATTATTCCTGCATTGCTCCGTCTAACGTGGTTCCAGAAACGGGATGAATTTCATAGGACTGGCTCACGGAGGCGCGTCGTTGTTGGACTCTTCGTTTATTTAGTTAAATTCTCTCCTTTCGAATGCGCTCATTTTGTTCTCTCTGCATGCGTTTGATCATAATGTCCTCACCTCATCATCAGCTCCCAGGAATCCTGCAGACATGGAGGGCTTCTTTTTCTTTTTTTTCTTTTGCAGAGCAGATTGGTCTGTTGCAATCCAACACACACACACACACACACACACACACACACACACAGAAACGATTCCCCGGTGAGGAAGAAGAAGCTGCCAGTACTGCCGTCTAATCTCTGCACTTTGGGATTTTTTTCCTCTCTGCTACCAAAAACCCGCCGCCGTTGAATTAGATTTGCTTACTCGTCCTCAACCATCTTCAAAGGACCCAGATAGCTGAATATACCTTTTATTCATTTCATGCCGCTGTAATTGTTTTTCTCTCCCACTGAGCAAATCCAGAGGTCTGTGGGGAACAGGCTTGTGTATATGGCTGTGCTTTCATCTGCATTATGTTTAGTAATAGTGTTATTATTTTAGAGTGCGCTGCTGTTGAGCATTTATTTTCTTGCTTCCTCGCTGAATTCAGGGTTGGAGAGACTCATCTGCTGTCGAACGGTGAAGTAAAAAAAACCACCTGGAGCAGTTTTCATTAAAACAATTACACCAACAAAAAATGGAAATATTTAAATATTACACTGCAAAAACTAAATCTTAGCAAGTACACTTGAATTAAGACAAAACTAACGTACAAGTCACTTTTCAGCAAGAAATAGAAGCTTGTTTTATAATTCAGTAACAGAATATTTCACCTATAACCAGACATTTTAACATCCATCCATCCATTTTCTTGCACCCTTGTCCCTCAGTGGGGTCGGGAGGGTTGCTGGTTCCTCTCCAGCTAACATTCCAGGCGAGAGGCGGGGTCACCCTGGACAGGTCGCCAGTCTGTCACAAGGCAACACAGAGACACACAACCAGGCACACACACACTCACACCTAGGGGCAATTTGGAGAGGCCAATTAACCTGACAGTCATGTTTTTGGACTGTGGGAGGAAACCGGAGTACCTGGAGAAAACCCACCATGCACATGGAGAACATGGAGACTCCATGCAGAAAGACCCCAGGCCGGGAATTGAACCCAGAACCTTCTTGCTGCAAGGCAACAGCTCTACCAACTGCGCCACTGTGCAGCCCCCTCATTTTAACATCTTGTAAAATAGATGTTAAGTGAGGTGCATCAGGTTTTTAGAGGTCAAAAACCTGATGCAAATAATCTGTCGGTGAAACTAATACTTTTTTTTAAATCAAAGGATTGAGTCCTTTGTATTGCTGAAATGTACTTGTTAGTTTTGTCTTATTTCAAATGTAATAAGTTATTTGCATTAGAAACTGGAACAAAAATATTTGGTTAGACTTTGTGTTTTTGCAGTGTTTGAATTTTTTTTCGGTCACTATGTCAATGTAGTCATTTTCTGTTATTTTATTCAAAATAATAAAACTAGACCAAACTACTTTATAAGATCTTGTGTTTTTGCAGTGTAGCTAGCTAGCTAGGGTATTTTAGCAGCTACTTAGCATCAAAGCTTTGCTTCACTGTAAAATCCAGCCAGAAAAACTAAAACTACTTAAAATATGAAACTAAATAATCCTTCCACGACAAAATGTAAGACTTGTGATCAACGTATTTATGGCCAATTTATTGTTTTTCAATTACTTTCAGACCTTTTAAGGTGTTAGTTTTATATTTGTGAATTTAAGACCTTTTAATGATGCCTGAGGTTTCAAATCAGAGCCGATTTTCCTGCATGAAGTTCCCAGTTTTCCAGCCTCGCAGTCGGACCGTAGATGAATCCCACAGGTGTAACGTGTGAATATCTGAGAGCAGGTAAACGGGAGAGGAGGAAGGAGACGGGGGTAAAAATAGCGCGAGGGAGAGTAGAAGCAGAGTGTGCAGCAGTTCTGAAAGCGCTTGGCTCGGTTGGAACAGTTGCCATGGTTTCGAGATGTTTCCATGGAAATGCTAGCTGCCAATAAAATGAATTCGAGGAGGATCGCTGCAGCAGGTTGGCACGAAGGTGAGAGCGATGTGGGAGAAAAGGGAAGGAGAGGAAACACGACGGGCTGGCTTGGAGCGGGTCCCTCATGGCGACCCTGAAGGTCACCAGGACGAGTTAGAGGTCAAAAACGTGATGCACAACTCACAATTAGTATTATTGTATCCACTTAGCATCAATGCTAACCTCATACCTTCTGATTTTAGTTTGAAACGAGTTCTGTTTCATCTGGCAGATAAACATTTCCATCTCAATCCTTTCTTTTGATAGGAATATAACCTGATCTAATTTTGTTTAATATGGTTTGTTTTTCTTGTCGGGAACTTTTATATTTCTAGCTTCAGAAGAAAACAGTTTGATACATTTGACAGGCAGCCAATCAGAAAATGAGCTTTCTGTGGGACAATAAAGGCTATTTGCGTCTTCACCTTCTACTTTTATTTTGTAATAAAGACTTAAAAACAGATATGTATATGTATATATAAAACCTGGTTTAAATAATTTATATTTAAATATTTTATCTTTATTTTTAAATAGGTTTTCTCATCTTCCCTCCAACTTTCTGAGGTCCCCTTAGTGCCACCTGGCGGCCCTCCAGGGGGCCACGACCCCCACTTTGAAAAACACTGAATAAGGCTGAAATGATTAATCGCGATTAATCATCACCTAATTTAGCAATTGATTAATCACCAACTGGAGTTTTTATAAATAAAAAAACATCAATTTGCTGAAAACCAACATATTCAGAGCAGTAATTAAACCAAAACTGTACAAAATATGTAAATTTTGCATTTAAATTAATTGCGTAATAGTGATGGATACGTTCTAGTTCCACTGGTAGATTATTAGCAAGACATTTTTCTTTGTTATAAATGAAATAATTTCACTAAAACAAGCACTTTAAATTAATATTAAGGAATTATTTACTTAAAACAATCTCCTCTCTATTTCTGAAAAGTTACTTGTAAGATAGTTTTGTCTCATTTAAAGTGAACTCGGACGTTTACAGTTGAAACTAGACAAAAAATACCAGGTAAAGTTTTGTGCCGGATCGGTACCAGCTGATGCTGAACCTCAGATATCGGTACCGGAGAAAAAAGCGGATCGCTGCATCCTGAGTCTAAAAAATGTGTTACATTTTTCTTCAAAATGTAGTTTTTTTATTTTCCAGAATTCCCTTATTTGTCGAGGAAAACGTTGGGTTTATCAGGGTCAGCCCCACGTCTCTTCCCATCTCTCTTTCTCTCTGAAGGACAGAGGTATTCCCACCTTTCTCGGTCACCATGGCAACGCTGCAGCAAGAGAAGAAAGATGGGCCGCAGGAGGAAAAGAGATGTGTGAACAATGCTAATGCTACTTCACTGATCATCGATCGTGCGTTTCCTCCATCCCTCCTTCTTTTCTTTCCATTTCCCACGATTTATTTTTTCTCTTAATTCATTCGTTGCCACCACCGCGTCATTTTCTCCCCCGTGGTATTAAAAAAAACGTCAAACCTCCACTCCACACGCCACTTTATTATTATTATTATTATTGTTATTATTATTGCTGGCTCATTTACCAGGCAACACACTGTAAAAAAATAAAATAAGGACCGGAGAAGCGCCATGGTTCCGTCATCATCCGTCTAATGGAGAGGTGGCCGCTTCGCGCCCGACTATAAATGATGTTTACTCGTCAGGCCCCCTCCATCGAGCGTAAACAGGTCCGACGTTTGCAGCGCTGCAACAGAAGTGCATGATGGGAAATTTAAATTTCCGTATGCGCTAAAACAAACAGGGATGTCCAAAGTGCGGCCAGAGGGCCATTTGCGGCCCTTCCAGTGATTCTGTGCGGCCGTTGTCAACAATTTCAAAATATAAAATGTTTATTTCACGCTTAAATATGCTTAAAACAAATTAAAGCACAATTTTTACTGATTAAAAAGTATGCATACAAATTATGAAGGAGCTAAATATTTCTTCTAATACGACAGAATATTAGGGCCATAATAATGAAATAAATTGGAATAAAGTCATATGAGAATAAAGTTGTACAAGAGTTAATCTGAAATAACATGAGAAAAGTCGTAATATTACAAGAATGAAGACAAAGTATTACATGAATAAAGTATAAATGTATGAGAATAAAGTAATATTTCAATAATGTGAATGAAATTCAATTACAATATTTTACCTTTACTCGCATGATTAAGACTGTTTGCATAAAACCGCAACTTTAGTCTCATAATTTTATGACGATTCTCGTTAAGTTTTTTTTTATTGTCTTACTACGACTAACTTGGTCGTAAACTAAATATTTAGATTCAATCTAAAACTAAACATTTGAGGTTGCTAACAAGATATTTACGTCTTTTTGGGATGAAAAGACTGCAGTGAAAACTCAGATACGGGTTGAATATGGTGACAAATGTGAAGTTGGAGTTACTTGCTGCTGCAGCAGCATTGTGACAGAGCTGCAGGTTTGTTTGGAATAGGCCGTTTCAGGAAGCTCCACATGTAACAAAAACACACAGAAAAAAGAGTGAGAGCAACTTTTCCCAGCTGTGGCCATGTCAGTCACGTCCAAAAAAAACCACTTCAGTCTGCAGATCTGTGCAACAAGGCGTGGGATGCTGATTGGCTGTAAATGCATCTCATCGGCATCACATTTCTATAGATTTTGTCCCATTTTGTCTGCAGAAACCTGAAAAACTGAATATAACAGATAATTATCCACCTGTGATCCGATCAGCTCCAGAACTCTCATCTCCTTCTGTTGATGGCTTGCTACGTTCACACAGCAGGCAAATGCGACCCAAATCCGCCTTTTTCCCTCCAAATCAGAAAAATCCGGGTTCTTCACCGCAGACTAAACGGGCCGATTCCAACCTTTTCACCCAAAATCCGAGTTCTGTAGCACTAAATCGGACATAAAGCTGTTGCTAATAGTTGTGTTGTATTTTTATTACCTTCCTTCGTCTTGTCATGATCATGTGACGATATTTTCGGCTCCCATCGCTGAATAACATTTAAAATCAACCCATAAACGGCGCAGTCCAGCAATACTTCCGTAAACGGAGCGCTACTGTGTGACGTCAACGTTCTTCTGCGCATGCGGGTCGCTTCGGAGACTAAACAGTTCACAGAGAAGTGTCATGGCGGTCGGGTTTAATTAGTATAAACAACTATGCAATAAAAATCTGTGACGGCGTATTAGGGACATTGTAGATAGAAATGAGTAAATTTCCACCAGAAAACTCAGAAATGTCGAAAATAATCAAGAAATTTTCTAGAAAAGGAAATTTATTTGAAAACATTTTTAAACTTCTGAATGTGAAAAGTAAAAAAAAAAAGCTAGAAATGTCAGAAATTTTTCTAGAAAAAAGGGACATTTCTGGACTTGAAAGGACAAAAAATATGAGGAAAAAAAGGAATTTTTGAGATTGATCTCAGAATTTTTCTAGAAAAAATTTGACATTTCTGAGTTTGAAAAGTTGAAAAATTGCAAGAAAAAAAATCTGTTTTTTTTGTGTGGTTAATTTCAAAATTTGAAAAAAACTCGGAGTCAGAAAAATATTAAACTTCTTTGCATCTTTTCAAGCTCAGAAATTTCCACTTTTTTTCTAGAAAATTTCAAAGATTAGTCAAAAAATATTTTGGCAGAAATTTACACCTTTATGTTTTTTTCTGTCTGCCACACCGTCATAATACGCTCTACGTCCCCAAAGCGTTCCACGTGCGCATTGGAACGTTGACGTCATCGCAGCGCGCAGCCGCACGCGGGGCGGGGCGGGGCGGACTGGTTTGTGTTGATGCTGCCGGTTAGACAGAGAGGAAGAAGCTTCTCTTGATGGGCAGCTGTGCGTTTGATGCCGTCCCTCGCCGAATCCTTGGAATGAATTACATCTTGATTCTTTTTGGGAGAACTGGTTCTCTTCTGGTTCGGTTCTACCGGCTCTCCCTTTGAGCCTCATGCGGCCCGAAGCGTTTGTGTGTTTTTATCATGATGTGATTAACATGGAGTTTACCTGGAAACATCACAGATGGAAAAATAAGTAATTTTTCTATCTTGTTTCGAAGGTTTGGATTAACAGAGAAAAAAACGAGCAAAAATAAATTTGATTCTCCACTTTATTAAATCTCAACATAAACATTCCTTCCTTTGAGTTTCCTTCCTTCTTGCCTTCCTTTTTCCCTGTTTCCTTCCATCCATGTTGTCTAAGTCTGATTTGCTTTTTTCCTATATTTTCCAGTTCTTTAGAGGCCTAGTCAAAGTCCAGGCTTGGTTGAGATGCTGTGCCCGTGACCTTAAACAGAACCTTTATGCTGAACTGAAACCATTTTCCTCCATGACGATTAAAGACGTTTCTGTTTCTTATAAACTGTTTACCTTTTTTAAAAATCCCAGGTTATTTATGACTTTAAGAAATAATTAAAGATCTGAAACATTTAAATCGATAAAAACACAGAATGCAGATGTCGCGTCCAGCCCGGTCCGGTTCAGTCCGGTCCAGTTCCGTCCCGTCCAGTCCGGTCCGGTCCGGTCCGGTCCAGTCCGGTTCAGTCCTCTGCCTCGCTGAGTGCAGAAACATTTTGGAAAATCCACCGATTATGACGAGTTTTTCATGTTTGCACAAACACCGGCTGCATCCGGGGAAATCGCAGCGTCTGAAATTTACTTTCTGTCTGAATGTAAATCTTTGCTGTAACCATGGTTACGCGGCCCCAAAGCTGAAGGTGCGAAAAAATGCCTGATGCAAAAATGCCAAATGGAGGTTAGACATGTGATGGATCAGCACTTAGTAGTTCATAACAAATTAAATCTAAGAAAATATATTAAAAATGTTTCAAATGACCGTTGGATTCTGATTTCTATTCAGCCCCGTTTATTCTGATAGCCATAAATAAACATCAGTAGAACCAGCCGTTTCCTGAAGGCCTCAAAACATTTGATATTGTAGCTAATTAGCAAACTACATATTTAGCTTGATTACTATAAACTAAATGCTTAAATCCAAATAAAATATTTAGTTTGCAAACAAAATGATGAGCTCTCAGCTACATTTATAGCTCCAAACACAATATTTAGCTCTAAAGCTAAATATTTAGCTTCGAAGCTAAATATTTAGCTTCAAAGCTAAATATTTAGCTTTAGTGCTAAATATTTAGCTTCGAAGCTAAATGTTTAGCTCTAAAGCTAAATGTTTAGCTCTAAAGCTAAATATTTAGCTCTAATCTATATCTTTAGTTGGGAAACTAAAGCATTTGATGTTAAATATTTAGCTCCAAAGTGAATATTCAGTTAGCAAGCAAAGTTTATGTTCGAAGCTAAATACTTAGTTTGCGAACTAAACAGTAAAGACTCTGCTGCTGTTTACATGCATGACTGGTTGCTATGGAGATTTTGCATGCAGGTCGTGTGACATGCGTGTCGTCCCGTCTTCGTTCTCCTGCTCTCCCTCTCACTGCTTCCTAATCAATAACTCATCTCTCCATGTCGATCCTCTTCTGTCCCCACAGCAAAACAAATGTCCTTCCGCAGGACGAACACAAAGATGGAGGCGCAGAAACGGAGAGCTTGAAAGGAAAGGAGGGAATACAGTGAAACACCTGAACGGCAGATAAAAGGGGAGGGGAAGCGACGGATGATTAACCCCGTCTCCAAGGTTACGCTTTACAGCAGCTGCATCGGTGCAGACGGCGGCGGCCGTTCATCACCTGAGGCCAAATTAAAGGAACCTTTTCTCTGCCTCTGACCTCCACAGGCTGGACGGACGGCGACCTTCACCTCCAGACGGAGGTCGCCGCACCGCAGCAGGAAGCCAGGAGGAGCAGCGGACATGACGAAAACGTCACGATTCTCCACACGTGTGACACATTTCCTGTAAAACTCAACAAGCTGCTAGAAGGTTAGCAAGATGATTGACTTGTTTTCCTTCCCACTGTCGCCACATGCTTGTTCAGGAGGAGGGATTGCTGAGAAGTGAGTGAAACTATGCAGTCAGCTGGGTTTTCTTAGATTAAAGTCGGTGACCAAAGTGTGGTTCATGGGCCATCTGTGGGCCTTGAAAATCAAGAATCGCAAATCAAGAACGGTAAATATTTGGCCAACAAAATAGAAAACAGTGTCAAGAAAAGGTAAAAGTGTAAAGGCTGAGTTGGAGGCGTGGCCTGCAGCAGCTTATTTGGACTGAACCTAAAAAAGACGCTCTAGAAGAGCTCATTCTGAAAAGAGCTAAAAATGGACAGAACTGAGAAAACTAAAATATCGTTATCCAAGAAGAACTGTGTGCAAAGAAAAATGTAATGAACTTATTATACCTTCCATATCGTGTGTGGACAGGTATCGACACCTCAGCTCTACATTAAGTTGCCCCCCAGCTCAACATTTACACTCACACATGAAAATGGCTACAAACAGACGGAAAATTATACAACTGTACAAATTTGAAAAGCAGTAGTGGAGCCTCCTGCACAACCAACAAGAATGCAGCAACTGGATTCTGGATGGCAAGTTACAAAAGAAAATACGTGTCTGTTCCAACAGCCGTTGCTCAGCAGTAAAACCAGCTGACCAAATGAGCTGGAGCTCAGCTCGGGTTGCTAGGCGACGGGCGGAATTCCACTGCCGTTGCTAGGTAACGGCTGATTTGCTGATTTGTGGTGTCACATTCCGGAGGTTTGAGAAACGGCTCATTTTTCCAGATACTAGAAAACATGAACATGCTGCCAAAAAGAAAAACACGGCGTTTGTTTTTACGTGTTTGAGCTGTTTTTATAAACAGTTGAGATAGAAATAGAATATCTGAAATTTCACATTTTGCATCACAAAAGTCTAAATGTGCTTCATCAGCTGCCAATTACTTGTTGGAAAACCCCGTCCTCCGTCTCCTCCACCTCATCCTTTGCTCTTTTTCTTCTCCTCTCCCATCCCGACTGTTTGACCCAGAGAGGTAAAGCGGCGCCGCGATCGAGTCGCCTCGCTGTTCCGTCACGTTTAAATTAGCCTGGATTTCATGAAGTCTCCTCTTATCTCTCATGTACTTCCCTCTCCACCCCCGGGTCACATTGAAACGAGAGGCGGCGAGGTGAAAATGAGAACTGCAAGGCGACTTTGCATAATCCACTCAGTGAGACTGCAGCCAAGGTGGCGTCGCGTCAGCATTTTGAAGTTTCCTTCGTTCGCCGATGATAACTTCCTGCTTAATCTCATGCTGAAGCTTATCTTAAAATACAGACAAATTACACGCATGTGGGATTTAAACCTCGTTTAACATGATATCATGTAAAACGGGACAATTTGTTTGAAATTTCTGCCCCTTTTTGCCGTTTTCCACTCGTTCTCCCACACAAAGGCTGCAGGACTGAAACATAATTTGTAACTGGATTACAATAATCTGATTAGGGGAAACAGAGAAAAGGCAAAACTTTCCCACTTCTTAATTTAATACATCTCTTCCGGTTACCGGTTTAAAGGAACAGCTTGTTCTGAATCAGGGGTGTCCCAAAGTGCGGCACAAGGGCCATTTGTGGACCCTCAAATGATTTTCTATGGCCCACAACTCAAAGTCAATATGGGCAAAATTTGTTGATTTTATTTTTACATGAAGATTTAAAAGAATTGTGTACAATACAGAATATTCATATTTGAATAAAAATAGCAACTAAATATAACAAAGTGACTTTATTGTGCTGTAAAATGATGATATGATCCTGGAAAATGCATCATCATCACAATTTGATGTATTTTGAAAACGTAGCAATCTGTCACTAACACTTAATGAAAGGCTAAAATGCGTTGCAGAGTCAATCAAAACAGCAGATCTCTAGTGAGGCTTCTGTTACAAAAAGACAGATTAGTTGATTCTCAGATTTGGATCTAAATCCTCATTTATGTGGAGTTTTTGCGTCTTTAACTGAATGATTTAAAAACGTGACGGCAGACGGCGCGTTTTAACCCCAACGCTTCGTCTTTTACAGACGCGCTCATGGCGAGGAGAGCGACAGCAACCCGGAGTCAGAGGCGCAGAGCCGCTGACCTCTTGGCAAACCCAGCCTGCTGGAGCCAAGTGATCACCGCAGGCTACAAACGGCGCTACAGACAACACAGCCACACGCACAGGCAGGCGGACCCAGGGCGGGTCGGCAGAACCGAGCCGGAAACGGCAGGAGGAGGAGAACAAGCAACACAATCTCTCCTGCAAGGTTGTGAAAAACGTGTTTTTTTAATTATTATTTCATAAATTTCTCAGTATGGCACATGAACAGAGATTGAATGTTCTGAAAAAGATTTGGCACAGAACCTTAAAGCAGAACAAACCCGTCCCCACACCTCCAAACACACACACACACACACACACACACACACACACACACACACACACACACACACACCCTGTTCACATGTTCCTCCAGTGTTAATATGCACATCTGTGGTTATAACAGGATAAAACACAGTCTTAAGAAACAATCACAGAAACAACCAGAGTCAATATTGCAGAAGAGAAACCGAAGCAAAACAAAGAAGCAGATGGAGGCCATGTTTAATTGAACAGAGGGAAGGAAATATCAGAGGCCTCGGTTTGTTTTCAGTTTTCCTGAGAGACGATCGCAGTGGCGCTGTAGAAGGGGCTAACAGGAGCTAGCTAACGGGCTAATGGGGGCAAAAGAGGTAATGGGAGTTAACTGGGACAAACAGTGGCTAATAGGAGATAGCTAACAAGGGCTAATGAGAGATAACAGTTTCTAACAGGAGGAAACTGGTTAGCTCTGGCAGCTAACCAGGGCAAATAGTGGCTAATGGGAGCTAACGGGGTCTAACGAAAACTAGCTAACAGGGGCTAATGAGAGCCAACAGGGAAAAACCGGGGTAATGGGAGCTAACTAGGGCAAACACTGGTGAGCGAAAGCTAACAGTGGCTAACTGGACCTAGCTAAGATGGGCTTACGGGAGATGACAGTGGCTAACAGCAGTAATGGAGCTAACCAGAGCAAACAGTGGCTAACGGGAGCTAACCAGAGCAAACAGTGGCTAACGGGAGCTAACCCCTTGAAAATGAGATGATGCGTCTCAAGTTGTTATCCTTGAAACAAATAAATAAATAGAACTAAATGGTGTGAGCTAACGGTGGCTACAGTTAGCTCACTTGCTGTTTGTGGGGATGAAAACCGGAGCTCGACATTTAGCTGCAGGGGTGATGGAGGTGGAGGTGGGAAATGGCGACAGGAAGTGGCATGAGGTAGATGGTTTCTGTTCCCTGCTCTGCTCTGGGTCGGGAGAGAACAAGCAGGAAAATGTGAGACGATCTCTGGAGGAACGAGACGAAGAAGAGCAGGAGTAGAGAGCCATGCTGCTCCTCTGAATCCCTGCGTCAGAAACGGAGAGGAATAATTTCCCTTCTGGCTCTGGGTCACATATTAGCTCCTCCTCCTGCAGGTCATTATATTTTTATTAGGGCTGAATCAGTTAATCGGAATAATCGCAATAAATCGATTACTGAAATAATCGTCAGCTAATTTAGCAACTGATTAATCATTAATTGGAATATACAGACTTAAAACGGCAATGTGCTGAAAAAACCCACAATAATTACTGCCTTAATTATTCAGAGCAGTAATAAAGGCAAAACTATAAAATATATAAGTTTCAAAGCTAAAAACGTAAATATGTTTCAGCCAAAACTTCAGGAGTTTTGGCTGAAAAACTCCTGAAGCTTCATTTGCTTCAGGTTCACTAAATAATGTTAATGCATTTTAGGCAATAAAATGTTTATTTTCTTTTTTAAAAAAGGGAATTGGGAATTGGATTATTTGTTTATTTGCGTCTTTAAATGAAGTAATTTAGTGTAAAAAAAAAAAGGCTTACCTGCTTAATTAAAACGTTTTAATAATGATTTATTTTTGATCTGATTGTCAGAATAGATTTTCAGTTACTAAACAAATCATGTTGTCATGTCTTTGTCTCTCATCAGCTCTCCTCTCCCTGAATTCCCGCAGCATAATACTGCCACCCAGGGCAGCAGGTAAGTTCTTTCTGATGTATGCAGGCAGTTTTCAATGCACAAAACGCCGTCAAATGCAGAAAATGTTAACTAGAAATAATTATTCTGCATATTTTGCACTTTTTATGCCACTGCAGTCGCTCTCAGACCGGGCCGGCCCAAATCAATGCAAAGTAAGCGGCTGGGTAGGGCGCCACACCACCAGGGGGCCCCCAAGAGCAACAAGCTAGCGTTGTAAGATATTTATTTATATCTAAAATAACACTGAATAATACAAACTAAATGCAAAAGCATTTTTTATATTATTTTTTATAAATGTTATAGAAATAATACAATAATTATTTACAATAATTTTGTGTTACTTTAAAATTGGTCACTTGAACAACACTGCATTTCAAAATATAAATCTTTCTTTTAAGTCTGTTGCTATAGTAACCAACAGCTACAGCAGTACTGCTATGATGTAAGCTAACGATAAATGAAGCTAATTATGATAGCAGGCATTTTACATACATAGAGTAGCTTAGGAACAATGAAGCATCTGGTGTTGACATGCTGGGGGCCCCAGGTGAAAATCTGCTCGGGGCCCCAGAAATGCCTGGGCCGGCCCTGCACTCAGATGGAAACGTTTTAAACTGCTTAATTCATAACAACATAACGCGGCAGGACGTCCTCCAGTGCCGTTCTTCATTCCTGCTGCCTCTTTCTTTCCATACTTGTGCCTCCGTTGTCCCTCGTTTTCCTCCGGGCTTGTGGAGGGGCGGAAGCCCGAGGCGACAGAAGCTGTTGCGTGATAAACACGACGAGGGGCAGAAAAAAAAACAACAGAAAATCAGGGAATAAAGGGACTGAATGCGGCGGAGAGCTGCGCCGTGCCGACCGCTCCTGGCGAACGTGCGTCTGCGTCACGTCGGAGTGAGAATGAGCGAGAAATGAGGCCGGAGCGGATAAATAAACAAATATTCATGAGACGTCGCCTCCCTCACCGGCCGACACGGCAGGAAGAGAAGAATAGAGAGAAATCCAAAGTTGATCCGTCTGGGTGGCGGTTCTCCGGGACAGAGCAGCGGTTCTGATTCGGAGCTCAGCTGGGCAGGATTATCTGGGTCAAAGATGATTTCTGCTCCAGTTTCACCTTTCGGAGACCAAACAGCCTCTGACCCGAGCAAGCAGAGGGTCGGCCTGCTGTCCAGAGCAAGCAGAGGGTCGGCCTGCTGTCCGGAGCAAGCAGAGGGTCGGCCTGCTGTCCGGAGCAAGCAGGGGGTCGGCCTGCTGTCCGGAGCAAGCAGGGGGTCGGCCTGCTGTCCGGAGCAAGCAGGGGGTCGGCCTGCTGTCCGGAGCAAGCAGAGGGTCGGCCTGCTGTCCGGAGCAAGCAGGGGGTCGGCCTGCTGTCCGGAGCAAGCAGGGGGTCGGCCTGCTGTCCGGAGCAAGCAGGGGGTCGGCCTGCTGTCCGGAGCAAGCAGGGGGTCGGCCTGCTGTCCGGAGCAAGCAGAGGGTCGGCCTGCTGTCCGGAGCAAGCAGGGGGTCGGCCTGCTGTCCGGAGCAAGCAGGGGGTCGGCCTGCTGTCCGGAGCAAGCAGGGGGTCGGCCTGCTGTCCGGAGCAAGCAGGGGGTCGGCCTGCTGTCCGGAGCAAGCAGAGGGTCGGCCTGCTGTCCGGAGCAAGCAGGGGGTCGGCCTGCTGTCCGCTGAGGCCTGCGCCACCCGAACACTCGGATCAGAACCCCAGATTAAAAACAAACCCACACTCACTTCTGAAGTTACTTAAAATACTTGAAAAGCTACCTGAGTAGCTTTATTTAAAAAATTTATTTTTACTACGCTGCACTTTTACTTGAGTCATTTTGTGGCAGTTCCTGCTATGGGAAACGTGGGCAACCGCCCAGGGCGACATCTTGTGTGGGGCGACATCAGTAAAAATGATTTCTATGGGTCAAATTATGTAGGATTTCATCACAAAGTATCCATTTGTGATAAATATCGACAAACTTGACAAATATGTTTTCCTCGGCGGCCATCTTGAATTTTTTTATCTGCTAATTGTATTTTTTTCTTTGCAAATGCAGCGTTCTGGTAACATCTGCGCCAAGTTACGTTTTTATATCCACACATGGAAGATTTAGCTGAAATATTAGATTATTGTCTTTGCTACTTAGGTCTGCAGTTGGTCGATATTCCCTGATTGATCAGATATCGGGGGGATTTTTAAAGCTCTGGATATTGTAAAACTTCACCCTGCTCCAAGTTTCTCCACTTGAAAGTTAATCCGAATCCACCAAACGAGCATCAAACACAGCGCAGTGCAATGATGGCAGCGAGTGAAGAAATCGCCCAGGAAGGAAGAGGAAGTGAGTTTTCCTCTGAGAGGCGGCAGCTGCTGGATCAGCACATCGCTAATAGTTCAGGCTGCTTCAAAAACCTTCCAGTAAAAATCCCAAGGACTGTTTTCCACATCCCAACAACAGCTGCAGCAGCAAAGATTGTTTTCCAAACGCAAAGGCGAGAAGAAAAAAGAAGCTCCGTGGTACGACGCCATGCTGGGTGAAAACCGAGCTCCAAATGTTTCAGGATCCAAGAACGACGGGCGTCGTTTGAACATGTCAAGATCTGCTGCCGTTTCTTCCCCAGTGGAATCACAAAGAAGTTTCAGCAGCACAAAGGCTGCAGGGTTTCTGAAAACACAGAGGCGTTCGAGATGACAGCGGCTGACATCACTCATAGATCAGCCAGCGATCTGGAGGAAACGTGTTCCTGTAATGCAAATAATTACAAGGAGACGCAACACAGGCCAGATGATGCGACGGCGGCGCCGGGTAATCCAAGAAAGAAGGAGCAAAACTGAGAAATGTTTGGATTAATCTAAAAATAAACAACCTTAAAATCTCCAAGTTTGAAAAGTTTAAAATTAACTTGGAAAAATTCTCAGAATTTTTAGATTAACCTGAGAATTTCTAGAATAAAATGAAAATTTCTGAGCTTGAAAAGTCAAAAATTAGCTTGAAAAAAAACTCAGATTAATCTCAAAGATTTCCTAGAGAAAAAAAAGAAAATTTCTGACTTTAAAAATTCAAAATAAGAAAAAAAAATCTGTAATTTTGTGCTTAATTGGAGAAATTTTCCAGAAATTTCTGTTTAAAAAGTTGAAGAAATTGCTTGAAAAATATAGAAATTTTGAGATTAATCTCGAATAATTGAGTTTATTCTCATAATATTATAATCTTACAGTCCTAATAAAACACCAAATGAATCCGAGTTCATTTCATTTGGACTTTTTCTCTCATCACTGTACTCTTATTTTACGACGTTATTGTAATATTACGACTTTATTATTTCGATGGTATTTGTATAACTTTATTCTCATATTATTGTTTCTAGTATATCCCTCTGTCTGCATTGCATTTAGATAAAAATTTAATTTTAGTGCGCCACAGTTTGCGCCACAGCCCCGAAAAGGGAAAAAAGAAAAGAAAACGTTGACACGCCTCTGGCCGCCATCATGGCCGCCTTGTGACCGCGGGCTCGGTTTCCATGGCAACCGGGGAATCAGCCATGGTTTCCATGGCACCCGGGGAATTAGCCATGCGCTAAAGTGTCGGCCGTTTTCAAATTAAGGAGACCTTCACAGGGCGTCAAGCGCAGGAAGGCAGCGGAAGTTTGCATCAACCTCGGCAGGAAGCTGCTGGAGGACGCCGGGTCGATAAATCACTCGATCCCCGGCGGCGGCGAGCGGCGGGCGGCCGCTGCGGTTCTCACTCTCACGGGAAAAATCAAAAAACAAAACAACTTTCATGTCTGACAACTTTATTTTACATGAAGCGACTGAGCAGAAGGACCGGGGCAGGAAACCGGAACCGGTGTCACCAAATCGGCATCAAGGCGGCATGACGGTGATAAACCGCAGCTGTATGGCAAGCCGTTCTATCATAAAATGCAAAAAAAAAAAAACAAAAAAACATTTTGACTATCGCGAATGGTAATTTAAGATTTCTGCATTCACATTCTGACTAGTAGTAGTATCTTTAATTACATTTTAATAAAATTCCTTTGAAGAAGTTGTACATAACGTCAACGGATTCCTAATTACAAAGACATGTGGAACGTTATTATACGACGTGAAGTATAGAGCCACGTTACGAAAATAAAAAATTTATTACAAGAATAGTATGAGAATAAAGACATAAAATGAGAAAAAAGTCACAATATAATAACTATTCTCGTTTTACAAATTTATTCTCATTTTATCAACTTTATACTCATAATTGTACTTCTGATTTTTTTTCAGTATGTCTCTAATATTCTGTCGTCTAATCATAACTGGTCAAAATAACGTTGTTATGTATCTGAATTAAGATTCCTGTCAGCCCCTTCTGCTGCCGCTGAGCTGTCCAAACAACTGCCTGCAGAATTTTGGTTTTCTTGCCCAAAATTGTCAGAAAATATTACAACGTGGAAAAATGGAAGATAAAGACGATGCAAAACTTCGTAAACCCGGAGACCGCTTCAGAAATCTGGCAAATAATTTCATATTTTTTCACTTCTGACAAAAACACGATGCACTTTGAAAATATTTACAAAAACCTTTTTTCTATTTTTTTACTGTCTTATTGAAATACAAAAGGTTCGACGTAAATCTGTGACGTTTTGACTGAATAAATCAAAAATATTTATTTAGCATATCAAAAATGTAAATTTGACTCCCCAGAATGTTGTTTTAAGAAATCTGAGTAAAGTTCCCATTAAAAATAATTAAAAATAATGGGAACTTTACTCAGATTTCCTCTAAATATATTTTTAGAGGAAATCCGAGTAGTCAAAATTAGTTTTGCCTAATTATTTGCTTTCAAGACATCTGCAATTTAACTTGCAACAGTCTAATCTACTTATGTATCTAAAATACATTTAAGACCTTTAATTAGAATTATGACTAGTCGGAATGAAAAGCAATATCTTAAATTGACCTCATAACTAGTCATGATTTAATTGCAGATTGAATTAAATCTTCCATTAAACTTAATGGCATCATTCATACTAGTCAGAATGTAATTAATTAGAGTTAGCTATTTTTTTAGTCAAAATATAATTAGAGTTATTTTAATTTTATAATAGGTCTAACAGTCATAAACCAATTTCAGATATCTGGATTGGGAGTGTGTTGAAGCAGATTTTATGATCAGACAGCTTGCCGTAGTGATGGTGGTGACTGCTCGGTGACACAGTGGCACAGAAAACAGTCCTGCACGTCTCAGAGTCGCAGCAGCCGTCATGTGAGAAGAGAAGCTGCAACATTTGGCTTCCGACGCGCTTCCTGATGGGGCTGTGAAAAATAATAGCAATAACGACGACGCATATAAATTACAGGCGGTTTGATGCTCTTGGCCCCAGCAACGTGGAGAAAATTAGCGCCGGTGCCTCAGCACATGCATCATTGACACCATATGTATCAATAATGCATTAAGCTCTGCTATCTTCACTGCTATTTTTAAAGAGGAGGGTGGGGAGGGTGTCGGAAAAGAAATTAAGTTGTGCAGGGCTTCCAGAGGGCTGGTAGAGCCGAGGTCAACATGTGTGCAGAGCGGCCCTCAGGGACCAACATGCCGCTGGGTTTGTGGCGCTGCTGGCCACAACGAGCCTGGAGGAACGCGGCCACATCTCAGATTACCTCACCGACCGTAAGGGAGAAGCTTCAAAACATTTTTCATACACAAGGTTGTGACTAACAACGGGGTCAACACCAGTGGTGAGCCTGCTAGCTAAAAGGTTAGCTGCTAACACCAAAGCAACAACCATAAACACTAGTTCTGCTAACACTAAAGAGCTAATCGTTAACATTAGTTCAGCTAATGCTAAAGCAATAACCAACAAGCATGTGTTCTGTTAAAACTAAGCTGCTAATGATAAACATTAGTTCTGCTAATGCTAAAGTGCTAACCATAAACATTTACTCTGCTAGCGCTGAAGCAGTACTTATAAACTTTAGTTCCACTAATGCTGTGGCTATAATCATAAACATTAGTTCTGCTAGTGGTAAAGTACTAACGGTGAACATTAATTCTGCTAATTCTAAAGTGCTATTCATAAACACTAGCATTGCTAACACTAAATTGCTGATCATGAACATTAATTCTGCTAATACTAAAACATTAATAATAATAAACATTATGATATTGCCAAAGCGCTAATTATAAATAAACTTCTGCTGAAGCTACACCGCTAACCATAAACAGCTCTGCAAACATTAAACACTATATTTAGCAGAAGCTAATGCTAAAGCGATAACTTCAAATTATATCTACCCTTGAACAACTAAAACAAATTGCCGGGTTTTCATTAAGCAAATTTATTTTCATAATTCCAATTTGTGCAATTTTATGGTCAGTGTAAACACAGCTAATGCTAATTCCATATTTCACTTTCTCCGCTCCCATCGCTAAAACTACAGGCAGACTAAAATTTTAAAGCAAGGCAGAAAGCTGTCATCAAAACTTGTCATTGTGTTTGCTGATTGGTTGAAATTCTGCCAGAGAAATCAAGTTGAATGGGGGAAATCCCAGACAGTGCAGCAGGGAGATGAGAATCAAGGACAATTACATCGGAAGGCAACAGCTTAGCTAGGTAGACGTTGACTGCTCATTTGTGCTCCACAGAAACCCGATAAATATTCCTCAAATAAAAGTAGCTCTACTTCAACATAATTTTACTCAAGTAAAACTAAAAAGTATCTGTTCAAGAAATGACTCAAGTAATAGTAAAAAAGTATTTGGTAAAAAGTACAGAGTAACTGATCAAATCATCAAACATTTAATGTTTAAAAATTACGTCAACAGACAGATCAAAGTGCCAATAATTTATATAAACAGCAAAAAAATAAAAAATAAATAAATAAAATAACATCGGGCAAAAGAAATGTCTACAAATCTGTGTTTTCTATAAAAAACCCTAAACTGCAGGTCTGTGTGTCTGTCTGGTGAATTTTGACTAAAACATGTTTGTTTTTCATTCAGTGGGTAGAAAATCCAGAAATTTTACTTAAGTAAGAGCAGAAATACTTCATAATAAAATGACTCAAGTAAAAGTAAATATTTTTCCATTAGTTACTCAGCTGAATGTAACTGAGTAAATGTAACTAGTTATTATCGGACTCTGTGCAGAGGCAGAGCAGGAGGAGCAGCTCAAGCAGTGGAAAAATATCCTGTCCTTACTTAAAGTGTCAGTGAGAGGATCATAAAAATTAGCCCGAAGCAGAGAGAGCGAGCTGGGATCTAAAATGGAGGTCTCAGCGCCCCTCCTCCCTTGCAGGCCACCTGAAGCCTCGAACGCAGCACCTTTACGCCGTGAACGCCTCTAAAGGTTCAGATTCCTCCGCCTCACGCAGCAGCACAACAGGTTTGTTTTCAGCCCTGCAACAAACGCCTAAATCCTGGCGATTCTCCGCCTCTTCCCTGAACGCCCTTCCTGCACGGCAAACGCAGCATTTCCATTAGACTGTTTGGAGCGTGTTGGCTGCTCCGTGACTCAGACACTGCAGCAATGTGACTGCGTGTCTCCAGCCTCGATAACACAGCCTCTGGTTTGTGCCACTTCAGAGGCGCCTGAGGGGGCTGCCCGCCGCTTACAGACGCTGCAGCCGCCGGGGCGCGAGTCCACGGCCCAAACCGCGCTTTTAGCCTGTGATGCGCACAAATACTGACAGAAAGCTACACACGTATCCTTCCCCAGGAGCGTGCCCGCCTGATAATTCCTGTTATTTGCACACACAGGCAGATGAATATGGAAATAACTCTGGAGGGGGGAGGTGGGGGGGTTGTATCCCCTGTGCTGGGAGAAGGAAATGCTAATAGCTTGTGCAGAGAATGAGTGTTAATCACAAGTGTAAGGTGCATAAATTTGTTTAGCAATGGAGCGGGGAACATGCAAATTAAAATGTTTTGAAGTGGGGTTGTGCGGAGAGTTTAGGAGTAGACAGCATCTCACCTGCACTCAGGAGTTGTAGAGTTGGGTACATTTACTTGAGGAAAGTTTTGAAAAAAATTACGTTTAGGAGTACTTTTACTACACTGTACTTTTTACTTTTACTTGAATGGTTTTATTATGAAGTACTCTTGCTTGAGTAAAATTTCTGGATTTTATATCCACTTTTTTAACCAAAAAATCACCAGACACAGACACACAGATTCTGTTAAAGTTTCATATCGAAAGAAACTGACATAGATTTTTTTTTCTTTTGCTTTCATTTGCCATTTTATAATTATGTTAATTATAGGATTTATTTTAATTTTGGTCCTTAAAATACCAAAATTTCCACATAACTTTATATTTTGGATGTAATTTTTAAATACGAAATGACTGATAATTGGATCAATTACTCAGTGCCTGAGTGGACTTTTTACCAAATACTTTTACTTGTTGCAGTAGTGCTACTCTTACTTGTCTTACTATGTTTGGGTTCTGTTCCCACATGAGAAGAAATTTGGATATTTATTCTGTACCAGAATGCATTGCTGTAGCTCTACAGTAAATGGTGTAAAAATCTGCTAATGTTCTGCTACATTTAGCAACTCTCAAAACTATAAAAACTGAAACCATGACTTCCAAAGAATCACTTCCTGAAGTGCAACCGCACAGGTAGATGTGTAATAACTCATTTGATCCTGTAGTGGGCGACAAAACTTTGTTTCAAAACGTGACATTGACAATAGACGGGTGTCACCACAGCTGAGTTTGGCTTTTAGCATCGGCTTCTGCTAAAAGCCATGGCTTTATAAAGCACTTAAGCTAGTGGAAATAATGTTTAGCAGTGCTTTAGCATTAGCTTGTTCTAAAGTTAGCATAGTGCTAAAGCTAGTGAAACCAATGCTTATGATTAATGTCATAGCATTAGCTACTGCTACTTACCATATTGGTATTGTGCTATAGCATTAGCTAATCTAATATTTATGATTAGTGCTTTAGCATTAGCTTCTGCTAAATACCATGTTGGTACGGCTCTTTAGCAGAACTAATATTTATGACTTGTGCTTTTGGGTTAGCGCAGCTAGCTTTGTAGCTTAAGCATTTATGAAAATAAATGTGAAGCTCAAGTGACAAAAAGTAAAGATTTAGAGGATGATATTTGCAAGATTTCTTTGTCTAAACTGAACTTGTCTTCAGATTTTAGTCCATGCCATTCGGTTTTTCCACCTGGGTGTGACTTTAAGGCAGCTAATGCAGCATTGTGGCTACATCTTCCAAGTAAATGTACGAGAGTTAGCGGCTTGCTAAAGTATATCGGTGAGAAATGGTGATGTTTAAAAAGCATGAAGTTCTGAACTGTCTGCTCTCATCTGCTTAGCATTCAAAACCCAAATCAAGACGCTGTGATAAGGGGCTGTCGCAGCAGCAACAGTTGCCAGGGAAACCTGATGGCAGGATGCTGAGGGTTGGGGCGGAGGATGAGGAGGAAGAGCGGAGGGTGTTTAGCATGAGGACACGGCTCTAATGCTGAGGTTGATTTGCTGCCGCTGAAGGAACACGGGCCGGCCGGCTCCGCGAGACGCGGCGCCTCTCAGAGGATCCGTCAAACAAGTGGGTGAACGCGGGGCAGACGCCGGTTGGTGCATTAGTGCGTTGTCACGGCAACGAGGCGTTGACATAGCAGAGTCACACTCTGAGCACTACGGTCAGCGATGACATTCACAAATGTACACGGCGAGCCTTTTTTTTTTTTTCCTGTCCCTCTGTGCAGAAACTAAATGTAAACAGGAAAAAAAACGTAATAAAAAAATAACCACATTCGCTACAGGGATACAAACAGTGATACAACGATTAGAGCTGATCAGAGGGTGACGAAAAATAAAAAAATAACTAAAGGAAACAGCCACCGAATTTTCACAAACTTCAACTGCCTTTTTTTTTATGTGCCAAGTTTTTTTTAATTTTCCAAAGTGACCTCTGCTAACAGAACATCTTTCAGCGTAATCAGCTAATAATAATAACAATATTACAATAAAGGTAAACACGTGATTTAAAAAATAAAATAAAATCAAACTAGATAAAAATGAAAAACACTTATAATAATTCCGTTTCATTTTTTTTAAAGAGATCTATAAGATTCTATATTTTTTTCATTTAGTTGTCCTTTTTCTTTAGAAAAAAATTCACCCTCCATTGAATTCTGCGCTAAATGCATCTCAGCCTCCAGCGTCTCTTACCTTTTTAAAAAAATGTCCGTCCGTTTTCGCCCCCTGCTGCCATCAAATCCACTCTGCAAAAAGGTGCAGTCTTGGTCCGTAATGTCAGACAGCATGAGGGTCCCATCGGACGGGGTCAACCGGGGTCGAGGAAGCCATTTTACGCGCCGGGTCACTTCCTGCTGATGAGTTTGCTTAAATCTGCCCAATGAGATCAGCGTCATGTACAAATGAAAAACGTCTTTTCTCGGCCATCTGTGCAGTAACAATAATTCTCACGTGAGCAATAATGATAGCACGGTAACATTAGCATGTCGAATTATTCCAATGTCTCACCGTTTTAAATGCATTGATGACAAATAAAGCTAAGTTTGTTATCATTACGGCCGTCAGGATTATCATTAGTGCCACCACATCTGATGTGTTTGTGGTTTTGCAGCAGAGAGCAGAACATCTCCGTTCTCAAAGACCCCGTTTCTATGGGCAGGAGGGAAAACGGCTACCAAAAAAAGAGTCAACACCAAAATAATTTCTGTTTTTTTTTGTTTTTGCCAGGTTTGCGTTGTAACTCCGATGTTTCACGTTTATCCAGAGGAAGAGAAGTTCGGAAAAGTAGTAACCATGGGTTGGTCCACTAAAACGACAGGGCATGTTTTTAAAACTTATTTTTTTTAAATATATATATTCTTCAGTCGTCGTAGTGGTCACTCATTTGCTTGATAAAGATTTTTCATAATTTATTTATTTGAATGAAAATATATTTACGGTATATATAATATGTATCTTCAGTTTTTTTCCGTATCTCCATAATCTTGTCCTTCATTCCTTCGTGATATTTCCCCCTCTCCAGAAGAAGACAGTAACCAGTAAGGTGTAAAATTGAAAAGCCGTGATAAAGCCAAGAGCAAAACCACTTTGTTCCTCCGATATTCCAAGCGGCCTTGCTGCTCTGCTCTCATGTTGCTTCCTCTGAAAACCTGGGACCGCCCGCTCGCACAAATCATTGTTTATTCCCTGGCTTTGCCAAACACTAATCTGACAACGTGTTCAATGGCCAATATCACGTCTCCCTCCAAATATATACACTGAATGCATCTGGAAATGTACGAAGCAATCTGTATACATCCTTGAAGGGCTCGCCACACGCGTGCATTGTTCACATCTGTCCGCTGAGAGAAAAGGCTTGATCTCGAGCTTTGGCAAAGACTGTATCACGCTGCACACAATGAGTAATTCTGACATTTGGGACTGTGCAAATGCTGTTTGTGGGACTGGTCTACTGTCTCCTTTTGTCTTACTACCTGTTAACAAAGGGCCACCACAAAATAAAGGTTATGTAGAGCCTTTCTAAAGATTGTCCCTAAGGTCATTGGGCTACAGTCGCTCTCAAATGGTCTCTCTTTAACATCTACTCTGTCTTACCTCAAACCTTTTTAGATTTGAGTCTCTTGCACATTTTCCTTTGAGCCACTCTTAAAAAGCAGCGGCTCATTCTGGCCTTTTCCCATCAGGCCTTTCAGAGAGCTGTGTAGACCCAGCTGAGGCAGGGCTACGGTGGAGGGCAGGGTGCCACCAGTGGACGTCCCTCCACCGGTGCTGGACAGGACCTGGGAGCAGGATATGCTCTGCGACTGAGAGCACGACGAGGGGTTGTTGTTGTTGTTGAGGCCCACTCCTGACCCTGTGCCCATTCCCAGGCCCATCATGTTGCTGTTGAAGTGATGGGTTTTGTAGTAGTGGTTGAGATGATCCGATCGTGCCAGGTTGGGTAGGTTCACAATCTCGGGGTGGTGCAACCGAAGGCTCTGGCTCCCGCCTAATCCACCGCCCGCGCTCTGTGTCACAGTGGATCCTCCGGAGATACCGCTGCCCCGGCCACTTGCCCCGGGTCCCAGCTCGTCCTCCACGTTGATGATCTCAATGGCGCGAGCGGGGCCGTGGTGTTTGTGCAGCTGATGCTGCTTCCTCAGCTTGTAGAACACCACCAGCATCACTGCTGCCATGAAGGTGATGGCTACGAAGCAGCCAATGATGATCTTGGTGGTCTTCATCACATCGTCCAGGCCAGAGAATCCCGGCTCCGTGAACGGCACAGTGAACGTGGGTTGAGTTGTCCGGGGAGAGGAGGACGACCAGCCGCCAGCCAGAGAGGAGACGGTGGTAGGAACCACTTCTGGCAACAGGTCCAAAGGAATGGGAATGCTGGCCTCTTCAATGGCAACCTGTGCATAATCATTAGCTCCTCCGTTATCCGTTTCCACAGTAACGGTGGTGAAATAGGTGTAGTTGACACTGGCATCAGCAGCAGACACGTTGAGAACGGCGGTAGCTGTGGTGTTTCCAGCAGCGTTGGTGACCATGCAGGTGTACTGGCCCGTATCCCTCAGGGTGACGTTTGTGAAGTTCAGCGTGCCGTCGTGAAGAACAGATATCCGCACCCGGTAAGACCCATGGGTCATCAGTGTGCCGTTGGGCGTAATCCAGTTAACTGACGTTGTGGAGGTACTTGTGCGACACTTCAGCTCAGCAGCCATCCCTTCGGTGACATTGAGGTCGGTAGGAGGCTCTACAATGACAGGAGCAAAGCAGGTGAAGTGGCTCTGGTCAAGTTCCCCAATGTACTTGCCCTTGAGTAGTGGAGGAGCATGGCATCGGGCACAGCAGGTGGTGTTGCTGGGCACCGTCTCCTTCAACCACCAACTAAGCCAAAGTACATCACAGTTGCAGGCCCAGGGATTATGATTGAGGTGCACCCTCTCCAGCTGGTGAAGGGGTGTGAAAAGATCATGAGGCAGGGAGCGCAGTGAGTTATGGGACAGATTAAGCTCCTCCAGGTTTTTCAGGTCGTCGAAGGCATTGCGCTCAATGGCGGAAACCTGCGAGTGCATAAGCCACAGCTTCCGAAGAGACACCAGACCCTGGAAGGATCCCGGACGAATGATATCCAGACGGTTCCCCGACAACTCCAGCTCTTCCAAACGCACGAGAGGCGTCAGCTTGGGAATGTCTTTGAGCCCACACATGCCCAGATTCAGGTACCGTAGATTGACGAGGCCCACGAAGGCTGCATCCGAGATGTATTCCAACTTTTTGAGCTCCCCCAGGTCCAAGCGACGCAGGGAGGGCACGCGGTTGAAGGCATAGCTCGGGAGGGTCTCAATGGGGTTGTTGCGCAGCCACAGCTCCCGCAGCTTGCTGAGGTAATCAAAGGCCTGTGTTGGCACCAACGTGAGGCGGTTGTCAAAGAGCTCCAGCGTGTTGAGGTTAGGGAGGCCATTGAATGCCCCGATTTCAATCTGGCGTATCTGATTCTTGGAGAGCTGGAGGATTTCAAGGTGCCTCAGCTGCTTGAAGGTGTCGGATTTGATGACCTGGAGGGACAAGAAGAAATGAGAATTACTGAAAATATGACGACATGTAATTTACAAAAATAGTCATTAAAACAGATAAAACTCATCAGTTTTTGTCAGCAAATAATGTTGCATAATAAATTCTTACTATTACATGAAGCAAAAGGCAAGTGAATGATTTTAAATTAATTTTTTGCATAGAACAGCAGTTTTACAGACAAAGTCATGGTGACAAAAAAAATCTCATTAGTTTGATTTGCTAAAAGTCTTTTGCCTGATCACAAAGAACAAGTATGCAAATAATGAGGAAATATCAGGAAATGTATGTAAACTTAATAAATAAATAAATATCTGACATATTCTGAGAAAATAAATCATTTTTGTTGATCTAAATCAAGAGAAATTTTGTCTGATTTAACTTCAAACAATGAGGAAAAAACATGTTTTTATTTGGCATGTAAACTAGTTTCAACTCAACAGTTTGTTAAAGTGAAATACAGATACAGGTATATCTAAACATTACTGAACATGGTAAATTTTTTGATATTTAAAATTAACTTTAAGGACAAATTGTAACTAAATTTATTTGTTTATCCCAAATTTTGCTTTACTTTTTCCCTCCTGTGCATTTTGGTTAAAAACTATTCCAGCAGGACGAGTTTCAGCTAACAAATATGAAATTTATCTCGCTGTTTGTGACTGAAGTTCAGGTTAATTCTCGATATTTTTACCTCATTTAGACATTTATGCTTCTGTTTAATTTTTTTGCACAGTGTTTTCTGTTTTTGCGTTAATTTCCTGCGCGGCTGCGGACTGTAACCGGACCCCCGCTGAGCGGCTCGCCGCCACTCGAGCTGTGAAGCCGTGCCCAGCCAGGCGACGCATCCGTCAGGCGGCCGCCACCACACACACACTTGACCTTTGTGTAGTGCTTGTGCAAAAGGTCAGGCATTGCTCAACGCTCGCACAGCAACAACGTCATCATGGATGAACTTCACCAGCCTTCAGGCCCGAGGAGGAATCGACATGAGCAGAATATGCAAAACTGCTTCACTGATGAAACCTCAAGTTTTGACTGTGATTCATGAATTTTAAGGTAATATTCTCACCACCTTTTTACATGAATAACACCAGATTTCCTTGTTTTTTCTATTTTTTCTTAAGAATTTCAACTTCTTGAACAATGTTTAGTTAGTCTCAGTCAAATTAGGAGTACCTTACTTGTACTGGAGAGCTTTTTTATTAACCTCCTTAATGCTGACAAATAGTCGGGCAGTAAAATCCAGATCAATACATTTCCGCTACAAAGAGCCCTTCACGTCGTTTTAAAGATTGCAAACAAATTAAGTTTTATAGTTTGCTTTTCTCACATAAAAACGGCACTTTGACGCAGCAAATCAGCAGCGCGTCCGTCGGCCGAGGCGGGTCGACAGTGGCCGTGTCGGCCGTCCTCCCCGCCGCCCACACTCGGGTTAAATGTGGCCATTAATTCAGACTGAGTAGGTGTGTCCAAACTTCTGCTGGCTGCAGAGAAAATAAAACCAACTTTGAGCTTCTTATCGCCGTACAAATAGAAAACTGAAGGAACCAGCAGCCTCAGCAGACTGTAAAAACACAAAGTTTTACTTTAATTTTGCACAAAACGCGTTAAAGTTGGAACTGGAGGACATTTTAGGAATCCGGAATAAAACGCAACAAGCAAAAAATGATGAATGAAAAAGGAAGTAAAGCTGCAAAAACACAAAATCTTACCAAGTAACTTTGGTCTAGTTTGTAGAGTAAATAAGTTAAAACAGTTGAAATAAGACAAAATGAGCTTAAAAGTAACTTTTCAGATTTAGGAGCTTTTTTAAAAAATAATTAATTAATAAGGATGAAAAAGTTTAATTGGCAGATTATTATCCGGTTTAATGAAAAAGTATCTTTTTCATTAAAAGTAAGAAATTATTCACTTGGTAAAAAACACTTGGAAAGATTTTGTCCTTTTGCAGTGAAACACCACAAACAACTGAAACCGTGAATGATTAATTGATTAGTGCGGCAGGCTTCCCCCCTCTGCAGAAACACACAATGTTGGTCTAGTTTCCAGTGCAAACACCTCAGCGCACTTTAAATAAGACAAAAATAACAGACAAGTAACTTTTCAGTAAGATATACGAGTTCGTTTTAAGCCAATAATTCTTTAATATCCATGAAAAAGTTGTTCTAGTTCCACCGGCAGATTATTTAACTTATAACAAGACATTTTCTCCATGATTGTAGTGAAATAATTATTTCAAGGCATTTGCTGTAGAAACTCGACCAAGATGACTTGGAGAGCCTTTGTGTTTTTACAGTGTAACAGACCAGGAACGCCCGACCGCGTCAGAAACGACCAGACCTATTTACATCCACAAAGGAGGCAGAATTCGGCCTTCAGCTCCAAACGGAGCTCCTAAGTCTGCAGAACGTTTCGCAGCATCGCGGCACAAATGAAATGCTTCCTGGAAACACAATGACGGGCGTTTGTGGAGATCCGGCTGGAGAGAAGTCAGACACAGAGTAAGTGAGAGGAGCTGAAAGGAAGAGCCTGAAATCTTCTCCGGTTTATTGTGCGTGTGTCCTGAGTCGGAGCGCCGCGTTTTCAGTATGTGGAGCAGAAGAAGAAGGGAGGGTGATAGGCAGCGAGAGGAAGGAGGGTGAGGATGTGAAGAGGGGGTGGAAGCTGTCAAGGCTTTACTCTCAGGGTACTCAGTGGAGGAAAAAATAAGCCACTGAATCTAGGATGCCTTCAGGTGTTAAAACATTTTTAGATTTTTAATCATTTCAAGTGGAGCTGCAGGATACGGCAAACCGAATCAAATTTTCTGGGCTGAAAACAAGATGCAATAAATACAGTTATTATTATTATTTCTTTATTTCTCGCCTGCTTGTTAACAGCTTCCCTGTGAACCTCGGCGTCTAAATCGAGTGGCGCGATGTCCCGTTTATGCTCCGTTAACATCACATAACGTTTAATAAGACGTTTCCTCCAACAGTACAAGTGATGCTGTGGAAAAATTTAACAATCTCCAGGATATTTGTGGCTTTTCATTAGAAACCACAAAAGAACAAAACTCTGTCAGCAACATGAGGATGAATCCAATTACAACAAGAAAACTGCAGAGGAATCAAGTGAGCATAAATTCAGTTTCCTCACATATGAAGAAACTGAATTTATGCTCTGTTCAGTATACACACACACACACACACACACATATATATATATCTTCTTACACCCTTGTCCCTCAGTGGGGTCGGGAGGGTTGCTGGTTCCTCTCCAGGTAACGTTCTGGGCGAGAGGCGGGGTCACCTGGACAGGTCACCAGTCTGTCACAGGGCAACACAGAGACACACAGAGACACACAACCATGCACACACACTCACACCTAGGGGCAATTTGGAGAGGCCAATTAACCTGACAGTCATGTTTTAGGACTGTGGGAGGAAACCGGAGTACCTGGAGAAAACCCACCATGCACAGGGAGAACATGGAGACTCCATGCAGAAAGACCGGGGCCGGGAATCAAACCCAGAACCTTCTTGCTGCAAGGCAGCAGCTCTACCACTGTGCAGCCCCCTCTATATATCTATATATATATATGGATGGTCTGAGGTTAAACAATCCAGCCTTCCGGTCCTGCAGCCACACACCATCCTGGCGCTCCAGATAAATTGGTAATGCATACAAAAAGCTGCTTCGTGTTGAAGGGAGTCTGGCTTTGGTTTCATAAAATATTCCCTCAGGTCAGCAGACGCCTGTGTCCTTTTCTATCATTTTAACCTCTTTCTCCAATGTCGTTTTTAAAAAAATATAAGCGTGCGAGAACCTTTCACAGTCAAAGCACAAATACTTTAAGGTTAGGAAGCAAACGGGACGAAAACACAAAGATTTACGTCGTTTCGTGTTAAATAGAAGTAACTTGCTCACAAACTGCAGGTCGCCGTAGCCTGGTGATGATGTTCTCCTCAGTGCTGTATTTGTTGAAAATGTAGGGTGTGTTCACACCAGCTTTGTTCAGTCCTGTTTAATAAAACGTTAGTTTGTTTGCTTTGAAGGTCCGGTTCATTTGTGGAGGTGTGACTATGCATAATCAGCTTTGTAGTCCGACTATAAAAATCAGTCTTGGTTTGTTTGAAGTGAACTCTGGCATAAGTCAAATGCTTCATGCCAAGTGGACCGGATGTCACTCCAAAAGCAGGAAGAGAACAATACCGCAGGGCATTCTGGGTAAATACAACCAAAACAAACACGGTAGGTTAGTGCCAGCAGGAGAAATGACTTACCAAAGATGAGAGAGAAATCCTACAACCACTAAAGTCTGACACTGCCCCATTTTTATTTACATTTTGTGACGATGGAAGTTACGCTCCGTGTCTTCTTTTATTTTGGTTAGTGGGTCTTTAGCGCCACCACAGGTGAGAATGGGAACATGTTTGACACATAATGGCGTGAAACAGAACTGGAGCAGCTGAAAATGTAACACATGTTGCAATATTTGTCCCCAACTGAACCAATCTTTTACATAAAAATTGGTAACAAACAAATAGGTAGTTGGTTGCTATGGCGATTCCCGCCTTTTTCAGGGAAGGTGAGGAGCCTCTACTGCCACCGTTTACATAAACAACTGCGCTGTTTGTGACACATATTGAAAACGTTTATTCCCAGTTTCACTATATATATATATATATATATATATATATATATATATATATATATATATATATATATATATATATATATATATATATATATATATATGTAATATATATTCATTAAAATGCATTGTCCCTTTTAAAAGAAAGTTGGCAACAACCAAGGAAAAACAAACATGTATTTGGTTGCTATGGTGATTCCCGCCTTTTTCATGGAAGGGGAGGAGCCTCTACTGCCACTGTTTACATAAATCTGAGGGTCAAATATGAACTTTAGCTCAAATATCAGTCAAATCAAAAGGAAACCTGACGGAAACATTCGTCGTCTCCGTACGTTCGCTCCAAGGCGACCTGGTTTCGGCGGCATTTACCTGTATCGAGTTCTCCTGCAGGTTGAGGTATCGCGTGTTGACTGATATGCTTTCGGGCACCTGCTCCAGGTTCTGCCTGGTGCAGATGACCCGGCTGGCCTGGTTGGAGCACGTGCAGAGGGAAGGGCAGGTGGAGGCGGCTCCCGCTAACTGCGGCCCGTGGAGGATGAGAAGGAGCCGCAGGAGCAGATGGACCAATAGAAAGAGGAAGGGGGAAGGGCCGGGAAGGCAGGTCAGCGTGGCAATGCGCATGGCAACTGGGACATGACCCCGCTCTTTAATCCGGAGATACAGGTGAGGTGGCTCCACGTCGGTGGATTTGTGGTTCGCTTTCCCTTCGGTCCTCCAGCATCAATTTGTTCCCTCTAATTCCACATCCTCCGAGATCTCATTTGTCCTCCTCTGTCGGTCTCTGTTTCCTCCTCCTGTTTCTTGAACATAGAAGTATGCAGATAAACAGATGCTGCTCTTTTTCTCTCCTTGGGCTGTCAGGAGATTTGAGTGAGGCGTTTTGTGAAGTGAGAAGAGCCCAGGAGTTACTGCGATGAGCAAAACAAAGAGGAAGAGAGAGAGAGGAGCAGATATTAGAGACAAACTGCACTTTGTGTCTTCACCGGCACACACCGAACAAAACAAACAATACCAACACATCTACAGTGTAGCTCATATCAGGGGAGGGATTGTCAAAAGAAATCTGTCAGAAGTATTAGAAGTTCTGTGGCGCTGCTCACATCAAATCCCACATAATCCCTGAACAGATATTCTGCCAGTAATCAAATCCCATCGCGCAGCAAGAGGATTCTGGTGCATCTAATTGTTAAAAGGTCTAGACAACAAAACATGCAGAGTAAATAGGAAACATGTGGTTTTTCTGACTGAAGTAAACATTAAAGAGAATCCATTCTGACATGGATGATGAGCATCATTAATTCAACTATTAAAGAAGGAGAAAATAACTCATTCAGAGTCTCTGCAGGAAAACTTCTGGTTTTTCCAGAAAGATATAAAAAATAAACTCATCAGGCTAAATTAAAGTCTGATTATATGAAACTGATCAGAGTTGATCCCGTATGTTTTTGGCTCAGTGGTCACAGATTCACCTGTTGGCAATTTTTATTTATTATTCACTGATTTTTGAACGTATTATACCTGATTAAATTGTAGTTTTTCTACTCTGACAAAGATTTTTGCTTAATTTTGCTCTGAAATTACTTTTGTGCACTTAAAAAAATGGATTCTATTGTCTCCGTTTACCATGTTGTCATGGTAAACAGTATTTTTAAGATTTAAATTTTATCCAAATTAAGGCTGTAACTAATTTGGACAAAGTATTTGAAGCCTAATCAATTCCTGAAATATCAATTCCTGAAATTAATTATCAGGAATTGATTACTCTATCAATTATTCTGATGATTAATTGATTTATCAGATTAAACAAATGTCAGATTTTTCATTAAACTACTGATACTAGAAAGACAATATGGAAATAGTCCCAATAATTCAATAATTTTTAAATAAGGAATCAAACATTTTATTGCTCACCATAACATAACATTCCTTTAATAGATTTGAACTGGGTGAATATAAAAAATTAAGTTTTATTTGATGCTTGAACCATTAAAATAAGCAGATATTTCATTCATGGATGAAATATTCACAGGTCTGAGACCATCAATAATATAAGATTCAGTCTCTTGATGTACATTCATAACTGGACTGACTTTTAGTTTATGTGTAAAATAAATTAGAGGATATTTTGAAATGCCAAGTTTCTTATTGTAACTGTATTTTAAAGGGGACATATTTGTTAGGATAGATGCATGTTATATACAAAACATGTTTATTATATATATATTTTTTACAAAATCATTCTTAGATAATCAGGTTTTCGTCTGCTCAGTTCATAATGTCCCTTTAAACACAAATAAGCTGCTGCTGGCCACGCCCCCAATTCAACGTTTGCTCTCACTCTTGAAAATGGCTGCACAATTATACAACCATACAACTTTTAAAAGCAAAAGTGGGGCCTCCTGCACAACCAGTTAAAATGCAGCAAGTGGTTTTCTGGATGGTAAGTCAACAACAAAACACTTGTCTTTTCTAGCAGCCATTGTACAGCGAACACAGCGATAAAACCAGCTGACCAAATGAGCTGGAGCTCAGCTTGGGTTGCTAGGTAACGGGGTGGGCTTCGCTGGGGTTTTTGGACCAACACGTTTTACAGAAACCAAAAAACTTTTAACTTGTTGCCAAAAAAACTTCTGGGTGTTTTTTTAAAGCAGTTGAGATGCAAGTGGAAGTAGAGAAACGTGCGAAACGTTTGAACAGTTGGTCCCGTTTTAGATCTAACACAAGAGTTGATGAACCGACTGGAGAATCATCTGCATCAATCGGGAATATGATAAAGAAAATCTGCTCTGTTCAGTTATTAAAAATAATGAAATATGAGGTTGTGAGCAAACCCATCAGTTAAAAAGCCAAACATAACGGTGCTGACAGGGTGCAACGAGACATTTGGTCCCAACTCAGAGCCATCAATAACATCACCAGGGTGAGGCAGCGGCTTCCGGCCGTCTCTGGCCCGCGCTCATTTGTTAACACTAATTATACCAAGGTATAACAATTAATACGACAATGATGGATTGATGCGCGAACATGCCACACTTATCAACTGCAATTAAACTCAGACTTATTAAAAGGTCCGAACCCTGAAAACAATCAGCCCGCCCAATCCCGTGGCATTTCCCCCACAGCAGACCAAAATGCCACCGCGTTCCTGCGTGACGGCGGCGCTGAAGGCTCCGGCGCCCGCAGGACGGCGGCGCCGAAAGGCCCGCTGCACATTACCGCTAATAGATGAGCAGTCAAGAAAGCTCCCCCTGCAGGTTAGTTAGACCCCAATAACCCCAAATAAGGACATCTGGTTATTAATGATGATGGTTGTAATGATGGGACAAACCCATCCGACACGCTGAGCATCCTGAGGAAGGGGCGCAGAGATTGTGAAGAGGAGAAGGATTATTAATCTGATAGATGACTGTATGGCTGCAGGCGGAGGAGGGAATTATCAACAGTACAGTAATGGATGAATACTGAACAGCTGTGGAGAGAGAGACACAAGAAAGAAATGGAGATGGAGACAGATGGAGGGAAGGCTGGGTGAAAGGATGGAGGTATAAATAGTGGAAGGAGCAGAAAAGAGATCAGTAGTTGGGGAAAGAAGAGGAAAGAAGAGGTATTAATATTAATAATCTGGGAGAGAAAGAGGAGAAGAGCGAGCGAGGCTCAACGGAGAGATGAATATAAAGCAGACAGAGATGGAGGGAGGGGGATGACAACACAGAAAACGGAGAGATGGAGCAAAAGACAACACACAGGGATGAATATGAAACAGGTGGAGTTTTCCTCCAGAAGACGGGGAGGTGGGCTCCGATTGGTCGACCGATCAATAACGCGCACGCCGAAGTTCAATGACATTAAAACACACACAAGGACACGGCGATAAATCACAGGCGACAGCATCTATGCTGCAGCTGCAGCTGCAGCAGCGGTGGGACGGCAAGCTGCAGCGCAGCAGTCGGCATGGAGACGCGACTGCTGCAACATCTGTATCCCCCCCCCGCCGCCGCGGAAACTGATGGAGAAAGAGAAGCTGCGTGTTATTTTTGGACCACCTCTTTCACGTTTTAATTTCCAGACACGCTTCACCCCCCTCTCTCTGCAGCGAGGTTTAAGTGCCAGAGCTATTTCAGGTAGACGAGGTGTAAAAGAAGAAAGCCGAGGTTAAGATGGTGGCTGTGATGTTGGGAGGAGCGCAGAGAGTGAGACTAGTCGGTGCCGACGGCAGGCCAGAGGCCGACGCGCTAAAACAGGAAACGCTTTCGCTCAGGAGGAGCCAAAATATTACGCAGAGTAACGTTTTATCAACTTACGGTAAAAGTAGCCGCCCAAGAAACGACTGAGGTACAAAGTATTTGGTAAAAAGTCTATTCAAGTAACTGATCAAATTATCAATCGGTTAATATTTAAAAATCATCAGACGGACAAAATATGAAGTTAAGAGGAAATTGTGGTATTTTAAAGACAAAATGACAATTTATACAAGTAATAAAAATAACTAAATAAAATTTTTCCAAATCAGTTTCTTTCAATAAAAAAAACCTAATTTTTGTTTTTCATTCAGTTGTTTAAAAAAATCCAGAAATTTTTCAAATGTATGCATTTTTGATTGCTTCTTATACATTTTTGTTGAATTTGACGTTTGGTTTTCTGGATTTTCTGACTCTTACATATTGTTGTTTGTGTAAATAAAATATCATTTTACTAAATTGTTTTGGTGGCCATACTGTATTTAAAACACTCTTCTTCTCTGAAAACTCTCGCTAACTCATCCTCTCCCTCTTCCAGCGCTGCTGACCTCTGACCCCTGCCCTGTTTGGAGCGCTGTGGCGTGCATTGTGCGGGGTAAACGCTGCACTGACCTTGTAGTTTGATGAAAAATTAACCTGCAACAATGATGCACATTAACCCCTCGCCCCGACTCGTTCCCTTACAAACATCCACGCTGCAGCTTCCGTCTTCGCTCCCCCCGTTTTCGTTCTCTCGTTCCTCTCTCCACATTTAAATCTTAGCCAGCAGAGTTGCCATGGTTACCCATTCACCACAGTCTCCCGCTCCGTCCAGCTGTATCCCACCGACTCCGCATCCTCCTCCCGCTCCCCCCTCATTAGCACTCTATACACACAATCATACACAAGAGGCCTAAACCAAAGTCTGAATGACATCAACTCTCCACGAAAAGGAGAAAATGAAAGCCAAGAGGAAGAGCCACAAGCAGCCGGCGGCTGCGGCAGGGACGCCACGGCGATGACGCTGAAATCAGCAGCGAGTCACACGCTGGAAAAGTCAAGGTTGTTTTTAAGTGTTGGTTCAAAGACGTTTTTACCAGGATCGACGTCAGTAAGCGGATTGCTAATATGAGCTGCTGCTCCTTTTGCTGCAGCCCCTCTGCTAGGAAACTGATGAGAACTACAAGATGCACCGATGCATCTAATTTGGGGCCGATACTTACACGTGAAGCCGATCTTATCCACTGATCTTCTCTACCTCAGATGTCTAAAAATCGACCGCTGCTCTCTTCAGCTCTGCAGTGAGAGGTTTGAACGTTATGGCACCTTCACAGCAAACACGATTTGAGCATCAAGAGCCAAAGTCTGCTTTACAGCGATCCCTCGTTTTTTCACGGGGTTGCATTCCGAAAATAACCCGCGATAAGTGAAATCCGCGAAGTAGTTACCTTTAGTTTTTACAATTATTACACAGCATAATTAAATACTCTACATTGAAACCAAAGAACAAAACCCGTGTTCATCAATCGGGCCTTAATGTGATCCAGTCATGTCGTTAGAGCGTTTCCTCCAAGCTGCCCTGCAGATTCACAGCTGGATCTACGGCGGAGCGACGGATCTCATCAGGCCTCCGGTCGGTTCTGCGCTGATTCTGGACAGTTTTTTCCAGCAGGCATTCAAAGTTTTCAGCTTTCATCTCCTGAATGGCCAATCTGTATTACTTATATTTAAATACCGTAACGTTATTGGCACACAGGGAGAGAAGGAGCTCGGAGACGGTTTAGCCAATCAGGACGCAGAACTCAATGCACTGCGAACAAAACTGCATAAAAACAATCCGCGTAGCAGCGAAAGGTGAACCGCGTCATAGCGAGGGATCACTGTACATCCAAAGTCAATGTGGAGGCGTGAAGCGTTTTGAGCGTCCAACACGTCCAGAGTTGAGAAATCTGAACGTTCGCTGCTCGACGAGGAGCGTCAACCAATCAGAGAGACTCTACTACGTGACGTAGTGGCCAGTGGTTGGAGTCCTGCCAGGAGATGAAGGCATATATATATATATATATATATATATATATATATATATATAATATAATGTCTATGAAGGCACCGATGCAGGTTAGCTAGCAGGTCGTCAAACTGGGCGGCTCAAGTGAAACGAAAACGGAGCTAATAACTCACAAAACTCACAAAACCTCTGAGTTATCTGGGAAATTTAAACACCAGCTAATTCAGTCAATAAAACCAAAACGCTCTTAATATTTAATCCGCCCTTGTTCAAAGTAACCAGGAGAAGAAGAAAAAGGAAAGAAGCTCCAACAGGCATCGTGCTGTTATCAGCTGCCACCAGTGGCGCAACTACACATTATTCAGGTGGATGCAAAAACATAGATCGGCGCCCCTCCCCCCGACCGAGGGAAGGAACGTCAGGGTGAAGGAGCGACGAGCTCCTTCACCCCCTCCCCCCACCCTGAGGCGACGATACGTGAAGGGTAAGACTCGCTACATTTACCTCGTTATGTGCGCGAGGTGAAGGAGCGTAAGGCGCGCAGAAGTGTGCGGGAAAACATCATTGGCGAGCCGCCCCCTCCAGACGGGGTTTTGGCGCCCCCTCTGGTGCCGCGCCCCTCTGCGTTGCTTGCATACCCTGCATACCCACTTTTTGCGCCACTGGCTGCCACCGCCGTTTGTTCAACAGAAACTGAACACAAAATGTTCATCTGAGGCTCCGTTACGACTGCAGAAGCTTCACTGCATCACAGTTTGTACAAAGAGACCGAGAACGGAAACCAGCGGCTCCTCTCAGCGCTCGCCTACAGCTGGAAGCGTCGGGCGGTTTGGCGTGAACCTTTAGCCCCGCCCACCAGGTCACGTCTGCACGTTCGTCGCTAACGTCAGTCGCTCACTTTTACCAATTCAGTGACTTTCTTGTTATATTTAGCGACATTACAGACAAAAAAAAAAAAACGTATCGGCCAAAAAACTGCATTTGGTGCAACACAAAGTTATCAATACCGATTCCATAATCCATATAGAAAATAAACTCAGAATATGCACCATGTTGTATTCAACTCAAAGAAAACTAAAACTTGCTTAAACTATAAGAACCGTTTTTATAATTCTTGTTCTTTCTGCACGTTTTTGTTTTTAACTTAATAAACGAGCCTGAAAATATTTATATTTATAAATATTTTATAAATATTTATCGAATATGACTGTAAATGTTAATGCGCTGATGTTGTTAGTTACTGTGGTTTGAGCCAGCAAAGTCACACTATCGTGTGTAATCACTAATATTAGCTTCTTAACTAACATTAAGCAGTGCAGCACAGCTGGTGGTTTCAGGAAGTTAGAAAAGCAGCTGTTTAACATTCTCCTGAGATGATTTGGTGTGAAGTGCAACTAGTGAGCTGCTATATTACAGATTAAACCCTTCAGTAAAAACTTCATTATAAATTATTTTCTGTATTTGGCAAAGTTGAGAAAAGATAAATAATTTGAGCTCTGCTATTGACATTTTAATTAGAAGCATTTCACATTAATATATGTAAAATGTAACATCCTCCCACTGATCCAACCTGGAAGCGTCGTCTCACTGAACGTCTGAAGTTTCCACCAGCAGCTTCCTACTCACAGGCACCGAATCCGTTTTCCTCTGGAAGCCAACAGCTTTGGCTGCACTGAACATATTCTGGTCCAGACAATCAAAGCTAATTAGTGCAGATTCACAGCTGAAAACTTAAAGAAGTAAATATTTTTACATTTCAAATTGTGCTTTTTAGCAACTCATTTTAAAGTTTTCAGAAATACTTATAGAAATATAATCACTCTAAGGTTGTGTGAATGGGACGACCACAGTGGAAAACTTTAGATGTGATTAGATTATTAGCATTTAATGATAACAAATGGTTTGAAATACAGATCCACTGATACCAATATCTGACGTTTAGTGCTAATTCACTTAAAACGTTTCTTATTTTTTTAAATGCGGATATAAATGTATGAAATTGGCTGCACAGTGGTGCAGTTGGTAGAGCTGTTGCCTTGCAGCAAGAAGGTTCTGGGTTCGATTCCCGGTCTTTCTACATGGAGTCTCCATGTTCTCCCTGTGCATGGTGGGTTTTCTCCGGGTTCTCCGGTTTCCTCCCACAGTCCAAAAACATGACTGTCAGGTTAATTGGCCTCTCCAAATTGTCCCTAGGTGTGAGTGTGTGTGTGCCTGGTTGTGTGTCTCTGTGTTGCCCTTTGACAGACTGGTGACCTGTCCAGGTGACCCCGCCTCTCGCCCAGAACGTTAGCTGGAGAGGCAGCAGCAACCCTCCCGACCCCACTGAGGGACAAGGGTGTAAGAAGATGGATGGATGAAATTAATAATTAGCAGAGTAAAAACACACCAACAGGGTCTGACCTGTAAAAACAACTTTAACTTGTCCAGTCAGTGCAGTTAGGAGGAGAAGAGCCGATGTAAAATAAGTAATGAAGAAACTGAAACTCATCAAAACAATGGGAGAACTTCCTTACACTGCAAAACATAAAATATTACCAAGTATTTTTAGTTTAGTTTTTAGTGCAAATACTTCAAATAAAACTAATTTAAAATAAAACTAACTTAAAATAAAAGTAACTTAAATGTAACTTTTCAGTTTAAGTCAATAATTCTTACTATTCATTAAAAATTATGATTTCTATTGGCAGATAAATTCACTTGTAACAAAATGTTTTTCCCATGTTCTAAGTTTAGTAATTTACAGATGACACTTGAACTTTTTCACCAATATTAAGGAGTCATTGCCTCAAAACAAGCTCCCATATCTTCCTGAAAAGTTATTTTTAAGTTAGTTTTCTCTTATTTCAAGTGTACTAAGATATTTGTGCTAAAACCTAAACTAAAAGTTCTTGGTAAGATTTATGTTTTGCAGTGTGGTGAAACATGTAAAAAAATAAAACTTGTTTCAAACGGGTCAGAAAATGCAGTTAGGAATCCTAAACATAACTGAACAATAAAGCACGACGCAGAGAATCTGACTGGATAGATTTGCTCTTCAGAATCGGCCACATCGTCTGGAACATCTAGTCCAGTGGATCTTAACCTTTTTTGAGGAACCGAACCGAACCCACCAGTTTCATATGCGCATTCACCAAATCCTTCTTATTCGCCCCTGACACACAAAATACTTTGCGGTATTCTGATTTAGTAATGTAATTATATTAGTTGTGTTACCACCCCCACACCACTAGAGGCAGTAGCAACCCCGAAAAGATGTGACTAAGGAGCAGATTTAGAATTTGGTAAAAACTGTGAGCTTTGCTGAAGTAATTAAAAGACAAAAGTTCAAATCCATGCTAAGAGAGGAGCTCCTTCAATCAGGGCTCCTCCGCAGCTCTGATTGGCTCAGCAATGTAACATGATCCTCTGATTGGCTAAGCAATGTAACGTGATCCTCTGATTGGCTAAGCAATGTAACGTGATCCTCTGATTGGCTCAGCAATGTAACGTGATCCTCTGATTGGCTCAGCAATGAAACATGATCCTCTGATTGGCTCAGCAATGAAACATGATCCTCTGATTGGCTAAGCTATGTAACGTGATCCTCTGATTGGCTCAGCAATGAAACATGATCCTCTGATTGGCTAAGCAATGAAACATGATCCTCTGATTGGCTAAGCAATGAAACATGATCCTCTGATTGGCTCAGCAATGAAACATGATCCTCTGATTGGCTAAGCAATGAAACATGATCCTCTGATTGGCTAAGCAATGAAACATGATCCTCTGATTGGCTCAGCAATGTAACATGATCCTCTGATTGGCTAAGCAATGTAACGTGATCCTCTGATTGGCTAAGCAATGTAACGTGATCCTCTGATTGGCTAAGCTATGTAACGTGATCCTCTGATTGGCTAAGCTATGTAACGTGATCCTCTGATTGGCTAAGCTATGTAACGTGATCCTCTGATTGGCTAAGCAATGTAACGTGATCCTCTGATTGGCTAAGCAATGTAACGTGATCCTCTGATTGGCTAAGCAATGTAACGTGATCCTCTGCAGTAAGTGATGGCAAAGCGGGGCGTCATCACGACTTTACACAGGTGTGTCTTTACCTCCGCGGCAGAGGCTCCGCCGAACCCCTGAGACCGACTCACCGAACCCCTGGGGTTCGATCCAACCAGGTTAAGAACCACTGATATAGAAGTTTGTTCAATATGGCGGCCATCTTGAAACATGGCCGCCATCCTGAAATAAAAAAAAAACACACTTTCATGCTTGTATCCACACTTGGATGGTTTTTTACAGTAAGACGCTCCAGTATGACATGAGCTTAAACATTTCCGAAGCGAAACGAGAGGAAACAGAGACACGCAGCGAGTCCAGCAGACGGGAACAAAGTCCTGCTCTCCAGTTTCCTGTCTGCACATCAGCATGGAGGCCCATCAATAACGAGCTGGCACACACCAAGATGGCAGCTCACGCAGCCTCGAGAAAAAGGACGAGGAAAGCTCGTCATGTCCGATGTGTGCAGTGGGAAGAGAGCCACGACCTTTTCTGATGCGGCTGCGGCTTCCCTCCAGTCGGCCGCGCTTCTGCAGCTTCGGGAGGAAAATCTGCCTTCACACACCTCGACTCATGAAGCAGCATCAGGAAGCATCTTCTGAGCGACGTGGACCCAAGGTTGGTGTGCTGAGGATCTATTATCAGAACGATTAAAGTGACGATACGAACCATTTGTTCTGGTTTTTAGGTAACAGCTTCAACAAACAGAACTATGGAAAATACTCCATTAAAACAAGATTCTTTGGGACTCCAGTCACATGAAGACGTGTCATTTGTGTCTCTAATCTGTAACTTATTGATATTTATTCACTGTCAGGACAATTAATTTTACTGGACGATAAACAATAATATTGTTTTGTTTCACATAATTAATGACATAATAACGCAAAAACGCATTCTCAAAGATAAATAAACTTTAACACTGGAACTGGAAGACATTTTAAATGTCCAAAAGAAATAAACATAAAAAATGAATTATCAAGTCTCTAAACAAAAATTATCCTTCAGAAACAGTTTTTAGTTGAGACCAAAACACCAAACTGAAGATTTTTATCATCCGGTTTGCAAATGGAAATTATTGAGCTCGTTTCAATTTAACGTGCGATTAATTGATTTATTGCCAAATATTTATTGATACTTTTATTGAAAGAACAGTGGAGGGTTTGACCTTTGCCCTCTCTCTGGCGACTGCTAAAAAAAAAAGGCGACTCGAGCCGTCGACTTAAAAAAAAATAAAACAATCCGGACAGTTTTGGAAGTTTTTAAACATAATTAATTGGAATTTATTGTGATAATAAATCAAAATTCTTACGATAAAAAATTTATCACGATAAATAATCAATCAAGTTTATCCGTAAATCACATTTCAGCAACACGGTAGTTCAAAGTGAAAACAAAAAAACACAAACAGGCGTCACGTATTCTGGATTTATTTTTATTTCTTGGCATTTAATTGTTACTACTCTTATTTTTTTCTATTATTTTTTTTCTTTCTCTTTTCAACTCATTCTGTTGTGTTTTTGTTTTTGCTCATCACGTTGGTTCCGTTTTAAACCCGTTTTTAAAGAGATTTCTAAATGAAACCAGTAACAGACATTAATTACTACGCCTGTTGCAATAAATCAATTAATATCGCGATAAATTAAAACAAGCTCAATAATTTCCATGAATTATCTTTGTTCTCTTTTTCTACCAAAACCTGGATGATGAAAGTTTTCAGTCTGGTGTTTTAGTCTTATTTAGTTTAATTCATGTTATTAGTTTATTTATATTTAAAATATCTTCCAGTTCCAGTGTTAAACATTCATTATCATTTAAAGTTTATTTATCCTTGAGAATGTGTTCTTGTATTATTACACCATTATGTTACTTGAAAATGGTCTCAAACCGATATTATCGTTTATCGCGATAACATCTGAGACAATTTATCGTCCAGTAAAACTGACGGGCTCAGACGTTACGTTATCTCCAGTGAGATCATTAAAACAATCAATACACAGAATAATTGGTTTATTTTCCATGTTTTATGGTTCAAACCAACTCTGAATCCTCTCCTACATCAGGGAGAGTTTGTGTCACGTTAGCTGCTGATTTGGTCGGTTTATTCCATCAATCTAATCAATTCACATCTGATTAGATTTCAGATTGCCGCGGTTGACGTCGAAGAAGATGAATATCATGAGTGCGGATTGGCGACAGCATCTGATTCTTCCAGTCTGAACTAAATCCAATGACCAGATTCCCCAGAGAGCAATTAGCCGTTCTGCTACCTGGTGGACTTTCACCACCGGACCTGCTGCAGCCTGACAGAGCAAAATAACGTTCGCAGGGAAATTTTATCCAAACGCCATCGATATCGGCAGCAGCAGTCCGAGCAGCAAACAGTCATAAAAACGACTCGGAGAATTTGCGGCGTCTCGTGCGACGCTTGGAGTCTAATTGGCTGCAGCAGGCGGTGAGTTACGGAGGGGCGATGAAGAGCGCCGGAGTCACCGCTCGTCTTCCTCCCTTCACTGCGAATGAAAACAAAACCTGTCTGCCGCCACCTGGAGGCGACGCCAGCAGCTTGCGGCCCGCGGTTCACCGTTTAAATCCTGTTTCCTCTTCGTTCTGGTCGAGTCACTTCGGATCGCTACAGAGTTCCTGGGAAATAAAGTTTAGTGGGTTAGGAGTCCAGACAGGACCTTAGTCCACACGCATCCGGATAGCTGGGAAACAAATTTATTTTATGAGTTTTGGCCTTTCATCCACATGAAAACTCAATAAAAACTATTACACTGCAAAAACACAAAATCGTACCAAGTATTTTTGTTCTAGTTTCTACTGCAAACATCTCAGTAAACTTTAATTAAGACAAACTGACCAGCGACTTTTAAGAAAGAGATTGGTTTAAAGGAACTCAGTGTTTCAGCAGTTTTGTTGTTTTCTAGAAGTTTGTTCCAGATTTGTGGTGCATAGAAGCTGAAAGCTGCTTCTCTATGTTTCCTTCTAGTTCTGGGATACAGAACGCACTGCAAAAACAGTATTATCTGGTCTAGTTTACCGCATGATAAATTAAAGCAAATTAAAAAAAAAAAAAACTGATTAAACTTTAACCAAAACAGCAGCTGAGTCTGGTGAATCTTTGGTTAAAACATGTTTGATTTTCATTCAGTGGGTAGAAAATCCAGACAGTAAGAGTAGAAATACTTCAAAATAAATGATTAAAGTAAAAGTAGCAGAGCAGATGTAGGTGCAGCGATCCGTGACGCTCGTGGACGGAGGAGTGGAGGAAGCCCCGCTCTCCTCCTCCGCCTCCTCTCCGCCAGAGAAAGGAGCGCCGGCCTTGCTGATGAATGAGTCGCTGACGTCACGTTGGAGCCCACGAACACGAGCACTGACTGTACGCCGGCTGACTAACGCCGTGCAAACAGCCGTTTTCCATGTCTGGCTCCCTGCAGCAGGCGAGCAGAGGCCACTGAAACAATCATCTGAGGTGTGAGCACAGGTGAGTCGATGACTCTTAAAGCCAGTGATGTGTTACAGGTGCAACACCTCCACTGTTCTCAACATTGATTTCTTTTCCTAATATCGCACGCTGTAATTTCACCCACAATTACAGGTTTGTAGGAACGCGTCTTTTTGTCTCCGGCGTTCTGAATCGATGCTCGCCTGATGGCTGATATCATTACGAGGCAGGAAGGATGTAAAGCGAGTGAAAGGGGCGGAGGTGAAGAATTTCTCCGGTTTCCAGATGAAATGAGCCTGGAAGAGAGAAACGCATCTGCAGAGACAATCGCCTCGCCGCCATGACGCCCTGCGTGCCTCACTGTGACTCTGGCGGCAGATACGGCGTCTTATCGCGGGACGTGAGGAGAGCAGAGTCGGTCCGACCCGAAACGTTTCTCCTCACCTCTCCGACGGCGTCCTGATTAAATTACCTTCCATCGAAGGACACAAACAGATCTACAGCTAGATTCGTCATCAGTTTGGTTTTAGAATTAAAGTTTTATGTGTCCGTCACAGAGTTAAGCCTGATACAACTTTATTTCATTTAGGCATAAATTTATTACGTTTTATGTGCATAAACTTTATGTGCATAAAGTTTATAATTTTTATAATTATAAACTTTATAATAACCTTTATAATAAAGGTAATAATACCTTTATTATAAAGGTTATAAACCTTTATTACCTTTATAATAAAGGTATAATTACCTTTATAACTGTAATTAAAGTTATAAAGGTTCTGATTCTAACTTTTTGTTTTGTTTATTTGAATTAATCTGATTTGTTTTTTCGCCACTTTGTGTTCATTTATAAAATGTTTTTATATTTCTGATTATTTACTTACTTACTAAATTAGTCATATTGTATTGTTTTATTAAATTTTTTCTCATTTGATTCCATTTATTTATTTAATCACATTTATTTAGGTGTTGTTTTAGTATTTTAATTCTTATTTATTTCCAAGAAGACAGGACCTTAAGAAAACCTGTCACAATAGTAAATTATCACTGAAATTATCACAATTGTCATTATTGTTGTTTTTAGACTATTTTCAAGTTGACAACAGCGTAATAAAGCAAGTCTTTAATAAATAACACTGCAGCTGGAAAACATTAAATATCCAGACATAAAACACAACAATGAGAAAGAACATAAAAAGTAAATACAAACTAAAGGTAAATACTTAATAACTGATTTTTGGCAGATTTTTTTTCAAAAAGTAACTCAAGTAAATGTAACTAATTACTTTCCAACTCTGAGTGTAAAAGTATTTGGTAAAAAGTTTACTCAATAAAAAAGCAATAAAAAAACTTCAGGTCTGCTTCTGGTGGATTTTTGGTTAAAAATGTTGTTTTTCATTCAATGGGAAGAAAATCCAGGAATTTTATTCAGGTAAGAGTAAAAATACTTCGTAATAAAAGTATTCAAAGTAAATTTGTTTGCAGCACATTTTCAGCAACAAAGCAGTTCAAAGTGAAAAGTATTGTAAAAATAGTGACTCCAGTAAATGTAACTAGTTGATAGTTTGAGCTCACGTTCCAATTGTTTGATTAACTATTAATCATCCTAAACTTTTTGCTCTACTTGCTTATCAAACCGGACCATAATCCCATTTCTTTTTCTCCAACAGTGAAACGGTTATTCTAGCTCTTGCAGCAGTGTTACAATAAGAGCTTATTTTTAGAAAACAGCAGAACAGCCTTATTGGTCCTTTGTAAAACTGGATAATTTGCCGCCTCCCGGTTCATCATTCACAGCTCATCCTTGTCGAATAGGATGTACTGGAGCCCCCTCCTTCTGCCCGGTCTCCCACCTCGCCCTCCCACTCGAACCGTCCGCCCTCATTTGGATGCAGAAGGCGCAGAGGAGCCTTGATCTATTCAGAGCCGCTCTTACCGGAGCGGGGACCTCCTCCTCTTCATCCTTCAGAGGAGGCCGAGAGCGGCAGATTAAAAGTCACGGTGTTCATCACCCCGCTGAAGCACTCCCATTAACGGACATTACGCTGCCTCCACCCCTAAACTGGGGCTCCAAACCACTTGGTATTATGCGGTGGAAGAGACTCAAACAGTTAATGGTTTACAGAGTAATGTAGCTCTACTTCGAAATATTTATACTCAAGCAAAAGTAAAAAGTAGCCATCAAAGAAATTACTCAAGTAAGAGTAAAAAATTTTGTAAAATGTCTACTCGAAGCATTTTGTGCATCCTTTTGGGTCTCAGCAGTCCAAGCACTTAAAAAAACAACACCCAGCCATTTTTCTTTTTTGGAAATAACTTAATATTTTTTTGTGTCTGGAAAGTCAAAAACTTCCGGAATGTAACTTCACAAATCAGCAGGCACTGCCTGTTACCTAGCAACCCCAGCAAAGCTCAGCCCGTCTCCTAGCAACCCAACATGGAGTCCCCGCATTTTCGGTCAGCTGATTTCACCACTGCATGCGCTTTATAATGGCTGCTGGAAAAGACAAGCGCTCACAAACCAATACTTTGACGATTTTGAATTAACCAAAATATGAAAAAACTAAAATTACTACAATAGCTGATAAAAACAAAACTAAAACCAAACAATATTTAACGCTTAGTGACTAATGAAAACTAGCAAACACAATTAAAAAAACCCCAATTAAAACTAACTGAGTCAGACAAACAATAAGTCACAATGAAATAAAACTGAGCTATAATGAAAAACCCATAATATTGTTAAAACTGGTATGAACCCTGTTTGGTTAAGGATCAGTGGAGGTGGGTAGAGAACCAACGATTAAGCACTGCAGCAACACAGTTTACTGGAGTAAAAGCAAAACGTAGCTGCCCAAGAAATTACTCAAGAATAAAAAATGATTTATTAAAGAGTCTACTCGAGTACTAAGTAACTGATCAATCATTTAATATTTAAAAATTACATCAGACTCAAATATACATTTAAATGGAAAAGGACCAAAATGACAGTAATTCATATAAGTAGCAAAAAATTACAAAATCAGGCAAAATATATTTTTTCCAAATCAGTTTCTTTCAATATAAAAAAAAACTTATGAAATTTTGACAAAAACTGCACGTCTGGTTAATTTTTGGTTACAACAATCATTAAAGCACATTTTTTCAAAAAACGTTATTCAAGTAAATGTAGCTAGTAAACACACAACTGATGGTTTATTGGATTAAAATTAGTTCCAATTGATTAATAACGTCCGCTTATATTTTTTTTATACTGTTGTAGTTCGGCCGCCATCCAGCAGAGGGCGCCGCGGTTCATCCCAAAGCGGAGCCGTTGGTACGAAAATCAAAGATGGCGGGAGTCTCTCAGAACAAACAGAAACGGTCCAGAGGTCGGTGTGGGATGAAATAACGCACTTTAAGCGGTTCTGTTTAGAAATATAAACACTCGACAAACTCCTTACGTTAACAGCGCTCACTCAGCCGAGCTACATGACGAAGCAGCGTCAAAACTCATCCAAATTTTACATATTCAGTACGAAGGGAGGATTTTATGTCAGAAAAACAGAGAAATCCTGCAACATGATGGCGCCAATGAGCGCCGTTTATTTTGAGGGCTGTTGTGAAGTTTTAACATTCCTACAAGAGCAACTACAGACAGCACTTCTGTCGGTTCATGGGGAATTAAGTGTTTACATATTTTATTCTATTCATCTTTTATTTTTATATTCAGCAACCTAAGAGGTTCCTGTTTTGCTATATTTTATAAATATGTTTTAGTTTAATAATTCTGTTTATTCAGGCAGTATTCAATACAGCTGAGTGTTAAAATTTAATACTTTTTAAAAATTTAACATATGACAAATGCAGCCTTTTATGTTATGAAAATACAGTTGATACAAGAGGAAATTCAGGTTTTTAAGAAGATGGTTGCGTATCAATTAATCGCTAGTCAAACAATAAGCTCAACCGGCATTATATTAACTCATTAATTGATAACTAGGTGGTGGGATGGAAGGCTTTTTAATGTTAACATCTTCCCAAGCTCTCAGCCGCAAGCAAAATCCAGCCATGGTGTTGTGGAAGCTGGTTTTGTGAAGAATTGATCCGTGTTTAAGGCTGTTTGGAGCGCTGATGGACTGGTTTCCTGAGGATTAAAACCGCTCTCTAATGGAAATGTCTCCCAGCCATTTACAGAGCGGTGTAAATGGCACAGTTTTGGGGTTGCTCTGAGAGCTTTCCCCTGTGTTTCTGAGCTGAGCGCTCGTTGCTCCCAGCTGTTTTGCACAACAGGGCTTGCTTCAGCATTTCTGGTACCCATTCTGCCTCCGTTTTTCTTTTTTTTCCCCCAACATAAGAAGGCGAGTGTGAGTGATTTCTCTCAGGGGTCAAGGTACGATCTGTCAGCTCTGACTCTATGATTGTGCGCCTGGCCTTTCTGGTATAAAGTCAATCTGTGCTGCATTCTGTGTTTATTCTCTGGGTTTTATTGTTGCCAGTCTGTAAGAAGAGACTGAGACAATAATCCTCTTCATTGGTTGTGAGTTTGGAGGTTTTCTTTAGCAGGAGGTACAAGAAAATTGCTAAGTGAAGAAAAATCATCTAGAAAGAAATGTTTAGTGAAAAAAACATTATCTCTGTGGCCAGTGCTGTTATTTTAAACAGGGAATGTGGCTGACCACCCAGGGCACCACAGCCAGGTGGGTGGCATGGACATGTCTTGTTTTATATTAATATACAGTCAAAGGAAAGTGCCTTCTCTGTATTAAAAAGTGTAAGAAAATGTCTCCAAACTACTAATGACATTGAAGTTGGTATCTGATCCAAAAAGAAGTTTTTTTAAGCTAATTTTTCTTTTAGCGTTTAGTGTTTTTGCTAGCTTTTAAAACACTTAGAGCACTTTCCTCCCTCTAAATTTATTTTTCTGAATGAATTCTAAACTTTCAGTTGAATAAAATTCGACATTTTTGGTTATCGACTGTTGGGAGTTCTTCCAAGTAGCTAGACGTTTATATTCATGCTCTTATTTTGAAGTGATTGAAGACTGTTCACACAGCAGTTCAGTTTCCTGTCCTAATGTTCTCCGTCTCTCTTCCCCGGCCCAAATTTTTTTAATTTCAAACAAGAAACAAACAGGAACAAAATAAAACGCAAACATTAGACACAGACGTAAATATAATGTCAATTATAATGTCAAGATTTAATTGGTGCTTGAGGATTTTAGTCAGATATAATCTGAATTGAGGCTAGCGCTTTAGCATTAACAGGATTAATGCTCATGACTGATGGTAAAATGTAAAGACGCGCAATGTGCGCGTCTCCCCCCCCCCCCCTATGGTGCGCAGCGTTCAGGAAATGTATCGATGGGGAAAAGGCAGACTGACATAAGCCTTTTAAAACTTAAAACAACGGAAACAATTTCTCCATTCTGATTATTGAAATTGAAAACTGCTGTGGTACCGTTGTTCTACCACCCCGTTTCATACCGGACCACTTACAGCACCGGTGTTAATGCTATAAAATGAACGCTCTCTATCGTGGTATCACTTTATTTCTTTATTTAAATGGGTTCATTTTTCAGAGGGATACACAGTGAGGGTATGGTGATTTTAGTAATTACATGTTTATAAGAGCGATTTTCTGTTGTCCTTCCATGAAAGCGGGCAGCATCCAGACGGACAATAAGACACTTTTTAATATAAGTTGCTGCTTTGACATGATCACAGAACTGCCAAAACATATGTACAAAAATCCTCAATAAAACATAAAATATTTGAAAATCAAACACCAGACAAGTGAATCACAGCAACGTCATCAGCCGGTGTAACGCTGAACTGATGCGGTGAAGCTACCAGTAGCAGGAGCGGAGCTGCGCCAAGAAGCTACAAACACTGAATAGAAGAAGAGCTGCCATGTATACAGTTGCAGCCAAGCATGATTTAATGTTACGCAATACAGTTTTACCAAGTTGCTCACTCAAAGTCTAAACTGGTGTAAAGTTTACAGCTTAAATCTCCCCAAAGGCATCCCAGCGCCTCCCTTTTGTAAAAATTTCCGCCAGTGTCCCCTGTCGTCCTCTGAACGCCCCCTGGGGGGCAGTACCGCCCACGTTGAGAACCGCTAGTCTAAATCATTGTGACTAGACTAGCTAACTTAGTTAGCAGTAAAATTTTGAACATGTGACTATCCCATAATTAAAACGGCTTAACCAAAAAGATTTAGTTCTACATATGAAAGTAAACTGACAACAAGATGTTATAAACGAGCGATATTCATGGCAACATTCCTGACAGATCGTTTACCTCATTCAAACAGAGTTTCTCTGACTCTGTCTGCTGCTGCCTTTACTCTGAGCCGTTCAGAGGGGGGAGGGGAGGAAGCGCTCTGCTGAATGCGCTGTTGTGCGCCTTCAAAATAAAAGCACGCGAGTGGAAGATTTTTAAATTCTTCGCAACTGCAGTGAAATTATTGGGGGGGACGAATGTGACTGTCTCTAATATTGGGGGGGGACATGTCCCCCCCGTTCCCCCTGCTTCCTACGCCTATGGCTGTCAGTGTTGTGAAGGATGCCAGCCCCTGTTTTAGATGAGTTAACTAGTTAAATAGGTGAGGGAGACAAACCCAGAAGACCTGCAGTGAAGGAAGGTTCTCAACATGCACCCCGCACCGTTCAGATTTTCTTCAATAAAGATGATAAAACACTATGCATAAGTTTTCTATCACATAAAACCCCAACAAAATAATATTATTAGCAATAATGAATTAAAAAGTATCAAATCATGTATTTATAGCTCCAATGCACAGAAAATATTCTTCATTCTGCTTGTTTAGGATAACAGAGAACTTCTTAACATAAGTTTGTGAATCTTAAAGTATTGCTTATAAATGCAGTGCTATCGTTTCGGATTGTGATGTCAGACCATAAACGCACCATGGGTCCATATTTTGACATTAGCCTCATAATAAAACAATAAAGAGGCATAAAAAAAGATAAATCAACCATGTTTGGATTTGATTTCACATTATGGAAATCAGCACAAGCACACTTTCCCTTTTTAACATCGCTCTACTACTTATTCTTTTAAAGTACTGCATGCAGAATAATTTTTCCAGTCCCTGAAAGCATCCTGGGCTTGGCAATAACAGCAATTATAAATCCTCCCACACAACCGTTCAAAGGACGGCCATCCAACGTGTTGTTTGTGCTGCTGAAACTCCTTCTAACACTTTTTGGTAGCATTTGCAATTCTCTGACTTTGCAGCAGAATCACAATTAAATATATATTAATCACATGTATTTATAGCTCCAATGCACAGAAAGCAACACGAGGAAAACTCTTGACTGTATTTTTTACACATGCATTCACAGACGCATCTAAAAGTGTTTTAAAATGCAGAGGCAGAATTCATTCTTCGTGCTGTTGAAAGCTTTTCTGGGTTTAGGCGATGCAGAACCACCAGAATGAAAACCTGTGATTGCTAATCTAACAGCTGCAGCCTGGCTCCAAGCCCATCCACACACCGGGACACAGCTCGCCGCTCCACTAATTGGGCCGGAGAAGTCGGTGCATTGCAACAAAGCAGCGTAACAGCAGCACTTAAGAGCTAACAGGTGCCGTTTTTAAATTAAACATTGAGATAAGTCTACCTCACTCTGAGCTTTCACGCACAACTGCTCCGGATGAGTGCAGGACAAGGGCATCTTTCTAATTAGAAGGGTAATTATAAGTGTTTATTAGGCGTTAAAGGTCGAGGGCAAGGTCGTCAGCATGTCGTTTTACACACGGAGCTGAAACAAGGCCAGTAACAGGCTAATAAGGATAATCTGTATCTATATTTTAAATTTGGATTAAAGTTGTATATTTAAATAAGAAAAAAAATCAAAGAATAGAAATGTATCTCAATATCCTGCAAGAAAACAAAAATATGCCAAGAGAAGATGAGTGCTTTAAAGATGAAGATGTTTTGATTTTCAAACGTAAAGAAACATTTTATTTTTAGCCTCATGGGCTCAACTAAACAGAATCACGTTTTTAATAAAAAATACTCAAAGAACAAGTCTATTTTTATTTTGACCTGTTTGTTACTAAATATTTGTTCAAACTCTTGTTCTCTTTGAACTCATTTCAAGCAATACAACTTGTTTGATTATTAATTTAGATATAGCTTTTGAGTATGTATCGTGTTTTTAATTGATAAAGCTCCGATCAGCAGACCCTCCAGTACGCACACAGCTCAGTATATTGAATCATATCTGCCATTTTTTCTATGGAAAATAAATAATTGAAAACAAGGGTACACTGTAAATCTCACAACAGTTTGGTCTTTTCCTGTGTTTTATGCTAGGAACTAATCTTAGAAAGTATTATTGCACTGGTTGAATAGTTTTAAACAACTTGACATTTGATATTTAATATTTTTTGAGTCATGAGTTAAACAGTCGCTCAGTATGTTGGGCTGATGTGGCTCACCACTCAGGGCACCACGCCGTACTTGGGCAGCGCATGCTGTGAAAATATGGCCGTATTCTGGAGGGACCATTTTCTGTTAGGCAAAAATCTCCATTACCCTCTGTGACTCGAGGTAGTTCAAGGTACTGGTAAATAGTTGCTAACTAGCTAGCTACCTTTTTTCATTTATGACCAGTTGGCTGGACAACTTTTGTTTCACCACTCACTTCTGCTGCCAACCCATACGAAAAAATAAATTATTCTAAGCTTGGCGGTTCAGGTTAGCAGTGTAAGACATTTTCACACCTGATGTCCCGATAGACTCAGTTCTACTGGCAACAAAAATTGCAACATTTATTACATTTTCAGCTCCTGTTTTCACTGTGCCAAACAAACCAAACCCTTTGAAAACCCTGTTCCCTTCCTTGCCTGTGGGGGCGCTGCACTAAGAACCACTGGAGAAAACAACACGAAAATCTCAGACTTAGACGCTGAACGCAACTTCCTTCTTCACAAAATGTAAACAAAATGGAGTGGCGTCAAATTCCAGCAGTTGTAGGATTTTTCTTAAATCTTTTGTAAAAGACAACAAACCATTCCTCCAGAATCCGTGTATGGTTCGTTCTTTGGTTTTTTTCCATTACAAAATAAAGTTGGAAAAACAAACAAGCATGTGTATTTTTGTTTTTTCGTTTTTAAAACGAAATTAGAAAAACGGCAATTGCAAAAAGAAAAAAGAAAACGAGTTGTCAATTTAGCTTTTCATCATTTCATTGTTGACAATCGGTCTGACCCGGAAGTTCTCTCTGTCCGGCTGACACATACACATTATGCTCTTTGTTTTTACACTCGTCCAAAGCGGCATGTAATTAATTTGATCATGATACTTTCACACAGATAGTCTTTAACTCCGACTTTGTTTTGTATATGAAGCTAATGGCTGCTAAATGCAGCTTCCCATTCAGTAAATATCTAAAGGGCTAGTCCGTCCAATTTTTTTACCAACCTTTAATCTGCTCTGGTTTCAAAAGACGCTCAAACCGCGACTAGAACATTCTGCCAGTCATTCAAACCCTTTCGTTTAAGTTTTTCTGAATAGCATTAGCATTCCAATTATAATCCGGTATGTCATGAACAAGCATGCAAAAAAGGTTATCCAAAATATACAATACCTTGGATAAATATTGTATATTTATCCAAAATAAATATACAATATATTGTATATACAACATTTTTTATACACAATATACTAATAGATAGATAGTATCATCTATTTCAGGTAAATACCTGGAAATAGATACCAGAAATGGAAATCTGGTAGAATTCTATTCTATTATATTCTATTCTGGTAGATTTCTATTTCTACCAGAAATAGAAATCTATTTCTGGTAGAAATAGATTTCTACCAGGTAGGAAATGTTTGAAATAATTTGCCAGATTATTAAAAGTTTAACTAAATGAATGTTTGCCTACGGAAGATGATTTGGGAAAGAAAAAAAAGGTCATCATTCTGTCTTTAATCTCAGAATTCAGACTTTAATCTAAAAAACATAAAAAATCTTGTACATCAGTTGGTGTTAGAAAAAGGTTGCAGGCCCCTTCTCCTCTTCTGTGGTTTAAAACTTCACAATATCTCTTCACATTTTAATAAGTGATGTATGACTGTCCAATTAGAAATGAAAATGTCCATCCACCCATTTTCTTCCTCTTATCCGGGGTCGGGTCACGGGGGCAGCAGCTTCAGACGGGAGGTCCAGACTTCCCTCCCCAGCCACTTCTTCCAGCTCCTCCGGGGGAATCCCAAGACGTTCCCAGGCCATAGAGAGACATCGTCCCTCCAGCTTGTCCTATTTATTATAACTTATTAGACTCAACTGACTAAACATAATGAACTTTTGAGTTGATACTTTTCATTATTTCTTAGCTCTGGATTTATAAGCAAGAAACATTAAAAGAAACAAATATTTAATTTGTATCAACCTTTATGTAATCAGAGCTTTAAACTCAAATCTTACAAAATAAACAGACAAAACATTTTCATAAAAATGTATTTATTACAATAACATACAAGCAGATATTTAGTCAATGTTTGGGGAATCATGAAAAAATATTCCTATAATTTATGTATATAAAAGATGAGGAGACAGTGAAGAAGCCGATGTCAGGAGGAGGAAGAGGATCACCGGGAGATTCTGGGAAGCTGCATCCAAACCTGGAGCTGAGGCCTCTCCTCCTGAATGAAACAATAAAAATACATTTAAAAAAGTTCACACTGCACATAAGAAGCCAATCAAAGGGAAGAATATATTTCACACACACAAATAATATGAATTTACAAACTACAAAAGATCAGAGGAAGGGAATATTAGTAACTGGTATTGGATGATGTCAATGTTTAGAAGATACTAACATCTTCAGAAGGATCGAACTCTGCAGAGAGGAATATTTTGACACACGTATCAAACAGTATATATGCAAACACATTAAACTCTTCATGTCACACTTTGAGACGCTACGATCAGATATGAAGCAGCAGAATAGGTCTCGGTGCAAGGCCCCCTGCCTTGCACCGAGACCTCGGTTAGCGGGGTAAACACCTCCACCCGCCCGCTGAGCCTGGAGCCGCCTGGCCCCGTTAGCGGAGCTACGCTGCTCCGAAAACTCCGGAGCATATTTCAAACTGCACATTACTAAGTGCATAAATTAAGCTATAAGGGCTACTCTCTAGCCTAAAAATATCTTAAAACAACTTTTTGTGACAAATTAATAGTGTACTTACCTCTGTTTGTGCTGCTGGAGGCGCAGTGCAATGGAAGCCATCTTGCTGGTCCAGAGATGAGACGAGTGTGGCTGCGGTGGAAAGCCACTCCCCGGTGCTCTGGCCTTTCAAAATAAAAAACTTACCTAAAAACTCAGGCTAACCATTTTTCTCGGTGACCAGATCTCCGGTGTTATTTGTTTCTCACAGGAGCTTTACTTAAAACTGACTTGCGGCTGGCAGAAAATACTACAGTATATAGCCTGAAACGAACAAGCTCGTCTCCCTGCAGCCTGCATAATGTGTGTGATTCGGTCCCTGTGTCAGCCGGACAGAGAGAACTTCCGGGTCAGACCGCCTGCCAAAAATGAAATAATGAAAACCGAAATTGACAGCTCATTTTCTTTTTTCTTTTTGCAATTGCCGTTTTTCTAATTTTGTTTTAAAAACAAAAAAACACATGCTTGTTTTGTTTTTGCAATTTTATTTTGAAACGAAAAAACCAAAGAACGAACCATACACGGATTCTCCAGCTAGCGTTAGACTCTTTCATTTGTTTTGGTTGTATTTACCCAGAATGCCCTGCACTGTAGTCCGCTTCCTGCAAACCCAAACCGATTTAGGCGGACCGGAGTTCGATTGCCTGTTCACACCTCCACAAACAAACCGGACTTTCTAGGCAAATGGAAGCAGACTAAACAGAGCTGGTGTGAATGCACCTAACCAACATATATTTATAGTTTTCATTCTTACATTTTATTCAAGGTGGCATTAAAAACTTTCTGAAACTCTGTTCAACAGATACTAGCTAGAAAAGAGCAAAAATCAACTATTTGTACAGGAAAACTTGTGATGTAGGATCAAAGATCTATATTCAGGCAGGTTGATGCAACAGGGCAGAGGTGAAAATGCTCCTGTTATGTATCCGACTGTCTGTGTATCTACAGTTCCCCGACTGCATGCCAGAGTTTTATGTAGAAAGGCTTGTCTTTTTCAAAACAAACAAGCGGCGTGTGCATGCATGCGTGATAAGCAGCGCTCCCGTGGCCCCCATCCATTCAGGCCTCGCCCCAGCCTTCCCCATGAGTGACACCCCGACTAACACACGCACAGATAAACACTCACACTGACAAACACGATAAGGCTTTGCCCGCAAAAAACACCGACACCGACTGACTGATGGACGTCTCTATGGAGACCCCGTCACAGAGACCGACACGATGTCTCCCGCCGAGCCGGAGGAGGAGGAGGAGGAAGAGGAGATAGAGTGGGAACATGCAGCGCAGCAGCAGACTGATAGCAAACCAGACCTGAAACATTCCAGCACGTGCACCGATCCGGTCCGGCGTCACTGCCTTCCTGCCCTCTGATCCGCAGTCTCACCCCATCGCTCACACCTCTCCATCACTTTTTTCCCTCCTCCTCTCCTTCTTCTTCTTCTTCGTCTCCTACACCAAACGTGTGTTTATTTCCATCCCTCACCTCCTCTGCTGGTGTCTCCACCCTTCTTTCTCTGCGGGTTCTTCTCTCCACCCCTCTCTCCATCTCTCTCCCACGCTGTGCGAAATGGAAGCTCTTGCAGAGACCTGGGGTTGCCATAGTAACCTGCCATAGTAACCACTCACCATCTTGCGTCTCTCCGTCACGTCAGCGGGGGTGCGGAGGGGGCTCGGGGCGTCCGCGGCCCCGCTCTGCTGCTCCTAAAGCGGGGAGCCGCAGCTCGCCGGAGCCCGGAAAACTACCCGAATCTCCCCGGTTCGGATCAAAACAGCAGTCACAATACCAGCTGAGCGTCTCCACAGGTGCAGACGTCCAGAATTAGCCTTCCTGCTCGATGCTAATCCTCCTTCACTGCTCCTCAGTGTGGGCTTTTCCCGGTAGATTTTCAGCCGGACCAATCAGCGAACAGAGTGAACGATGACGTCGATTTTCTGCGCTGTTTTAGAAAAGTGGTCTGCCTGCAGTTTTAGCAATATCAAGTCAACAAAGCCATTCAGTCCGTGTTGGTCGCACTTCCAAATGTCTATTTAGCTTCAATAGCGATCTAGTTCGGCTCCACAACGGCGAAGATTGGTTGTTTGCAGCGCAGGAAACTTCCGGTAAGCTTCATACGAACTGGCGCATTACAAACGTAATAGTTGTCATGACAACCAAACGTTTGCGACTGAATAAAAAGTGAAACTTCCAACACAGTCCAGTCCAGACCCGCTGTACGAAGCAAAGCGAAGAACAAAGGGGTAGTTTTTACCAGGCTAGCTCGAAATGTTGTTTTAACATTTTATTTAAAGCCTTCTGCATGACAACTACTAAAATAATTATTCAACAATTAAAATAATTTAATAATAAATTATTCGCTAACTAGAATAGAGCAGTAACTAACCCAAAACTGTACAATATATATATATATATATATATATATATATATATATATATATATATATATATATATATATATATATATATATATATATAGTTGTTTTACCCACAACTCCGCAGGTGGTTTAGTTTTAGCTTCACCCAGTTCAAATTCACTAAAAATAATGCTATGTTACTGCATTTTAGGTAATAAAATATTTACTTTCTTATTTAAACAAGAAGCTGATTTTTGTATTTATTTGTATTGGTTCATTTTAAATAATATTTTATAAAATAAGCTTTGGTGGTTTAATTAAAAATCAGTTAAAATTGTGGCAATTATTTATCAGATGAACCAAATAATTGGTTATTAAAATCATAAATAGTTGCAGCCCTACTTTCAACGTTTTAATTAAAACAGTCTGCATAAAAACCAACAGGGAAGTTGAACCTGAACGCCTCACTACTGCTATAAAAATGTCAACACTGTGCATACTCAGTGAAACATGCCTTCAAAGTACTGTACCGGACTCCTGTCTTCCTTCAGAACCGCCTTAAATATTCATGGCACATTTTCAACCAGGTGCTGGAGCTATTCCTCAGAGGTTTGGCTCCGTATTTACATAATAGTATCCCACAGTTGCTGCAAAAGTTTCAGCTGCACATCCAGGATGCAAATCTCCTGTTGGAGTCACATGCCGACGGTTCTCCGTTGGATTGCGATCTGCTGACTGCGGAGGCCAGTGGAGCGCAGTACGAACTCATTTTCACGTACAGCTGCTCAATTTAAAACAACTATTCATTAAATTTGGGGGAAAAAATATTTATTGCACTCGGAAAAGTGCTGTGCAAGGACTTAGCCACCTGTAAGACCTTTGGGACAGTTTAAGGTACGTAGAGAAAAGTAAGAACCATACTTGCTTTACTGATTTGCCAGAGTCTCTTTTTCTAAAACAAAATGCACTAGAGGGATCTGAAAAGTTGCCTAATAAAGTTCCTAAGATGGTGGAAGTACGCATTAGAGATTAATTAAGATTTAAATGTTGCATTATCCTGTTGCTCAGATATTTACATGCTCCACAGGAGCCCACTGTTAACTGCGTATGTGTTTTTAACAGGCCTGGAACGATTAATCACAATAATCGCGATGAATCAAATATTGATATAATTGCCAACTGATTTGGTAATCAATGAATCATTTACTGACTCTAAAAAAGGCTGTGATTGTACTAAAATAACACAATCAGAGCAATAATTAAGCCAACATGTAATTACTAAAAACATGTTTTTCATTTAGATAAAAAAAAAAAAGTCTTTGCCTGTAAATATATTCTATCCGAAGCTCAACCTGTTGGATAATTTTAGCTGGACTTGGTTCAAATTCTGCTAAAAAATCTCATATTAATCACCTTTTGCTATCCAATTATTAATCGGTTAATAGAAAATAATCAGTCTTGCTTTGTACTGATCTTAATTCAAGCAGAAATCAAACATGTTGATGTTAGAAGAAGTTTTTTAGCAGCAGATTTACACTTTGCTACATACGACCAAGTGTACACTGAAGGAGTGCCATATTATTACATTTTATGTGATAAAATGTTAACGCGGGCTGCACAGTGGCGCAGTTGGTACAGCTGTTACCTTGCAGCAAGAAGGTTCTGGGTTCGATTCCCGGCCCCGGTCTTTCTGCATGGAGTTTACATGTTCTCCCTGTGCATGGTGGGTTTTCTCCGGGTACTCCGGTTTCCTCCCACAGTCCAAAAACATGACCGTCAGGTTAATTGGCCTCTCCAAATTGCCCCTAGGTGTGAGTGTGTGTGTGCATGGTTGTGTGTCCTGTGTGTCTTTGTGTTGCCCTGCGACAGACTGGCGACCTGTCCACGGTGACCCCGCCTCTCGCCTGGAACGCCAGCTGGAGAGGCAGCAGCACCTCCCGACCCCACTGAGGGACAAGGGTGTAAAGAAGATGGATGGATGGATGGAAAATGTTAATGCATTTGTAGCATTGTGAAGCTTCAGTGGTTAAATACAGAATGTGCCGAATTTTTTTCATCCGTTTAATCGATCAATTGTCAGAATAACTGATGATTAAGCTGCTTCAGTTGGATGCAGAATCATAAAGTCGGCCTTCCATCACCTGAGCAACATTTCCAGGTTTAAAGAACTAATGTCCAACAAGATCTACAGAAACTGAACCATGTGTTTATATTTAGTCACATTGATTACTGCAACCAACCAGATCCAGAACGCTGCCGCTGAAGTTCTGACTAAAACCAGGAAGTAAGAGAACATCAGCCCCGTTCCAAAGTCCCTACACTGAGAGAAGAGACGGTAAGATACTGATGTTAGTTTTACATCACTGAACCACCAAGATATTTGATGTATATTTGCTTGACGAAGGCATTTGTTGCTTTTTTTCATAATTGGTTAGTGTGCAACGTTTTTATCGCATGAAGATTTCTGAACTTGTCTTGTTGCTGAAATGTGCTGCACAAATAAACTCGACTTAAATATTCTCTCCTTCTCGGTTAGGACTGTAGAAAGTTGGTTCCCGGACATCTAGACGCAGAGTTTCTGCTCCGTGCTTGTGTTAGGAAGGGAACTGCACTGCAAAAACACAAAATGTTATTACCAAGGGGTTTTTTCTTGTCTAGTTTCTAGTGGAAATATCTTACTACACTTAAAATAAGATAAAACTAATTTAAAATAAACTTTTCAGCAACATATTGGAGCTTGTTTGAAATCAATAATTCCTTAATATTGATGAAAAAGTTATAGTTCCAATGGCAGATTATTTTACTTATTCAAAGTGAAAATATCTGCCAGTGGAACTATAACTTTTAAAAAATATAACATTTACTTTAAATAAGCTCATATTTCTTGCTGAAAAGGTGGTTGTAAGTTAATTTTGTCTTATTTCAAGGTATTTGAACAGAAACTAGGCCTGAAATACTTGGTGGTAGGATTTTGCGTTTTTACAGTGTATGAAGATAAATTCTCCTCTCTTTTGCTTCTGTGCGTCAAATGAAGGGGAAAACGGCAAAATATCACCAAGGATTTTTGTCTCGTTTATTGTGCAAATATCTCATTACTCTTGACATAAGATAAAACTAACTAAGTAACTTTTCAGGAAGATATAGGAGCCTCTTTAAGCCAGTATTCCCTTAATATTGATGAACCAATATATTGAATATATATCACAATGTCTTGTAGAACCAGTTCTTTTTTATCAATATGAAGGAGTTATTTATTTTAAACAAGCTCCTACATCTCGCTGTAAAGTTACTTGTAAGTTAATTTAGTCTGCAGTAGAAACTAAACTTCTTGGTAAGACTTTGTGGTTTTGCAGTGTGAACAGGTGTTCCTAATACAGCGGCCGCTGGGAAGCAAACGGTGAAGGTGTGCGAGGAATCGACCTCATTGTACAGCCAGATCTGAGATTTATCACAGTGACGGCATGCGGCTTTGCTAACTGCCTCCTCCGTGGCTCCCTCCGGCTCCCCTGGCGCCGCTGCTGGCACGTCTGCGCGGCCTCCTCTGGAGCCAGCATCTCGCCGTGACATCAGCGCCGCCCCCGCCGCTGCCCCCGAAAATACAACAACCTCCGAGCAGATACAAAAAGGACATTTGATTACGTGTCATCTTGTGCGACAGCGCGCCCACGCTTCTCTCCAGGCATCTCATTGTGATCTCTTAGAGTGCCGTGGAAACCAAACCTGGCTCTGTCGGGCTGAATCACACGCAGCACGGAGATGAAATGAAATTAAAAAACAACGGCATCAGGGGGGGAGTAAAAAAAACCTGCTAAGCATCACACTTTGGTCACTGGGGTTATATGTTATCCATGTTTATCTCTCATTCGTGCCATCTACATCATCAATATTTATACTGTCATCATCAGTTATGGCAGGCAGTTTGAACAAAAAATCTGTTTCGCCCAGCTATCTGTAATTACATTCCAGATTATCTAAAAATGTATTTTGACTATCCGGGTCGGTAATTGAAGATATCTGCATTCACATTCTGACTGGTAAGAACAATAATTTAAGATTTCGTCAATTACATTTTGGCAAATTTATTTCACTGCATCTCAAATGACGTCAAAAAATTCGTATTTTAAAAGGTCACACATCCGCAATTTCAATTTAACAGATCACAAATGTAATTAAACTAATCAAAATGTCATATTTTGATAGATGAAATAGGAGTTGCACATACGCTCTTTTGTGCTGCTTATGTATGGCAGGCCCTTTTAACATAAAATTGGTTTCATCTGACTACGGATTATCAGATGTCTAAAAAAGCATTTTGACTGAACACAGCTACATTTTGACTTTCCAAAATGGGAATTTAAGATTCCTGCTTTCACATTCTGACTAGCAAGAATAATAATTTAAGATATCTTCAATTACATTTTGACAGATTAAAATATCTCAAATTTGTCATTTTAAGGGTCACACATCCGCAATTGCAATTTTAGATATCACAAACATAATTATGACTAATTGAAAGTACATTTTTTGATGCCTGAATTAAGAATTTCCTTTTTAACATAAAGAAAGGAAAGTTTTGTTTTGTTTCTGGTCTATTGAGATGTTTGCACTGAAAACTGAAAGGGATTTAGTCAAGATATCTCAAATTAATCTGTAATAATACTGTTTATTCCCCATTCCCAAGATGAAATGGAGCATTTTCCAAAACCTTTTCCTATTTTTTTTATCTTTATTGTTTTATTAAGATTTCAATATGCTACATAAATCTGTGATGTTTTGACTAGACCGAATGTTAATTCAAGATATCTGAAATAGAAAAGCTGTCATTACAGATATCTAAAAATTTAAAAAATGAATTTTAATTAGTCAAAATTACAACTGATTTAGTTTCGTCTAGTTGTTCAAGAAATCCACAATTTGAATTGAACTAGTCGACTTTATCTAAAAATACACTTGAGATATCTTGAAATAATTTGTCATTCAAGTTATCTTTAATTAGGATACAGACTAGCCAGAAGAAAAAAAAATCTTAAATTTACTTTATAACTGGTCATAATATAATTCCTGGTATCTGAAATATATGTTTCAAATAGTCAAAAACGTATTGTAGATATCTGAAGCCTCCATATAAATTAACGGTAAATCTGTTGTCATTTATACTAGTCAGAATGTAAATAGAGATAAGTCAAACAGAAATTTTGTCTTGTGAAAATATAGTTACAGTTATCCTAATTTACTAATTTGTCAAGTTTTAAACCAGTTTCAGATGTCTGGAATGGAAGTGAGTCATATTTTATGCACAAACGGCCTGCCGTATAGCAGTATCAGTATGACTCTACCGTTGCGCCTGCAGCTAGCGGAGCCAGTCAGCGAGGCAGACCGAACCGAGGAAAGGCCCCAGCCCGACTCTGCAATGCTGTAGTGAGCTCTTATGCCATCACTGACCCGAAACAAACTCCCTGAAGACTCCGAGCCGTAACGCAGCCGAGCCAGCAGTAGCTGCGGCGCAGGGTGGTCAGGCCGGATCGCCTTCATTATCCAATCACATTTGCTAACACACACAGAGAGGAGAAGAGCTCTTCCTCTGACTCGACTCGGCATCCGACAGCCAAGCTCAGCCGCTGCATGCGCGACTTATTTAAAGAGGATATATAAATCAACACTCACATTTTTTTTGACGTTTTTGTACTTCTATTTGGGATTCTGCTGCTGCTGCTGCTAAAACCAACAAAAGCACTTAAAAAAAACAGCCAGTCAGATTTTTTTTTTTGGCCAATAAATTAATGTGTTTTAGTGTCTGGAAAACAATCAGCTTGAATGTAACGTCACAAATCAGGAGGCACTGCCGTTACCTAGCAACCCCGGAGAAGACCAGCCCGTTACCTAGCAACCCAAGCAGAATTCCAGCACATATGGTAACAATAGTAACAGTAACAGTATAATATAAGAGGGCACCTTTAAAAAAACCCAAACCCAAAGTCCTCTTACAAAACCCAACTAAAAAAAAAAACAAAAGCTGTTCAGCTGGTTCACTGCTGTATGCGCTGTACAATGGCTGCTGGAAAAGACAACTGTATTATTGTTGGTACCCCTGTCATAGTAATAACTTTTCCTGGATACTAAATTGTAAATTATAATATTGTTGTTTTGAGACAATTTTCAAGTGATCACGTAGGTTTGCTCTCTGAAAGACCAATAAACTTTAATTATGCAGAAAACACCTCACTCTTGAACTGGAAAATATTTCAAATGTCCAATAAATAAAACAGAAATGAAAACCTCACACAACCAAATCCATAAATAAAATGGTTTATGAAAAGTAAACAAAATTACCTTTCAAAAAACATTAATAATCACAATGAAAGCTATCAAGCTCATTTTGATTAATTAAATGCGATTATTTAATCAATTAGTTATTGACCTACCATTCAGAAACCACTCGCTGCATTCTTACTGGTTGTGCAGGAGACTCCAGTTCTACTTTTCAAAGTTCTGCGGTTATATAATTGCATATCTGTCAGCAGCCATTTTCACACATGAGTGTAAATGTTGAGTTGGGGGGCGTGGCCAGCGGCAGATTATTCTGATTTAAAGTGACAAGAGGCCCCAACACAGCTCTTTCTGAACTGACCAGACTAAAATTTCATCATCTCAGAATGATTTGTGCAAAAAAACATAATGAACATGTTTTGTATAGAGCTATTCAAGGAAGCATAGTAGGTCACCTTTAAAAAAAATCTCGCACCAAGTTTGAAATCTCCCCCAGGACGTTTACAAACTCACGAGGAAGGAAGAGCATCCTCAGTTCATTTTTCAGCTTCATTTTTCCCTCTCCACGTTTGGTCATGATGAGAACATATTCCTCAGGGGAAATCTCACCATTTCTAATTATGTCAATTCAATGGATTATAGCATTCATTTTTATGCAATTAACCATTCCCATTCCTCCTACTATATTCAGTAATTAATGCCCCGGACAGCCATCATGATCCCCGGAGGGCCAACACCCAGGCCTGGACGGGAGACTCAGGCAAACCAATCATGGGTAATAGTGCCCATCCAGCCATCGCAGGGGAACAGCGGTTCTGCTGCAGCCGGGTCACTGCACATGTGCTCCGCTGGCCCCTGGTTACTGATGATCGAATAGTGGCACATCATGCAAAAGAAACATATAAATCACTGTCCAAGTTTGAGTTCTTGGCAATATGTGCAACATAAACTGAGGTTGTTTTTCCATTATCCACTCATTCACTAAATAGAAAATTATTTATGTGGGGGTGGGAGTTAATTGCAGGGTCTGTAATTAATTAATCGCAGTTTAATAGAAAACTACACCGACAAAATAAGCAATATTTCAAAAACCACTTTTGCTGCTAAATTACTGGTTAAATATGTGAGCTAAACGACAAACATTTATTATTTTTTAACTCCTTTTAGCATAACTGGAACACAACAAGTCTTTTCAGTGACGCATCAGATCCTTTTTTGAAGCAAAAATTAATTCCCGGTAGGTCAAGAGAAGCAGCTTTGTCATCCATCCGTGTTGTTTGCAGATGTTGCTCGTACGTCAGATTTATGGGAGTACCAGAAACATGCAAACACAAAGGTTCTGGCTGGAACTACTGCATGTATAAAATAAGAAAACAACAATTAATCATGGAAGAAGAACGTTACTCTAATTTAGCACAAGGTGCTTCTTCATATTTTCAGGCTTCTCTCAGACCTCTGAGGCCTAAACTAACCAAGCTTGCTAGCATTAAAATGCTAATGTTAGCATCTAGAGCTTTGTGATTCCAACTTCATGATGTTTTTATGTTTATTTTTTACTGCCGGAGTTTGAAATTCATGCTTCCAGGCATAGATGAAACGCAAAACATTGTTTTTGTGGACTTACTGCAAATGATGCAAAATGCTAATTATGGAGAGCCTAAACGATTAATCGAATTGTAATGAATGGATTATTGAAATAATCGTCAACTAATTTAGTAATCGATTAATCATTGACAGGTGTATACAGACTCACCACAGAAACTGATTTGCTGAAAGAACAACATATTTAAAGCTGCAATAAACCAAAATGTGCAAAAAACACAATAAAACAACAAGGCATAAGTTTATTTTTCCAAAAAGAGCCAATTTTTAATCTGATTAATTGATTAATCATCAGAATAAAAACCCTAAGGCCAAAGACCATGACATAAATCAAGTCACTATTTACAAACAACCTTTATATTTAGGCACGTTATCTTTGATTTTAAAATGTGTTTGATGGTTAATCAGACAAATTGAAACATTGATTAAATGATTAATCGCCAGAATAATCCATAGAATAATCGGTTACCCAGATGTTACAAATCTAAGAAGCTTTCTTTAGGATGAGACATTTAATAACTAAAAATAGAGTTCATAACTTTTCTGTGTGGAAGTTGAAGCAGCTTGTGAAGATAAATACTGTGCAGCATAAAAAAGAATGATGGGGGAAATTTTATCAGTGTAGCAGGTTCTTAGCCAAAGGGGCTAAATCACACGTTTGTTTATGCAACACATTACTGGATTTACTTTGCTTGGCATAGTGAAGCATTCCACCACCACCGTGTGCAGGAAACAGGATGTGGTGAATCGTTTGCAGCAGAAAATCAGCCTCGTTTGGGGGGACAGTCTGCAGTTGTTCCTACAGTTTCCAGTCTCTTTTGGCTGATCAGTGACTCTCCCCTCACCCTTCAGCCTGTGCGCATCAGCAAGTTGTGCCTCCATCAATCACTGACACCCTCGCTCTATGAAGAGATCAGCAACCAGCTTGGCCTGATTAGAGCGGTTCAAGTGTCATCTATTATCTTGGTCCTTCTCAGGAGTGGAAGAAGTCACTGTATGTGCCGAAGCCACAAGCAAGCTCACACAAATTTAGGCTAACGGCTGTTTTCAAAAAGTTTTTTAAATGGGCTGAGATGATTAATCAGATTAATCGTGATTAATTGATTATTGGGATAATCGTCAACTAAGTTAGTAATTAATTAATCGTTAACTGACGTATACAGACTCAAACAAGGCCAGGTGCTCGAAGAACAACAGACTCAGAGTAGTAATTAAGTCAAAACTGTACAAAAAATATATAACTTTCATTACAGATTAAAAAAAACTTTGTCTACAAATATGTTCAACCCAGTGGCAATTTTAGTTTTACCTGCTTCAAATTCTATAAAAAATACAATAACACCTGTTAAGCACCTTTTGCTATTGAATTATTGATGAGTTAACCCAATAAATAGTCAACAAATGATCCACACACTGTGCTGATGTTAAGTCAAGCAGAAAGGGCTGAGCTTTTCACTAAGAACGCAGATCCGTTCTTTCCAACAAATGATCAACCGTTCAATACAGGAAAGCTCCGTTGTTGCATTTTACGAAATAAAATGTTGATTTTATTTTAAAAAGGAGTTTAATTATTTGTTAGTTTGAATTTTAAAAACATATTTGTAGTGTTTTACAAATAAACAAGTGACAAATTTGTAGAATGTGTCATTTTCTAATCCGATTAATCGTCAGAATAATTGATTAATCGTCATAACAATCAACCAATTAGTAACTTTAATTGCAACCGTTAAAGCAGCAACAGATGCATCCTCTTGAATCCTTTGTCCTTTTACAGTAAGAGGACACAAAGAGTCGAGCTGCTCTTTCACCAGATTGGAAAAAGCGAGTTTTAATTTGAGAGATTCACCATCTCAGTTGACCCCACTGACCCTTTTCACTCCGTTTGTTTGTTTTGGGAGGATTTGCGCCGATCTCCGCCAGAAATAATCCCTATTAGCTCGAAACTCCTGCGGCGTCGGAGGCGCGTTATCTCAAAATCACACCCTTCCTCTGCAGAACAGGTGTGCAGGTGTAATTTAGCATGTCCCTGTTAACCTGCCTGCTTGTTTTCATCGAGCTCATTGGTCAAGCGATGCGCCACAGAAATGAAAGAGCAGCCTGGCCTGAACCCTCAAATGACTGAAATGGCTCAGCTGGCGTTTAATTTGTGAGGATTCAGCACAACATGTAGGACCATGTGTGATAAAGGTGACCTATTATGCTTCCTTTAACAAGTTAGCATAGGTCTACAGGTGACAAAAAACACGTTTGTAACATATTTTGCAGAAAATCATTCTTAGGTATTCAGATTTCAGTCTACTCAGTTCAGAATGAGCTGCTTTAGGGCCTCTTGTCACTTTAAATCCAAAAAAAGCTGCTACTGGTCTCAGTAGCAATGGCTGCTGGAAAAGACAAGTGTTTTGTTAAGTCAACAACAAAACACTTGTCTTTTCCAGCAGCCATTGTAAAGCGCATATAGAGGTTAAACCAGCTGACCAAACGTGCTGGAGCTCCACTGTGGTTGCTAGGTAACGGGTGGGCTTCACTGGGGCGTTGCTAGGTAACGGGAAGTGCCTGTTGATTTGTGACGTTACATTCTGGAGATTCTGGAAAAGGCTCACTTTCCAGATACCAGAAACATGAACTTACTGCCAATAATCTGTGCAGTGATTTTAAAGGCAGCAGAAACCAAAAGGAAGTACAGAAACAGCCGACAGATTTAATTCTCAGGTTTTCTTTGTTTCTCTGTGGCTCGTTACCCAAAGATTACAGACAGAGTTGCTTGAGGAGGTTTTCTGTAAGGTTTGGAAACCTTACATTTTAAAACCTTCGTATGCCTCCATACTGGTCGCCTCGATGTAAGTAATGAGAGGATTCTCTCTGGCAGAAAGACCAAATTCTCGACAATCTGCCCCTAAATATTATAAAATATAAATATATAGAAGTTGAAAATCAACAAATCCTGGAGACATTTCAGCCTCGCTCTTCAGTGCAAACATGTCTTGATATGTGGAAAGCGCGTCCCCGCTCCCTCCACTGGAGGACCTTGCCTTTAAATATGATATTATGTGACAAGCTTCCCATGAAACTGTGGCCTTGCAGTGACTGGTGTTGCTGCTGCTGCACGCTTCATAATCGTCAGATGACAGAGACTCCCTTCGTCACAGCAGATAACATGCACAGTTTTACGCTCAACATAAAAAATTACCATCGCCTTAAAGTTTAGGACCTAGTGGAGCCGTAAAGCGCAGGCCCATAAACGGTATACATCATGGTCATTCTCTTGATGGTGGAGCTGGAAAAGAGTTTAACTTTACAGGCACCATAAAGAGCAGTGTGTGAATATGGTTTGCAAAATTTAAGCTCAAAATTGTTTATTATTGGCATTTTATCAAAAACGTTTTTTAGTGTTTTAGTCTGAGTGCATAAGACTGAACTTTGTGTGTTTTTGTATTCACCCCCTCTCACTCCTTCAGAGAGCACCTCGTCATTAAATACTGTCCACAGGTGTGTACTCTCATTAAGGCTGAAACGACTAATCGCGATTAATCAATAGTGAAATAATCATCAACTAATTTACGATTAATCGTTGGGATAGACAGACTCAGAACAAAATCCAGATTGCTGAAAGTACAACATACTCAGAGTGTTAATTAAGTCAAAACTGCCGTAAAATTAGGATATTTAGCATTTATGGTTAAAAAAAAAGAAACACAAAAAAATCCTTTGCCTGTAAATATATTCTACCAAAAACTAAACAAGTGAAATTTCACCCAGTCAAAGAAAGCACCTTTTCCCATCCAATTATTAATCGATTAATCTAAAACTGATCACCAAATTATCAAACACTCACTAACTCTAGGTGTTTACTCTCTTATTTAAAAAGATTTTTTTTTTGGTTCATTTGTATCTCTTAAAGCAAATACACAAAAAGATCATTTTTTATTGTATAAAAAGCCTTAAACAAAGAAATCTGTAGAATGTGGCCATTTTTTATCCAATTAATCGTTTTTAATTAATCAATAACTAAAATAATCATTTGTTGCAGCCCTAAATCTGAGCTAAGGATAAATTCAACCGTTCTGTCCAAACCTGACGGGTTCGTTAGAAAACGTTCCAGAACAAACGGCTTCGTGCGACACGTCAGAAAGGGAAGTTTAACGCAGGATTAAATATCTCAAGCTTTGAACATTTCAAAGAAATCCAATCAATCCACCATCTGGACATGGAAAGAGGCAGAACTTCAAAAGCACAAAGTTACAAAATTCCTGGCAAATGTTTCTGAATTAGCAGCACAAACTCTTTATTATTTTTGAAGAAAATCACAAAAAAATCATGAAATCGTGGCGTGACTGATCAATATTCAATAATATTTAATTTTAGGAAGAATTCATCGAATTGAAGAAATAGGAATTAGGAAACACTGCCACCTGGAGGTGGGCGTTAGCATCAATTACGCCTGATGTTTTTCACCATTTTTGAGGAAAATTTCCAATAAGCACCCAAAAAATTCAGGGATCTGTTAATCTAGAATATTTTTCAGCAAGAATCACAAAAAACTGCATGTACTTTTATGAAAATATCTTCAGCATAATTTAATTTTAAGAAGTAAGAAACACTGCCACCTGCAGGTGGGAGTTAGCATTACCAAAAACTAATGTTTTTGACCATTTTTGCAGAACATTTGTGGTAAACTTGCAAAAAAATACAAGGATCTGTTCATTTAGCGCAAATGTCTACAATCATGGAATTGCGAAACCCTTGAGGGACTTATCTACGTGAAAAGATGTTTATTATAATATTTAACTTTAAAAATAACTCAGCGAATTGAAGGTACGTGAAGAAGGAAACACTACCACCTGCAGTTGGGAGTTAGCATCAGTTAAACTCAAATTTGCAATAAACTTGCACAAAAAAGAGGAATCTGTTCATTTAGCGTCAATTTCTTCAACCCTGGTATCATGAAAAACTAGAGACAGATTCATGTAACATGGCAGCATACAGAAAAAAACTGCTTTGCTTTTTAAGCACACAACTGTTATCCTGAAGGCTCTAGAGGGCCACATAAGAAGTTATGGCGGGCCAAAATTGGCCCCCGGGCCTTGAGTTTGACACAGAGCTTCTTATTTAACGCACCCTGCGCGCAAAAACCCGCAAGCTGCCTGCGCGTTTCTCGCCACCGCCAAATCAGGGGTCATCGGCCAGGATCCGCTCGAGTGAAGGCAGAGTGAAGCAACAGCCTGACCCGATCGGGTTAAATAAGTAGATTTCAGTGGGAACCGCTTGCGCAACAGTGGATGCTGCCCATCTTATGATCCAAGGTTAACGCCAACTGCTTCAAAAACAACCAAACAGCGAGGAAAAGTTTGGATTACGGAGAGGAAATATGAATATATCCCGACATGTGGATGTGAGAGTCCGCACAGCGCGGGACTCACCGCATGGATATCAGATTACCGCTGCGCTCCGAGCATCAAACGCCACTTAACTGTCGGGACACAGGCGCGCACACGCAAAAATAAAAAATCTAATAATAACCAAAAAAGCCATAATTATTATCATTATCACAGACACGAGCTTGAGAGAAAGTCAAACAGACTTACCATTTTTGAAAAATCTCGTAATGCCTTCATAGAGTCCTAAAAACGCAACGTCGCTCCAAGCTTTCCTCAAATAACCGCGTATTCCACTGCAGAGCTGCCGCCGACGCTGACTCTCTCTCTCTCTCTCTCTCTCTCTCTCTCTCTCTCTCTCTCTCTCTCTCTCTCTCTCTCTCTGCCTCTCTATCTCTCTCTCTCTCAGATTGATTCAGCGTTTCCAAGTGCTGCGCTGCTGCCGCCGCTGGTATGATGGGAATTGTCTCAGAAATCTTCAGGTGGATGCAACCACGGACTCTTCCTGCAGCTGCTGCTGCAGTCTCATCATTATTTTAAATATAAAACAGTCAAAACATATGCAGACAGCATGCATTTCATGCGATGTAGTCGGATAGTTGCCACAAATCCAGGGCAACCTCTCCTGTAAGGAGCATTTGCTGCTTGGCAACACAGCTCCACCTGTGCAGAGCGCCGCTGCCACTGCAGACACAATCACATTTATCCTCCCTGCAGGTGCATGTCAATAAATCACAGAATATTATCGGAAAGTTCATTTAATTACAAAATAAATATTCCAAGCATTGTTTCTGTTTATGTTGATCGTTCAACGCAAATTAAAAAATAAAGATTATGTTTGTGAAAATGTTCTGGTATGGTCATGCGAGAATGTTTTAATCATGGAAGATGTTTGACTTATAAAAAAAACTAAAAATAATCCAGAAGTGTTCTGGCAAAGTCTTAAGAAATTTCTGAGCTTTGAATGTTGAGAATGTGCGAGAAAAAAAACTCAGACATGTTGAGATTCATTTCAAGAATTTTCTAGAAAAGCAAGTAAATTTCTGAGCTCCAACATTTGCAAGAAGAAAATTGAGATTTATCTCAGAATTTTTCTAGAAAAAATTTTTTATTTCTGAGTTTCAAGAAAATAAAAAAAATTTAAACTTTTTTTCAAAAAATTTCTGTGCTGAATCTCCACATCTGTCAGGATTTTTTTCTAGCAAATTTTAAACTTTTCACACTAAGAAATGTTCAAGTTATTTTCTTTTAAATTTCTCATATTGATCTCATAATTACTGAATTTTTGGCAAAATATTAATTTTTATGTATTTTATGTACCATTACTATTCTTTTTATAATTGATTGTTCTTAATTTGGACTACAGGTCTGTAATAAAATCTACCTATTATGTCTTGTTGGAACTAAACATTTAGTGGAAGGAAAAACTGTCTTCCAAAAGGAGACTGTTCCCCTCAGTTTGTTTCCTTGTTAAATAAAGATTAAGTAAACAAAACATGAGGATGGGGAGCAAAGTTCACTCAAAGGTTTGGTGGAGGCAAACTCAGTTTAATCAGTTCCTTTGTTGTTAAACTGAAAGTCGTCCCTTCAAAATAAAAGCCTAAAACCAGAAGTTAACAATGACTAAAACTAAAAGAAGGTAAAAAAAGGGATAAAGTATCAATCAATACCAATATATATGGCGATAGACACGTGATCAATAACAATAGATAGAATATTATAATAAGCAAAGTTGGTGACATCAACTAACGCTCTCAGATTTTGGTTACCAAGCAACTCATTCTTTGGTTACCTAGCAACAACCTGCTGAGTGACCTGTGCAGCAGCAGTGTAAAGTTTCCCCACAGTGCCTCATAACTGCTAAAAACTAAAAACAACAGCATGAAGTCAAACTGGATAAAAAAGGAAAAGTCACGCCACCAGTTTGGCAGTATTTCAGACAATTACAACAAAAAAACTAATCAACAATTATCGATATCGACTGATAGGAAATGCCGATATTAATTTATGGATATTTATAGATAATATCAGAGGCGTCTTACCTGGGCTGAGCAGGAAACGGACTCGGTTCTTCTTTGGTCCAAGAGCCTGGAGGAAGAGCGAGAGACAGTCAGTGATGTTTGGATCCATGTGATCTTCTGGTGTTGGTTCTTCATTGGCTGGCGAACTGGTCTGGATCTGATCCGCTTAACGTGAATCTATGGAGTGCAGTCAGCAGGAAGACAGGAGACCAGCTGAAGGCCGCCATTAAAGCAACCAGGAATCACATTGATGCAGTTATTAAAGCACAATTAGCCCCAAGAAAGTGGAGTGGAATCAACTAACTCACTCACATTTTGGTTACCTAGCAACTCACTCATTCTTTGGTTACCTAGCAACAAGCTGTTGAGTAAGTGGCGCAGCAGCAGTTTAAAGTTTCCCCACAGTGCCTCATAACGGCTTAAAAATAAAAAACTGTGGATTTGAATATGAATATTATTGTTTAGCATAAAAACAAAATCATCTTTATGGTCTTTTGTTTGCCAAATGAGATTAAAACATGTTCAAGTTATAAAGTGTTGGCACATTTGGCAAAAATGTAGTTATCATTAAATAAGCAAATTTGTTCTCATTATTGATGAAAACAATGAAATTGTTCTTGAATAATCTGTTGGGTTTAGTGAAATATGAATAATGAATTGGTTGCCTTTACCAATTTATGATTTGTTAAAATGTTACTAGATTAACTGAATCTGTCCAGGGACTGGAAACTACACTGCAAAAACACAAAATCTTACCAAGTATTGTTGTCTAGTTTTCAGAGCTAATTACTTAATACACTTGAAATAAGGCTAGACTAACTTAAAAGTAACTTTTACAAGATATATGAGCTTGAAGTCAATAATTTATTAACATTGATTTAAAAAAGCACTAGTTCAATGGAAGATTATTTCACTTATGGGAAAAATATTGTGGTATAAGTGAAATAATCTGCTAATGGAACTAGTGCTTTTTTATCAATGTTAATAAATTATTGACCCAGGCATTAAGTGTAACAATTCTTTGCAATAACCTCCTTTATTGAACATTAAACAGAGATAAATTTCCTAGAAAAAACCATTTTAGGGATTATTTTCATTAAAATGAACAAAAACATTTAAAAAAAGCATTTCTATCTGCAAAAAATCTATATGTGAGCTTCAATTGTGAATAAAATGAAACTTTGAGACGCGCTGTGTACCCGGACTCTGTGCTTTTCCCCTCCTGAAGGAGATGTGCGGCTGATCCACAGTGAAAGCAGTTTATCAAAGACTCCCCAGGGACGGATAACAGAGGAAAACGTAAAGGTCGACTTAAAGGGAAAAGGTCAGCTTGGGACTGATCCGTCAGTCACTTCAGCAGGGAATTAAAAGGGAGGCGGCTGATTGTTTGAAACTGATCACTGCAGACCATAAACGCCTCACAACAGCTATTAATTAGCAAGTTGCTCAGTTTTACCTGCTTTAACTCATCAACTCTGAGCACAAAATGGTCACTTTTTGACTAACATTCAGTTCTTCTGTTGACGTTTCACGTCATCGAACAAACTGATATCTAACAAAGATAAACGAGGAAATGCAGCAAGCTGTTTTCCTCGGAAACCCGGCTGTATGCGAGAACCGTCTCTGATTACTGGCAGCAACAACAAACATAAATTATTTGTAATAACTGGGAAGGTTCTCCATGTTTTCTCCACGTGTGAATAACGATTCACACTGTAGACATTTATCGAGCTCCCTTTCCAAACTGACAGGTGTTAGATTTGTTGTTGAATTTCTTTAAATTAGAGTGTAGTGTTATGCTTTTCTTTTTACATCTTTTAGCATACTTCTTGTCTTGAGGCATTAGCGCTAATAAGAAGCTTGCTTTCTTAAAGAGGTAAGGACAGGTCTACGGGCAAAATAAAAAAATAATAATAATTTCTGGTTAATTAAATTTTAGCCTGATCAGTTTAAAATGAGTTGTTTTAGGGGCTCTTGTCACTTTAAATTCAAATACACTCAATGTTTACACTCACACTTAAAAATGGAAGCAAACAGATGCGCAATTATACAATCGTACATCTCGGAAAAGCAGAAGTGGAGCCTCCTGCACAACCAACAAGAAATCAGAAAGTGGTTTCTGGGTGGCAAGTCAACAACAAAACTTCGTTGTCTTTTCCAGCAGCCATTGTACAGCATATATAGCATTAAAACAAGCTGGAGAACCAGCACGTTGTTAGGAAACAGGTGGAACTATGCTTGGGTTGCTAGGTAACATTGCAGCGCCTGAATGTGATTAATCAGGAAGTTTTTGAAAGACTCATTTTCCAGACACCATAAAACAGCTGGGTGGTTATTATTAATCGCTTGGGCTCCTTTTAGAAGAAACTGAGACTCAAATGGATGGACAAAAATAGGTCCTCTTTAGAATACTTTAAAAAAAATAAAAGATTACTCCCTTACTAGATGAAAGTTTCTTAAAAACCTCTCTCTACTAATGAATCAGTCTGATGACTTAAAACACTTGTGTGACCGTGCCAGGTGACGGATCATGTTGACTTCCGCGGTCAGTGGTCGTAATGTAATGCCTGATTGGTGCACGTAGCGAGTCTGGATGCAACAGGGTGGCCGACCTGTTTCTGCTCCAGCAGACATGGAGAGGATCAGCATCCGCAGCCTGTCCCGCTGCTGCTGCTTCCTCCCAGCAGCAGCGGCTCTTGCTCTGAGCTCTTGCATTGCGTCGCTCCTTCCTCCTCCTCCTCCTCCTCCTCCCTCCCCGCCTCCCTCGCTCTATTAAATTTCCAGTCACACAACAGTGCAGTGGATATCCCTCCCTTTCGCTAACTCTCACACACTCTCGCCCCTTCCCCTCCCAGTCCTACATACCTCAGTAGTTTGTGGAGGTGTTCTCGTCCTCCTGTATCTCTCCGTATCTTGTTATTGATTGCTCTCTCCCTTCGTTTGGCTTTGAACCTCTCAATTCCCCCCTTCCTCCTCGGCTTGTTATTTAAAAAGAGCTTCCTCACATTTTCTCCTCTTCCTCCCCATCCCGCCCCTGTTAGTCTGTCTGTGCTGCAGTGTCTACTCGGGCTGTGTGGTGTGGAGCGTAGCCTCCCTTTTTACTCCCTGGCCGTGGCGTGTTTGTGCAGCGCCAGCTCCGTCAGCCTTAACTGGCTGATTGACTGGACACCGCAGACCGATAATGAATAAAGATGGGAGGATTAATGCGTCTCATATGAAGACAAAATGCAGACCTTTGAAAGCCGCTGCTGCTACCTCCTCCTGTGTCCGGTTTGCTGGTTCAGTCGACCTCTCTAGACTTCCACACCAGTTGCTGTACTGGGCGCAATAAGTACCATTGACCCTTTGCAACTGCGTCACTAAATAATTGGAGGAGCCAAGATGGACGTCGGAAGTGAGGGGTCGGGAGTGTTGATCAGAGCGACCGAAATTGTTTCCCAAAGTTGATTTTGCCACTTTATTCATGGCTTCTACATTGTTCGAGTCGAGCTAATTTGTCTGTTAACGTCGCACACCTGGTTGGATCTCACAGAGGTCGGCATTTACAAAAGTTTGAAACGGCTAGCTTAGAAACAGACCCATAACTCCTCCCTCCCGATGTGTTGATCAAACAGCAACACATCATCGAGTTTGCCTGAATTTACACCACATGATTTATATCATTAAGTTATAAACACCAGCTCCTCTTACACCGGAGAAGCCTTAAAAACGTACAAAAGACGAGATGCTAACCAGTTTTACCATACACGCTAGGCTACATTGTCTCCATGGTTACCGGCGTTTAGCCGTACCTTCTTCATAATGCGATATTGGATATCCTACTTCTAATGGTACTTACTTATAATGTATATGAACGTTAACCTACTTACCTTGTAAAAAGTGTTCCCTGATTATTCACGATTACACCGAGGGCTGACAGTCATTATGATTGACAGCAGTTATCCATCGCTGCGTATCTTTCATTAAAAGTTATAAAATAGTCTGGTTTCTATCCCTCTGTTTGTGCAGCTGACCGCAGCATCCTGTGACCATTTTTAATGTGAAACCAACTAAATAAATAAACCTATATTAGGCTACCATATGTCAGTTTTTTGACAGGCTTTAGAGGAGCGTCTTATTGTTTTGACGTCAAACATGGCGGAGCGGCAGTTTCTAAGAGCGCGACTTCACGTGCAAAGAGTCAATATTGGGGCGCTACACTAAGGGGCGCCAGAATATGGTGGCATAATCATTTCCAGTTGCATTTTTTGTATGCAGCAGCTGTTTATGCATTGAACCCCGCACCAGAGGCCGCTCCAATACAGGAAGCGGGCTAAAACGCAGGGCATTCTGGGTAAGTACAACCAAAAGAACAGCGGTAGCAGGAGACAAAAAGACAAAGACAAAAGAATCCTAGAGCTACTAAAATTTGACACCACTCCAATGTTGTTTACATTTCGTGAAAAAGGAAGTTGCACTCAGTGTCTCCTTCAGAGGTTTGTGCATCAGAAAAACCCTCCATGCTCCCTAGAGGCATCTGCGGCGGTGCCAGGGATGCTTGTATGACCAAAGCAACAACTGTGGTTTGTTCCCACCACATGTTGGACTTACCCCGGGATTCCTCTAATCCTGTTTGAGGTGGACAGGATCTCAAGGCATATTCATAGATTTCTGGTTTGCCTTGCCTTCTGCAGATTAAGTTGTTCTGCCGTCACTATGATCAGAAACAAGGTGATGTCTGGTCTCCCAGGTCAGCTCTGTGTAGAGCCACTGCTCCGACACATCGAAAGGAGTCAGTGAACGTTGTTTGTGTTTCTTATGCATCAGGTGCCACTTGTAAAATTACACGATCAAAAATAAACAGCAATAATTTGGGTTATTTAGCCTACAACTAAATATTTAGTTTGGGGCAAAATATTTATTTTGAGACTAAATATTCAGTTTGTAAATTAAATATTTAGCTTGCTAACAAATATTTAATTTGGGGTTAAACATTTAGTTTGTAAACTAAATATTTAGCTCAACAGCTAAATATTTTGTTTGGAGCTTAAAATTTTAGTTTGATGCTAAATATTTGACTTGCTAAAATAATTTAGGTTATGGATCTAAATATTTAATTATCAAGCTTTGGAGCAAATTATTCATTGACACTAAATATTCAGTTTGTAAATTAAATATTTAGCTTGCCTAACAAATTAGTTTGGGGTTAAACATTTAATTTGTAAACTAAATATTTAGCTTAAATTTATCATGCAAGTTAAATATTTAGGTTGGATCAAAATATTTACAGTAGTTTGATGCTAAATATTTAGTTTTCTTGACACTTAAATTTATGCTGGAAAAATATTTTTCCCTTATAATTGGCTAAATGTCCCGAATTTTTACTGTTAATTGATTGAAACTTCTCACGTTAAGCATTTTTTTTACCTGCAGATGCTACAAATTACCATTCACTAAAGGAATGATGTGTTATTGTATGTTAGCCAATAAAATGCTTATTTTAAAAAGGACTTGTACGCATTTTCAATATAGTTTAAGATGAGCCTAATTTTTCTTATCCGATTAAATTGATAGAAAAACCGATTATGAAAACAACCGTTAGCTTCAGCCCTACTGCCAACAATAGAGACACTGACAAAGTTATGGGTTCAGACAGGCGGTAATAGTTCGATAGCGGGGTGGAGGCTGATGGATGAGAGAGAAAAAGCGAGGCTAAGCCGGAGCTCCGGAGGGCCGGCCGGTGATTAAGGGATGGGAGGGATGAGCTCCAGCCTCTGAGGGACTACTGTCTCTGTGTGAGTCCATGTGGGGAAAAGAAAAAAGAAAAAAAACGGGGCTGGAAACGGGGAAAGCGACTCAAAAACAAGAGCCCACTGTCACGGTCTCTTAGCAACCGCGTTTCCCTGGTGACACGCAGCCTGACGTCACTTCCTGTTGGAAGCAGAGACGTGCCGCGCGTGTTCCTCCGAGCCTTTGCGCCGCTTTCAAACCGAACGAAGCCGCAGGATTTCCATCCTTCGAAGATTGAACCCCATAAAATGGGAGCGGCGGCGCATTAAGAGGAGCTCACAGCGCAGGCGGCATATAGACCGACGGTGCCCGCTGTGCGCATGCGCGCAGCCTGATTGAACACGCTGCCAGTGGAAACGTGGCCAACTCATGCCATCTGGTAGGACTACTTGGCACAGCGAGGTCCGCCATGGTTTCTCTACATATTGGAGTAGTTAAAATTAACACTGTGACACTATTTGGCAGGAAAAGACACCAAACTATCTATTAGTGGATCTATTTCAGCTTCACCTTTCGAGTCCAAGCTGTTGCAACACAGAAGCTTCGGTTGTTTGTATGTATGCAATCCAAAAGCTCAAGAGCTTCTTCAGGTTTTTTTTAATGCTCAATTTTATTTCATCTGCAAAGACTTGACTTGATTATTTAAAAAAGAGAGAGAAAGAAAACGTCTGGTGTGAAGCATGAAGGATTAGTTTCCTCCCTGTTTCACCGTTTCCATAAAAAAAATAATTTTTCTGCCCCCAATTAACTCTGGCAGCTCAGCAGGGCTAAAAAAAGCAACAACATGTGGCTTGTTTAATTAAATTGAACATTTAGAGAAGACAAAAAAAAGAAAATGCAGAATTATAACTCCAAGTTGGAAAGAAACTAAAAAAATAATTAAAAATGAAGATTCAAAAGTCCATTTTGGTTGCGGATCCTCAGAGAAGGTCCCTGATGACGTCTTCGTCTGTGATGCTGGGGACCTGGGGCATCCCGGGTTGGGGTATGGGCCCCCGCTGCCCTCCAGACATCAGCATCTGACCTGCACACAGACACACATGAAATATTCAGAAGCGCCGCTAATGGAAAAGCTCAGAGCGGGTTTGTTTGGATAAAAATCTGGAGCCAAAATGGAGAGGAATTTATACGATAGCATGTAGTTTATCCTGCTTTTCTGTCACACTTACGTATTTCAAAACAAATGTTACACTAAAGAAAACCTGAATGAATGCAAAAAGAGATGCAATGTCGAAAATATCTATAATTTCTGTAAATATCAGCTGTAGTCAGTTTTCACGCCTGATAGTTCAGTCGATTCGGTTTAAATAGGAACCAAAATTCCCATTTTCAGCCGCTGCAGTTCAACTTTCACACTAAAACTAATTGAAAAGCTTGTTCCCCTCCTCCCCTGAGGGGGCGCTGCACCAAGAACCACTGAAGAAACAACACAAAAGTTCTTTCAATTTGACCTGCTAAAAAGTTTGGACATCACCGTTTTAAGACGTTCTGGAAAAACTGTCTTTATTCTGCTGATATCATGACTATGCTCTATGATATAGAGTATATATATTTTATTGCCTGGCCTTAATACTCTGTCAAACAAACTTACAAAGGGGATAATTGGGATAAAAACCAGTTTTTAATAAGATCATTTTTAATGTTTTTTTTTTTTTTGGGAGAATTTTTGAAGAAAAGAAAAAAAAGTAAAATCAGAAATGGGTCTTGTATGAAACAAATTGTTGCTAATTGCTTCCGGCTAGTCTGAAGGGGCCGAGTGGGGGAGTTTTAATAGAGGGGAATCTGCCTTTTTCCATAAATAAGTTGTCATTTCATCTTGCTGTGAATAGTTGCTGACCTGTCATTGGCTGCCTCCACTGGTTCTGTATTTGAGGCCCGCCTCCTGGTGCCGGATGCACCATCTGCTGCCCCATCGCTTGGTGGGACATCATGTTTGGCATGTGAGACACGGCACCCTGCTGTGAAAACACACAGCAGTAACATCGTTAGGTTCTACATGCAGGTATTTGGAAATTTAGCAGGAAAAAGCAGCTTTCTGTTGCTCTCACCGGCTGCTGCTGGCTGAGCAGGAGACTCCGGAGTTGCGGATTGGCTCCTGGATTCGGGAGGCGGAGAATAGGTTGGGTCTGTCCGCCCTGAGCAACCTGATTGGGTGGAGCTCCGCTGACCGGAGGCTGCTGATTGGTTGGTCCTGCTGCTCTCATCGTCATCTAAATGCGTTAAATGCAGGTTAAAACAGACAACCAGCGATAGTTTTAAGCTGAAAACACTGAAAAAAAATAAACATTTTTACACTTTATGTTGCAGAATCAGCCAAGATATGAAAAAAATGCCGATTTATAATCCGGAAATTAAAGTAATATTACTCCGAAGATTAAAGAAAACCCATTCCTGATTGTAAAAAATGGAGAACTATCTACATCTTAATAAAAATGTGTTTAAGATGCCATGATTTACAGTAATAAAACATAAAATATAAGTTTAAGATCATATTCACTTTGTCCAAGGAAAATTATGTTTGAGATCAAGCTGGAAGAATTACGCTACAAGTTATTTTATTACCTGGAAAAATTTATTTACTCTCCATTAAATGTAAAATCAGCTTGCCATAGCTGAGTGCCCACAATTTAAATGTCCTGCATAAAGTTAATTAGCTTCCTACTGGTAATATAAATTTTTTTTAAAACGTATAGAGCTAAACGGACTATTAATTAAGGCCACACTAAAGAATAAGAGGTATGAGAATAAAGTCATACGAGAATAAAATCAAGATATTATGGGAAGAAATTCGTGATATTAAGAGAATAGTCATACTTTTATTAGAATAATTACACATGAATTATAAAGTCAGAGTTACCAGAATAAAGTTGTAATATTAAGAGACTAAAGTCATAGTATTAATTTATTCTTGTAATATGACTATTGTTGACATAATTATTTTCTTAGTATGTCCCTCATCCTCCAACATGTTGCATAATGTGATACTTCTTAGAAGTTGCACTGGTCTCTTTAAATAAAAGCAACTTAAATTAGTAGTTTTGCTTTAAAAACATGACATTGTTGACAGACCACATCAGCACCATGCCAGTCCATGCCTACAGTTCACACATGCATGAAGGAAACCGAGTCCAGCCCGTCTGAAAAGGTGCAGTTAGTTAGTTAGTGTTAGTTAGTTAGTTGTTCTCACCATGCTGCTGGGCCTTTGCTGCTCCTCCATAATGGAGACCTGACTAACGGGGGGCATGCCCACCACCACAGACTGGATGCAGAGCCGACCAGAGAGGAGCAGAGACAGTCACCAGTAAGGCATGCACTTCCACAGGCGGCCGCCAGGAGGAGAAACGGAGCGGCTCTGGATTTGTTTACCTGCTGCTGGACGTTGCCGTGGGAAACCGGGATGGGGCCGGGCGCCCGGTTCAGAAAGTTCTGGTTGGTTGGGACTTGATTGGGCTGCATGGGAACCCCAGCTCCACCTAACTGCTGCAAAAACAAAATGTATTAAAAAAATCTCAGGTTTTTTTTTTGTTTTTGTTGAAAATTTAGATTTTTCTTGGGGGAAAAGTAGAAAATAAAATCCCTGTAGAAAACAATGTTTGGGTCATAATGTGGGAAAAGTGCAAAGGGATAAAAAACAAAATGCTGCCAAGTATTTTTGGTTTAGTTTGACATGCAAATATCTTATTACACTTTAAATAAGAAAACTAACTTAATAATAACGTTTTAGCAATAAATATGAGCTGGTATTAAGTCATATGTTTATTTTTTTTAAGTCTGATGTTATACAAGTTTTGCAAAATGCATGTCATGTGAATAACTATAATCTCCTGATTTAAAAAAAATCTGAACTGAATATTTTACATCAAATTTCTTAGGCCTATAAAAATCTAAACAAAGTTTTACTTTCAATGTTAAAGGGATAATTCCTGCATAAATAAATAAAACAAGACTTATTGTTCAAATAGATTTTTTTGTATGTGTCGTTGTGTGTTATGTCTTTGTGGACCACGAGTCTATTGAATAAAGCTTCTCTCTCCAAGAATACATTTAAAAGGTCCCCAAACTAAAAATCCTGTGGTGGAGAGTTGTCAAAAAAAAAGATACATTTAAAACAAAAATTATAAATTTTTTTTTTTAAAGATTACAAAACATTTTTTTATTATTTTACGGTATTTTTGCAGTTTCAGAGTCAAAGTGTTGTACATAGTTTGGCTGTTAAAAACATTCTCAAACATATTTTATCCACTTAAACAACTCTGAATATCTACTTATTTTATCAATTAGCCTGTTTTCAGTCTGTATACTCCAGTTAACGATCAATCAATAAATTAGTTAATCATTTCAACAATCGATTCACAATTAATCCTAATTTTGTTGCAGAATTACAGTTTCAGAGTTTTGAACATGGAAGTTTTGAATAATTTCTACATGTTTCAATATTGCAACCTGTGAGAAGCATTGAACATAATCTTGTAACTTTACAGATTAAAGTTTGTTAAAAAGGCGATGAGAGCCTCACTGTGAAGACGCTCTTCCTCCAATTAAATATTTATACTCAGGTTGCAGGTTTTAATCAATGTTTTTGAACACAAACTCTGTAAAACACAGATATTTCTCACAGGTTGTTGGGTTTAAACATTGCGTTTGCCATCAAAATGAACAAAACAAAAATCCTGCTTGACATTTTAAAGGTTAAAAGATTCCTGCAGTAAAGAATAAACTTATATTTATACCCCAAATGAAAAAAACATAAAGATCTTTTTTGCAAAAATAACATGTTTAAATGTGTAAAATGATTCCTAATTGGAAAAAAATCATTAAACTTCTGCAAATCCCCAGTCTGCTGTTTGTATGCACCGCTTCTGCTGACATAAAGCGTATTTACAGCACAAATATTTTCCTTATGCAATTTACAGTGTTACCAGTGTTGAAAGCTTGCAAGGCTGCATTTACACCCACTCTGTCAGACGGCAGATGGAAAGAGAAAAACAAACACTGAGAACAAGTGGAGATTTTACTTTAAACCCCACCTGCGAGGTTTTCTGCACAAACTTCCCCTCAGTCACTAAAACCTGCAGCAGAATCTGGAGGTTAGCATTTATAAATTAAACGGTAACAGAAACCAGAGGCGTCCCGCAGGGTTCACACAGTCTCCAAACTGGATCTTTTAGCTGTTTTTTTGCACCTTGCCGTGTGATCAAATGTTCTGAAACGGTGCACATCTCTAAAATAGTCTTATTCACACAAAATCTGACGGTGCATATCGCTTTGCCATATGATCAACAGAGGGTGTTGAGAACAGGTGAGACCAGTTCTTATTTCCAGGGATCAGACACTGAAGTATTCTCTCCTCTGCTTTGACTCACAGCTGAGCGTCAGTGACGTCCTGATCCACAGGCTTCAGCGTGATGTTGGTCCTCCCTTTGCAGCCGAACAGCGTCTACTCTTCTGGAAGGCTCTGCACAAGGTTTAGGATGTTTACGGGGGGTTTTGACCGTTCTTCCAGAAGTGCATTTGTGAGGTCACACACTGATGTTGGACGAGAAGGTCTGGCTCTCAGTCTCCACTCTGTTGGGTTGAGTACAACTCTCCATCCATGTCTTCATGGACTTTGCTTTGTGCTCGAAGGAACCAGATCCAAAATGTTCCCACAAAGTTGGGGGCATGAAATTGTCCAAAATGTCTTGGGTCCATGAATAGATCCAAACTGGCTGAGACAGAGTGGTCAAATATCATGCAACAGTAATCTGTTTACTAACGACAGAAAGGTGCAACCTGCTCAGGGTCATTTAACTAAATATGACCAGTGGTGTGCATCAAAGTTTCAGGCTTTCAGGTGGATTAAGAACAAATGAGCCCTAAAATAAAGCTGGACATTTTAAAGCTACATTTTAACGCTGTATTTTTATTCCAGTATCAGATTTTCACCGACACCAAAAATACAGCTGGGTAATGAGTTATTGACTGCAGGATTTCAGAAAATGACTTTTTAAAAACCACACAATCCTCCCGTATCCAATTGTAATTAGTGTGCATTCTGGGTAGTGACATCACAAGAGGCTGAAGAATCGAGTTAACTTGCATTAGCAGATGCTGCAGCAGAGGAGCAACTTTTTACAGATTTCAACAGAATCTGAATATTTCAGGCTGGATTTGAGCTGCAAGCGGCCAGATTTCAAATGTTTTGGTCAGAAATCAACTCCGAGGAACCCAGCTGGGCTCAGACATTATACTGCCAGAACAGCCCCTCCCCCACTCAGCTCCTTCAGACTAGCCAGCAGCAATTAGCAAACACCTGGTGGAACTGCACATCCTTAATATGCGAGTTACTTCTCAGTGAAACGCCGGTAAAAACGTTCTTAAAGGGTTAATAGAGGAACGTTGTTGTGATGACTTCCTGTGGGGGGAGTTTAAGACAGAGTAGGAGTTTTTAAAGAGACAGAGACCCAATTTCAATGTGTTAAATTAGGCGGCAGCATTTCTTTTGTCTTTTAAGCTAATTTTGATCTTTACAACATTTATATAACAATTTAAGTCATCATATTTACTTGATTGTGCTATAAAATGGCACTAGGAAAAAACGCACTGCCCCTTTAAGAAGAATTATGATGGCTTACCTTTTGTGATGTCATCCGAGCCATATAGGCCCGATAGCTTTTTTTTTTTTACATTTAATCTTGGTTATGTAAGAATTTCCAAGAAATGCAATGAAAAAAAAACAGCAAGACACATTTGACAAGTGAAAAACTACATCCGCAGTAAGTTTGGTTGATTTCACAATATAAGGTGTCAAGCAGCTTTAAGGATCAAAGTTCTGATTCCTTAAAAATGAAAACCAACAGCATCCACACGCAGATGCCTGCTCAGGCTTTTAGATTTAAAACGTGTTGTGAAGGATTTCACACTCAGACAGACACAAGGGGAAATGAAGGGCATTCATCTCCACACCCAGCAAAAAAAATTATTAACTTCAGACTCAGGAAAGCGTGATAGAAAAATACCTTCACCCATCCGTCTTACTGAATCCGAACAAATCACCCAGGGATGCTGCTAATACGCTCTCTGACCAACAACAGCCAGGAAACACGCAGCTCTGGGTCTTCCAAGAAAACTAAACCAGCCCGTTTCTCCTCCGCCGCCTGTGATTCATCTGCTGCCTTCAACTCGCTAACCTGCATCACTTGAAACGCCATAATATTCGGATCTGAAAAGGGGAGAATGCCACTTCTGCTACACAGAAACCTTAACTACTGGTCCAAATTGAATTTTAATTATGCTAAGATTGCTGTAGCACTTCCTTATTAGCAATGCAGCACTGAATTTGTGATGGCACACAAAAGGCAGAGGTAGAAAAAAAGTCTTCATTAAAATTTCATGACTCCTGCCTTCTCTAAATGCCCCGATACTCAAACACACACGACTTATGAGTCACATATTGGGCCTCTCGCAAAGACATAAAATTAGCGGGATGGTTAGACAAGAGCCATCAACACCGATGATATCAGAGCATGAGGAGTAATGTAATCTGAACCATGTAAACTCGCCAAGCAGCTTTATTTTTAAAGAGCAACATGCTGCTTCCCTGGCAGCGAGAGGAGCTGGAGGAACGCCGTGTGACGGAAAAGGCGGCTGATCCAGAGGAAAGTTCGGAGAAACCTGAGCAGGTCCATGACAACGAGGAGCGTCAGATTCAGGATCGGTTCTGTTTAATGATGAAATTTACACACTTTGGACTTAAAGCTGCAGCAGAGCAGCTGCTGTGTCACGGCATCATGATGCCTTCGGGACATTTAATATGAAATAAACTGATTAATTTGAAGGGGTCTTCAAATAAATCAGTTTATTTGAAGGGGTCTGCATGACGCCGTCACGAACACGACACGACGCCGTCACGAACACGACGCCGTCACGAACACGACACGACGCCGTCACGAACACGACACGACGCCGTCACGAACACGACACGACGCCGTCACGAACACGACACGCCGCCGCCGTCACTAACACGCCGCCGCCGTCACGAACACGACACGACGCCGCCGTCACTAACACGACACGACGCCGCCGTCACTAACACGACACGACGCTGCCGTCACTAACACGACGCCGCCGTCACTAACACGACGCCGCCGTCACTAACACGACACGACGTCGTCACTAACACGACACGACGCCGTCGTCACTAACACGACACGACGCCGTCGTCACTAACACGACACGACGCCGTCGTCACTAACACGACACGACGCCGTCACAAACACGACGCCGTCACTAACACGACACGACGCAGTCACAAACACGACGCCGTCACTAACACGACGCCGTCACTAACACGACGCCGTCACTAACACGACGCCGTCACGAACACGACGCCGTCACGAACACGACACGACGCCGTCACGAACACGACACGACGCCGTCACGAACACGACACCGTCACGAACACGACACGACGCCGTCACGAACACGACACGACGCCGTCACGAACACGACACGACGCCGTCACAAACACGACACGACGCCGTCACAAACACGACACGACGCCGTCACAAACACGACACGACGCCGTCACAAACACGACACGACGCCGTCACAAACACGACACGACGCCGTCACTAACACGACACGACGCCGTCACTAACACGACACGACGACACGACGCCGTCACTAACACGACACGACGCCGTCACTAACACGACACGACGCCGTCACTAACACGACACGACGCCGTCACTAACACGACACGACGCCGTCACTAACACGACACGACGCCGTCACTAACACGACACGACGACACGACGCCGTCACTAACACGACACGACGCCGTCACTAACACGACACGACGCCGTCACAAACACGACACGACGCCGTCATAAACATGACATAACACTGTCATAAACATGACATAACGCCGTCATAAACATGACATAACGCCGTCATAAACATGACATAACACTTTCACAAACATGACATAACACTGTCATAAACATGACATAACATTGTCATAAACATGACAAACTCAAAGTTGCATTGAAAGTCCATAAAAAATGCCAGCTTGATAATTTACAAAAATGATTTTGTAAATGATCATAATTTACATAATCATGGAAAGTTGGCACTTTAAATGGATTTTTAATGCAACTTTTAGAGCAACTTTGCATTAAAAGTGTAATTTACCGAATGACACTTCATAACAGTCAAACATTCATAAAGACTCCTTCATGTTTATAACAGGTGTTATGTCATGTTTATGACAGCGTCATGTCAGTCTTATTCACACCCCCTCAAATAAACTGTTACCGAATTTTAACTATTCTTTACACTTAATATGGGAATGCAATTATGAATACACTATTCTAGTTATAGATGTAGAAAATAATAAATCAAACCAAGTTTCACATGAACAGTAATTTACTGGATGAAGCTACAAATGTAAGGATTGGATGTAAAAATAAGTTAATATTTAAAACCCACAACTTTGAACATGTAATTATACTTTACTACTGTCCTCCTTTTGCTTTGTTTTACATTTACTTTGTTTATTCTTTTATTACACTAGATTCAAATCAAGTCAAACCATTAAAGTAAAAAATAAATAAATAAATGAATAAACCGACTCAAAGTTTTCTGGACAATAAAATAAAATTAATTTCATCTCTAGAATAACATCAAAATATTAAAGTAATAATTTTACCAAAACAAAGTTGTGATAAAATGAGAATAAAGGCCAGAAAAGTCAAACTAACAGGACTAAAGTTGCAGAATAATCAGAATTTTAGTAATATTACAATAATAACTAGAAGTCGTAAAAATACGACAAGTTATAATATTAATAGAAAAAATCCTAAATATTATGATAATAAAGTTGTAATAGTAGCAGAATGAAGTGATAATAAAATGAGGATAAGGTTATAATATTATGAATATAAAAACTTAGAACATTAGCAGAATAAAGTCATATTAGGAGAATTAAATGGTAATTATATGAGAATACCTCCATGAGAAATCATATAAAATAAATATTGAGCATCTATAAAAATACTTCATCAGTTAATTCAGCATCAGATTATTATCAGCAGGACTTTAAAACAATTATTTCAGATCCTTATGACCACTGAAGCTTTTTCCCCTCAATAAAATTAACCTTTTTTCATAACTTTACAACCATTTTCCGGTAATATTGCATCTTTATTCAACAATTCTCATAATTTAAAAACGACATAAAGCAAATCTCTTATTCTCGCCGTGATACTCGGTCATGAAATTAGGAGAACGTCACATTTTTGTTGAAATGTTTGACATCAAACGCCGTTGAGTTGAGCATTTTGAACGCGGCTCAAAGAGACGCTGCAGCCTGAGATCAAAGCACTTATGAGGCTCAGGAGGGATTTTTAAATTATATCGTTATGAAAAATTTCACCATCATGAATGATAAAATCCTATCAATAACATCTGAAAACTGTCTCAGATCTTATTTCCTATTTTACCCACTGCTGGTTACATGAAAGCATCAATAAATTAAAAAGTGCGACTATGTGAGCAGTTCAGTGATCAGAATTTCATCCTGCTGAGCCCTCTGACCTCTGACCTCTGACCACTCACCGCTCGGTGCTGCTGGACCTGCTTGTGGTTGGTGATGACCTGCCGGATGCCGTTGACGAAGCCGCTCTGGTCGTTGGGGATGAGGCCCATGAAGATCTTCTTCTTGGAGGAGTAGAGCAGCATCAGGACCCGAACTTCACACGGCGAAGTCGTGTGGGGGAAATGCACACATCCTGCCTATATGAACACATACAAAACATTTATTTACACGTCATTCAGGTCTAATTAAAGCCGACAGAGTTTTCTCTCACATCCAGCAACACAAACTGCTAAACATTTTAATAGATTCGGTTCGAATGGGGGCCAAACTTTCACACCAAACCTTTATAAAAACCTGTTCCCCTCCTCGCCTGTGGGGGCGCTGCACCAATAACCACTGAAGGAAACGACACAAAAACCTCTGAAGACACTCAGCGAAACCTCGTAAAATGGAAACAAAAACGTAGTAGCATCAGATTTTAGTAGCTGTAGGATTTTTCTTTTGGTTTTGGCAAAAATAAACGACATTTCTTGGACTAGATACCCGCATTTGTTATGGTTGTATTTACCCAGAATGCCCTGCGCTACGTTTGTTTAACTGTTGATGCCACTGGGGCTTTTATACCTTGCGCAGCTCTTTGGTAAACTTGGGCTTTCCTTATTCATGTGATTTACCAGCGTTATTTTTTATTTATTTTGCACATCGATGGCTCTTCTCAGCTGACAACAGAAAACAAATGTGGATTTTTTTCATCGTCTTTTTCTTGCTTCCCCCAGGATAGAAAAGAAAAACAGAAACAATCAAGACTCTGGCTTCATAAACCGAATACAAATGGTGTTAATTCATAATTCACAGAGTGAGTTAGAGATGCAGCTCTGCTTGATTTTTCACTAGTTTTAACAATAAACCTCAAGAACAAAGTTTATGTTTTACAAAAGAATATTTCCGTCTGAAGTGAAAGAACATTTGAAATATTTAGGCAGAAAATTAAGACATCATGTGGGTAAAAAGCCTTTTCCAGAGTTTTTATCATCATCACTGGAACAAGTAGTAATGATCAGGCCCCCTAGTGGCCAGAGAAGGAACCTGCGCTTGGATTTCACCAAAAGTCCTAAATAGAAAGTTCAACAAAAGTAAAAATAAATTTGAGGTTTAGCAGGAGTAAACACTCACAAAACCATTGGCCATGATGCGATAAAGGCCCCGCAGGGAATCCATGTCTTTGCTGGTGAAGAGAAACTGAACCATCCGAGAGTTTCTGAACAGGTGCCCTAAAGTCGTCTGCAGGAAAAACAAGCCGGGTTATAATTTAAAGCATCGCTCCAGAAGTTTCTGCTGCATAAAATGCTGATAAAAAAAACCCAGCTCTCTCACCAGTAGCTGCTGTGGGATCAGCTGCATGATGAGCTTCTGTGGCCACTGGTCTGTGTTGCTGCAAGGACACGAAAGCAACACGATCAGGGAAAAACGAAAACCGACAGCAAAGCCAGGAAACCGTTTGACGAGGGTCAAAATGTGGCGTAAAATTCAATTAAACCCAAAAACACTTTGTTTATCCCAAAGGGGAAACTGAATGCTGTCATAACTCATATCATCCAAGTAAGTTCACAGAATCGCTGCGGCGCTGCGGGCAGGAAGGAGAGCAGTCAGTCTTCCAACCAATCGGAAACAGCCTCTGACTGAAGACCAAATTAGTGTCAAACGTTTGTGCAGCAAGAATCTTTACTTGTTTAGAAGAAATTAATGTTTCCAGAGGTCAAAGGTCAACCAGCCCACCAACATTTACAAAATATAACAACTAAATTTGTGTCGATGCAAACATTTTAGCAGCACAAACACACAATAACTCTTATTACTTTTTATTATTATTATTATTTTAATGCTTTAGCAGAGGTGGGGAGGACAAGTTGACACTTAAATTTAACCTCAAACAAAACATTTTGACGCATAAATGTAGCAGCTGATTGACAATATTGAGCCTGATTCTGTAAATATGGGCTGGCTGACATTTAATATCTTTAAATCGATTTTTGCTGCACAAACATCATTTTTGTTTAATTTGTTAAAGTCTGGGGGGTCCAGCTTCACGCCAACAGCTCAACGTCCAGGCAGGAGACGATGTTAAACATCAACATGACATCAGTGGTTGGAAAACCCTGCTAATCCGTCCCCTTTGCTTTTGCCACTCCTTTTTAATTCCCCATCTGGCCTCAAGGTTAGAAAGCTGTGCAGAGAAAGACTTTGGAGTCGGGAATATCGACAGAAGGGATGGTCTGAACTTTTTCTGCCTCTTTGCTCCATGAAATCTCCTTTTCGACTCCTCTGGCGTTTCGGATTGCAGCTCAGGTTTTATTTAAGCTTCTGAGATGCTAATCGTACGGCATCCAGATGCTAAAGGCGACTAAATGAGCATGTGAGGAAACCCCCGATTAAAGCTGAGCTAGAGAGAATCCTGCTGAGAGATGTTTACAACCATCAATCTTACTTAAAAACTGACCATAACAGACGTGACCTCTGACCCCGGCTTTAGCTACTCACAGGTTTTCTCCTTGGTTGACGAAAACTTGACACGGCAGGGAGCGCGTCAGCTTGGTTGAATCCATAGACGAGGCTTTGGGCTTCTGGAAATAAGGAGAAACAAATTGCTTAGTAGGCCTGAGAAGTTAAAGATGTAAATAAAAGCTTTCAGATATAATTCTTCTTCTCAGCTTTAAGAGTGGAAGCAGGTCAGGGGTGAACTGCAGCGTTTCTGCCCAGAAAAAAGACGTGCGGTTTGTCCAGCTCGACCCTCTGTCAGTGACCCCAATCAGGACAAGCAATTACAAAAAGTCCCAGCGGGGAGAACTGCCAGGCCTCATCTTCAGGGCATCAGTACAGGATAAATGATTAATCAATCACACATTAGTCAGGTCCACTGTACTCAATTACAGATTTATTGCAGTGAAGACAAATGGGTAATTTATTCTAAGTGCTGGCTAAGGCAGAAAGGACATGGAGTGAAGACGTAGAGAGCAACAAAACAATTCTTCCTGCTCTAAATCAGGGGCTGATTACGACTGAGGGGGGAAAACCCACACCGATCAAACTGCGCTGATGATGCTGCGCTTTAAAAAAAACCTCCCTCTCATCAACAACTGCTTCCTCCAAATGACTTTCAGATGCTGCAGTTTAATTGTTCCCAACAATACAAACCGCCAGATGAGCCAACTGGCGGAGGAAACCGTAGAGTAAAGCAACGCCTCCCAGTTTCACCCGTTTATGGATTTGGACTTTACGAAGCTTCTCAATCTTATTCCTATCCGTTTAACCGGCTTCGATAGTTCTGACAAACAGATGAGGGAGGATGGGACGACGGTCGATGGCGGCCATTGATCGGCCCGGTGCGAACACGTATGGCGTCCCATACGAGCCGCATCAACGCAGTGAGGCTTCCTGGTTCTGCACTGTAAACCGGATCAATCCGACCTTGGAAGGAGGACGGTAAGTGATGCGTGATTAATCAAACCGCACAGCCATCGATAACAAGGGGTTATTAGGAATTTGCACCATGGTGGCTTCAGGGTGATGATGATGACATCATGTGACCCACCTGCAGCTCTGTGTTAATCAATTACACCCACGGGTTAAAGTTTTGATTTTAAACCGTTTATTTTAAGATGAATGAAAACCAAAGGAGTGTTTGTTTTATTGACTCACAAATAATGAAAAGTTTTCTCATAAAATTTGAATGCAAAGAGTTTTAAGGACATAATCGTTATAATATTATGACCCATGTGATCTTGGAGGAGGCTGGTGACGTCACAGTTTCCACTCAGAGGAAAACAAGCCATGACAGGTGATTCCTGAAGGAGCTGGGCGTGCTGGCTCCAATGTCTCTGCCCGGCTTTCTAACCTTACAGACACGTAAAGAGGAGCAGCAAAAGCAAATGAGGTGGATTAGCAGAGCTGATGGCGTCATGCGGGACACGGCATTGAGGAATATTATCTCTGCTGCCTGGACATTGAGCTGGTAGCTTCATACAGCAGCAGTCTTCAGTCAGAGGCTTCTTCAGGCTGGTTGTAACACTGACTGCTATCATAGATCCTTCCATGGTGTGGCATCATCAAGCCACCGACTCGTTGAAGATACTTGGATAATAATTATCCAAGTAATTGGATAATTACTTGGATAATGTATGCTTGGAACAAATCATACAGAATTTGTTCCAAGCATTTTGCTGGAAGGTTTTGTAGAAGGAAGAAAACCGTCTCTTTGTATTGTTTTTTGGGTGCTAGAGGCCTTTTTGGCAGCTAGGCGTGATGTTTGCAGTAGGGCTGTGTAATAATATCGATTTTGGGATATATATCGATATTTTCTTTCCTAGAAACAAAATCGATATTCATCTGCAAGTATCATAACATCCAACTGTCACCTTGCTCACTCACTGTTGCTTCGCCGGGAGAGTGATTCGGTCATCAGGCTTAGAGTGATTCCTTCAGATGTTAAGTGTTAAAAAGGTATCAAACTATTCAGAGCAGGTGCTTGGTGACTTTATTTACTTTATAAATGCATGTAAGCTACAGTTTGTACTGTTTCAATTAAAAGAAACATGTTTTCTCACCACTTCTTTGATTCATTTTGTCCAGCTGTCGACTTTAAGTCTGTGTCCAACCAGAGGCAGGTATTGTGTAGTTGGTGCTTTTAATCAGTTTTCAGTTAAATTAATTCAATCCAACTCTATAACAGTCACAAAATGTCACCAAAATCACTCTGTCCCTCTAAAATCTTTCAGAAAATCATAAAAGTGTATTGAATTGTATCATTTGCTGAATATCTCAATATATATCGTATCGTGAGCAGAACATCGTGCATCGTATTGTGAAATTATTGTATCACTGCAGCCCTAATTTGCAGTGTGAGGAAAAAGGACAGAAAGCTGAAAGGCCCTGGGTTCTGGGTTACCTCCTGCCACTCCAGAACGCCGGTCCAGGCCATCACCTTATTGGCCATGCCTTGAGGCTGACCCATTGGGTTTGCAGTAACTTGACCTCCGGGAACGCCGGCCTGCGGACAAACAAAGGAGTTAACATTTTTAACACAAGTGTGCTGTAGTGAGATATGCATTTTAATTAAAGGGAAACATATTCTGGGGGGGAAATGTCATTTAGTTTCTGAAGAAAACCGAACTTTTGCTGCTGTGATCTTCAGGAGGAAATAAAACATTTGGCTTTGATCACATTGAAAATCCATTCTGATATTTAGGTTCAGACGTTTTACCGGTTTAGCAGCTGCAGCGTCAATTAAAGCTCTAGGATGAAACATAAAATCTAATCCCGTCTTTCATTTGTCCGTCATTCAGGCTGAGGTGGTCCAATCAGAAACGAGTCGAGCTCCTCCGATAAAAGCCACCAACAGTGTCGCAGCAAGCCAGCCTTCATTAACCTGCCACTGCTCCCACTTCACTAATTAATACCGGATCCCTTTAATAAGTTAACCTGAGTCCCTGCACATAAAATAATAATGCACTAAACGACACTGATGACATGAAAAGTGTTGAATCTAAATTGTCCTACGATGTTGGGCTGTGCTGACGGCGCCGTGGGCTGATTGGGCTGCGGCTGCTGACTGGCCACCAGCTGGCCCGGGGGCGGCACGGCTTGCTGGGGGTTGTGGGGAACCTGCTGGGGCATCGACTGGTTCAAGGTGGTAACCGTCTGTACGCTAGACGGGCCGTGCTTCGGCCCGGGGACCGAAGAAATCGGCTGGTTCTGGAACGGCCCGCTGGTAATCCCTGTGACTGGAAGAAAGAAAACAAAAACGACCGCAAACGTCACAGACAGGAGATTTGATTTAAATATGGTGGAAACAAAACATTTATCCAAAAAACTCCAAACTCCCAAAGCTGGAAACAACAACAAAAAGTACAAGTTTGCGTCTTTTTCAGGTGTATGAAGATATTTTCACTAGAAACTAAACAAAAATGCTTCCTAAGACTTTGTGTACTTGTGCAGTGAAAAGGTGTAAATTCTGTGCATCAACAACCTCAGACCTCCACAAAAACAGAGAGTAAAGTGGCTGGTAAACATCTCAGACATAACAGGGAAGAAAATCCCAGACGTGGATAAACACAGAAAAAAAATGCAAAACAAAGCTTGGCAAAAAATTAATTATTCTCAAAAGCTTAGCACCTCCTGTTAACTTACAGCGATTCTTCTGGTTATTGGCTGCATCCACGGCCATCTGTGCAGCCACCTGAGCAGGAGTCAACGCCGGCTGATTCTGCAGGAAGCAGATTAAAGGCACACAAATACAGCGTCAAACATTTTCCAGAGGAAGACATAAACGCCACGTTCTGAGCGCGCGCCAAAAAGCAGGTGGCAGGAATTAGCATGAAGCCGCCTGCTCGTCCGTTACCTGATAACTGTGTGCGGGGTTGATGGGTGGGGGGGCCTGCGAGGGTCCGACAACAGACTGGCTGCCAGGCGGCGGCTGAGGAGGGAGGACCGGTTTGTGTGGAGGTCCTCCGCCTGCGGAAACTAATAAAGATGTTTCCATGAGACAAAAACTGAAAATCTGCTCCGCACAAGGTGTTGGGGTTCATGCATTTCTCTCTCCTACGCACCAAAACAACTAAATCTTTCCGTCAGACCGCTAAAACCTTCCTCAGAATAAATACGGCGCAGAAAAATTGTGAAAAAGCAATTAAGGTGTGAAAATTAACAGCCATAAATTGTTTAGCAACAACATAAATGGAAGAAACCTTGAAGTTCATAAAGTAAAGAAACATGTAGGTGGATGATAAAATAGTTTTTCCTCCATAAAATGAACAGGAAAATGTCAAATAAACACATATCTAAAGTTTGCACACAGCAACGCGTTTAACAAATATTGCAAGCCAGATGTAGGAAACACTTGACATGATGTAGCAAACGTTGCACCAGCATGTTGCCATGGTCCCCATTCCTTCCTGAGCGTACACAAAAACAACGCTTGGATCTTTTTACACAAATATGCCAAACCGCCGTCAAATCTGGAAGTGATGTGAGCAAATACGATTCGTCCAAATGAGGTGCAAAGCCTCCAGAGGTGCTAATCTAAATAATCCAAAAGGATTTACCCAGAATGGCGCGACGCGACAGCGGGGGAAATTCAGCAGCTGTGCCTCAGAGTAACAAAGCAACAGAATGTAAAGATGTTCAACAAAGAGTACAGCTGCAGTAAACCTGCAAATAAAACCAAAAACTAAACCTCTCTCTCTTCATTACGAGTTAAAACTGTTACTAAACATTCAGTGTGTTTCGTTAAGGATTTAGAGAATAGCCTGGTTTCAACTAAATGTCCCAAAGGTTTGCTTTCCAGGGTCTGAACCATCAAGTTTCAGGATTTTTCCTCAATGCCCTTATATTTCTGATCATGGACAAAATTCTAAACGTTTCTATAGATCTATGTGTCTGTTGTTCCCAACCGTTCCAGTCGCTGCTGTAGATGTTTGAGGCACAGAGGAAGTTTCTTTTTCCCTCTTATTCTGCTCAGGTGATTTTTCTACTGACCTTTTGGAAACATTTTCATGTTTTGGGCTTCAGCTTCTCATTTTCTCTGTTTTACCTTTTGAATGCAACTATTTGGATCTATATTCAAAATCTTTGCTTACAATTCTTAAATTTCTTGCTAATGGGTGTATTTTGTTGCTATGGACTTCGCATTGTGTGGATGACGTAGATATCCTTCGTCCTTCCTGTGGAAAAACCGAGTCGTGATCAAACTGGACATATTTTTGAAGCTTTGGGGACCAGCTGAGTCTTTCCTACTTAATCCCTAACATTTGTGTCTTTTATCATTTTATTTTACTCATTTATTTGTTTATTTTTCCTGCTTTTTGTCTCAGAATGAGGTGAAACGGACTGGAGGAGGAAGCTAGCTGCTTATTCATGTCGGATATTTTCACTGCAAAGAAACAAAATCTTGCCAAGTATTTATTTATTTAGTTTCTATTGCAAATATTTTAGTAAACTTGAAATAGGACAAAATAACTTGAAAGTAAGATCTTGGCAAGATACAGCAGCTTGTTTTAAGTAAATAATTCCTTAATATTGATGAAAAGGTTCCACTGGCAGATTGTTACTTATAAGAAGACATTTTCCCCATGTTATAACCTCATTTATCTGCCAGTGGAACCAGAACTTTTTCATCAATATTAAGGAATTATTTACTTAAAACAAGCCTTTATATTTTGCTAAAAATGTATCAAGCTAGTTTTGTCTTATTTCAAGTTTACTAAAATATTTGCACTGGAAACTAGAGCAGACATACTTTGCAAGATTTTGTGCTTTTGCAGTAATTGTTGTTTTGTTTTTCGTGTGTGTGTGTGTGTGTGTGTGTGTGTGTGTGTGTGTGTGTGTGCGCGCGTGTGAGGCAGCATGCGGTTCTCTTTTGTTCTTTGTGTTTGTAACCGATTTAAAATTAATATAAACTAAAACTAAGGAGTCCAAGTCGAGTCTGAAACTCGTGTCGCTTCCCAGAAGCTCCACTGAAACCTGGTGAGATCTGGGACGTTTCTCACCGGGCAGAGAGATTCCTCTGACCAGCACCATGTGGAACGGGTCCTGGCTGTAGTCCGGATGCGGTTCCACGGCGCCGGTCACCGGAGACGCCCATTCGAACAAAGCCCTGAGAGCTGGCAGCTTCCGCGGAGCGACCACAGAGAAGTGAATCCCTCTCTGCAGAAAAAAATTACAAAAAAATTTTAAACCTTCGCAATCGATGCTGCCTCTCAGACACACATTTTAAAGCTCTACGGTATCCTGGGCTAAAATTTATAAACATGAATCAATTTTCAAACTTTTTCTGACATTAAAATGTTTCCTATGATTTGCTTTCAGCTTGTTAGCAGCAATTTAAAGTTAAATAAATGATCTTTAAGGAGTTAATAAAGTTATTCTTTATTAAACCAAAATGAAAACATTTAAATTCTGAGTGGTAAATTAAGCACAATAGGGCTCAAATAATGAATCAGATTAATTGTTATGAATTGGAAACTGAAACAATTGTCAACTAATTTTGTAATTGATTAATCATTAAGAAGAGTATAGGTAATTTACTGAAAAAAAACATAATTCAGATTAGTAATTAAGCCAAAACTGTACAAAATTTTAATTAATTTTGTATTTAAGATTAAAAAAACCACCTTGTTAAAATGTTTTACCCAAAACTCTTCAAGTGGAAAAGTTTTAGTTTCACCTGGTTTAAATTTTAGGCAACAAAATGTCAAATTTATTTATATAGCACTTTTAAAAACGGGTTTAAAACTGCAGCAAATGTTGTACAAAAACAACGACACAAGAGAATAAGTTGATGAAAAGACAAATAATAATAAAAATATATAAATAAAAATAAAGTGAAATAGTAAGAACAATAAAATAAAAATGAAACATAACAAAAAATGCTCATTTTCTTATTTAAAAAATGTCTAGATTTTATTATTTGCATATTTTAATGTATTTCTAATATTGTATAAAAAGGTTTAAGTGGTTAAATAAAAATCTATAAAATGTTCCAATTTTTCATCCGATTAGTTGATTAATCATCAGATTAATCAAATACTAAAATAATAGCTACTCCAAACAAAAACAAACATTTCTAAAGAGGAAGCAACACTGAAATGAGCAGCTTGGCTCTAAATGCTTAGAGCTGATTAATTACGCCTGAAGGCCTCTATTGCAGCAGAACGTCTCTTACATCTCTGATGATTTTCACCAAGTTATCCGCAGTGAAGCCGGTGTAGCTGACGCTTTCCACGGCGGGAAGCAGATATGGAGGGGAGTTACACAGCAGCACACACACCTTATGCGTTTGACCTCTGCAACAGCGCACAAAATGACAAATTGGTCTCAAATAACACACAGATGTGAAGATATGAAGAGACACCAGCTTACATTTGTTCTCTCATCTTTTTAAAGTCGTCAAAAAGCTGCAGGGCCACAGAAAGTCCCTCTGCGATGAGACTGCAGCTTTCAGCTCCGCCTCCCATGAACCTGCAGGAAACCGAAAGCTAAGAATCATCCCAGCTCCGAGGAGAAATATTGATCTGGATTAAAGAAGATGAAGTTATTTACTGGATGCTGTCGATCCACGACACGAACTCGAAAGCAGAGCTGGTTGGTGCGTGACACTGGACGTAAGACTCCGGCGCGCAGTCAACCGTGTTGAACACCACCAGGCCGTACTGCGTCCCTCCATACTGCAGGAAACAAAGTGGTGCTCACCTTCAAGAGACACTCCGATTTCAGCCAGAATACGAAGAGGGTGGGGATGTAATCAATTCATGGGTTATTAGGTTAAGATTAGCTCCAATCGATAAACTAGTAATGTCCGTTTAGACTTCTTTTAGCGGTGCAGTTTGGCCGCCATCCAGCAGAGGGCGCCGCTGGTCACCTCTAAACGGAGCCAAGATGGCGGAAAATTGAACGGGAGAAAAGAAAGGATCTAAACAGGGATGAAAAATGCGCTTCATACGGACCTGGCTAAAATATAAGGAATCTACAAGCTTCTTACATTTCATGTGAATAGCGATCACTATTAATCGATTTGCTACGGAGGTCAGGAAGTGACGACAGAATAGCGGAGAAGATGACAGAAAACGAACAGACATGACGCGAAAAAGCGTGAGAAATAATGTGAGAAAGCCATGATTTTCCAGTCAGTCAGTATTCAACACAGCTGACACAAAAACGTGTTTTTAAATTCAGCATTTTGCGAAAACCGTGTTATGGAAAGGCGGCCGGGCCTCTTGGTACAAAATAAAACTTAGGTTTTTAAGAAAATGGCCGCTTATCAATTCATCACTAGTCGATTGGTAAAAGCAATCAGCTTTAGATTAACTCATTAATCGATAACTGACATCCCTTACAGAGCGGTGAGAAGAGCACTCACGTCTCCACCGAAATCTGTTTCTGCAGGAGGGCCTCCGTTGAAATATCTAGGAAAAATAAATACATATGGGAGATAATTAAGGACACAATGAAACTCTCCAGTTTGGATGTTCAGGAACTTACTCAATGGCTGGAAGAATGTAGTTTTTCCTCAAAGACTCAAAGTACGGTCCGAGGTTGGCCGTTCCTTCGATGACGAACACCACATCAGCCACCTGGTTGGGTCCAGGTTTGGTGGAGGGCTCCATGCCTGCTGCTGAGCTCAATCCAAGGCAGGAGGAGGAGGAGGAGGAGGAAATGTCATCTACATGCAAGCAGAGGAAAGAATATTCACACAAAATCCAAGGTGCCTTATTGAGATTCTCAACAAAAAGTGGTGAATTATTTTTACATAAATGATTATATTCAGACCCGCTTTACTCTAAAGCAGATTAATTTGTGAATAAAGAATAAAAATGAGTACCTCTATAGTCCAGACAAAAGTTAAATTCAATGAAAAGTGTGTAATATTTAAAAATGTATAACTAATTTGGCTGGTGTGGGCCACATTTCTTTTATTCTCAAACCTTTTAATAAAAACCTTTTATACAAACCCTCTTAGTGTGTTTAATTTGCATAGCAATGCTACAATGTGTTTTTAAATTGATGTGTTTCTGATGTTTGCAATGGTTAAATGTTTTATGGCTTTATGTTTGATCTGAATAAATCACAGAAATGTAGAAATTATCTTACTTTAAATTATCTGAATGTACACACAACATACAAAAGAGAAAGAATTGTAAATAAATGCAAGTGCAAACATTTTAGTCCGTTTATAATGCATCAGAACTCGGAAAGGAATTCATTTTAAGCTGCGCAGGTGGTTTTGCAAGTAAATTATAGTCACAATCTCTACTTTAAAGCAGTCCCACAATCACCTATTTTAATATTTTTTTGCAAAGAAAACAAGATATCATAAAACATAGTGTTTTAAAAACTGAGTAGGCTGTGTAATAATGTCATCGTGTTTAAATTTGGCAAAAAAGCTGATCAAAAATGGTAGAATTAGCCCTTTACTCCAGCTCTAAATCGACATCATACCTGTTAATTTGTTAGTAGCTGATTTTAAAAGCCAGTCTAAGCTAAAACCAAGTAAACATGTTTTGCTTCATCAAGTCCATATGAATCTAAAATCAGAATCAATAACCGGTGGGATTCAACAGAGCTTCTTATTTCGCATTAGCATTAGCAGTAGTGAGTGTTGAGTACATTGTCTCCTTATAACAGGAAGTTAGACAGCGGTGTGGACTAACCTGCTGCTTCACGGCTGTCCGTTAAAGTGTAGGATCTGGAAAACCGGAATCAAATCAGTTTTAATATAAACTAAACCGCACAGCTGCGAGGCTAGCGTGATCATAAATAAACTCATTTGTTTGATTTTTTACGGAAATGACGTTTAGGCCCGCCCACCAAGACGTAACACTTCTTCTTCTTCGTCGCTTTTGGTTTGAACAGAATATACCACAGGGGGCGCAGTGCTTCCTTCCACAGGTCTGAACGTTAAAGAGTGCTAAGGACACGTGGACGCGCCCGCCATATTGGCAAGGGAGATTGCTGCTCGGAAGAGAAGAAGACGGAGAAATTTGCGTTTCCAAAAGGCCTATGAGAGATTCAGGTTTACATTATAGATGAAAATTGTTTTCCACAAAATTATAAATTAAATTAAAAGTGTTGACTTCTTTAAAAAATACCTTAAAGAAATATTTACATATAATAGGAAAAGGTGAAAGTAATACCATATTAAATTGTTTTTAATTAGATTTTTGTATTAACTATAACAATAAACAATATAATAAAATAATAAAATAATAATAATAATAATAATAACAGTCACTCACTGGCAGTAACAGAATAAAATAAAATAAGATAAAATGCTTTAAAGCATTATTTAATATGTAAAAAAAATACAATTCAGACAATTGGGGAGTTAAAATTATCTTTGGTATTATCTGAGCAGTTTTATTTGCAAACTATACCTGGCCCTGCTTGAGTGTTTTCCTCTGTGTCATTCTGGGACATATTCATTGTCAGAATTATTGTTCCAACTTTGTTTTCAATAATCATACACTGAAAAAAAAAGAAGAAAATCTTAACTTAGTTTTGGTCAGGTTTTTCATGCATAATATCTAAGCACTCTTGAAATGAGACAAAACTAACTTATAAATAACATTTTAGCAAGAAACACGGACTTGTTTTAAGTCAATAATTCCTAAATAATGATTAACTAGTTCCGCTGGCAGATTATTTTACTCATAACAAAACATTTTGTCTTACCAGAATCGTTTGTTGTGAATTGGTGCTAAATAGTTAAATTTACCTAAGCCTGTAGACATAACCTCAATATTTATTGTTGTTCATCATATTCTCAACAGTGATCATGAACAGATGTTGTTGTTCAGTATCTCCAGTAGATGTCAGCAAATTTCTTTAGTAGGTAAAAATCCCCCGTCAAGCCGCTGCTGAGTAATTTCCACAAACACTTGAGGGACAACAGCCTGATGACTAAAGCTGTGATAAAACACTGTCAGGTTTCTTTGCTTTTGACTTGCTGAGTTCAAGGAATCACAAACTGAACATCACTGACTCATTTTTATGTTTGCAGACTCATCATCAACCATTTCATGTTTAACACCAAAGGTTGTAATCCCGGAGATACAATCCTCATCAGCAAGTCAATACAACAAACAGCTAAACGTATTTTTAATTAATCAACAAACAAACAAACTGTTTTTTGGCAGGTATTGTATTCAATTCCAATTTTTTGTTGAAATCCGATCTTTTTCTTTCGTGGCCGTGCACTAATTAGCTTAGCTAATTAGCTTAGCTATACCAGCTAAGCTAATTTTGCTAGTTCGGCAAATGAGTAAGTACTACAATAAATACCACTGATATTTATCTTAGTATTACACATAGGTGGGTTGAGTACACAAACATTTTTGATCAAATAATAGTTGTAAAGTACGCATATTGTTCGTAAATTATGAAGGTCGAGAGAGCTAGTTATCACTGTTGCCATAGCAATGTAACACTACATCATCAGACGGACCACAACATGAAGTTAAATGGAAATTTTGGTATTTTAAGGACCAAAATGACAATAGTTCATATAAGTAACAAAGAATAACTAAATTAGGCAAAATTATTTTTTTTCAAATCAGTTTCTTTCAATAAAAAACTCCTAAAAGTTTTTTTTTTTTTTTTCAAAAACGTAATGTAACTAGTTACAACCCAAGTCTGATTCTTGCCACGCATAGAAGTGAAACAAACTGGATTTTTTTGTGTGGTGAAAAGCCGGATTTAAGTCGCATTTGGGTGAAAAGAAGCAGATTTTCCTGCTGTGACTGCAGCCTTTCATTGGTCCAGTGGTCCGTTCTGCTGATGGTTACTCGGTTCTGTTTTCATCCAAGTCAAAACCTCACAGACACAATAATCTGCATCAGTTTAACCTAAATGCTGCAGGCGGGAGGAAACGGCCGTGCCGCTTCCCTTCCGGAAGTAGATGAGTAAAGTTCCCATCTAAACATTCAACCCCCCGCAGCGCGTTTCGATTGTGACCGAGCAACATGGCCAATTTAAACTGACGGGACGGCTTGTGAATGTTTGTTTGTGCATGATTGTGCCCGCCTGCGTAGGCACCTCTGATGTTTTCTGCTGCTTGGAGATATGCCGTCTAGCTTTGAACTTCAACACACACCATGCAGGCAGTTGCCAAGCAATTACAGAGAACCTGCTCTCTAGATGCGTCTTCGGAAAGCCAGACAATGTTTACTTCCACTGCATTTGGGTTTTTTCTCTTTCATTTAATGTCAGAGACTGACATGATAAAATATGAATGAAAAATATGTGTCTGTAAGGTCCAGGTGGTGTGGCGAAGACGATCCATCTCCTGACCGTTTCATCCAGCTGGGAGGGCCAGATGGTCGCCTCACCACAGGTAATCACAGCCAACATGCTGCTACACTTAAATCCTCTGAAGAGGTTATCAGAGCTACCTGGGACATTTGGGGTGTCATACATTTCTCATCCTCTCTGGGTTTCTCTGTGAAGGCTGCTGCTGGTGATGTGTAGCAAAGGTACGGCAGCCTGTTAGGGCCAGTATCTAGGAAAAAAAAGGAGAAATTTTCAGCCAAAGAACTCTGAAAGTTTTAGATTAATTTCTGAAATGTTTTAGAAAAAACATGGACATTTCTGAGTTTTAAAAGTAAAAATTTGTTTGAAAAGAATTCAATTTTTTAGTTTGATGTCAAAAATTTTCCAGCGAAAGACATGAAAACTTCTGAGTTTCAAAAGTTGAATATTTGCTAGAAAAAAACTACAATTCTTATATTAATTTCAGAAATTTTTTAGAAAGATCTCGGAAATTTCTGAGTTTCAAATGTCAAAACTTTAGCTTGAAAAAAATCTCAGAATCTTTTAGATTAATATAAAGAAATTTCAAGAAACAGTTTGGAAATTTCTGAGCTTGAAAAGTTGAAAAATTGCACTAAAAACAAAAACAAGAAGCTTTCCAGAAGAAAACATGGACATTTTTGAGTTTGAAAAGTCAAACATTTTTGACAGAATTTTGACTTTTTGTATTGCAAAACACAAAATCTTGTTAGTATTTGTGTTTTGCAATACACTGCAAAAACACAATGTTAACACGTAATTTTTGTCTAGTTTCTAGTGTAAATATCTTGGTAAACGTCAAATAAGACAAAATTATCTTGCAAGTAACTTTTCAGCAAGATAGGAGCTTGATTTAAGTAAATAATTGTTTTAATATTAAAACGTTCTTGTTCCACATGCAGATTATTTCATTTATAACATTTTCCCCACATTATCAGTAAAATAATCTGTTAATAAAACTAGTAATTTTTCATCAAAATTAAAGAATTATTTACTTAAAACAAGCTCCTATTTCTTCCTGAAAAGTTACTTGTGATTTAATTTTGTCTTATTTACCAAGATATTTCCTGTGGAAACAAATGTGAAAATTCTTGGTAAGATTTTGTGTTTTTGCAGTGTAATATTTACGTTTAAAGCATGAAAACAGAAACACCAAAGTCACGACTCAAACACAGCTGCTTCCACTCGAAGACATCCCCGTCCTAAAAAGCCACTGCCTTCTTGTCGTCATCTGTAGATGTTTTCGTCTTATTTTATTTTATTTTTTTTAATCCACGCTGCAGTAACAGCTCGTGTTTAGTTGTCGGGTTTTAGAAAAATTCCTTCAGAGAACCAACCCGCCTCCCCTCCCGTCCGCTGCCTCTTACAGCTCACTGAACTGAGTGAAATGTCTTTCCGACTAAATGATTTTTTTTTTTTTTTTTTGCACGGTGGGAAAGTTGCCATGGAGACGGAAATTCCCCCTCATCCCCCTCCCATCCTCTCATTTTTCTCTCTCAGTCTTTAGTGTTAAAGCAAAGCTAACTGGTGGGTTGCCACATATATTTATATATGTGTGTGTGTGTGTGTGTGTGTAGCTGCCCATTATGGATGGTTTATATACAGACCCATCCTCCACAGCCATCATCTCCTCTGCCGCTCCAGGTTTCCCCATGCGTTCTTCCTCCTCCTCCTCTGCCGCCTCCTCTCCCTCGTCATCCTCTTTTCATTTGTTTAATCCTCTCCTACTCCTCCTTCTCCGTCATTTCCCCGCTCATTGTGATCGCCCCTCTCTGCTGTCTGATGAAATATCCGACTTGCAAATTGCCTTTTCGCTCCAGCAGCAGCAGCAGCAGCGACACGACGAATAATAAAAGTGATTAAAAGAAAACAAAAACGGGAGAGAGAGCAGAAGTTAGAGAGCGCACTCTCTAGAAACACAATCTTACAAAAGGTCTCTGGTCTAGTTTTTGATGTATATCTGCTAGTACACTTGAAATAAGACGAAAGTAACTAATTAGCAGTGGGGGGTTTTTGATATGGGCAGTTGACCAGGGCAGCAGAAAATGGAGGGTGTCCAAAAACTGAAACCGTAAATACTTGTAAAAATACATTAGGACAACCACTGCTCACAAGTAGCTTTTCAGCAAGATTATTAATAATAATTTCTTAATATTGATTTAAAAAGTGCTGGGGGCTGCACAGTGGCGCAGTTGGTAGAGCTGTTACCTTGCAGCAAGAAGGTTCTGGGTTTGATTCCCAGCCCCGGTCTTTCTGCATGGAGTTTGCATGTTCTCCCTGTGCGTGGTGGGTTTTCTCCGGGTACTCCGGTTTCCAGTCAGGTTAATTGGTCTGTCCAAATTGTCCCTACTGTGTGTGTGTGTGCATGGTTGTGTGTCTCTGTGTTGCCCTGCAACAAACTGGCGACCTGTCCAGGGTGAACCCGCCTCTTGCCCAGAACGTTACCTGGAGAGGAACCAGCAACCCTCCTGACCCCACTGAGGGACAAGGGTGCAAGAAAATGGATGGATAGTTCCACTGGCAGATTATTTTATTTATAACATGGGATAATGGTACAATAATCTGTCAGTGCCAGTATTTTCACTGCAAATACACAAAATTCCACTCAGTAATTTTGCATAAGTAACTACTCAGAAATAGGAGCTGGATTAAGTCAGTAATTCTTGAATATTGATACAAATTTCTAATTTTACTTTCAGATTATTTCACTTATAAAACGGGAAGAAAATCGTTACCGTATAAGTGAAACAACCTGCAAGTGGAACTAGTAGATAAAAAAAGAAAAGAATCAATATTAAGGAATTTTATTAGCTTTTTTTAAAGGTTTTATTGGCTCTAGTGGCCCCCATTCGATAGTTAATTGACAGGAAAGTTGGCAGTGAGAGATGGGGAAAGACATGCGGTCGCCAGGCCGGGAATCGAACCTGCGACGGGCTGTGCCCAACCCCCGCGCCACCACAGCACACCAGTAGTTTTAGTTTTAAACAAAAAGCTGAATGAAAGAAACTTTTCACCAGATTGATTTAAGATTTTAACTTTCCCTGCTCTCATTACTGCGCCTCCATTCTGTTAAACATAGATGTATTTGGTATCCATGGAAACATCAGGTTCTTGGGTAGAAGATGAAGCAGAATTTGTATGGAGCTCTGGTAGTGCCAAAAAATGTGGTGGCTGCATCAATAATTACACAGGTAAGGTGGATCTTTGGTTTCAAAAAATTTAAATCTTTAATAATATTTCTGAAAGATTTATATCCTGGATAATGCAAAAAAAAGATAAATCTAGTGAAGGACAAAAAACAAATCCAAATTATTTTGTGCTTCATCCTAATTTTTTTTTAAACTGTAGCAGCTGCTGTGATACTTAACTTCTGTTTGGGTTTCCCACCTGTTAGTTTTATTTTGATACAAAGATTATCGAAAGGGAAAAAATGATTAGATTTGGTTATGGTATTTTAAACACACATTTTAGAAAACCTTGTGGGATTAACATCAAAACGCAAACATCGATAAAAAAAACAAGCTCCTATAACTTGCTGAAAGTAACATGTTTTATTTTAAGTGCACCAAGATATTTATACTAGAAAGTACACCAAAAATACTTGGTAAGATTTTGTGTTTTTGCAGTGTTCAAATACGATGTCAATAATATTAAATTATTAAAACTAACTTACAAGAAACATTTCAATGAGATATAGGAGTTTGTTTCTAAAGTTATATAAAAATGAACAAATTTCACTGGCAGATTATTTCAATTATAAGATATTATTCCCCATTTTATAAGTGAAATAATCACCATTATTTAAGGAAACATTGACTTAAAACAAGCTCCTCCGTCTTATTTTAAGTGCACTAAAATATTTAACTAGAAACTAGACTAAAAATACTTGCTAATATTTTGTGTTTTTACAGTGTTCAAACACGACGAGGTCATAAATGAATAGAAAATAATATGAAATAAGAAAACTAACTTATAAGAAACATTTCAACAAAATATAGGAGCTTGTTTCTAAAATAATTATATAAAAATGAACAAATTCCACTGGCAGATTATTCCATTTATAATAAGACATTATTCCCCATGTTATAAGTGAAATAATCTGCTAATTTTATTGACGTAAAACAAGCTCCTATGTCTTACTGAAGTTATTTTAGTCCAGTGAAGCAAGACATTTGCTCTGGAAACTGGAGTAAAACCCACTTGGTGAGACTTTGTGTTTTTGCAGTGCAGTGGCAGGAGCGAGCGCCGGCGCCGAGTTTCGGGCCTCGATGAAGAATTCATGACAAAGTCGCTGAATAATTACAGGACTTAATGCACAGCGGAGAGTCTGAGAGCTTTTCTGCAGGTGGAGCATGTTAATCCTAATACTCCAGTCAATTACAGAGGGTAAAAAAACCTGATATCCCCCCAGCTTTACATTTGATACTCTGCCTGGAGGAGCGCGGCAACAGTTAGAAGAAGAAGAAGAAGAAGAAGAAGAGAGAAACACCAGAGCGGATGATACATATCCTTTATTTCCATTATTGTTGCTTCAGCCACGCAGTTACTTACACATTCACCAACATCCTGTGACCTTTCCAGACTGAAACAATCGCCCTCAATCACCAACAACCAATAAAAAAGTAAACTTCTTGAATAAATTATATATATAAAAAACAACTGTAAACCGACAGAAAGGAAACAGAACACTGATAAACACAGCATAAACGTCATTTTCATCGTTGTCGTTGTAGTTTTTTCGACAACAGATTAAACTGCTAGGTCTCCATTTAGTCGTCATTAGTAGTATTAGTATCAAGTTCATTGTCAGATTTTGCTTAAAGCATCACTTATAGAATTTTTCATTGCATCAAGTTGACATCATTCGTGTTAATATAAGCATGCAAACATGTTTCCCCATGACCATTCGGGACTGGCACGAACAAGAGAAGACGGCATGGGAGAGGGCAAACGATAAGAGACATGACAAGATGGAGGGCTGGGAAAAAAACACAATAAAAACGAGCAGGTGGAATGAAAAGGAGAAGAAGAAGAAGAAGAGGAGGAGAATTATTATGGAGCTCCAATGAATCAATATCACCTTCAACGAGCTGATTGATCATCCCCTGACTGGAGGAACACAGAGAGCGAGTGACCTGATTTCCTTCATCCGGACGTAAAGAGAAAGAAAGTGGATCCCCCCTCTGGAGAACACGGCGTGTGTTTGTGCGGGAGCGGATTAGTGGCAACAATACGCCGAGCTGTTACTGTTCTGCTCAAGTTCAGTCGCATTAGCAGTGACAGGCGTGGTTTTATAACTCTGTTGGTTTATAAGTGCTGCTTTTTTCCTCCCTCCACGTCGGCTTTGTTTCAGGGGGATCCAAACACATACGGAAGCCCATAACTGCCACATTGCATTTCAATAAATATTTCTATTAGCGGTGGGGAAATGTGGACTTTGAATTTCGTCACGATAGATTGAATGAAAATTAATTCATCATTCAGATTTTCTGAATTTTGACTTTTTACCTCAAACTCATCATGGGTTTCAAAATTGTTGACCTTTTAACTCAGTTACTTTGAAACTCAAATTTAAAAAAAATAATTTCAGTTTTAAACTAATTTCTTTCATTTTATTTACTTTTAAGAAAATAATTTTCTGACTTCAGACACAAGTATGACTTTAAATCTCATGATAATGTTGACAATATATAATTTTTTTACTAAAAATTCTGACAAATTTTTGTAATTATTACTTTTGAAATCATAACAAAATGTTTTAGAAAGATATAAAAAAATACTTTACTTTGAAACTCATAAATGTTACATTCACAATTTTGACCCAATTTTCTATGAAAAATTTGTTTTTCAATAGAAAATTAATATTCTATAAAATAAAATTTTATATAATTTTTATTTGATTTATAATTTAAATCTTTTTTTATGACTTGAATTGAGATTTCTGAATGTTATGAAGCTACTACTTTAAAAACTGACCATTTCTTAATTGACTTTCATAAATATTGAAATCTAAATTGCACAAATTTTTTAAAAATTGTTTTCAATGTAATTATGACCTTAAAACTCACATTTTTTTATATTTTATTTCCTAAATATGCCTTTGATATAAACAAAATGACTCCTTTGAGTGCCATTACTATAACTTTTTAACTCACGATAATGGCATGCAATGCGCCAGTTTAAAATTGGTAGCAATGGGCTTCCGTACTTTCAGTCATCAGCTTGTAAAGCAGCAGTTTTTTCATTTTTTTTTTATTGTGTTCCTTTGAATAATCATAAGCAAAATACACCAGCACCTCACCACTTTCGATCCCATCTGAGTTTTTCGCGCCAACATTCAGCACATAAATTAGTGAAAGAAGAAGAACACGATTAACACGGTTACTTACATCAGGCAAAAGGTTCGAGAGGAGAGGAGGGCCGACTGGTGACTGGCAGCAGTTATCAGAGACAACATAGACAATAAAAACTAACGTCTATCAAAGACGGTGCTTCCCCACCTATAGTGCAATGAGGCACGAGTAGAACACACACACACACACACACACACACACACACACACACACACACACACACACACACACACACACACACACACACACACACACACACACGCTCTCTTGTCTCTCACACACTTTAGAGACACAAAACGAGACAAGGTTTGGCTCTGAAGCAAACTTCTCAGTGCAGACGCCTGAATTTTAGGAGTGGAGACAGAAAAACGATGGGAGGAGGAAGAGAGGACGACGGTGAGCACAGATACGTGTCAAACACACACATACACACGAGTACAAAACAAACACGCCCACAAACACTGAAACACACACTGATAAAAGCAACACAGAAGTGTGTGTCCTTCTAAAGTCCTGTCAGAGACATGATATGGACAACAATTTGATCCGTTGAAGCGTGACAATTACTTTTTCTTTTCTTTTCTTCGATTGAGAAAGCAGAAACATTAAGTCCTGGAATGGTAGAAAAACAACCGAGTGGCGATCCAAACAGTCCAACCCCGATCCTGGAAACCCGTAAAAGTCTGGCGAGAAAGTTCCCCCCCCTGGCGAGACGTTTGGATGATTAAAAAAAAAAAAAGACGAAGAGGAACACGTTTCAAGGTTGCGTAACATGCTGAGGCCGACGAGTCCGTCCTCATTTTTCCCGCTCATCTGACATCAATAGGAGCCCGACGTCTTCCCTCAAACCGCCAAATGGATGCACAACGGATGGTTTGAGATTTCTAAATCTTTGTTCCTCCTCCTGAAACTTAACTTTCTCTCCGTTGTCTGTACAAGTGCATGAAGCTTTGGTCCTGGTTGAAATGACCACTCTATGATGGCTTTCTATTTTTTTTTGTGTCTAGAATGAACTACAACACACCAGTGACGTGCGGCGAGGCTCACGACCGGCGAGGCACGGACTTCACCAGAGTCCAAAATCCAATATGGACCCCTTGCGTGATATGGAAAACACTGGAGGGCAAAAAGACGATTCCTTCTGAACAATTAAACCTGGAGATGTAGGCATTATTAGTTTAGTGCAGTGCGTCACAGCAAGGGGGAAAAATAACGGAGAAAAAAACCGTTAAAGAACAACTCAAACCTACTTTTTTCTCGCACTATGTGTCGGCTATGCTAAACGCAGGCTCGTTGCCATAGCAACTGACAACCCCGCCACTTTGTTTCAGGTTTCAGCATCAAAAAACAGTCAAACACGTCCCACACAAAGAACAGAACATTCGGTTCGTCACAATATTTTGTTGTTAGGCTTTATGTTTGTTTTAAGTCATCGCCGTGGCAGGTTAGCTACCCGCTGCTGTTGGCTAAGCTAACACTGTGGTGGTAGATTAGCTAATTTAAACACCTGCTCTACTGATAATCTGTCAGAGTTGGTATTCAGATCGCCTTTTTTTATTTTTTTTAACTGAACCGAAACACAGAATTCCACATCACGTCTACATGTTACATTTATCATAGTCAAGCTAGCATAACGGTACTACTTCCCTCTTCCTCAGTGTTTTTTTCTTAGTTAAAACTCTTTCCTGACCTTGTTATCTAGTTGTCATAAGTGTCAAAAATTAGTAGTAAAGCACTGCATCCTTTTTTTCTTTGATATACCCGGCGCACATTTAAGATTTAGTGTGTTATATTGACAACTTCACAGCTAAAATCAATGCTAGTCATTGTTAGCGAGCAGCTTTTTACCCTCCAGCAGGGAGGTGGGGGTGAGATCATGGACGCTATATTTCAAATTTTATCATAACTATTTCTAACAATATAATAGCAAGAAAGATAAATCAATATTTAAAAAGGTTATTTTTTTGATTATTTATATTTTTTCGTTGGCTGACTTCTCTCTTTTCTGATTAAAATTTAAAATTGTTTGTGATCTTACCTTTATTTTATATGAACTTATCCTTCTCCACAAATATTTATTTTGTTGTGTTGTTAAACAATTAAATCAATTAATTAAATTTCTGATTTTACTTTTATTTTCAAAAAGTCTGGCAGCCAAAGAGAGTGGCCTTTTGTTCCATCTCCAATTTCATTCTTTTCAAAGCGTAGAAGAAGAGCATCTGCTGCTCGATGCGTCTATTGGACTCAGCACTGCCCCCTACCAGTAAGGAACGGTACTTTCTGCCCCACTCGCCCCATTTCCACCGCACATTTATGGCCAATCAGAAAGACTAAATGTGTCCCAAACATTCATTAAATAAATTAAACATACTGTGGAAAGTCAACATGTGTAGAAAATGTGCATTTAAACAAGTAGATTGGCGATACAGCGCCCCCAGAGGTGAGGCACGGTACTACACTGCCTCGCGCCTGTCTTCTGTAATGCATTTCGACAGGCAATGCAGCGTAAATTCAGCGAATTTGACCATAAAAATGTTGAAATGACCGTTAAAAAAACAAGTTATATAAAAAGTGGATAGTTAGATTTTACTTCTTATTTTTACTCATACAGGTGAAGCGCTGCCTCACCTGCCTCCCCTAACCGCACGTCACTGCTACACATATCCAAAGAGCACATGAACTACACACATACTACAAACTCTGTGTATCCGCATGTGTGTGTGTGTGTGTGTGTGTGTGTGTAAGAGATAGAGAGAGAGGAACGTGTGTGCACTTCTTGCTAGGTCCCAGATTTACACCTGACTTTGTTCCTGTCTGCATGTGTTCGTAGTCTGATGTTCACACTGCAGCTCAGGACGGGTGAAGCTCCGCCCCCTCCCCTCCAGCTCAGCAAACGCAGCGCAGAAGTTGGAGTATTCATTAGCAGGAGCAAAACGGCACTAGCAGCTGGACACACTGGCAGCGTCTCCGCGTCTCTCTTGTCTTTGATGGAGAGAATTATTCACAGATGAGAGGAGAAGAAACAAGAGAGAGAAAATAAAAAAAAGGAGAATCTGGAGCCGTAGAGATGATAATGACCTGAGGAAGGAGGGAAGAGGAGGATTAAGCCGCGAGACAGTGAAGACAGGATAATATATAAACAGCATGGAGTTTCTGCAAGTCAGGCAGGAGGAGGAGGAGGAGAAGCATTACATAACCCATAACATCTAGATTATACAGATGATGCTCTGGAAAAACAAAATATAACCAAGTTGGTCTAGTTTCTCCTGCAAATGTCTTAGACGACCTGAAATAAGACAAAAATAGGAGCTTATTTAAGTAAATGATTCCTTAATATTGAATAAAAAGGACCAGTTCCACTGGCAGATGATTTCTGCAACAAAATATTAGGATCGTACTGAGGAAAAATAAAATTACTAAAAAATTATGACTTTATTCTTGTAACATTAGGACTTTATTCTCATATTATTTAGGATTTATTCTGTATCGTTCTTATTTTCCATGCATTTTCCTAATCCTTTGTTTTATATTTCACTTATAACAAACATAATCTGCCAGTGTATCTAGCATTTTTTCATCATTCATAAATTATTTTACTTAAAACAAGCTTCTTTATCTTCCTGAAATGTTTGTTTTGTCTCATTTCAAGTGTACTAAGATTTTTGCAGAAAACATTTCTTGGTAATATTTAGTGTTTTTGCAGATCAGAGCCTTTGAGCTGCCACATCTGACGACTTCACAGCCTCTGCCTTATCGCGCCCTCACAGTTTGGTCATGCTTTTTAAGACCCGACTAGATGCCCCCGTGTTAATTGGACCAGAGAGCATCTGCCACACAGCGGTGGACGTGTGCTGGAATTAAAAAGTCAGAGTCCAAGAGAGCTAACGCTATTTGTGGAATGCTCCGAGCCAATAAACACATGAGCGACTCACCGTTTTAATCGGAGTGGGGGCTGTCCACCACAATATGCGGCTTAGGGGAGGGGGCTGTGGCACTCTTTGATACGAATGTACCAATTGCTTTTTCCTGTGAGGGGAAAAAAATCTCCTGTTAATGTTTTATCATAAAAAACGTCACAAAAAAAGTCTTCAAAAGAGAAATGATACCTGTCAGTGTCATTTGTATTGACAGGTTTACAGTAGATGTAAAATAAAAACCTTCTGAAGACCTGAGGGCCGGCTTTTAAGTTAATTTAAGAAGATTGCAGCTATTTATGAACTTCTATTGTTTATTATTTTAATACAAATCAACATATTTTTGGGGTTGTTATAAATCATGTCACTTAACGCTTATAAATACCCTGTACTTGGTCAGGATATTCTTTGTGTATATTTTAATTACTCGGTTTAGCTTTTATATATTTTTTCAGTTTTTTTCTTTTTTAAAACATAAAATGGTTCAAAGGTTTTATATGTAAAAAATAAATTGTATATATAAACTTGATCAATCATAATAAAAATTTTAACACCTTAAAATCTATATATTTCTATATATGTTACAAATATTAACACAATTAATTGCTTCTGTTTTAAACTTTTTTTTTCCTTCCCATATAAAATTCCAGCCGGAACCTTTGTATGCGTTTCTGGTACGACCGTAAATCTGACGCACAAGCAGCTTGCAGACAACAGCAGTGGACGACGAAGCCGCTTCTCTTGACCCGTTAGGGATTAATTTCTACCCCGAAAAACGATCTGATTGGACACAGGAAAAACTAATCCTGTGTCCAAGTCTTGCTAAAAGTAGTTAGCTTGGTAGCGAAGGTATTCTAGCCTAAAATAGCGTCTCAGTGCTTAGCACATGCTAGCATAAGTTCCCAATGCTAATGTCAGCGTCCACCGCATTTCTAAAGACGTTGAATAACCTGAATAACAGATTAAAAACAATAAATATCTGTTGTTGAGCTCAGATGACTTTTATATATATATATAATTTAGCAGCAAAAAGGGTTTTCTAATTGAAAATGCTGGGTTATTTTGTCGTTTTAAAGCAATTTCCTCTTGGAGATCAGTGAATTCTATTAATTATAAACCCTGCAATTAACTTGATTAAAAACTTTAATCAAGTCCAATCACTAATTAATCATTATAATTCTCTTAATTGACCTTTTAGCCCACATATTCTTTCAAACTGAAAATTGAAACCAAGTATTGTAATTATGATTTTTAGTTTCATAATTATGACTTTTAAACCCATCTATTGAATTTTATTTACTTTTCATAATAATATAACTTTCAGATTGAACATATGTACAACTTTAAATCTCACAATAATGATTTGTCTAATATTAAGATTTTTTTTACTCATAATTACTAAATTGATAGAAACTTATTTTTTAAAAATAATATTTTACTTCAAATCTCATGATTGTGCTAATTCTTTTGTCTCATAAGTTGGAAATTTTATGTGATATTTCTACTCATAAGAAAACAAAAAATTAAACTATAAATGAAAAGTGAGGTATTATTTTCCTACCTACAAATTTTCCCAACACTGAATAAATGCTGTCAAATTAAAGGCTGAATTTTTAGACATTTTCCAGTGGTAGATCATGCCTCTTCATTAACAGATGAATCTGTGCGAACCTCAACGAGCTGATGCCAGTGCTCTATTGGTTTCCGAGGGTTTGCCAACATGGCCGTCCAGTGTTCCCTCCCGGGACCGTCGGCGTCGCTGCCCACTCGACACATGCCTATAACCTCGTTATGACCGATGCTGACAGCGAGAGGAGACAAGAAAGGACAAGTAGAGAAGAATTTATCATTTATCGGCTTTAAAGGAGACCTATTATGCAAAATTCACATTTTGAACATTTTTATACTTCCATACAGGTATAAAAACAGTCCAAGTACTTAACAAAACAACAACCACTGAGCTGTTTTATGTCATTAAGTTAATGTTTTCTTGGTATCTGGAAAATCTGCCATTTGAAAAACCTTATGGATGTAAAAATGAAACCCGCAAATGGAGGTTTTATTAATTTAGTGCAGTTCGCTCCAGCAACGGGAAAAATAACACAGGAAACCGTTGAAGAGCAACTCAAAGCCGCTCAAATTCATCGCTTTTCTCGCTCCATGTGTCGGTTATGCTACATGAAGACCCGTTGCCATAGCAACTGACTGACAACAGCTCCACTAGTGTATCAGGACTCAACGGCAAAAAAAACACGAAAACATTTCCCACACAAACGACAGAACGCTCAGGCTGTTACAATTTCATGTTTTCAGGCTTGATGTTTATTTTTCTGATGATTAATGTAACAGCCGCTGATTCTGATTGTCTGAACACAAACCGTGGTTGATTTACTCATTTAAACACCCGCTCTGATCTGTCAGAGTTGGTGTTACGATCACGTTTTTTTTGTTTTTTTTTAAATTGAACTGAAACTGAACGAATTCTGCAGCTCATCTTCATGATAAGATTGCCAAAATCAAGCTAGCATAACTGACCTACTTCGCTTTCCCTCGCTATTGTTTCTTAATTAAACTTTTTCCAGACCTGCGAGATGCGACATCCTTTAACCTGCTATCTAGTTGACAGTTTTTCTTCTATACATTATGTGTAAATTTCAGATTTAGCGCGTTATTTTGATAAATTGACAGCTGAAACCAAAGCTAGCCATTGTCAGTTAGCAGTTTCTTGCCCTCTAGCAGGGAGATGGCCGTTTGTGACGCCATGTTGCAATCAGTGGCACAACTACACATTATTCTGGTGGATGCGAAAACATAGATCGCCCCCCCCGTCCCACCCCGAGGGAAGGAGCGTCAGGGTGAAGGAGCGTCGCTTCCCCCATGCCCCCCGAGGCGACAATACGTGAAGGGTAAAACTCCCTACATTTACCTCTCTGTGCGCGAGGTGAAGGAGCGTAAGGCGCGCTGAAGTGTTTGGGAAAACATCATCGGCGCGCCGCCCCCTCCAGACGGGGTTTTGGCGGCCCCTCTGGTGCTGCGCCCCTATGCGTTGCATACCCTGCATACCCACTTTTTGCGCCACTGGTTGCAATGTGTCTATATTTGCACATCTGTTTGCAGACATTTAACGTGCGAGTGTAAATAAATGTTGAGTTGGGGGGCGTGGCCAGCAGATAATTTAGATTTAAAAGTGAGAGGACCCTAAAACAGCACATTTTGAAAAGAGATCAAAATTCTTTCAGTGTGTAGATGGTAGGCGCATCATAAACTGTTCAAGGAAGTATAATAGGTCACCTTTAAGCTTTGGCAGGGGTTGGGGAAGGACATGAGGCAGAGTTGAACACCTATGCAGAGGCCAAGTGCTGCGTCGACACAGCATAACAGGGAGGCGGTGCAATTATACACAAACACATAAAGCAGCCAAGTGACGCTGCAAGTGACTGTGAGATAAATATTGGCAGGGCCGCACGTCTTCCTTCCCCATTAGCATAAATCATGCTTATTCATGAGCTGCCCATCTATGTAAAACAGGGATCATTCAGCAGGAGGGGGGCGTCTTGCCCCTCGTCGCGTTCGACAGCGGGCCCCAAAATCAAACACGCCGCATGCACAAAGACGTTTGACAAACAGCTGCTTCCCAGTAACGATCAGCCTGTTGTCGAAGCGCCCGGAGCGAGCGGCGACTGAACAGCACCTCACCAATCATAATCCATCACTGCTATGAAGATGGAGACGCTCTCGATGTTTTCATTGGGAATGTCAAACACCAGCGCCTCGTTGTACGTGGGATTCAGCGTGTTCTTCTTAATGGAGGTCTTCCTCTTTTTTAGCCGCCGCCCGTCGCATATCAGGGACGCCTTCACGTACGGGTCTGGAGAGAAGAACGGGAATTAGTAGTAGAAGAAGAAGACACACGCAGGATGGAAGCACGGAGCGTGAGATAAGAGTCCGCGCGAATCTGCATCTGTCACACATGAAAGCTGGTGAGAATCGAGTCGCCGAGGCAAAGCTGGATTAGCAACACAAAGGGAGGGGAGAAGCAGAACAGGTCGGATCCCGTCGCTCAGTGACAGCAGCCGGGAATAATCACACGCATCCGAGTTCCTCTACTGCGTGTCGGTATCTTCTGATGCTCTTAAATCATGCTGAGATCAACGGGGCAATAATAACAGCATGTAGGCGTAATCTGTTGGTGTGTGCAACAAAAAAAATCGCTTCCATCTCATGCATTATTTAGTTTCTAATCCTTATTACACCATTTGTTACCTTTCTCTAGACATGCTTTCAGATTGTGCAACATTAAGCAAAACTGGCAACAACATTGAGGGTTTAAATTCAGCGGCTTGCGGAAGTATTCACACCCCTTGATTTTAGATTTCATAGCATTTCTGTAAGTAGATTTTGATTTAGAAGTTGTAATTTTGTCCTAATTTTTTCTTGAAATCTGGTCTGGAGACCACAAAAAAAAATCAGTCCAGGGTCTGGAAATGGCCCTCGGGCCACACTTTGAACACCCTTGGTTTAATCGACTTCTAAGTGATTTAGTGTGGATCTCTGTCATATGGACTCAGATTCCCTTTCTGCATCTTAACCTTTTCCTCACTGGCTTATTAGGGCCAGAGTAGATAGAAAAACTCAAAGATTTTATAAAGAATGCAAGGAAATTTCTGAGCTCCAAAAAGTCAAAAATGTGTTAGAAAAAAAAAACTCAGAAAGTCATCTCAGAAATTTTCAGCAATAAACAAGCAAATTTTGAGTTTACTTTTTAAACTTTGAAATTTTTCCAACTGTCAAAATGTTTTCACTTTTCAAACTCAGAATTTCCAACTGTTGAAAAATTTTCAGCTTTTCAAATTTATAGAAATTCCAGCAGTCAAAAATTTTTTGACTTTTGAATCTCAAGTTTTTTTCTAGAAAATTTCAGGGATTTTTTTGTAGGACATTTACTCTTTTTTTATTATTCACAAGCCGCTGCACTGTACTTCTTTCATCCAGAGGGTTTGTTCATTCCCTCAGTCAGTCCATCTAATCTGTTTCAGCTGTTTTACCCGGAAGGATGGGCAGAAATTTTATCCGCTTCATGTGCAAACTTTGTTAGAACAATGCCCCCTACTGGCCAGCAGCTGTAACTACAGCATATCAACTCAGTGGGGCTGAATACAAATGCAAGCCACACTTTTAAGATTTCCATTTGTAAAAGAAAATGAATACATAATATATTCCTTTCTCTTTATAATCCTATGTAGCTTTCCTTTATGTATGAGATATATTTCCAACCAAACTTAAGAAGAATCGTAGAAAACAGTGCGAGTTTGCTGTAGACTTAATGACTGGTGTCTAAATGAAATTGTAACGTGTCATTGAATTAGATCATTAAAATCTGATGAGGCTCCAAATGCTTCTAAATTACCACTTCATGGAGAAAGCTTTGTTCAAAAGCAGGAGTTTTCAGAGGGAGCCGCTTCCTGTAAATGTGCTGACGACCTCATGATGTGCGGTTTGCTCACCTGAGAAACCCGTCAGGTCCATGGCTTTGAGGTTGGTGGCCTTGATGATTGTAGCGGTGAGTCTGCCTGCGGTGGGCAGGTAACACAGCGAGAAATTAAGCTCCCCGAGATCAGCCTTCTCCTGCAGACAGACACACGAACAGGGATGAGAAAGCAGGCGGAGACGCTCTGATCCGAGCAGAATCAGCTGGAAAAAACACCGACAGACACACAGATCTGACCCCTGAACACAGATCCCTCTGTCACCAAGGGAGCCTGGGATTCGGCTAAAGGAAAATCACTTGAGGTGCAAGTTGATTGATCTAATTGATTGATTTTCTGAAAAACCTGTTTTCTCTTGTATCAAGTACAGCTGGATAATAAACCAATAATAATATATATCATCATCTACACATGATCAATAAAGTGATCATGTGTAGCCCAGCTTTGGTTACCTAGCAACAACTTGTTTCAAGTTCCGCCCAGCTTTGGTCACCTAGCAACAACTTGTTTCAAGTTCCGCCCACCCAACTTTGGTTACCTAGCAACAACTTGTTTCAAGTTCCGCCCACCCAACTTTGGTTACCTAGCAACAACTTGTTTCAAGTTCCGCCCAGCTTTGGCCACCTAGCAACAACTTGTTTCAAGTTCCGCCCAGCTTTGGTTACCTAGCAACAACTTGTTTCAAGTTCCGCCCAGCTTTGGTCACCTAGCAACAACTTGTTTCAAGTTCCGCCCAGCTTTGGTTACCTAGCAACAACTTATTACAAGTTCCGCCTAGCTTTGGTCACCTAGCAACAACTTGTTTCAAGTTCCGCCCAGCTTTGGTTACCTAGCAACAACCTGTTGAGCAGATTCAGGTTTCCCCGCTGAGCTTCATAGGTGATTTAAAAAAATAAAATAAATCAACAACGTGGAATGGAAACTGGACAAAACAGGAAAGGTCACACCACCAATTTTTCACTATTTCAGATATTAAAAACACTAAATTAATCAATGATTATTGATATTGACAAATATGAGACAATTATAGTGTGATACTATTTCAGCCACACCATCCAGCCCTAGTATTAAGAGGATCACCGTCTTTCCATCACATGAAGATGCAGAATTTAAAAAATATTAATATTTTAACAGTTTTTTTCTGCTGTGTTAAACACTGACTGCATAAGCAGGTAATTGTGTTTTTCTCACATTATTAAACTTATTCATATTTATAAAATGTAACAAAATAGGAACCTGTTAGGTTGCTAAATAGAAAATTAAAAGATGAAAATATGTGAAATACTTAATTCCTCATGAACAAAGATCAGTTCATGCAGAACTACTGTCAGTGATAAAAAACAAAGATTTTACTATATGACTGAGTATTAGGGCCACATATTATTAAAAACATGAAATAATGAGATTAAAGTTATGTAAACACAGGAATAACATCATAATAGAGTTTAAATTAGTACGAGACTAAAATCAAAATAAGAGAAACGTAGTATTCAGAGAATAACGTCAACATTTTGAATTTAAGTCAAAATAATACCAGAAAAAAGTCGTAATATGAGGACCATTTCTCTTTCCTGTTCTGAGATATGGCCGCCATCTTTGTTTCTGTATCAACTGGCTCTGCTTAACGATAACCAGCGACGCCCTCTGCTGGTTGGAGGAAAAACTACAACACTAATATAAGGCATAAGCAGAAGTTATCAGTTAAACGATTAGAATTAATTTTAATCTAATAACCTATTAAATGGCAATTAATTGTAAGATTAATATTTTTTATCTTCCTTGCCTTCTTCCATCAAAATCCCTGCTATTCAGGTCAGAGTCGCACTCAGAAGCACTTCCCCAGGTGAAGCACTGATATACACTGATGCTTTAAACTTATTTCATAAATTAGACCCTGGTGCCAACATTTTTAAAGCTCTGCTCCGTCTAATTTGCTAATAGCCTTCCATGAATATTTCATATAAATCAAGTTGGACGTAAACCAATACAAAGTTTGGATTCGGCCTGCAGAGCCGTTCCAGTAATCTATACAGACTCTCTCTAGATGATTTTTCACACGACCAGACTTTGAATCAATCTGTCCTGCAGGCAGACCGTTTTCCATACGGACCGCTCCTCCGAGAGCAGAAACCAGACTGGATTTACCGTCGAAACCTGAGCATGTCACCGTTCCGACTGGATCCAGAACCGCCCAGCTGAATCAGAGCAACAGGAAGCAGTGAACCACTTTGATCAGACGAGATCGGAGGTCCAGTTAAAGCCTCGGGGTCTTAATGCTGGGAGAGGAGTGGCGACTTGTTTGCCTTACATAAACATATCGAGTTTTAGTCTGTTGAACTATTGATCTCAGATGGCTGCGAGTGAATCTAATATTTTGAAAATAACTTTCCTGAATGAGGATTTTAGAATAAAAATGCTAATTATGTGGCTTTCTAACTCAAGGAAATCATATAAAACAAGCAACAGCTGGATCAGTCTATTTACTGTGGCAGCTGCTGTTTATTAAAGTATTTAACTGGATTAAATAAACTACTTCAGTTTAAATTATTTCAGTACAGATTCAAAACGTATCTCATCTCCAGGCAACAAACCGTAATGCGACAGTGGATGCTAGCTTCTGCTGTAGCGCTAAAACGGTTTCCACAGAGCGTATTAATGCATATTAAGGTATATTTAGTGTTTGATTTATTAAAATAGGCAGTTTTTATAGAGGGTTTCAAGTATTTGCTGGTTTAACTATTCACAGGTCAATAATCTAAATATGAGATAAACCACTGTGAATTTATAATATAATATAATATAATATAATATAATATAATATAATATAATATAATATAATATAATATATGTCATTTATATTATTTTAGGTTATTGGCACATCTCCTGCTGCTTTTACTCCAACTAAAGTCAGACTATTCACTTCAGGAAGCCAGCCGTCACTTAATGGCAGCGACTCGTTTCAGCGCCTCTAGTGGCCGGAAGGAGAATTACAAAAACAAACAGTTGAGCATAAAAGTGTTTCCTTCAGGGCTGAAAAATGTTTAATCAGATCAAAAAGTATTTAAAAATGTAACTGATTAGACTTAATAAAGTTCTTTTTTTCCCCATTTGCTTCCATTTGAAGGCCAAATAAATGTCAAAACTCAGAATCTTTCACAAAAAAAGTTTTATCCTGTTAAAATAAATTTTTAAACAACATATTTTATTTAGCTGCCTTGTAGGTATCCATACATGTCATTTATTAAACATGACTCAGACAAACAAACAGACGCAGCCATACTGCTACAAGAAAACAGACTTACCAAAAACAAAACAAAACTGAGTCTGAGGAAAGAAAAGATTATTTTGACTCGGCTCCGACGCGTTCAGAGATGTGGACGTTTCATGATGAAACGTCCACATCTCTGTTTCAACAAATCATTTTGAGCAGCAGGAGGATGTGAGCAGATTGTAAAACACAGCAAACTTTTACAATTTTATGAATTTTTAGTTTTAATTTAGTCATTGTTGGATTATGAGACAAATAAGCAAAAGTTTTATTTATAGAAGATGCCCATCATGTGATTTTAGCAGATTTTTATCTGTCGTATAATTCAGGTTGATTCATTCATTCATTCATTCATTCATTCATCACAGAAAACACAAACTTAAAATGCTAGAAGCCACAAGAAGAGGGAATTCTACATTAACTAGTTTCACCACTTTAACATTAAGATTTACAAAATGAGCTAAATCAGACCTGAGCCTTCAGAGACATAAAGACACTTACAAAGTCGGTCTTCTATCACTTGAAGAACATTTCCAGGAGTAAAGCACAAATGTTTCAGCAACATCTAGAGAAACTCATTCATTCGTTTAGCTTTAGTCTCATTAATTAATGCAACAGAGTCTTCACAGGTCTGCGTAGAGAATCATCAATCCTCCAGCTGCAGCTGATCCAGAACGCTGCTGCTGGCATTCTGACTAAAACCAGGAAGACGGAGCCCATCCGCACAGTTCTGAACGCCTTACTCCGCAGCTTCTCTTTGTCAGAAGAGCCGTTTTAGAAATTTTATAACTGAACTGAAACACACCGAATTCCACAGCACACCTACATGCTAGGTTTTCAAAGTCAAGCTAGCATAGCTGACCTACTTTCATCTCCCTCGCTATTTTTTCTTAATTAAAGCATTTCTTGACCTTTTCATCTCATTGTAGCAGCTAGTGTTGACAATTGAGAAGTAGCAAAGCACTGTTTCCCTTTTTTTACGTACATTTAAGCTTTAGCTTGGTATATTGATAATTTAACAGCTAAAACCAATGGTAGCCATCGTTAGCGAGCAGCTTTTTGCCGAGACCTTCGCCCATGACGTCACGCTGCAACGTGTTTATAAAAATGAACTTGACTAACCAACACAACCTTTGAGTCACACGGACTCTGAGCGTTTCTCGGTTCGTGTCTTACCGCCGTTCCCTCCACAATGTCCCTCCAGATGGGTTTGTCCCCGCTGCCCTCGCTGAAGTCCAGCAGGTTGTCCACCACCACCTGACCTATCAGGTCGTGTCTGGAGAAGCGATCGAAGTCGTACACGGAGAAATGCAGCTTCCTGGAATGTAGCTCGTTCAGCGGCACGCCGAACTGGAACGTCTCGTTGAACACTGGGTTTAAGGTCTTTCTGTGGACCTGAGAGACACACGGGGAAATTTAGAAAACACTCAGAGAAAATATAGCCTTTAAAATATGGTGCAATAGATGAGAGGCGCATGCTAATTTAATTGAAGTTTTAAAAGTCTCCTTTAGAGGAAAATTATCCGGTACATACTACTCATCAAGAACTATTCTGACAGGATGCGACAGCCATAAAACTCACTACTAACGTTTATGAATCTGAAAAGATGCAATTTAAATCTATATTTCTCCAGAGAAAATAATTATTCCTCAGTGGAAAACTTTCCCAGCAGTGGACGGCTCAGCAAAGTCATCAGACCGAGCAACATCCAGCCATCCATCCATTTTCTAACACCCTTGTCCCTCAGTGGGGTCGGGAGGGTTGCTGGTGCCCATCTCCAGCTAACGTTCCGGGGTCACCCTGGACAGGTCGCCAGTCTGTCGCAGGGCAACACAGAGACACACAGCACACACAACCATGCACACACACACTCACACCTAGGGGCAATTTAGAGAGGCCAATTAACCTAACAGTCATGTTTTTGGACTGTGGGAGGAAACCGGAGTACCTGGAGAAAACCCACCATGCACATGGAGAACATGGAGACTCCATGCAGAAAGACCGGGGCCGGGAATCAAACCCAGAACCTTCTTGCTGCAAGGAAACAGCTCTACCAACTGCGCCACTGTGCAGCCTGAGCAACATCTACAGGTTAATCAGCATCTTAAAGAAAAATATTTAGAAAAAGACTGAAGGAGAAACTGAAGGAGAAAGGGCAAAGTTGCAGCTTTAGGAAACTCAAAAAACAGTAAAGATGTCTGATCGCAGCTACGTTGGTAGAAAAACCCCAAACCTGCCATACAAACTGTTTAAATGATGCCCTTTGAATACTTTTTACCTTCCTTCTTTGAAAACTTTCATGTTTTTTGACTCAAATATGATTTGTTCATGTTGTTCCGTTTGCCTTAAAAATCACATTTGGCCAATTTAAACAGCATTTATTGATATAATTAGACCAGATTGTTGAGAAAAGTGAGCATTTTTATTGAGATCTTTAAAAAACGAGCAGCAAAAATAAAAGACTACATGTAATAACTATTTAAATAAAACAGTTAAATTGCTTCAATACTTTTAACCACCTGCTATTAATAATTTTACTGCCCTCAGCAATGATGAAGTGGACACACAGTAAATAGAAAGACGTATTCAGACCCTCCTCCTCGTATTCGTTAATAATTGCCTCTGGCCAGGAGTCCAGACGAACGCCGGGTTCATGCTGAATAATTACGCAGTAACTTGAGAGCTGCATTGTATGGCATCAGCCCTGATTATTAAATAATCATTTTGACATTTGAGTCTTTCCATCGATTACTTTGTTTCAGAAGCGAGCCGAGGTTCCTCAGAGAGGAAAACCAGAGACTTTTTTAAGACAATCATCACAGATTGTACCTTCGTCTCTCCAGCTAAAACACACAGAAAAAAACCAAAAACATTTCCCTGGGATTCATGTCTTTGAAAACACGCCGAGTTTTCACTCCCACTGCTGTGATGATTGATTTAAATATCCAACAAGTGTTTGCTTTGTCCGTTCCTCTCGCCGTGCCTGTGGCGAAGCACAAACCTCTCCTCCTTTTTCATCCAAAACATTCGGAAACGTAAGCGGCACCAGTTTCTGCAAACCTGTTGAGAATTCGACTGAAGACAAACAAAACCAACACTGGTGAAAATTTCTCAGTTTCACCGTTCAGTTGTCTCCGCCTGTCAAAAATGTGCATTAGTTTTAGCTCAGAGTTGCTTTTGTACCATAATAAATGGAACATTGACCAACATATTTAATGATTTTGATGATCGACAAAATGTAACGTCTGTTACTGGTTTCTCAAACTGTAGGTTGTTTTTATGACTTTTTATCTTAGAGCTGTGAACTATATGCTATAAAAATTTATTTGATTGATTGATAATAAAAAATAAAAAAATAGGCCTGTCACAATAACAAATTTTGTTGAACAGTAAATTGTCCCAGAAATTGATATTGTTTTGAGACCATTTTGAAATAATATTAAAGTAAAACAGTACAGCCTCTCAAAGATCAATAAACGTTAAATTCTACTTAACATTCAACACTGGAAGTGGAAAACATTGTAAATATCCAAAATAAATAAACAAATCAACAAATAAAATGGATACTGAAGTCAATGTAAACAAAATTATTCTTCAGAAAGAGAAGCAAGTTGAGACCAAAGCACCAGACTTTGGTGGAAATAGAGACACGAGAAAATTATGGAAATGGAAAATATCATGCAATTTATTTATTTATTGCAAGAAGCCTACCAACAAATTACAGTTTGGAGGTAAATATTATAATATCTAGTTGGAAAATGACTCTTTAAGTGAAATCTTGTTTCATATTGTCTCAGAATATGATATCTTCAGTAATTTCTCATGGATTAAAGTGGAATAAATGTGACAAAGTGCTGGAAAAAGATTTTCTAAGGAACCTAAAAACGGCTTCATAAATTGTGGATTAAGTTTAAACTCCACACCGACTCACACGTCGAGTTCAAGGACCTTTTTATGTCAGAATAATTCATAAATACAATATAAGTGGCTCAGGAAAAACAATCATTTGGAAATGTATGGGCCAATGCACTGAAAATGGACAAAAAAAGCAGCCAAAGTGCAGAGAAAACATTAAAAGACCCCCAGAGACCCTCAACTATTGATCAAAGATCATAAGAAAGTCTGGCTGCCTGGTTGGCGAGGAGATAAAGAAAAGACGGATGAAAAGGGCATTTAAACCTTAACCCATGGCCTGACCTTATTCCTGTGCCGGAAGGATAAAAATGAATTTCTTTATTCCACTTTGGAGAGAATGATCAAAACAAATCCACTGAATTGAAGCAAGAAGTTTAAAAGGGAAAGTTCTCATTTCTCTTTTTATGTAACTGTGCTCAAAACTTCTCCGCCTTTTCCAGGTCAACTAAAAGCTCAAATGAGAAATAAGACTGGTGTAACATTGTAAAATCTTATTTACAATCATTGTAAATAAGATTGCTGTAGATTTGTAACATTTCCCTGAACCTCATCTGCCTTCAAACTCCTCCAATTCAATCAATCAAAGTTTATTTTTATAGCACATTTCAGCAACAAGGCAGTTCAAAGTGTTTAACATCATAAAAACACAAAAAACATTACATTTTTCCAAAATGTTGTCTAGTGTTTCATTAATTACGGTACAAAAGCAAATATAAACAGGCGGGTCTTTAGTCTAGATTTAAAGAAACTCAGAGTTTCGGCTGTTTTGCAATTTTCCGGAAGTTTGTTCCAGATTTGTGGTGCATAGAAGCTGCTTCTGTTCCTATAAATCATCAAAATCATCAAGTAAATCACCAAATTGGGATAGATTTGCTGGAATAGCCTTTGGTATAAATCTTGTCGAGGAGTAAATACTCACTGCCTAGCTTCGGTTGCTAGGTAACGGGCGGAGTTTCACTTCGGTTGCGAGGTAACGGCGGAGTTCCGCTTCAGTTGCTAGGTAACGGGCGGAGTTTCGCTTCGGTTGCGAGGTAACGGCGGAGTTCCGCTTCGGTTGCTAGGTAACGGGCGGAGTTTCGCTTCTGTTGCGAGATAACGGCGGAGTTCCGCTTCGGTTGCTAGGTAACGGGCGAAGTTCCGCTTCGGTTGCTAGGTAACGGTTCTTTGCTGGGTGAGGCGCAGTGCCTTCGGGGTTTGTGACGTTGCATTCGGAAGGTTTCTGAAACGTCACATGACTTTCCAGACACCAACATAAATGAAAACGAAGACTTTCCGCCAGAGCGGGTCTGTCAGTCCGGTTTATCAGCACCTGATGGTCGCCAAACGTGCGTCTGATGGCGAAACGCCGGCTCTTAGGAACACAAACCCCTCCGAACATCTTTCTGTGAGCAGGCGTCACAATCAGCCGGCAGGGTGTGTGATAAAAAGAGCTCCAAATATGAAAGGTGTAAAATTTCAATGTTAATGAGGGTGTGATTGAAATTAAACAATCAGACACACTTCAAACAAAAAAATGGGAGCCACATTATGTAAATTACTGAAGCATTCATGCTTTTCAAAGGCTGAGGGATCTTTTGTTGCACGCGAGAGACAGATGAACAAAAGGCGAAACCAAGAGGGAGCTTCTTCTAACGGCTACAGCTTCATCGGCGACGTTAGCTTCTGCTTTTCACTCTGTCCCACTTCTGTGATGGTTCCAGTGCTCTTCTGAAGTACTGCTGGTGTTTATGGATACAACTTCACTGCCATACATCACATTTGGAAGTAGTTATGTTGAGCTTCTCCACAGAGGATAGCTGAGACAGGGGAGGTTGATTCTTTGGAGCAAAAGGAACATTTTCTGATACAGAACATCCTGAAAGGTTCTCAAATAATACTTCAAGCCGGGTGGGAATTATACGACAGCTAGCGAAGGTCTGACTTAATGTTTTTCTGAATATAAAAGCACTTCAGAAAACTGTTTTCTTGTTTTAGTTTAAAGCTAACCAATTCTTGAACAAGTTAGGTCTATGGTTTACACAAAACATGTGTGGGAGAATGCAGAGAATGCAAGCAAGTGGTTGCATTGGAAAAGACAATAAAACCCTCGTCTTTCCCAGCAGCCATTGTAAACCAAACGTCCTGGATCTCTGCTGGGGTTGCTAGGTAACGGAGCAGAGTTCCGCTGGGGTTGCTAGGTAACGGAGCAGAGTTCCGCTGGGGTTGCTAGGTAACGGAGCAGAGTTCCGCTGGGGTTGCTAAGTAACGGAGCAGAGTTCCGCTGGGGTTGCTAGGTAACGGAGCAGAGTTCCGCTGGGGTTGCTAGGTAACGGAGCAGAAGGTGCCCTGTTACATTCGGAAGGTTTGTGAAACTCATCCTTTACCAGACACCAAAAAATATGAACTTATTACCAAAAAAATATCAGTTTTTTTTTTTTAAGCACTTAAGAGTTGAGACCCAAAAATGTGCAAAATATGAATTTTGCACATTTTTGAACCAGACATTCCATTTTAATGTCTGCCGTCTGTACGGATTACAATGAACAAATTCTTCTGGTGCAAGGCAGCAGAAGCTGACTAACAGCACATTGTAGTGAGACGAGACCCCAAATCCAGCCCTCCAGAGATCCTGGAGTTTTAGAAGCATCCCTTCTTCAACACACCTAATCAGGATGTCATTCAGCTCTGCAAAGGCCTGGCAACAAGCTATTCATTTGATCCAGTGGTGCTGGATAAGGGCTGCTTTGAAAAGCTGCAGGATGAGAACCACATCTACTGGAAATGGGTCCTATTCAGCTTCTCATTCCCGTCCTGCTGACTGGCACATAGGAAATGAAAGAGTCTGATGTTTTTCCAATCAGTAAACACATCTTACCTTTAAATTCATGCTAATCTTCAGGGTTGATGTTGTTACACAAGGAACAAGAGTCAAAGTGAGTTAGCTACTTTTAGTATCAATGAGGTGCTAAAAACTTAAAAGTAAAAAAATATCTGTGGAGCCATATTAATCGTTAATTAGGGCAAAGCTAGAGAGAGAAGGACTTCTGTGAGTCTGCAACCTACGAGCAGCGGAGTCAGGTTTACCAACTGGTATAACTGACGATGTGTTTTCTAATGCCATTACTAGTAGAAGAAGAAGTGAACAGCTTCAGATCTGTGGCATAAAGCTGCTGGAAGAAAGAACCAGACATTCTGAAACTGAACCAAGGGATGCAATAAAATGACATCGGCAAGTTATATGTGGTTATTGGAGACATATTATATAAAATTAACTTTTCACACGTTTTAAAACTGTTATTTTGAGTCTCAATTGCTTCTAAAAACGACCAAAGTGCTTAAAAAAAAAACCCACCCACCCACCCGTTCCTGTTTTTTTGGCATCTGGAAAACGAGCTGGTTCAAAAACACCCGAAATGTAACGTCACATATCAGCCTGTTGCCCAGCAACCCCAGCAGAGCTCTGCCCAGTAACCTAGCAACCCACGCTGAGTGCCAGTAGCTTTGGTCAGCTGATTTTACTGCTGTACAACGGCTGCTGGAACAGACAAGTGTTTTGTTGTTGACTTACCATGCAGAAACCACTTGCTGCATTCCTGTTGGTTGTGCAGGAGGCTCTACTTGTGCTTTTCAAAGATGTGCAGTTGAATAATTACACATCTTTTTGCAGCCATTTTCACCTGAGAGTGTAAACGTTGAGCTGGGGGGCGTGGCCAGGACCAGTTTATTTGGATTTATAGTGAGAAGATGCCCTAAAACGGAATGATTTTGTGCAAAATATGCAGTGAACATGTTTTGTTTAGACCATAAGACGATCTCAACCTGACCAAGCTTAATTGGTCACCTGTGGCGACCGATAGGCCCAAACAACCTCTCAGTTGTTTCCACTCTAAACAAACCAGAAGGAAAAATGAGTTTCTTTGACAATGTTTATTAAACCTTGCATCTTTATGAAATGCTCCATTTTGTTTATTTTATAGTATTGTTATTTTTATTAACCTGTTGTGTTTATATTATTGTTGCTAAAGCACCTCTGGCCATTTGCTTTAAGCTAAAAGTTGTGCGGGTTACCATTCACTCTTTGACAGTTTCCACAACGCAGCCAAGATTCTCTGAAGGGAAAATTCATTTAACATTCGCTTTTCTGTACCAGCGACAGAAAGCAACACGATCTTATAATATAAACCAAAACCACAAATGAAGGGAACGTAACCCCTCCAATAAATAATTTTTACCTCTTTTAGCAGAACTACTCGTCTTAATTAGACTTTCTGTTCCCTCTAACTTTAGGTCTACAGTGTATTTTTTATCCACAGCCGTCATCTTAGTTAGTTTTTAATGACATCTCAGAGGCACTGAAGCATCACATTGCAGAGTTTATTAATTCACTTTGTTCAGGTCTATCAGTTCCTTGTTCGCTGCTCTCAAGCTGCTCCAGTTTTACGTCATTACAATACGGCATCCAGCAGGGCTCAATTCCAGGGTTTTCTTTTTGTGCATGCTACCTCTGGTAAGTATAATATTCATTTTCATTGTTTCGCAGATGATCTCAAAATGGAAAATTATATTATGTTAACATATACATCAAGTCATGAATGGAAACATTTTTTTTTATTATTTAAATGAAATATAGCAGATTGAGGGCTGCACAGTGGCGCAGTTGGTAGAGCTGTTGCCTTGCAGCAAGAAGGTTCTGGGTTCGATTCCCGGCCCCGGTCTTTCTGCATGGAGTTTGCATGTTCTCCCTGTGCATGGTGGGTTTTCTCTGGGTACTCTGGTTTCCTCCCACAGTCCAAAAACATGACTGTTAGGTTAATTGGTCTCTCCAAATTATCCCTAGGTGTGTGCATGGTTGTTTGTCCTGTCCTCTGTGCTGCCCCATGACAGACTGGTGACCTGTCCAGGTGACCCCGCCTCTCGCCCAGAACGCTAACTGGAGATGGGCACCAGCACCCCTCCCGACCCCACTGAGGGACAAGGGTGTAAAGAAAATGGATGGATGGATATAGCAGATTATTATCCTCATTAAAACTGATTTTCTCAACTGTCCTAATATTTGTTTGGTCCAATAACATCAAACTGTTGCCCTTTTGTTGGAAATAGAACAAAAAAGCAAAAGGTTTACCTTCCCCAAAATGTATTTGGCCAAATGTTGTGAAAAGTAATCCGGATTTGAACAACCTCACCAAAAACAGCCCAATCTGGCAACACGCGTTACGCGTCGCTATAAATCCATCTGATCCTGATCTGCTTTCCCTCACACCAGACTGAAGAGCCTTCAAACCCCAGGAAAATGTGCCAGTTATCTGCAGTTCTCATCTGAAGCACATTATCCAGCATAAATTGTGCCTCAGACTTGATTAGATGGGATTACATTAGTGAGACTGTGTAATTCTCCATGGGTTGTTAGGACAGAATGAAACTGGTGGGAAAGTGTTTTCCTTTCACCGGAATAACAGCCGATTCCCGACGAGGACGGAGGCGAGCGGGACGCACCTTTGTCTGGAATTTCTTCTTTCTGTCTGGCAGTAGGTAGATCTTCACGTACGGGTCGGAGAAGCCGTTGGCGTCCTTCGCTGGCAGGTCCAGAGCTTTCAGTATCTTCACCACCAACTGCTCCGTGCTGAGACGAGGAGAAAGCAGAACCGAGTTATCCTTAAAGTAAGACATGGAGTCGGGGCTTGCACAACAAACACGCCGAGACTCAGACAGGATTAGCCCACACACAAACACCGAAACACCTGTGCTGAACTCGTGCACACAAATTGGAGTGGGAGAGTTGAGAGTCTCTGGAGGAGACGAGAAGGAGCAAGAATAGCCGGCGAGTGTTTGTGTGCGCCATCTCCAGAGCTGCACCACGGCTGCACCGTCAGCAGAGCGAAATGAAAGCTCAGAGGCACAGAGAGGCACACAGAACGGAGCTCGTTTATTATCTTTAACGTCCTGGGATGAGCCTCACGGACGCACCGGTCCACTTTATCCACTTCTGATACCCATTAGTATCGACCGACACCGATCCGATACAGAAAACCAGGCTGAATGTTTTATTTAAAAAAGGACCACAGACATGAATGCATTAAATTACAATTTATCTGATAACTCTGCACCAAAACAGGAAAACGTTACAGGATTTGAACCAGGTGGAGGAGTTTTAGGGTGTTTTTTTTTTTTTATCTTAAATGCAAAATGTTTGTATATTTGTACAGTTATGACTCAATTACTACTCTAAATATGTTGTTCTTTCAACAATTGGTATTTTTTGAGTTGCTCCAGTTAACGATTAATCGATTGTTTCATTAACCGATTAATCACGATTAATCATTTCAGCCCTAATCCAAAGAAGACTTTGTTTACGGATGAGACTCAGATTGAGTTAAACTGAACTCTGATATATGCAGGGAGGAAAACTAATAGTGGAAAAAGCCAGAAACCTTCAGGTGGCGGATCACGGTGTTGTGCCCTGCAGCTGTTCCTACTTCTCCACACAGAAACATGTTGAAAGGTTGCACGCATTAGTTAGAAATTGGACAATCAGCAGCCTTTGTTTAAAAATAGCCTAACAGCCCCTTTCTGCACAAACGCACAAACAACCGAGCAGGACTGAAAATATCTCTCTGTCACGCAAACAAACATAAGATCTCTGCGCGCGCGCTGATGTCTGCACATACGAACGCTTCGCCGTTTATTATGCATTTAATTACCAGATGAAGATGAGGACAGCTCGGAGGCTTTTAATCAGACCTCGTTAGGCTGCGTCTCCATGTGTTAACGAGGCTGTCAGCACTTCATTTGCTGCTGTACAGGAGGCCGGCGTGAGCTGGAGGCTGAGGCCGGATCAGCGGGGCAAACGGCAGACAGTGACCCGCAGCGGCTGCAGCGTCCGCAGGATGCGTGTTGACATCAGAGCCGTGGAGAATCTGGACAAGCGTTTACTCCCGACTCACATCCAGCCACGTAAACACGCAGTCGGGTCGAATCAAGATGATGCTGCACCATGCTGCACTTCGGGATACATTTTTACATTTTCTAATTAATTAACCAGATTAGTAATAACTGGAAAGAAAAGGAAACTAATGCAATGAAGCGTCTTTATTAGCAGGGTTTCTAGATTTCTTCCACAGGAAAATTCAAGCGTATTTAATGAGATAAAAACAGAGACTATTTTAATTTACTTTAATATTAATTTATTACTGTTTTTAACAGTGTTTTATGATTGTATCCTACATTCTACAGCTAAACTTTGTTTTGAAACATCCTGACTGATCCCAGAACAAAACACTAATTAAAAATAAATAACATTATCATAGAAAATATAAATCTACGTTTACTTTCTTTCAATTACACAAACCAATAAGTAATTTAGCCATTAGGAATAATAAATATTCATTACATCAGTGGTGTTTTTTTGTGTGTTTTTTTTTTTTAAGTTTTTTTCTCCTGAGGCCAAAACTGACAAAATTCATAAAACTCAAAATGTTGCTTGATATTGAGCAAAATAAACAATGAAATCTCAAAATCCTGACAAATTTAAATTACCTGATTCAATAAACTGACAATGTTAAAATTTGTTTGTGATTTTTTTTTTCTTTTAATGCTTGATAATAAACAACATGAAATCTAGATATCCTCAAAGATCCCAAACATAAAGAGGCTCCAGACTGTTGCCTAATTAAAAGAAAAACACATCATTTTCTAATTTTGGGGTCATCAGTTGGCCAAATTTTTAGTATTCGATTTGTGTTCAGGGGCCAAACAAAATCATTTCATGGGCCAATAATGGCCCCCGGACCACAGTGTGGACACCCGGCACTAAAACAATCCAAACAAATCGGTTTGGAGCCGGGCAATAAATCAATAACAATATTGATCGACATGTGATCAATATAAATAGATATTATCCAACAGAGTGTTTAATAATTTCACAGCACAGCATTCTGGGAGATGTAGGCAGAGGAAAGACATTAGCTGCTCGACCTCACGGCTAGCTACGCTAAGTTGGTGGAATCAACTCACTCGCTCTTTGGTAACCTAGCAACTCACTCACTCTTTGGTTACCTAGCAACAACCTGTTAGCTTGCCCTGTTCCAGGTTTCACCTTACAGCTGCTTAAAAATAAAAAATAACTGCGTGGAGTTAAAGGAGAAAACGACGATTACAGTTTGAGATATTAGAACAAAAATCGAATCAATAATTATCGACTGATATGAAACACTCATATCGTGATCAGTTTTTCAGCCGCATCGACCAGCTCCAATAAACGACCTCCAAGCAGAATATACAGAATATATTTTCTTTTTGTGAATGTTCACATAATCTTAACACCTGTATTTGATTTGCTTATACCACAATTTAAAGAAATATATCTAAAAATGTTCTCGCTACATTTTTTGGTATTTAGAAACAATTTGTTCATTCTAACCAACATTAAAACAAGACTTTTTATAGGCACATGAAAATGTCTTAATGATAATGTTTTCCAAATTAATGCAAATTATAACATTATATTGCATTTATTACAAAATATCAAGCACTTTCCAAACCTAGGAAACATAAAATTGAAATTAAATCATTTTTAGGGATTTTAAGGACCCGTGTTAGAGAATACCTGAGGATTTCCTGATGTTTCCTCAGAGTGAATTCACCTGTCGCAGCTCAAACAGGCTCCGCCACCTCATTCCTGGCGGACTCACGGAAAGCTCGCCGTTATTCCCGCTGTGGAAACGTGTCAGCTTTTAACGGGCTCGTCAATAGAAATGCGTTTCCCGGAGGACCTGAGCAGGTCTGACATCGACTGTTAGCGGGTCTCACACATTAACGCACCGAGGTGACTGAGTGTTTGCAGCAACCTTTGTTTTCTACTCCATACCTACAGAGACAGACGTCATCCGCTGACTTGAACGAGACGCAGGAGTGGGTTTGTTTAGCCGTTTCCTCCATTAGGCTAATTCTCTGTCCTCTGATGATGCGTCGGCAGGTTGCTGCTCAAACCGGCTCACATATATAATTCATGAATGAAACGTCGCACCCTTTCTTTTCTCCGACCATCAGCACTTTCACGCTTTGCAATGTTTCAACGTGTCAGAGCAGGAAGGCATGCAGAGCTGCCCCCCGCAGACCCGACAGGCCCTTCAGATCCAGCAGGCTGAGAACCAGGATCACCATTTAGTTCACACTGAAACCTGAAGTGACCCAATTCCGATTTTGTTTTGCCGGGGCCGTTCACACTGCCAGTAAACGCGACCTGTATGCGTTCTGCAGTCTGAACGGGCAAACGACCTGAAAGTGTCCCGCATGCGCAGTAGAGGGTGCGATAGCGTCAGCGTTCTCAGTGTTCTGCCAACCGCCGTAAAAAGAAGAAGAAGAGCTCAGTGTTTGCGGAAGTAAACATGGAGGCTAACGGTGGAGCTTAGCTTACATATTGGAAGTTGTTGTCGGCCGGAGCAGCAAATTAGCAACTTAATCCTCATATAGTCCGTCATGGTTGTTGTTTTTCTTCCCGCCTGCGCGAATCAGGAAGCAGAATTTGTTGATTATCAGTGACGTTCAGTTCGGATGAATGCGGCCTGGACGTTATGGTCGCATTTGAGTCAGATGCGTATCGGATATGGGTCACATTCGTAAAAGAAATTTTCTGGAAAAACATATGAACATTTCTGAGCTTCAAAAGTCAAAACAGTTTCTGAGTTTGCAAAGTTGAAAACTTTTCAAATTCAGAAATGTCAATTTAAGCTCAAAATTTCAGCTTTTTCTAAAGAAATTTGAGTTTTTGAGCTCCAAAAGTAAAGAATTTGCAAAAAAAAAAAAACTGAAATTGAGATTATTCTGAGACAATTCCTAAAAAAAAAACGTAGACATTTCTGACAGTAAAGAATTTGTAAGAAAAAAACCCCGCAGAAAGTCTGAGATTGGGCTCAACATTTCAGAATTTCTTCTAGCAAATTTTAAACCTTTCAAACTCAGAAATTTAAACGTTTTTTCTAGAAAATGTTTGAGCTTAGTCTCAAAATTTCTGAGTAACAAACTCCATTGGTAGGTTATTTCACTTATGGTAAAAATGTCTTATGAGTTAAATAACGAAACCTTTTTCAGTAAAGATTAATTATCGAATAAAACAACCTCCATTTCCTGCTGAAAAGTTAATTATATGTCAATTTTGTCTCATTTCATGTGTACTAAGATATCAGCACTAGAAACTAGACCAACGTTACTTTGCATGTTGTGTTTTTGCAGTGCAGAACTTTTGCTGACCAACAATTTGAACCTTTCTGGTGGAAGAAACCCAGAACGGTTCCCCAGCTTCGCTGCAGAAACCATCTCCTCCTTCAGGTGCGTCGTTCAGGGATTCAGTCCTGCTGCGCTCACATATCCATCATGGCCGCCGTGTCAGACACTCCTTTGATCTCTGCTTGGTGTAACTGCAGAGGTCAAACTTCTTCTCCCAAACTGCTTCAGTCATTTCACACATGACTCCGATGCAAGAGGAAGGAACCTCGGGCCGAAGGACGAGCCGGTGTCGGTCTGAATACGTTTCAAGACTCTCACTGTGTCTTTTCAGATTAAGTTTTCATGGTTTCTCCATTAACATGAGACCCTCTTTAAACCACTTCTGCTCCTTCACACATAACCCAATCAAGCAAGTCGGTGAAAGCTTTCACAGCGCTGCAGGGCATCGCTGCAGAATCAAAAGGAGCGGCTGGTGTTATGCATAAAATGTGGGTCGGACTTCCAGCTTTGTCTTAAAAACAGCAGACAAGCCGCACTGGAAAATCCAACCCGTTTCCAAGGTAATCAAACTTTTCCAGCACCACAGTGACTTTACCGTCACCGTTTTTAATGATAATATTCAACAGGTTAAGTAAAACATAACAAAACTTTATGCTTTGAAAAGTCTCACACGGTGTAAACAACAAACTGGTCAGAGAACGAAACACTAATTTACCAAAAAATCCCCCAATTTCAACAACGTTGTTTAACGTATGAAATATGAGACGATCAATAAGTTATTGATAATAAATATCATCACATTAAAACAAACAAATGATGTTAATGACCTTCCTGCTCTAAATCTCTAAAAAAAATGTTTTCGGTAAATTTAAAACTGAACAATAAATAAATATATATAAAAAAAAGAAAAAAACGTAGTAAACAGAAATAGGTTTGGTAATTTTAACTAACCAAAACAAGAAAAGTTCAGTTAGATTTAACTTCAGACAGTGAAGAAGTCACTAGTTTCTGTATGAAGTCAGATTTTATACACGAGTCTCACTTTAATCTTAACGTGAATAAAATTAGACTTTTGAGGAAAAAATTCAAAATTCTGAGGGGAAAAAAAACAAAAATCTAAATTCTGAGAAAAGAAAAACCTAAACTCTGACTTCTGATCTCAGAAAACTAAAGTCAGTTTTGAATGTCTTCATAAAGTGTCTTTATTCAGCGTATAAAAATATCTGACTAAAAGCCTAAACTGGGAAAACGTTATTTAAAGTTGAAACCAAAACTCAGATCCAAACTATGCAGTTTAAATATTCAATGCCTCTACAGGGAAATCAAGCCAAACCTTAAAAACATCCAACATGAGCAACAGCGGATCAAGTTGTCCCAGTTAAATTTCCCAGTGCTTCCAGTTCTGCCTTTCCCCAGTTAAATTAGCGGGAGCCTCCTGTCAGAGTGTGCAGCCAGCCGCGCTTTGCTTACTTGAAGGCGTAGCGCAGCAGGAAGCAGATCCTGCCGCAGGTGTCGCCCTGCTTGCCTTCGCCCTGATCGCCTTTGGGCCTGTAAAGCTCCGGCTTGATCTGCCCGATGCAGGTGACCTGCTCCTTCTCCTCGCCGTGGAAATCTGGGCTGGAGAGCTGGTGAGTCATGGGCTTCGGTCTGAAATCACACAGGGAGTCAGAAATATGAGCAACACGCAAGGAAAATAGAAACTGGGAGCTTCGCAGACGGATTCTGATTTCTGGTTCTGCAGGTTATTTTCTGATTCTGCAGGTTATTTTCTGATTCTGCAGGTTATTTTCTGATTCTGCAGGTTATTTTCTGGTGATTCTGCAGGTTATTTTCTGGTGATTCTGCAGGTTATTTTCTGATTCTGCAGGTTATTTTCTGGTGATTCTGCAGGTTATTTTCTGGTGATTCTGCAGGTTATTTTCTGGTGATTCTGCAGGTTATTTTCTGATTCTGCAGGTTATTTTCTGGTGAATCTGCAGGTTATTTTCTGATTCTGCAGGTTATTTTCTGGTGATTCTGCAGGTTATTTTCTGGTGATTCTGCAGGTTATTTTCTGATTCTGCAGGTTATTTTCTGATTCTGCAGGTTATTTTCTGTCTCACCTGCTGACTGAATGAAGCATAAATAAATAACCAGTTATGAGCTTTAATAATTTCTCATCTGTTGCTGAATTTCTTCATGTTCATTTCATGTTGTTGCCACTTTTATGCTGTCAAATCTGTTATATTTAAGGGATTTGTTAATTTTGTCTGGGAATAGCTTCGTTAACTACACTTTATATCATTATATACTTTGTATTGGCTTTTTTTTCAGAATTCAGTTTTTTTCTTTTGCATGAAATTTCCACGTTTTTCCTCAGAAATCATATTTTTCTTGTAAGATTAAAAGTCAGAATTAATTTTTTTCCCAATGATCCCAATTTTCTTCCATACCAGAGCCACATAAAAATAACTTTTCTTATCAATCAAATCAACGTTTTTAGGAAATATACTGTCAAATTACATAATTATTTAATTTTAAGAAGTACTCACCAAACATAGAGGCAGCTATTTACTAATGCTTGAAAAGTTTTTGATGAGCTTTATCGTTACGCTTGACCTCAGTTTGACCTTCTGCCTGGATTTCAAACTTTTTTCTGCACATAAACCCAAAAAAAGATCCAATAATCAATAATATCAGGTTGTTTTTGGATGCAACTTTGCAAACTCAAGCAGATTCTTTCAGCGCTGCAGAATCTGACCTTCCTGAGACGACTGGCGGTTTGTGCTCAGACACATTTTTGCACCAGTTGACATTCAGTGATATCGATTTTAAACAATTAGCATGCGTTAAGTTCAGCGGTGAGGAATCGGACGGCTGACTGACCGCGGGGTGACCTGCTGCTGGGACAGGGCGTTGGGCAGCTCCTTGTTGGGATGGGCCCCGCCCTCCGAGTTGGGGACATCCGGCGACGTTTGACTCAGCTTCAGAGTCCCTAGAGAAGCAAAAACAAACCGTCTGTCTCAGTTATCGCTGCCGACAGGCCGAGGTGGGCGGAGCCCCCAGAAATCACACTACCTAGGAGCAGAACTGCTTTAACACGAGCAAAAGTAAAAGAGTAGCCGTCCAATAAATCACTCATTTGGTAAAAATCTACTCAAGGACGGAGAAACTCAGGGGGGGTCCAGACTTTTGGCCACGTGGGTAAAAATTGGAGCCTCAAAAGTAGATTTGGACCAAAAACAACCCAATGTAAAATCAAGAGGATAATAAATCAGTTTAATGCAGAACCAAAACTTGAAAGGGATTTTTATGACGGCGCATTTGGGCCTTCAGACAGAAAAACTGAGAACGTCTCCACTAAAACGTTTGTGAATAATCTCAGAAATTTTCTAGAAAACTTGGAAATTTCTTAGAAAAATGTTCAACATTTGAAATTCAGACATTTTCAAGGTTTTTTTGTAGAAAATTCCTGATATTAATCTAAAAATTTGATTTTTTTTACCCCCCCCCAGCAGATTTCCTTGTTTTTCTAGAAGATTTCAGGTTATTTTTTGCAGATTTGTATTTTTTTCTACAATGGCCCTAAATCCACCGCAACAGATTTTGCACGTTTTCTGATTTAAAAGAAAAACATCTAGTTTTCAGTTTATTTTGAGTTTCATAGAATACATTTATTTTTAGCAATAAGAACTGGATTTCAGTCACTTTCTTTCAAAACTTTTGCTTTATTTAGTCAAGTTTAAGAAAAAAATAAAAGCTGATTTGGATAAACTTGGTTTTACTTTTTGCTAAAACTTATTTATAAAAACATAATTAAGTTTATCTTTTTATAAATAGATAAAAAGACAAAGTATTGTGTGTGTTTTTTTTGGTTAAAACTAAATACTTTGTGTTGTACTTTATTTTTTCCTGTGTCAAAAAATTAAGTTGTTGTGATTACAAATTAAAAGTCTCCAACTGGAACTACAGCCAAATTTTGTATCATTTTTTTTAATTACAGCTGGGGGCCACAAATGGCCCCCGGGCCGCAGTCAGATCGGAAACACCCCTGGAGAATCTGATCAGATCCTTTAATACTTAAAAATTACATCATCAGACGAACCAAAATATAAAGTTAAGTGGAAATTTTGTTATTTTAAGAACCAAAATGACAATAATTCATATAAGTGACAAAAAATAACTAAATCAGCAAAAGAAAATGTTTAAAAGTAAAAAAAATTAGGAAACTTTAACTAAACCTGCAGGTCTGTCTGGTGATTTAAAAAAAAAATTGTTTTCCATTCAGTGGGGAGAAAATCCAGAAATTTTACTCAAGTAAAAGTAAAAATACTCCTAAAAGTAAATTTTCTAAAAATAAAAGTTACTCCAGTAAATGTCAGATAGTTAGAGTTCAGCTGTAGCAGTAACAAACAAACACAGGCTGGTGACTTGATCGACATCCGGACTGTAAAGGCCAGCAGCGCCGTCGGAAAACGGCGGCCATCTTTATAATAACGAACAACGTTCAGCAGCAAAACCTCAAAATGAAAAAATAAAACTGGTGGAAAATCAAAGGGCTTCAGTTCCAGTTTGTAAAATATATCCAAGAGTGATGAAAGAAATTTAAAATGACTGAATATAAAGAGATAACAAGCATGTTAATCTATAAATAATCTGAAAATCAGGTTCATGTTGCTCAGACTTTGGCACGAATCCATGAATTAAACCAGAAAATAACTAAATAAAAGCTGCAGGTTGGGGGGCAAAAGGGGCATTTCTCACCAGCATTGTTGGGGTAGGAGTCCATGTCCAGGTACGAATGCTCCTGGGTCTCGTTCGGCCCCCCCACCACCCCGCCGCCCTCCCCTCTCTCCAGCCCCACCAGGTCAGAGAAGTGGGGGTGCCCCTGCTGCCCCAGCGAGGGGTAGAGCGAGGAAGAGGAGTGGCCCTCCTTCCTCTGCAGCAGCGGGGGTAAAAGCGACGGCCCCGCGGCGCCTCCCAGCCCGGCGGTCCCGGGCAGCAGCCCCGACGTCAGGCTCAGCCCGCCGCCCTCCTTGTCCCGCCATGGCAGCCAGCAGAGCTTCCAGGAGACGAAGAGGGACACGGAGAGGAGGACGATGCCGCAGAACGTCACGATGACCGACAGCAGGCTGACGGAGATTTCTGCAGAGAGGGGAACAGAAAACGGAGCGAAATAAAGAACCTGAAGGACCGGCGATGCACCGATCCACTTCCAATATCTGATCGGCCGATCAGATACGGAAAGACATACGTGTCTGTTTTTAAACACAGACCAAAACGTGCTGAATAACCTTTATTTGATAACCAGCACAACCCCAAATATGACAAAATTAACTTACAAGTAACTTTTCAGGAAGATTAGCTTGAATTATTTCAATAATTCTTCAACATTAATGAAAAACATGGCAGATTATTTCACTTACATCAGGGATGTTCAAACATTTAGTTTAACTTAAAAGTAGAAATTTTTACTTATGCTATCAATACCGACATCTGAAGTTCAGGATCGGCCGATACCGATACAGAAATCAGAACAGACTCAATATTTTCTTTTTTTTAAAAAACACAAATATAAATATAATAAATTACAAATTAATTTCATGCACTAACTGACAAAGTTTGGTCAAACCTGTAAAAACGACACAACTTTAATTTGTTCAGTCAGTCCAGTTGGGAGGATAAAAGTAAAAAACTGACGATTTAAATGCACAATTTGACAATCGAAAACAAATCAGCTTAATGGAAACGCGGCAATTTTGAAAAAATTCAGTTCTCACTTGACTTATTTTGCAAAACTGCGATGTAAAATTTTTGTTAGTTCTACACGAGTCACATGATCAACAACCGGATGCTACTACTGGCAAAAACCACAAAGAAAACGACAACAGGAAGTAGCTCCATAATGATGATGCTGAATGTTTTTTACTGACTTATGCACATGTGATTATAATCATTTTTTTATTATTGGAAACACAGGAATTGTAGAATTGTTTTTTAATTTATTTTTTACATTAGCAGAACATTCACACATCTGTAATGGAAACGCAGAAACTGACAAAAACAATAAATTGAATACTTTGGTCAAACATTTAAAATATAAACTGCAACAAACCTTTCAAATGTATCAAAAAGTGCAATTAGGAAATATAAATATGATGCAAAAATAAATATTAAAGCGTAGAAATATACTGAATAGATCTGCTGTTATGAATCGTTTACCAACTTTTTACAATACTGGGATCAATACAGATATTAATCGGATCGGAGGAACATGTACACAGTAAAAATGCCGGTGTTGAATTAACACCCAAAAGTGTCTATATGTGTCCAAGTCAGCTGGTGTTAAATTCAACAATACAGAGTCACATTAACATTACAACGGTGCTGGTGTTAAAATATATTAAAAGTAACACCAGTGTAGTGTTGATCACAAAACATAATGTGGTGTTAAAAAAGTAAATAATTAACCCCACAGGGTGCCAATATCAATCAAATCCAGTGGAAAATATTCAAAACAATACACAGAAATGGAAAGTTTAACTTTTCTTAAACCCATTTCAGTATTATAGACCAATGTTAATTTAACAAAAAATGGGTGTCAATCTTTTAACACTTTCAAAAGTGTTACTTTAACACTTGCTGACTTAGACACTTTTGGGTGTTAATTCAACACTGGCATTTTTACTGTGTAGCTTCAAGTTAGCACCTATAAATTCAACATCTTTAGTTTTTGTTTTGATCCCAACACAACAAAAAAAAACCCAAATAACAATTTGGGGTTTGCAACAATCATGATTCACCTTAAGAGGCGAATTAACGAGCGAAGCCCAAGTGAAGAGGCAGGATTCGTCATGTGACGTCGTAAAAAGCTTTATCCGTCTCGCTGGTGCCACATCGACGCCAAGATGGATAAAAACAACAACCTTGTCTCCAGACGCATGCTATTAACACATCACGCATATGCCAAGCTAAAGCACCGTTACCACAACATCTACAAATCACGCATCAACGCCAGCGGCTGCAGGCGTAAAGTCTAATTTGCAGCCATTGTGTGAAGCTTTTATCCGAGCTGGAAATGGGGGCAAACGCTGGAAGGAAGGAAAAAAACGAGACGAGGCGGGAGGAGGCGATGATGACGATGGCAATTAATAATCATAAAAATAAAAAAAACACCCACAGTGATGTCATCCTGCATTTCTTCACAGTTATGAGCCTTTTAATCTGTGACAGGTCAGTGGGGGAGAGCGTGTGGCCAGACGGTGGGGGAGAGAATGACTCATTCGAGCAAAAACGCTGGACTGAATAAAGTCCAGAACAGTCCAGTCAGAAGTTTACATCACTCAGCAGCACGAATGCCATCCTAATTTAATGGGATTATAAGTAGATTTCTTTGAACAGGCCCGGTTTTTAAGGATCATTCACACATTTTTACTAAGATTTGAAGTCGAGGCTAATCCAGAAGCTGTTTGATTCACTCATAAATTAACTTGGCCGTGTATTTCTTTCTGTTGTTCCATAGAAACACCCAAATGTGTCTAGATGTAGCCATCTAGCTGTTTGACATTAATCGGCTAACATGCTAATAGCAGAGCTAATTTTTTACTTAGAACTTTAGCTAACTTTGAAAATATTTAGCACTTAGCTTCCCCTAAATTAATTTTTCAAGCTAAAGTCTGATACACCAATTTACTTGGCTGGATGTCTGACAACTCTAATTTCCAGAATTTGTGAATGTCAAAGGTCATCCACAAATTTTCAATGAGACTGAAGTCAAGAATAGTCCAGAAGTTTAATGTTAGCCTGCTGGCGTCACGCAGAAATCAATTCAGCTGTGTATTTCTTTCTGTTGCCCCCAGGAACATTTAAACAGCGCTTGGCACATTTCCACTAACCCGCTAACATGCTAATAGCAGAGCTAGTTTTTCATTTAGAGCTTTAGAATTTCTCTAACAATGAAAATGTTCAGCACACTTAGCTTCCCCTAAATTTATTTTTCAAGAGTTAATTCTGAAGTGTTAATAAAGTTGGCTGTTTTGTAAACCTTCATCATTAGCTTTAACATTAGCTTCCACTAAATAACATGTTGATTTAGCACTTTAGCATTAGCTTCCACTAAATAACATGTTGATTTAGCACTTTAGCATTAGCGTCAACTAAATAACATGTTGATTTAGAACTTTAGCATTAGCTTCCACTCAATAACATGTTGATTTAGCACTTTAGCATTAGCTTCCACTAAATAACATGTTGATTTAACACTTTAGCATTAGCTTCCACTAAATAACATGTTGATTTAGCACTTTAGCATTAGCTTCCACTAAATAACATGTTGATTTAGAACTTTAGCATTAGCTTCCACTAAATAACATGTTGATTTAGCACTTTAGCATTAGCGTCAACTAAATAACATGTTGATTTAGAACTTTAGCATTAGCTTCCACTCAATAACATGTTGATTTAGCACTTTAGCATTAGCTTCCACTCAATAACATGTTGATTTAGCACTTTAGCATTAGCTTCCACTCAATAACATGTTGATTTAACACTTTAGCATTAGCTTCCACTAAATAACATGTTGATTTAACACTTTAGCATTAGCTTCCACTAAATAACATGTTGATTTGGCACTTTAGCATTAGCTTCCACTCAATAACATGTTGATTTAGAACTTTAGCATTAGCTTCCACTAAATAATATGTTGATTTAGCACTTATTCCACTAAATAACATGTTAGCATAGCAGTTTAGTGTTAAGAGAACTAGGTTATTAGTTAGCGCAGCCCACTGCTGGATCTGAGTTTGTGTAATGCACCTGTTACACTGAAAAATGAAATAGCACCACAACATAATGCTGCCACTGCCATGCTTGACAGTTGATTCATTGTTGTTAGCTTTGAAATGGCTAAATGGTTTTCATTTCAGCTTCAGCTCCATTCATCTGTATGGTCCTAAATTTACAGTCAAAGACGGCATTAACCAAAGAACAAGGTAACTCTGGAGGAGCTGCAGTGATCCTGCTGAATATTTCAGCAGGAGTATAACTTCACTCCAAAATCTTCCATCAAATTATAGCTTTTGTTGAAGACAAGAGATAAGAAGTTACAGTTTGCCACAAACTATGTAGGTGACACAGCGAAAGTGTAAGAAGGTGTTCTGGTCAGAAAAGACCAAAATAGAGATTTTTGGCCTACATGCAACCCTCCATGTTCAGCAGGGAAAAGGAAGCCGGTCAGAGTTGATGGGAAGATGGATGGAGCAAGAAATCTGTTAGAGGCTGAGACCGTTTCACCTTCCAGCAGGACAAACACTCTGAAAGGGTCAGAAAAGCCTACTTTAAGTTATACATATGGGTGTCGTCTTTTTCAGACTTTCACTTTTAAAAGATTTTGAAAACCAGTTCCTCCGTTCAGTGGGGAGCACCGCTCACTTAAAAGCCAGCTGCGCTAAACCCTAAACCACGAATTATAAACATTATAATTTGCTAAATCTCAACTGCTAAACCAGCATTTGGCTGAAGCTACTGCTAAAGCGCTAACTTAAATTCACATTGCAAGCCATGATCATCCATTTAATTTTGAGTTTACAATTTGCTTGTTCAATCTTGCCCTTAGAATCTGTATTTATGTTTTTATCTAGTTCTCCACTGTCTGTGTTTTACCTTGTACCTTCATGTTTCCTGTTTGAAATAAAGTTATAAGGAAAAAAAGGAAGACAGGAAGTGAAACTATTGCGTAAACAGTTTTCGCTTACTTCAAAATAACAGCATGATTAAAAAGATGCTAACGACTTCAACACAACTGAAAATGTACAGAATAGCCAAGTAAATTAGTGTTTCAGAAATGATCTGGAAAAATGTGTTTAAGGGGAGCTAAGTGCACTAAAGTTTTCAGCGTTAGCTAAAGTGCTAGAGGAAAAATTAGCTCTGCTATTAGCATGTTAGCGGCTTAGCGGGAGCAGCTTCCACTTCGCAGTTATGCACAGCTTCGTGTTCGTCTATCACCAAACAGCATAGACTGAAGTTTTGGTAGAAATGTGAAAAAATGTGAAAATGTCCAAGCTTTTCTACGGCTTCATGCTTCTGACCACAACTGCGACAGCAAACATGTGCTTTCTAACTTCTGCACATGCTGGTTGCATTAATATTTATAGATAAATAGACTAAATATACAATGAATATTTATTCTCATCCTGGAACCATTTGAAGTCGTTTTATAAATAGCACTTTCGGGTCTGATGACTGTCTTGACGGAATCGGACCAATCGGAGCTCACGCTGAACCGAGTCCCAGAGCTCTGAACATGAATATGAATGCGTGTCGACCAGGCAGATCATTACAGATCTGCAGACTGGCTGCGCCGGGTCTGTCCACCGGAGGCAGCGCAGCAAAAATGGCATCTTTTGCCCTCTTGGGTTTCTTCCAGACCACGGATTAGGAATGCTTAGCTGGGAAAACGCTTTTGGAGACGTCACAAGACAATAACTTCAGATGTGATTATTTCCGTTAATTGATAACGGAAATAAGAAATATTTCCGTTATCAATTAATCGATTTTTCTACCGATTAATCGGAAAAATAAAGTTTAGCCTTTTTATTCAATATTAGAAATACATCAAAATGAATTAGGTCCTTTTTAAAATAAGGAAAACATTTATTGCCTAAATGAATTTTTGGATTAACTGATTAATCGGAGTACTAGGAAAAATTATTAGAATAAAACGAAATTACAAAAGTAAAGTCATAAAACTGCAAGAATGAAACCAAAATATTATGAGAACAAACATGTTTGAGTTTATTTTGTCTATATTCTGGTAATATTCAGACTTTATCTCATAACATTACAACTTTATTATTGTACAACTTTATTCTTGAAATTTACGTTTCTTGTTTTTATAGTATTGCCCTAATATTCTGCCATACAAAAGCAAAAAGACATTTGTTTTTCCAGAATTTGAACCGGGCTGAGATAAAACTTTGCCTCTTGACGAGTTTTGGGGAGAACAAAAAATGTTTTTTTCTTCATTTGGATGCAAATGTGTTTATATTTTGGTTTAATTACTGCTTTAAATGTGAGTTTATTTCAGTAAAAGGACGTTTATTTCAGCCTGTAGACTCCCAGGGTTTCCCACAGTGTATTACAAGCCTGGCGGGCCACCAGGCTTTACTTGTGCCCCCACCAGGCTTAGCATTGACTATTTACATAAGTTTGTTTTTTTAATGTTGTTTATTGTTTTTTTAATTTTAAGACTTTCAGACTCTCAGTTTCAATCACATATTAATCTTCCAATAACCCATAACCAACAGGTGATATTTTCAAATTTCCTCTCAACTTTAAATGTTTTTAACTCAAAAAGACGGCGCACCGCTGGATGAATGACGGCCGTCGCACCCAACCACTGGGCTTAGCAAGTTCTCTGCGGGAAACTTTGTTCTCCAGTTAACGATTAATTGATTACTAAATTAGTTGAATATTATTTCAATGAGTCGTTTCAGCTCAATGTGTGAAAATGTCAAACAAAGATGAAAAAAGCCAATTTTACTCATGATTAATCACAATTAATCTGATTAATCTTTTCAGCCTGATGTGGTGATAACGTCACAGATGCAACAAGCCTATTTTAATCGCGATTAATTGCAGTTAATCTGATTAATCGTTTCAGCTTGATGTGTGATAGCATCACATAAAGATGCAACAAACCTATTTTAACGACGATTCATCTGATTTATTGTTTCAGCCCCAGATGTGATAACGTCACAAAGGTGAAACAAGCTAATCGTCTATTTAACGGTTACATTTCAACCCTTCGTTCCTCGCCGTCTTTTCCCCCTGCACTCTTTCCTTCAGCATCTTTGTTCGTCACCCTTTCCTCCTCTACTCTGCTTTCTCGCTCTCTTGTTACTGAATTATTCATCAGTCTGTGTATGTCATTAATCAGCACTTGTTCAAAAGATATGATTGGAGTGCCGAGAAGGTGGGGTGGGGGTGGGCACCGACTCGGTGGAGAACAAGATGAGGGGAAGAAGAGATAAGAAGGGAAAGAAGAAGAGCGGGATTGGTCCAGGTGGAGGAGGCGGCGAGAAAAGACGAACCGGAAGACGTGTTGGAGGCGACATGTAAGCTCCAGAAGAAGCAAGAGAGGAGGAAGGCTGCAAGGCAGTTAAATTGACAGAAAAGGGGCGTGGTCACAGATGGTAGCTGGGGGCGGGGCATCGGCTGCGCCTGGAATCTGATTGGCTGCACTGCCTGGCCACGCCCACCAGAGCTAACGCCGTACATAGATTATCGTTTGGTCCACAATCCATGTCAGTAGATGACAGAAAAGCTCCTTTTGTTGCTTCATGACGTCCATTAATAGTTTTCTGTTGTTTTCAAGTTTGTTTGTTTTTTACATATTTAAGCTGCAGTATGTAAATGTAACTTTTATTTAAATTTTAGCTCCTTTGTCTTTTCCCAGTGGCAACGAGAAACAACCAATCAGGGCCAGGAGGCGGAGCTTAGCGCTGTCAATCACAATCTGTTGTGGCGATGCTTATGCCCCTTTGATTAGCAAAAGGCTAACTAGTTCTCATGCTAGATCATGTTAGCTAGTGCTCAAGCTAACTGAGCACCAGTTAGCTTGAGCTAACTGCTCAAGCACCAGTTGAGCTAACTGGTGCTTGAGCACCAGCTAACACAAGCTAACTGAGCACTAGTTAGCTTGTGTTAGCTGGTGCTCAAGCTAACTGAGCTTGAGCACCAGCTAACACAAGCTAACTAAGCACCAGTTATCTTGATTGCAGCTAACTGGAATCAAGCTAACTTAGCTCAAGCACCAGTTAGCTTGAGCTAAGTTACTGCTAGTTAGTTCATATTGTATTGTACAGAGATTAGCGTTTGGCATCACGATTAATCTGGTTAATCGTGTCGTTAGCACCAGTTAGCAAAATCTGGCAACCCTGCTGCCCCTAAGGAGAAAAATCTAGACGCGCCCCTGCTTACCATGAGTGAGTGAAAGAGCAGACACATAAACGGCAATAATAAGAAGAGTTAGAGCCGTGGAAACTCAGATGAAGGAGCCTGACAGAGATTCAGAGGAAAACACCTGAAGAGCTTCAGAACGTGAAAGGTTAATGCATTGATCTGCAGCAGCAAAACAAAAGGAGAGCAGTAGGTTGAGTCATTCTGGGAGATCAGCGCTACGGTGAAGTCACGGATGTGATCAAACGTGTGCAGCTGCTGTCGGGGGGTGAAAACGGCTCCCCTCCATTTGTCGCTGTAGCATCCTGAGCACTGATCCTGCCAGAGATCCGTCACTAATCCACCGAGCATAAAGAGCGAGTCAGCAGGCGGCCGGGCTGCTGGGCGGGCAGCCGGCCTCTGAAGCTCGCCGTGAGGAGCGGCTGAGGCTCCCCGTCACTCAGCGACTGACTCAGCCCCCGCCGGGAGCCGTACGATCCTCTACATCAAACGCATCTCCGCTGCTTACACAAGCCATTCGCTGACAGCTTTCGCCGCTCGGCGGCCCTCCGGGGCATCGGACGCTTCCATCAGCGGCTCGGCGCCTAAAACTGCGGCCTGGCGTTTCTGCAGAGAGTCGACCAAACCTCAGGAGGAACGCCGGCCAATCCAGCCTAATCTACGCCGAGCCACAGATCCACGCTAATCGGTGTAGCTCACCCAAACGTCCCCATGGAGCCCACACACAATACCAGCTCAGCAGTTCACCAGGAACGACTCAGGCTGGGTTTATTAGCGCTGCCTCTGCATAATCACAGAATGACCTGATAATGGGGCTGCACAGTGGCGCAGTTGGTAGAGCTGTTGCCTTGCAGCAAGAAGGTTCTGGGTTCGATTCCCGGCCTGGGGTCTTTCTGCATGGAGTTTGCATGTTCTCCCTGTGTATGCGTGGGTTTTCTCCAGGTAACCTGAAGCCTTGCAGGTGGAGCTCCCCCTGGTTAAACCTCCAAGATTCCCTCATTTGGAGTCAGTCTACATTTTTAAAGCCGTCTGTTGAATAGATCTTCACTTTACTGCTACAAAAGATGACTTGATTCATTTATGCAAAAATTCACTTGTTCTATCAGCAGATAAATTAACTTAAAAATGTCTTGTATGTGGCTGCACAGTGGCGCAGTTGGTACAGCTGTTACCTTGCAGCAAGAAGGTTCTGGGTTCGATTCCCGGCCCCGGTCTTTCTGCATGGAGTTTGCATGTTCTCCCTGTGCATGGTGGGTTTTCTCCAGGTACTCCGGTTTCTTCCCACAGTCCAAAAACATGACTGTCAGGTTAATTGGTGTCTCTAAATTGCCCCTAGGCACCATGTGTGTGCATGGTTGTGTGTCCTGTGTGTCTCTGTGTTGCCCTGCGACAGACTGGCGACCTGTCCAGGGTGACCCCGCCTCTCACCCGAAACGTTGGCTGGAGAGGCACCAGCACCTCCTGACCCCACTGAGGGAAAAAGGGTGCAAGAAAATGGATGGATGGATGGACGTGATAATGCAGATGCTGGTAGGAACTAGTCTTGCTTCATTGCCGTCGTTCTCCCTGTGCATGTGTGGTTTTCTCTGGGTACACCCGCTTCCTGCCAAAATCCAAAAACACGATGGCGGGGTAAAACTGGCCACTAGCCTCTCCAAAGAACCCTGCAGGGATTTACTAAGTAGTGAAAATGGAAGTGACCGATTCCACAGGGAAACAACCAGAAGCAACTGGGAAGACGTGAAGCTGGGAACAGTGGGATCTGCCAATCAGGACCTATTATCCAAAATTCACACTGCACGTCTCTGTGCTTCCATTTGGGTCTCGACTGCCTTTAAATGAACCCAAACGCTTAAAACAAAACAAGAAGCCGTTTATTGGGAATACATTTTTTTTGTATCTGGAAAATGAACCGTTTCAAAAACCCTCTAAATGTTGAGTCGAATTCAACTGGCACTGCGCCGTTACCTAGCAACCCCAGCCAAGCCCAGCCCGTCACCTAGCAACAGGAGCAGACAACTGCTTTTACTGCTGTACAATGGCTGCTGGAAAAGAAAAATGATTTGTTGTTGCAGAAACCCTTTGGTGCAATCTTCTTGGTTGTGAAGGAGGCTCCACTTCTGCTTTTCAAAAATGTAAAGTTGGAAAATTGCGCATGCGTTTGGAGCCATTTTCACGTGTAAACGTTGAGTTAGTGGGCGTGGCCAGCAGAAGCTTATTTAAAGTGACAGGACGCCCTAAAACCTTCTGAACTGAGCAGACTAAATTCTCACCGTCTAAGAACGATTTTGTACAAAAATAAAAAAAAAATCCAATGTAACGTCTTGTAAATTGGGAGAAATCCTTTAAAACTGTAGTTACATTGGCTTCACTTAGAACATGAGGAAAATGTTTTGTTATAAGTGAAATAATCTTCAGTGAAACCAGTAATTTTCAATCAACATTAAGGAATTATTTAACTTAAAATAAGCTCCTACATTTTGATGAAAAATTTCTTTGTATTATTTCAAGTATCCTTAAATAATGACACTAAAAATTAGACCAAACTACTTGGTAACATTTTGCGTTTTTGCAGTGAAGCCTCTGCGTTGAGCTGAAACATCGATATTCCATCAGTCACCAGGTGAATCTACGTAAATCTGCCATGAGTAACTTTGAGCTTAGCTGTTCGTGTAAATAACAGCCTCTTGTTTCCTTTGGGCATCTTAAACGAAATGCAACGACTCCAACCATCAACATTTCAATACGCAACATGAATATTTCATGATTTGTTTTTCCGAGTCGTCTCAGCTTCAAACTATTCTGAGCGCCTCTCAGATCGGCTCCCTTGTCATAATTGCCACTCACTCTTTTACTCAGTGATGTGTTTAATGCTGATCATGCAGTTTTTGATCCTGTTATTTGTTCTTTGATCAAAGGAATAAAATAAATACACGGATGCCATCCTGTTTTCGGAGGCCGGTTTCTTAAATTCTGTCCCCGGAGACTTTAAAGGTGCCTTTAGATCCGTTCTTTCCCCTCAGGGGAAACAAACATCTGTGGTCTTCCTGAAAATACTGACCTGGAAATGAAAGTTATCTTTAGGAGGGAAATGTGTTTGGATGTATTCGAAGCAGGATCTTGAGCAAACTGTAGAAGGAGAAGCTGTTTATTCTAAAAAAATGTTTCAGATGTGTTGATGCTTCCTCCTCCGTCACGGCCGTGAAATCGTGTTTTCACGGCCGTGACGTTTATCCAAAGCTTCATCCATAACTAACCAGGAAGCAGCAGCCGTTTCTGACACGCTTAAAGCATGAGTTTGGCTTCGTTTTCTTCTTTTTACAGTTAAAAATGCGAGCGAACACATTTTTACTGCCACTTCTTTTCTTTTACATAATGCAGGATTTATCCATAGCTACTCGTTTAACTCAGTGAGATCATTTAAACAGCATGTTTCATGTCTTTTCAGGGTCAAACCTCCTGGTTAAATCAGAATATTAATCATTTTAAGGCCAGTGAAGGACAACAATTTTGGGTTTACACATATGTAAAAGCCAATCCTAAGTAAAAACAAAGCATATTAGACCAAGATCACAGTTACGAAACACAATTTGGTTTCTTTTTTACATCATAACATTATTGCCAAAACAATTCATGTGATTATTAAAACGACTGTCATCCAATTTTGTAATCGATTAATTATTAGCTGGAGCAAACAGGCTCTAAAAAAGGCCATTTTCAGAAAGAGCAACAAGAAATTTGGGTCTAGTTTGTAGTAGAAATATCTTACTACACTTGAAATAAGACAAATTTGACCTATAAATAACTTTTTATCAAAAAATACGAGCTTGTTTTAGGTACAAATTTACATAATAGTTATGAAAAATTCATTCATCCATTGGCAGATTATTTTACTTGCAACATGGGAAAAATGTCTTCTGCTGTGAAAGTGAAGCACAAGCAGCTGAAAATGTAACAAACGGACATTTTGGTCCCCAATCAAAGAGAATCGATTTGATTTTCAGGAGTTTATTAACAATCTGCTGCACCAACCAGAAACACCAAACCTTAAGTTTTTCTGGTCCTGTGAAAATCTTAGAAAACCTGAAATAAGAAAAAAATAACTTAAAAGTAACTTCCTGATCAATGTTCAGGAGCTTGATGTAAGTAAGTAATTCCTTAATATTGATGAAAAAGTTCCAGTTCCACTGGCGCGGTTACCTAGCAACACCAGCCAAGCCGAGCCCGTTGCCTAGCAACCCAGTTCTACTTCCACCTGCAGATTATAGGAAAAATGTCTCGTTGTTAGTGAAATAATCTGTACTTTTTTGTTAATATTAAAAAAAATATTTACCTTAAACAAACCTCTATATCGTCCTAAAACATTTGGTTTTAAGTTTGTTTCGTTTTATCTCAAGTATAATAAAATATTTGCACTAAAAACTAGACCAACAATGTTTGGTTACTTGGTAAGATTTTTATGTTTTTGCAGTGTTGTGGATCAATTTACCTCTTTAGCATTAGCTTTGGCTAAATACCAGGTGGGTTTAGCGCTTTAACGCTAGCGGTGCTAATGTTTGGGATTAGTGCTTTTGGGATAGCGCAACTAGCTTTTTAGCTAGCGGTGCCCACAAATGCTTCTCTATATGCAAAAACAAAAGAAAATAAATTCTGAAAATACATTTATATATTGCTCTTTATTTGAAGTGAACTAAGATATTTGCAAACTTGGGAGGATTAATTGTTTTTGCAGTGAAACTCGGTGTGAGCAGGTTTGACGGGGGTTACCTGTGTCCAGCTGCCTGTTGTGGCCCCTCACCAGGTAGCTGAACTCCTGGCACTGTTTGCTCTGGCTGTAAACCCTCTGGGAGTTGAAGCACAGCTCCTCCAAAAGCGTCAGCGCCTTCTTACACAGGTCTTCGTCCCAGTCCCCCGACATGCTCCAATCCGCATCGCACTCCCACCGCAGCAGTCAGCCGATGACAGCGCCGCCCTCGCCGCCCTCACCGATCGGACGGCCTCCTGCAGAAGCACAGCGCCGGCCCGTCCACCTTCTTTCACGAGGAGTCAACTGGAAAAGACGACGCAGGAAGAACAGCAGCGGCTCGGCGGGGCGGGAGGGGGTCCTGGTCCAGGCTGCGATGCCCTGAAAGACACGGAAAATCAAACGTCTGGCTCACTTCATCTTAACTTTAAAATGCAAAAACAGCAAATCTTACAAACTATTTTTGGTTTAGTTTCCAGTGCAAATATGTTGGTATACTGGAAAATAAGACAAACCAACATAAAAGCAACTTTTCAGCTTATAAGAAGGCCCCTAAAGTGCTTTTAGTTACATTATTAAAACTTTTTCAAGTAATGAGTGACATAAATTATGTTTTTAATGCTGAAAATACACTAAATCGTTTTCAGTTTTGTTAAATCCAAACGTAAAACGTTTCCTTTCTTGCAGCCAATGATAACACAAGAAACCCTTTGAACTTCCTCACAAAAATTATATTTTCTTTGTTTAATCAAAATATGTCAGTCATGCTTAGTTTATTGCTCAGCAGGAAAACAAATTTCTCAATAGAAACCTTTTTATTTTATTTTATTTTTTAGTTGATTTTGGCCTTTTCTGGTTAGAAAAGGTTTTGACATCCCCATCATAAAGCAATCAAATCAAAATTAAGTTATTTACTTAAAACAAGTTTTTATATCTTGCTGAAAAGTTACTTGTAAGTCAGTTTTGTGTCATTTTAACACGATTCACTCTGCAGACTAAACACTAACGTGTGTTTTCTGTCTCCACCAGAACAATAACAGCTGCCAATTTCTGCAAATGCTGGCAGAAAATTAACATTTGCTTCTCCACAGACGTGGTGAAAATAAAATACAACCTCTTCAAATTCTAATGTTTTAAATCTCAGGGCAAAATAAAAAGGGTCTGGTATTTACCAAGATGTTAAATTAATTAAATCCTACCTCAAGCGTGCAAAACAGAGCGCAACAGATTTCATTATTTATTAAAGATGAAGCCAAAATGAGGAAGCTATTTATGATTTAACAGCGTTTAGACCCACCTGTAGCAGCAATTGCTCCCAGTAGTTCAGACTTTATTAGCCCCTCACATCATCGTGGAGGAATTTAAATTGTTTGTCGCATTCTGGACAGATTTGAGTCTAAAATACCGAAAGTTTGTGCAAACCAAAGTCACCCAGTCTTTTTAATTTAGACTGAAGAGACTTTTAGAAAAGTCTGATTGACTTCCTGAAGAGCAACAGCTCAGGTTTGTGTGCAACAACAAATTTGATGCTATCAACATGTTATTGACACAAATACTGCAAACACAAAATCGTTAGAAGAAATAAAACCAAGGATAAAAGAACCGTGTAGGATTTTATTTTACCTTTAAAGAAGCAGTTCTGAGCTCCGCTAGCTAAAAAGCTAGTTGTGCTATTCCTAAAGCACCGACCGTAACCATTAGCTCTGCTAACGCTAAAGTGCTGTACCTACATGGTACTTAGCAGAAGCTAATGCTAAAGCGCTAAATTGATCCCACAACACTGCAAAAACACAAAATCTTAAGTATTTTTGGTCTAGTTTCTAGTTGAAATATCTTAGTACAATTAAAATAATTCAAAACTAACAAAAAATAAACTTTTTAGCAAATATCGGAGCTGATTTTAAGCCAATAATTCCTCAATATTGATGAAAATAACCAATCAGTGGAACAAGACATTTTTATGGGAAAATGTCTTGTTTCACTGGCAGGTTGTGTCACTTCCAACTAGAACTTTTTCATTAATATTGAGGAATTATTGACTAAAAAAAAGCTCCTATATCACGCAGAAAAGTTTTTTTTACATTATTTTTGTCTTATTTAAAGTGTACAGAGATATTTAAAAACTAGACCAAAAATAGTTGGTATAATTGTGTGCATTGTGTGTGTAGCATTAGCTTCTGCTAAATACCATGTTAGTGTAGCACTTTAGCGTTAGCAGAGCTAATAGTTACGATTAATGGGAATAGTGCAACTAGCTTTGTGTTAGCGGGACTCACAAATCTCCAAATATATTCAGAAACCATTTTTTATCCTTTATTTTGTTTCCTCTAATGGTTATATATTCATACTTTATATCTGTGAGCTGCGAACGCTTGAAGTCGAAGTCAAATTCTCCATCTGTTCACCCAATCTTGTTCACTGAAGCCGATTCTGAAATCCAGTGGAAGTAGCAAGGGTGTACTTAGTTTTTCCACACAAACCTTTTCAGTTATTTCTTCTTCTTTATAAATAATTATTGTTTTTGAATCTGCAGCGTGTTTCTGTAAATTCACAGTTGATTAAAAGAATCACAGACCAAGAGGTGGATTTGAAATAGGGGTGTACTTTCTTTTTATCACTGATTGTACAAAAATATGTTCAGAAAATTTGGTTTTCTGTTTTTGCTTCCTAAATATCAGCATTAACTATTTATATTTTTACCTTATTTGAAGCCAGGTTATTGAATCAACGGTTTGCCCGCCTAATTTCACAGAACCATGTTGGCAATTATCTCCTGTGGTTTCAGTGTCGATGTCTAAAACTGACCAGTAGTTTTCTGTAATTACACAGCAATTTACACAATTACAGGTTTTCTTAAGCTGCGTCTCTGAAACACGTGGTGGAGTCACACAGAGCGAGTAAAATAAGTAATTTGTGTTTATTTCCTTGTTTAAAGGGGTCCTAGTTTGCAGAATCCACATTTTCCACGCTTTTGTACGTTTGGGTCTGATCTGCTCCAAGGAACAGTCCAAACACTTAAAAAAAAACACTGAATAGTTTTTTGGTAATAAGTCAATTATTTCTGATGTTTGAAAAATGAGGCATTTCAAAAACCTCCCAACTTTTACGTCAAATTCCACGGCCATTGGGTCGTTACCTAGCAACCCCGGCTGAGTCCAGGCCCGTTACCTGGCAACCTACGTTCCAGAATATTTGGTGAGCCGGTTTTAATGCTGTACAATGGTTGCTGGAAAAGAAAAGTGTTTTCCTCTTGACTTGCTAATCAGAAACCACTTGTTGCTTTCTTATTGGTTGCGCAGGAGGCTCCACTTCTGCTTTTCAAAGATCTTTTTGCAGCCATTTTCACTGTGAGTTTAAACATTTATTTTGGGGGCGTGGCCAACAGTGGCGCGATTTGGATTTAAAGTGACAGGACGCCCTAAACTAAACTAAAATCTCTAAACATGATCATGTTTTGAATAGGCCACATATCTATCCTAACCAGTTCAATGAAGCGTTTTAGACCACCTTTAAAACAACCAGATGAATTTTATCATTTGATAAATTAAAAATATATATATATATTTTAGATTCAATTGGAAAAGAAAAGCACAAATAAAGCCTCACCTTCTTCTGGACTCAACTCTTGGTGTTGCTCATGCTGAATTTGGAAGGGAGGTTTGTGCAAAAGTTTCTTCGACAGAGGAAAACAAATTTATCTGTCGTGTGAATTCATAACCATCGTTCTTCGCCGAGAGGTGTGAACAGAGCAGGCGTGTTTTAGCTCCAGCAGGACCGGGCGGCATGCATCAGTGAAGTCCGTCTCTTCCACCAATCCACCTGGACAGGAGGCCGACTTCTCAACGTCTGGCTGAAAAGCCTCCAAATCACCTGCAAGGTAAAGCAAACCAACCAATCAGCAAGAAGCAGAGAAAACAAACAACAAACTCATGAAGTCTGGCTCTTTTCTGTCCTCTCATCCAACAGACGCTGGCTTTTAGTTCATGGTCTTCATTTTTTGGTCCCATTCTGTCAAAATAAAAACAGGTCAACACTAAAACGTTTCTCTTTCCCAGAGTCAAACAACAACTTTAAAGTTTGTGCAAAAGGCCTGAGTCATTCCTCGTTTATTTCTACTTTGCTGCCATGCTGCTAAGTTATCATGTTTTGAGGCTTTGGTTCTTAACCTGGTTGGATCGAACCCCAGAGGTTCGGTGAGTCGGTCTCAGGGGTTCGGTGGAGCCTCTGCCACGGAGGTAAAGACACACCTGTGTAAAGTCGTGACGACGCCCCGCTTTGCTATCACTTACTGCAGAGGATCACGTTACATTGCTTAGCCAATCAGTGGATCACGTTACATTGCTTAGCCAATTAGAGGATCACGTTACATTGCTGAGCCAATCAGAGGATCAGGTTACATTGCTGAGCCAATCAGAGGATCAGGTTACATTGCTTAGCCAATCAGAGGATCAGGTTACATTGCTTAGCCAATCAGAGGATCAGGTTACATTGCTTAGCCAATCAGAGGATCAGGTTACATTGCTTAGCCAATCAGAGGATCAGGTTACATTGCTTAGCCAATCAGAGGATCAGGTTACATTGCTTAGCCAATCAGAGGATCAGGTTACATTGCTGAGCCAATCAGAGGATCAGGTTACATTGCTGAGCCAATCAGAGGATCAGGTTACATTGCTGAGCCAATCAGAGGATCAGGTTACATTGCTGAGCCAATCAGAGGATCAGGTTACATTGCTGAGCCAATCAGAGAATCAGGTTACATTGCTGAGCCAATCAGAGGATCAGGTTACATTGCTGAGCCAATCAGAGAATCAGGTTACATTGCTGAGCCAATCAGAGGATCAGGTTACATTGCTGAGCCAATCAGAGAATCAGGTTACATTGCTGAGCCAATCAGAGCTGTGGAGGAGCCCTGATTGAAGGAGCTCCACTCTCAGCATGGATTTGAACTTGTGTCTTTAGTTACTTCAGCAAAGCTCACAGTTTTTACCAAATTCTGTAGCTTTCGGTGAACTTCTAAATCTGCTCCTTAGTGCATCTTTTCGGGGTTGCTACTGCCTCTAGTGGCGTGGGGGTGGTAACACAACTAATATAATTACATTACTAAATCAGAATACCGCAAAGTCTATTAATTTTTCATTCTCTTAGGAATGTAGAGCTAATTAAATGATCTAAAGACCTTAAAGTGGTTCCAGTTTCTCTCGATGCCCAACCTGTTGAAACTGTGGCAGATTTTAAATAACTTGGGTCGTTCCTGGACAGTCAGCTCAACTTTGCTGAAAACACTGACTATAATTTGAAGAACTGTTCTCAGAGACTCTACCTTTAAGAAGACTTGGTGATCTTGAGGTGACCCAACTAGACTCTAGTTGGGTCACCCCTATGTCTTGAATTTGGGTTAAAAAAAATCATATTTATCACTACAGAAGGGTTCAGTGAATACACATATGGAACTGGTGGGTTCGGAACCTCAAAAAAGGTTAAGAACCACTGATTTAAGGTCATCTTAATCAGCAGATCTACAGGCTTTACTTTCAAACTGGTCAGCCTTTTTTATTCATTTCTAGTTTTTTCCTTAACTTATTGGGTTAAAACAAACTCCTACATCCTGATGAAAAGCTATTTTTTTCTAATTCAGGTGTAATAAGATATTTGCACTAGAAACCAGACCAAAAACACTTGGTAAGATTTTCTGTTTTTGCAGTGTATAAATATTCTGAGAGGCAGAATCTTGAGTTTTATTAGCTTTAAGCCAAAATCATGAAGGTGAGCAGGAAAAAATGCCTGAAATATGGCACTCTGTGTGTAATGAATCTATATAATATATGTATTAAAAAAATGAGTGTTGTTCTGAGACGTTAGCAGCGTCCTGCAAGCCCAGCGGGTGCGAGCGGAAACGTGAACAAGCTGAAAAATAAATCAGTGGTAAAACACAGCGTCCATGATGAGAAGTCAGCTCAGTTCCCCACTCAGCTGTTTCGTCCTTGTAAAGACCAATTTCTCAAGCGAGGTGACGTGTCAAACAGGAGCAGGACTATTGATCATCTGATGTATGTTGTTCTGTGAGATGTCAGCGTCAGCCGAGTGGCACCTCCCTGGCAAAGTGGTCCTCCAGTGTCCATCTGTCTCCCGTCTATCAATCAGTCACCGCATTACGCAAAGACATATTTCACTCTCCGAACATCGTCTGAAACAAGAAGTGCTTCCACTCAATCTCCACTTTCCCGTTTGGTCAAGTCTAGTCCATTTTAGCTGTCCATCTGGTGCAAAAGTATTATAGACGAAAGAATCACACACAGAAAAACACCAAATATCCTATAAGAAAATAAAGGGGGAAAAAAACAGTATGTAAATGTATTTGCAGAATTTATTTCCTTTTGTTTTTACAGAAACATTTGTTGGCACCTCTAGCTAAAAAGCTAGTTGCGCTACCCAAAAATCTCTAATCCCTAACATTTGTTCGGCTAACGTTAAAGTACAATACCCGCCTGGTATTTAGCTGATGCTAATGATAAAGAGGTAAATTGGTCCAGAACACTGCAAAACACAAAATCTTACCAGGTATTTTTGGTCTAGTTTTTAGTGCAAATATCTTAGTACACTTGAAATAAGACAAAACGTAAAAGTAATGTTTAGGAAGATATAGAGGCTAAAGTAAATATTTCATGATAAAATGAAATATTATGGGAAATAAATATTGTGAAAGAATCTGCCAGTGGAACTAGAACTGGGTTGCTAGGCGACGGGCGAGGCTTGGCTGGGGTTGCTAGGTAACAGCGGCAGTTGAATTCTTACAAGTAACTTGTTTTAAGCCAGTAATTCTTGATATTGAGCGGAAAGAACTGGTTGTTAAATAATCAGCCATTGGAACAAAATATTTTAACTTATAATATGGGGGAAAAAAATGTCTTCCTCTGGCTGATGATTTCACTCATAACTAGAACTTTTTCATCGATATTAAAGAGATATTTACTTAAAATAAGCTCATATTTGTTGTTGAAAAGTTAGTTTTGTCTTATTTCAAGTGAACTAAGATTTGTCTTAAAAAGTAGACTAAAAATACTTGGTAAGATTTGGTGTTTTTGCAGTGCAGCATCCATGCCAGAACAAGTTCTCCTTTTCCATTAGGAAAGCAAATTTGTTTGAGTGACTTAAAGCCGAAGATATCTCAATCCGAAGAATGGGCGTCTGGCAGAGAATCTGGCTGCATCCAATGCCAGCTGGAGCATCAAGACGGAGATGCAGGAAGAAAAAGACAGAAAGATGAGAAAATCTGACTGAAAAGCTGGTGGCGGAGAAATCTACAAATCATTCCGGTTTGGAGACCACCGATACCAGAAACACATGTTCCTCCAGTGGATATCAGAAGAACAGTAAAGCTGCCACAGCCTCTCCATTGACTGCTGGGATCAATACTCCCGGGGAATAAATACGCCACATCACGGAGCAGCAAGGTCACCGTCCGGCTGAGCGGCGGAGACAGGACGGCGTGCAAGGTCACCGCCTCGTCGGGCTGCGAAGGCAGGAGAATCAACCACAGCCAGTCGCACGGCGGCGAACAAGATGAGATCAGTGTCCAATCAGATCAAGAGCTAAATCTGGATAGATAAAAAGTAAAAAAAAAAAAAAAAAAAGGGAGCACTCAGACCGGATAAAAGCAGCAGAAAGCTGCTTGTGGAGAGATGCATAGCCGAGCCTCCTTTTCCTTTGCGTTACTTCTCAAAAGTATTACATTCCCTTGCAATCAAATTGCAAATTCACCCTGGTCTATTATGCTTACATTCACATTGATAACAAATATCAAATTAAAGGGGAGCCATGATGTAGAATTCAAACCTTGCATGCTTTTGTACTTTCATTTGGTTTCAACTGCTTCTATTATCACCCCAAGCATTTTTTAAAAATATATATATATATTTTTGGCAATACGTCAATGTTTTTTGGTGTCTGAAAAATTAACCATTTCAAAATCTTTCTGAATGTAACGTCACAAATTAGCAGTTCCTCCCCTAGCAACCCCAGAGAAGCACAGCCCATTACCTAGCAATCCCACCAGAGTTCCGCCCGTTACCTAGCAACCCATGCTGAGTTCCAACACATTTGGTCAGCTGGTGTTTTACCCCTGTATGCGCTGTACAATGGCTGCTGGACAAGACAAGCGCTTTGTTGTTGACCTATCATCCAGAAACCACTTGCTGCATTCTTGTTGGTTGAGCAGGAGGCTCCACTAATGCTGTTCAGAAATGTACAGTTGTATAAGTTTTGAGCCATTTTCACGTGCGAGTGTAAAAGTTGAATTGAAATCCAAGCAAGCAGCAGATTATTTGGATTGAAAGCAACAGCAGCTCATTCTGAAATGACCTCAAAGTAGGTAGAACTCAGCAGACTAAAATCTCAATGTCTAAGAATAATTTAGTGGAAAATATGTAGCAGTAATTTAGCCAAAACTGTAAAAAAATAATATATACATTTTGCATTTAAGAATAAAAAACACCTTTGTCTATAAATATGTTCTAACCAGAACTCCTCAAGTATCAGTTTTAGCTTCGGTTCAAATTCTGTAAGACAAATTTCTTAAGCACATTTTGCTATCCAATTACTTATTAGTTAGTCCAAAAAATAATTAACAGATCAGCTCTACACTGTATTTATGCTAAGTCAAGCAAAAAGAGCTGAGCTTTTCACGTGCTGATGTCAGAAATATTTATTTTAGATGCAGATGGACCCTTTCCCTAAAGGAATGCCATGTTATTGCATTTTAGGCAATAAAAAGTTATTTTTATTAAAAAGGAATTAAATTGTTTGCATCTTTTAGTAAACTTCTAATGTTGCAATTGGTCAATTCTGCAGATTTTTCATGTAAGGCTTCTTCCAATTAATCACCAGATTGATTGATTAATCGCCAGATTAACTAAAATAACTGTTAGCTGCAGCCTTATCTGTAATGTCTAAACTCAAGGATGCATCAGGTAGAAGGGGGCTGCAAGTTCAACCCTCCACAGATGTCCTTGAGCGAGACGCCGCCCCCCCCGCCGCTCCAGTTAAATCTCCCAAGATGGGAGCTTCAGTTCAATGACTCATTTTTAAAGCTGAGTGCTGCCATTACATCCAACCTTCCTGGTGATGAAGCAGATGAAACATTTGTGTCTGCATCTCCTTCTGATGAGGGGATCGTTCCCGCGCTCGCAAAGAAGGGACAACGATTCTCCGGAGTCTTATTGCCGAGGCGCTCGCTAATGAATATATATCCAGTATTGAACTTGCTCCTTCAACTGTCTTTTCACACAGTAGATCCAGACAGTTTTTTTCTTTATCGACCTGCAGATGTGATATAAATGTCAGAAGGCAGGTTTGTTAAGACACAAGGATCCACATTGTACTCGGAGAGGAAGAGTTATTTTGAATTTGAGTGATTGCCATCTATGACATCCAGAAGCTCAGCGAACATTTTATCGGTTTCTGGGCTTTAAGGCGTCATGAAGTGACAGATTCGCCTTCAGGTTTCCGTTTTATCCAACGACTCAGAGCAAAATTTCATTGGACGGACATGGAAAGACAATGTTCTCTGCCTGAATGCTTTAAAAATGTCCCTATAAAGATGCATAAATGTGGTTGAAAAGCGGAAAACAACCTAACAGACCAAAAAGAGTAACATTTTTAGGGGTTTCAGGGCGAACGATTATTAATAGACGCAAAATAAACATCAAGCCTGAAAACATAAAACTGTACTCAATGTGTGGGATAAACTCGAACATAACCTCTGCTACGTTGGCTAGCGGAGCTGTTGTCAGCCGGTTGCAGTGAAGCCGACACAGAGAGCGAAGGAAAAGGGAATAATCTGAGTAGTTTTGAGTTGTTCTCCACCTGTTTTTCTGCGTTATTTTCCCTTTGCTGTGGTGCAAAGCAGGCGATGAAACTTCTAAAAGTTCAATAAACGTTAGGATAAAATATTTCAGTTCAATTAATTGTACAATAAAATTTGGCACCTGTGGTTTAAGGTCTTGTCAAAGTGAAACAGCCATAAAAAGATGTCCAAACAATGGAGAAAAGGGCTCATTTCGGATCTTTTTACACATTAAAAAAAACATTTTTTGATCCATTTCTATATGTGGAGCTGAACTGTATTTGTTTTCAAACCATGTGCAGTCTGAGCGGTCATGTTGCATTTAATCCGACTTTTGCGTCATCGATGTGAGACACGCATCATCTTTCTGCACCAGAAGAAGCTGACCAGACGTAAACAGCGGCTGAGAAAAATGATAATTCTGGAGTTCGATCGTCACCAAAGTCTGTAGGGAAGAGAAGAGCCTCACATCCAAACAGACGTCTCTGCAGACGCTGCTGTTAGTTGTGCTTTAGTTTTGTCAGCTTCCTTCGTGTTGCTATGACGTCGTCACGGTACGATCAGCGGCTATTCCTGAATGAACTTTAAAATCGATCCATTAACGGCTCCATCCATTATTACTCCCAGAAGCAATGCTTTGTTGTTGTTGACGTCACTTTGGGGATGTGAACTGTTCATGCAGAATCTGATCGAGGCTCCACTGGATGTGAGTGAATAATTATGCAAAAAATATAGGATTTCAGCAAATAAATCAGAATTGACATGATGTGTATATTTCCGAAAGTCTTCTCATGAACTCAGCAAATAAAATCTTATTTGTGCTGCTATATTCTCTTTAAACTCAGTCATTTTTTTGGCAAGAAGCTCTTCTAGAGTTTGTAAAATGAGCCGCTGGCGTCCATCATTACGTCAGTAAACGGTGCGCTGCTGTGTGACGTTAACGTTCCTCTTTGTGTTGCTTTGGGGACGTAAACGTTCACACAGAAATCTCATTGTGGTTTTTAATAATGTAATATTTAGCCAGTTGGACTGAAGCTCATGGCAGCAGATGCTCTGACCTGATATCTTAATTGCAATATTTATTAATCTCAGTTTTCTAAATTTTACGGTCACATTGCACCACAAGGCTGAAAACTAAGAGCATTTCTGCAGATTAAAAACTCTGAATCTGTATTTTTAAGGTTGGATTTGCTCACCTACTGGTCTTCTGATCTTGCTTTCTTCACACTGAAAGCACTCAGGTCTTAATTCTGGGTCAAACAACGGTTATCAATTAATTTTTAATTCCACTCCCATGGTTTCATATTTTTATTTGCTGCATATTCAAATCGTCGTCTTATTAACCTGAGCTCTCTTTATTAAACCCAGACCGATGGGAATTACTGTTTATTGCTAAAACGTCAAACTATTTTTACAGGGGAGAAAAAAAACACCTACATAATTATGAAACTGAAACAGCCAGATGCTTTTCTGTGTCAGAGCACAATGCTTTCCGTCGACAAAAGGAAGCTAATCCGTTGGTTTTGCTTAATAGGATGTTTCATGCAGATCTCAGTGAGCGTGCTCTGAGGTCCTCCCATCAGCGGCTGCGCTACTTCCTTTGTTTTCATCTCTACCTGGAAGTCATCTTTAATTGAAGCTCTTGTTTTCATTGCCGCTCTTTGTTTTCTGTTTTAAATCTGTTCAATTTCACACGCCCCCATGTTAGCACCTTAATGACAGCTTTGGCGTTAACTGTATTTCCTGTAAAAACGTGTCATTTCCAGTCTGCTGCACTGTACCGACTGGCAGCTTGGCCCAGTGGCCTCTTCCTCTCTGGTCGTGACTTTCATGCCGTCTGCCTTTTGCTGCCACCCTGCTGGCCTCGCATCATGAGGCGAACCACCTCCAGTCCATGTACTCGCGTACCCTCGGATCGCCCGCCATTCCTCAGACATATCTTGGACTCACAGGGGTCGTGACCCTTCCCTGCCAGGGCTGACGTATTCTCGTTTTTCGCCTTGCATCACTTCCTTTCCGAGGCCACGGCGGTGCCTGGCCGAGACAATGCGATCATCGCTCCTCTGGCCGCTCAGCCGTGACAGATTGATGCGCTGGGGTAAACAGATAGGGCTGCTACAACACAGCGTTTTGGTTACTCCAGTGGAGCGGTGCCGCGTTTCGCAGGGACAAGAGACGGCGCCGCATGAGGGCTGAGACTGAGCGTGGGGATATTAATGCCTATTGACTCGAAGGTAATAGCTTTGCCGAGCCTCAGCCTCGAGGTTGCTCCAATTTAGTCTGCCCTATAATAAGACCTGGACACCTTCGCAGCATCAGAAACTATCTCCTCGTGATCATATATCACAATAAACATGCAATCGAACAACCCAGCTCATCCAAAGGAGACTGTCGCCTTTTATCTCCAACCATTTCTGCCCCACATTTCTAAATGTTGCTGCTGAGGCTTTCACAGCTTCCCACTCTAAGCTTGTTGGAGCTGCAAGTGTCTAAATTATCCATAACATGAGGCGGGAAGGAGAGAACAAGTGACCAGGCAGGAACCCTGGGATACTGCCGATGCTCTTTCCTCTTTCCTCACAGCAAACAGAGCTGCAGAGCAGGCAGGGAGTGTGATGTGTCCGAGTTCAGATTTTTGGGTGTTTTTACACCTGGTAGTCTGGTAGACTTGGTTTTATTGGGGACCAAAGCTACAACATGTGTTACATTTTCAGCTGGTGTTGTTCACTTTAACATTACACTGTCAAAAGAGCCAAACCCTATGGAAAACCTGTTTCCCCCCTTCGCCTGTGGGGGCGCTGCACCAGCAAATACTGAAGGAAACGACACAAAACCCTCTGAAGAAGACATGAACCAACTTCCTTACTCACAAAAGGTAAAAAAAATGGATTAGCATCAGATTTTAGCGGTTGTAGGATTTCTCTTTTGTCTTTGGCAAATGACCAAGAGCCATTTCACCTGCAAATTAAAGATTTGCACCTTTGTTTTGGTTGAATTTACCCAGAAAACCCTGCGGTATAGTCTGCTTCCTCCGGTCCGCTTGGCGTTCACAAATATATTCAAACTGCACCAGAGTTCACTTCAACTGAACCGAGACTTGCTTTTTTATAAGTTGGCCAAAGTCAATTTATTCAGTGTTTGATTACATCATTCACATTTCCCCAATCGAACCAGACTTTCTCGTCAAACAAACAATTGGAATAAAGCGGACTGAACGGGGCTAGTGTGAATACAGCCTTAGACTACTTTTCTTTATCCGATTATTTTTACCAGAGTTCACTACAATCAAACCGAGACCCAGGCACACAATCAATGTTTAAACAGCTTTGTAAAGAACGTAAAAACTATGTGAATAACAAGGCTTTGGTGACTGGCACAGAAAGTACATGTAGAAACAAACACGCAGGCTGCATGTCCGTCTTAGCTATTAGCTAAGACGGACATGTTAGCTAAGCTAATTTTGCTAGTTCGGCAGTAAGTACTACAGTAAATATCACTGGTATTTATCTTAGTATTACAGAGGTGGGTAGAGTACTCAAAAATTGTCGAGAAATAGCTTTGACGTACTTAATATTGTTTAGAAGTTAGATCAGAATGAGGCGAGAGCTAGTTCTAATATGCGACTTGTTTGTAGTTGTCATAGCAACTCCATAGCAACCGCTACGACCGTTAGTAACGGTACCTTCCAAGATGGCTGTCAGAGCGTGAGACCCGTTCAGCAGGCTAGCAAAGATCGTCAAAAAAAGCTAAAAACTCCTGGATGGAAGCTGCAGAGTTGTTCTCCCTGGAAGATGCTGTCTGCAGAAAGGTGTGGCGCTTTCATTTCATTTTTTAAAAGCAAAACGGAAGATGTAGGGACGGAGTGGGGAGGTAAGATGTGTCCCCAGGTGGGCTGTGCCGTGTGTGAAAGGTGTGTGCAAACACGAGCGTCCCGAAACCACGTGACCGCGCGTCGACTGTTCCGCTTCGGATGAAGTATGTTGGGTCGAACCTGATGATATGTAGGAGAAGTAAAGCATTAGTTTAAATCAGGAACGTATCTAACAACATGCGGGACACCTCTGATTGGTTTGGCACCTGGTGGAAAAAAAAAAAAAAAAAAAAAAAGGTCATAAAGCAACACGGAGCGCCTCCACACACACACACACACACACACACACACACACACACACACACACACACCCTTGATTTTTCAGCTGCAGCTTTAAGAGTCTGTGGGACAGTTATTTTTTTAAATATGATCCTCCTCGGCGGAGGAACTCCAGCTTTGAAGGTGATGGAGGGGGAGTCGGGTGGAGGCCGTGGGGGTGTGGGATTACGCACGTCTTACGCACGTCAACCTGTCTTCTGTGTGTGTATTTTCTGCGCACCCCGCCGTCTGTACATCCTATATATCCCGTAGAATTTTTTTTATAATAATAAGTGAAATCATTGCAAGAAGCGAGGATATTAGATAAAAAGAATTAGAAGAAAAAACACTGCAGGCGGATAGTAGATACCTGGCGTGTAAATGTAGAGTCAGAATGCAACATGGATGCACAAATAATAGGCTAAACATTAAATATTGATGGAAAACAGCCACATGCGGCTGGATCCGGGGCTCCCGTTGAGCAGTGCGGGGGATGCAGGAATCAAAGGAGCGTCGCTGAAACCAGAGCCGCGGATGTTTTACAGGAGCGACCGAAAAGCGAACATCTTCCCCTTCCTTACCTTTCTGCGTCGCAGGAACCGCTGGGCTCCTCCTGCTGCTCGTCCTCCGCTCTCTCTCCTCCGCCGTTTTCACTCAGATGCGTCGCTCGTAAAGGGGCATTCCGCACCTATCCATCTGTCCGTGCAGGAACCGGTGAAGGCAGACTGAGAGGGAAGAAATGAACAATATGATCCCTGTCTCCCCTCCCCTCTTTTACCTCTCGGTTTCCCCTCTTCTTCTCTTATATTTCCATCCCCTCCTTGTGTTTTTTTTCCTCCTGTCCCCTCCCTCTCACTCTCCCTCGTTTGCTCGCTCGCTGCCTCTCCTCCTTTTCCTCCCTGTGCTCTGAATACTAATATTCCGTCTCTCCTCTCTCTGCCTGTACTAAAGACATACTGATGTATGTGGGGCGTGTATAGGAGGAGAGAGAGGCGGTTTGTGAGTGCTGCTGTGTGTTTTTTAGTGGGAAATTTTCCTCTGGATCTCGTCCTGGATCTTGTTTGGTCCTATTAGAGCCGTGATTAGATAATAATCCTCCTGCAGATGCCCCTGGAGGGGTGATGGTGGGTGTGTTGCAGGTAAAAAAATGTTGTGTGGGATGAGAAGAGCAGGATGAGGAGGGGATGGTGGGTCACTGTTTGTTCGGCTGGCAGCCAGAAAAAGACACGGATCTGTGCTTGTTTGTGTCAGTGCTGGTGGGAAACCTCAACGAGACGAGAGGCTGAGGTCTAGTTAGGAGAAGACAGGGGCTTATTGGAGTCATGATTTGATCATGTTCTCCTGGAGGCCATGAGGAAGCAGAGAGGGGGACATAAAGATGCTCCTGTGTTTTATGGAAACATCACCGGCTGCTCTGGTGAAGCAAAGCAGGTCAGAGAAATGCATCAGTCTTTGGTTAAAAAAGCCTTAAAAAGTTTAGAATCCCTTGACTTTTGACCTGCCTGAATGAATGAATACAAAATGCAGTTTTGATATGATTTTATTTATTAGGGGAAAAAATGTTATCCAAAGCAGCACAAGTCAGTTTGATCATGATTTACCTCTGATTACCAAACTTTGGAAAGTTGAAGTCTGTTACAGATTTTAGCAGCTTTTGTCTTCAGTAGAAGACTAAGTTTCATTTCTCCCACTGTTTTGTTTTGGGTTTATTTACCCAGAATGCCCTGGTCTGTAGTTCACTTCCTGTTTTTGGAGTGTGTATACATTTGAACCGCACCAGAGTTCATTTCAACCGAACCAAGACTGAGGTTTGTAGGCAAACCAGAGTTTGATTCTTTGGTCAGTTATGTATTCATATCTCCTCAAATGAACCAGACTTTCTAGACAAGCTAAAGCGGACCAAACAAAGTCCATCGACGTGAACTCTGGCGCGGTTCGGATGCAAACGTGAACGCCAAGCAAACCGGACACCGGTCCAAAAGCAGGACGTGGACTACAGCGCAGGGAATTCTGGGTAAATAAAACCAAAGCAAATGCACTAGCGTAGCGCTACCAGGTGAAACGGCTCGTGGTCTTTTACTAAAGACAAAAGAGAAATCCTTCAACTGCTAAAACCTGACGCCACTCCGCTTTTGTTTACATTTTCTGAATAAGGAAGTTGTGCTCCATGTCTTCTTTAGAGGTTTTTGTGTCGGTTCCTTCAGTGGTTCTTTGTGCAGCGCCCCCACTGGTGAGGAGGGGAACAGGTTTTTCAAAGGGTTTGAATTGTTTGAAAGACAAAAGCTGAAAATGTAACAAATATTGCGATTTTGTTCCCACTAACAGCTGTGAAAACACCCCAATTTATTCTGCTGAAAGATTTTGGCGGCAAAAATGTAAAAAAATTCTCCATCTAATATGATCTTAGAAAACTCAATGACAAAGAGAAAGAGACTAATAGATGCACATTGCTCACCATGTTGACATAATGGAGCAGCAGGGCGACACGCAGTGAACATCTTGAGGGACAGAGGGTCGAGTTTCCTTACGTAACTGAGCGTTCGCTTTGTTTCAGCAGAAAGTTAAACTCCATCCTGAGTGATTAAATATATACATTTCAACTTCTTCTTTCCTTACATTTTTCCTTCCACGGCTGCCAGACTCATGTATTTTTAAAGTGGTCTGGATCAATAGTTCTTCAGAATTTGGCTGCTTTTAATCTTATTACCCAACCAATTGTTGTGCCTGATCGTGACAGCATGTTGTGCTTTCAGCTGGGAAAAAAGTGAACAAACTGAGCAATGTCCAGGAGGTACGGATAATTTACAACAATAAAAAGAAACTAATGACTAATTAAAGGAAAATCAATTAAAATGTCAAGTTCAACGCTGTTTGGAAGGTGAGCTTGACACCTTAAAAATGAAGAAAACATTGATAGTCTGTGGCCGTGCTTCCAATGTTTTTTGTGCTCATTTTGAAGTATTGAATTTGAAAAGGTTGTATACTAAAAAGGACATAAGTTGTGATGAAGGAGGGAGCTTTTTGCTGGTTCTGTGCCTTACCAGAGGTACGAAACGTTGAACCAGGAGAACTCTCCATTTTTCTGAGATGTGTGATCCGTGCTAGTTTGCAACCTTTTGCTTATTGTGTATTGCAGTCATGCGCAGCGTCAACATAAGACAAAGTTACATTTCGCTCCAAACCAGTAGGTGGAAACGCGCATAATCTTCTTTTTTCTTCTTTTGCAACGTTTTTTAGAAGCTTGCTCAAAATTCGCATGACAATTGGATGGGAACGTAGCTACTGATCAGGCCTGTCAAAATACATTTTACTGGATAATAAATTGTCCCAGTTATCGCAATAAACGGTAACATTGGTTTGAGATTTCAAGTGATATATTGATAATGGCATAATAATGCCATTCAAAGAACAATAAACTTTAATTTAGTAAAAAACACTAAACACTGGAACTGGAAGACATTTTAAAAACTACTTAAGCCAAAAGCAGCTTCCACAGCATTAGAAAGGTTGGAGGGTTTTAGTGAGCTCTAATTAACTCTTCAACACCCAGAAGAGGAAATAAAGTGCATATAAAAGTTTGTTATGTTCAAACTTTTATTTTCTCAATGGAAAATAAAAAAATGTAAGAGTCCATTTCCATTAAACTCACTAACAAAGGTGTTTAGTTTTCCCCCACGACTAGAGAAATAAAACCATGACTGTCGTCTCGTGTTAGGAGAGAAAAAAGGCTCCAGTGGACTTGGCATTTCCAGGGGGAGCAAATCTGAGTTTATTCTGTGTGGTTAATTATAATTATGTGGCTCCATCACCGGGCTGGTTGCACTGATGGCAAATCAGGCCTCAGGGGTGGGAGAAGCTCACTGCCTCTGCAGCCCTGCAGCGAGGGATGATTGATAAACGAGAGTAAACAGTGACCTCTGCTAGTTGTCACAGCGGAGCAGAAAACGAGTCTGAGACGAACGACAGAGGAGAGGAGGGGAGAGGAGAGGAGGAGGAAAAGAAAGAGGAGAGGAGGGGAGAGGAAAGGAGAGGAGGAAAGAGGAGGAGGAAAAGAAAGAGGAGAGGAGGGGAGAGGAGAGGAGAGGAGGAGGGGAGGAGAACAGGAGGAGAGAGGAGGGGAGAGGAAAGGAGAGGAGGAAAGAGGAGGAGGAAAAGAAAGAGGAGAGGAGGGGAGGGGAGGAGGAGAGGAGGAACAACAGAGGAAAGGGGAGGAGGAAAAGAAAGAGGAGAGGAGAGGAGGATGGGAGAAGAGGAGAACAGGAGGAGAGAGGAGGGGAGAGGAAAGGAGAGGAGGAAAGAGGAGGAGGAAAAGAGGAGGAACGACAGAGGAAATGGGAGGAGGAAAGAAAGAGGAGAGGAGGGGAGAGGAGAGGAGGAGGGGAGAAGAGGAGAACAGGAGGGGAGAGGAAAGGAGAGGAGGAAAGAGGAGAGGAGGAATGACAGAGGAAAGGGGAGGAGGAAAGGAAAGAGGAGAGGAGGGGAGAGGAAAGGAGAGGAGGAAAGAGGAGGAGGAAAAGAAAGAGGAGAGGAGGGGAGAGGAGAGGAGAGGAGGAGGGGAGGAGAGCAGGAGGAGAGAGGAGGAGGACCGGAGGAGAGAGGAGAGGGGAGAGGAGGAACGACAGAGGAAAGGTGAGGAGAGGAGGGAAGGATAATAGGAGAGGAAGGGAGGAGAGGGGAGAAGAAATGAAAGGAGAGGAGAGGAAGAAAGAGGAGGGGAGGAAAGGACAAGAGGAGAGGAGAGGAGAGTAGGGGAGAGGAGACGAAAGGAGAGGAGGAGAGTTAAACAAATAGGATTGTTGAGGGGGAGAAACTAAAAGCTCCGCCGGCGGCAACAGCCACTTGTCAAACCAGAAACCAACAAAATTGTAGTAAATCTCTTTTTTTATGTGGGACAATCCTTTTTAATGCACACAAGACAGATTGAGGTCTTCATTTCACACATGGACTCTAATGTACTTATTGCACTTAAGACATGAACGTTTATGAGGGAAAAAAGTAGAACAAGAGACGCTGGAGGACAGAAGAGCCACGCAGAGAGAGATTAAGAGACTAAAACTATTGGTGTCAACGCAATAATCAGTCCACATTCAAACATGGCTGCAGTTTAAATAAAGTCCCAAACAGGAAGTTAATGGAAGCAGGAGGAATGCTGCCACAGGGAGCACTTTGTGCCAACATGGCCGAATGTTTAATGCACTGACCGAAAAACATCAGAGCTCAGAGTTTCTGTTCCTTCTTTAACCCACCACACCGGCCTTTTCCAACGAGATCAATAGCTTTTTTAAATAATCACCAACTAGATATTAGTTACTAAACTACTTTATTACAATGGCTTTATCAAAAAAGATGGAGTAATTAACCAGATTAATCATTTATTTAAATAATCAGTGAATTTAGTATTTTCTTTACCCAAAACTCCTCAAGTGACGTAGCTTCAGCTTCACTTGGTTCAAATTCACTAACAGTGATACATTATTGATATAGGCAATAAAATCTTTATTTTCTTATGTAAAAAAATGAAATTGTTAAATTACATCTTCTAGTGTATTTTTAATATCGTTTAAAAAAGGTTTAAGTGGTTAAATTAAAAATGTGGCAATTTTTATCTGATTAATGGTTAGAATAATCAAATATTAAAATAATTGTTAGTTGCAGTTGAAATCAGAAATTTAACAATACATTAAATTTATTTGGAACAAATTAGAATTTTTTAAGTTTTTTTTTCAGTGTACATGTCAAACAAAAACCTTAATTTTTTTGGTTGGAGGTTTAATACGATAAATTTATCGTCATGATAAGAATTCTGATTGATCTTTCTTTCACAATAATTTTCAAATAAAGATGTTTAAAATCTCTCAAAACTGTTATTAGTTTTATGATTTTCTCCATTATTTGTCCAATAAAAGTATCGATAAATTTGAAATTATGATTAAATTGAGTTACTGTGACCAGTTCAGTTATATAAATCATACTTTTTATGTGCCTGAAGAAGTTCATTAAACGTTTTTTTTTTTCTAGAACAGTGTTTGTGGCTGTGATTTCCAGTCATAGTTACCTAAAAACAAACTAATATTTCTTATCGTCACTTTAGTACTGTGATAAAACGTGGAATCCAGATGTCATTGTAGAGAATTACCTCTGATTTTCTGAAAAGACGTGCTTCACAGACATATTATTTGCCGTTTTTCAGTCGTCAACATAAAAGGGAACCGAGTCAGTTTTAAAAAGCAGCAGCTGTGGATTTCTAGACGGAGCTGCAGCTTTTTCCCACAGCATTAAATCACTTCTGCCGTCGTCTGAGTTGGTTTTCTGCTGATTTAGACGTCATGGTGAGCCAACCATCTAAATCCGAGGAGGTTCGAATCGTCCGTCTCATTTCATGTTTTGAGTGGCTCTGACACGGAACCAGCGGTCATTGTGGACCGACTCTGATCTGCCCGGGCTGCTGTGTTTTAGCGTCGGTCCTGCAGCTCTGTGCGCCTCAGATCTCCTCTTTTCCATCAATCCTTTTATCTACCTCACATTTCTGGGCTGTGACAGCACAAAGACCAACCATTCAGATATTCTGCATAGAAATCCAAGTGCATCTATTGGAGCTTACTGCAGGCAAAAACTGATCAATTTTTTAAAAGATTTTTATAACCTGAAGCCTTGCAGGTGGAGCTCCCCCTGGTTAAACCTCCAAGATTCCCTCATTTGGAGTCAGTCTACATTTTTAAAGCCGTCTGTTGAATAGATCTTCACTTTACTGCTATAAAAGCTGACTTGACTCATTTATGCAAAAATTCACTTGTTCTATCAGCAGATAAATTAACTTAAAAATGTCTTGTATGTGGCTGCACAGTGGCGCAGTTGGTACAGCTGTTACCTTGCAGCAAGAAGGTTCTGGGTTCGATTCCCGGCCCCAGTCTTTCTGCATGGAGTTTGCATGTTCTCCCTGTGCATGGTGGGTTTTCTCCAGGTACTCCGGTTTCCTCCCACAGTCCAAAAACATGACTGTCAGGTTAATTGGCCTCTCCAAATTGCCCCTAGGTGTGAGTGTGTGTGCATGGTTGTGTGTCCTGTGTGTCTCTGTGTTGCCCTGTGACAGACTGGCGACCTGTCCAGGGTGACCCCGCCTCTCGCCCGAAACGTTAGCTGGAGAGGAACCAGCAACCCTCCTGACCCCACTGAGGGACAAAGGTGTAAAGAAAATGGATGGATGGATGGATGTCTTGTACATGAAATAATCTTCCATTGGAACAAATACTTTTTCCATCAATATTAAGGAATTACTGACTTAAAACAGATCTTTATATTTTTGCTAAAAAGTTACTCCTAAGTTAGTTTTGTCTTATTTCAAGTAAACTTAAATATTTGCACTAAAATCTAGACCAAAATAGTTTGTGTTTTTGCAGTGTTTAATACATTCTTATACTTACATCTGGGTTTCTATTGCTTCTAAAAATCAGCCCAAACGTTTTTAAAAAATAACCTCCTGTTTAAGGCAATAATTTGAGTTTTGGTGTCCCAGCCGTTACCTAGCAATCCCAGCAGAGTTCCGTCCGTTACCTAGCAACCCAAGTTGAATTCCAGCTGGTTTTACCCCTGTACAATGGCTGCTGTAAGAGGCAAGAGTTTTGCTGTTGACTCACCAGCCAGGAACCACTTGCTGCTGTCTTGTTGGTTGTGCAGGAAGCTCCACTTCTGCTTTTCTACAAGACTACAAGTAAGGACAGAGCCAACTGTACATTTTGTAGATGCTTGGATTCCTCAGTGTTTGCAGCATCAGTTTGTCTCTTCTGCTGTCATCTGTTGGGGCGGCAGCATCAGAGCCAGAGACCTAAAACGGCCCAATAACCTGATAAAGATGGCTGGTTCTGTTCAGGTTCTGAAGAGTTTTACATGAAATCAAGAAAATTATGGACAAGCCTGACCATCCTCTTCGTGAGCCTGTCTTTAGTCAGAAGCTTCTTCAAATTTGCTGTAATACAGACTGCTACAGGAGATCTGAGGTACAACACAATTTAATTTCCCTTTGGGATCAATAAACTATTTCTGAATTGAACTGAAATTGACTTTTCAAAGATGTACGGTTGTATAATTGCGTATCTGTTCGCGATTTTAACGTAGAGTGTAAACGTTGGGGGGCGTGGCCAGCAGCAGCTTATTTGGATTTAAAGTGACAGAGACCTAAAATAGCTCATTGTGAAAGAGTTCAAAATAGACAACTGACCAGACTAAAATCTTATCACCCAAGGATGATTTTATGCAAAAAATGTAATGAACGTGTTTTGCGTAGACCATAAATAATAATTTATTCAAGGAAGCATAGCAGGCTACCTTTAGATTTTATATAATTTTAGCAGGTTTAGAAATAACGGAGGTTCAACATGTTTGGCAGTCCGTCTCTGCCTGCCGACTGTAAACCCTTCACCCCGCGGCTGTGAATCAGCCATGTTGTTACGGTGGAGAACAGCATCAGCCTGACCAGGAGAAGACGAGGCTCGTTTCTCTCTGCTGTAGTTGGAGGCAAGAAGGAAGACTCCGTTCTCTTCGTGGTGTCTTTGCTGAAAGGAACAGGCAGTTAGCCACAGGTTGCTAAGTTTATGTTCTCACCAGCACGAGCAGGAGAGACCAGATTTACAGGGCGGTGGCAAACAGTGTCACAGCACTTTCTATTCCTGCTTTTCTGTCACTCTCCACGCTGCACTGCTGCATGCGTGTTGAGACGTGTGCATCGGAGAAAAAGACATTTTCAGGCTTCAACACGAAATGTTTGAGAAAATCAAAATCAAGTCCTGCAGCCGATATTAAAAACTGCCTAGCATTAAATCTACCCTTATTCAGCGTTATTTGCATAAAGCCAAAACAAAAGGCGTGCAATCGCAGGCGACCTTGTGAGGTGATGACCTTACAAGCAACCAGTCACCTGTTGGTGACAGAAACATGAAAACAACTTCCTGTAGTGTAGGAGAAAACTGCCAGGAGGGCGGCCATCTGCCTGGACCGGTTGGGTTCAGGGGACAAGAAACTGGAGAGATACTTGGGATGTTGACATGGATAAGCTTTTAAATTATCCATGTGAACATGGATGATTTAGTACTTTTAATCCTGGAAATATTTTCTTGGTGGTAGAAGACTGACTTTGTAATCGTCTTTATGCGTCTCTGAAGGTTCAGGTCCGAGTCAATCACTGTAAAAACTGAAGCTGTGTTTTTACAGCTTCCTCCTTTGGTCTAAAAATAATTACTTTGGGTTTGTTTTCATTCAGCTGAAGGAGGTTAAGATGAAATGAGATTATAGCATGTCTTAGTTACAAAATGTTTGCACATTTGGCAAAAACATGGCTGCTAAATAGACAGATTTAGACTTTATTGATGAAAGCAAATACATTGTTTTATGTACTGTTGGTTTCCAGTTTGGTTTGCTTGGTTTTTACTGAGATCTGAATAATAACTTAACAAACATGTATTAAATTAAATACCAAACTGGCTTTCACCAATTCATAATCTGTTAAATAAGGGTGAAAATTAGCATTTCTTGCTATACCCTGTCTGGCTAACAGGTTAATGAAATGTTTAACATCGTCTCTGTGTGGATAAAATAAACAGGTTAAACAGCATTTGTTGTATGGATCTGATTTAGACTTTAAAGTTACAAAGTGACCCTGTAATATAAATCTGTGCATCATCTGCATAACGTGACAATTTATCTTGTTTGTTATAATCTGAGCTAGTGCTAGGATGTAGATATTACATTTTCATGTTTGTAGATACTTTTATTTCCAAACTCTTGCAATTAAACTGTGGTGTAATTTTGGTTGTTTTGACTCCATATCTTTTTAGCTTGTAATTGTCTATTTTTTTCGTTTTTGAAGAACTTCCAACTTGATAGAAATTAAGAAATGATTCACTTAATGCAAGCTCATATTTCTTGCTGAAAAGTTACTTTCAGTTTTGCATTATTTCAAGTGTTCGAAGACATTTGCACTGGACAAAACTACTTGGTAGGATTTTGTGGTTTTGCAGTGTTTTTCCATCTTTGTGAGACAGGAAGTTCCCCACTTTAAGCAAAGCTGAAATGTCATCATCCTGCAGCCCAGTGGTTTATTATCTGAGGTGCTTACAGCTTTAATTTCAGCCGTCACGTTTAAGCTGCCGCTCCGACTCCCGAGCAACAATCTTTGTTTCACTTCTTGCATTTGGCTCCATTGTTCAGAAAATAAATGCCTGACTTCTTTTGTGGAGACGAAAACGCGAAGTCACAGCAGAAGGAGACGAGCTGCTTATGTTTGCAGCCGGTGATTCTACCGGAGACAAAATATTTTCACTAATATAATTAGAGCTTATTGCGAAAGCATCCGTGGCGTTCAGCAGTAAGCAGCAGCTCAGAGGCCATTTCATTTATGAAACTGCCTTTAATTATTTACCATTACAGGGGTTTCTTCTCCTCCTTTTCCTGGGAGTGGAACTGCTGCCCGTTTCGGTGTAAATTAAGCTTCACACATAACGTCGTGAGTTGACTTCTTCATGTATTTCCCTCCAAAAGTCGCCTCTGATCATCATCAGACTCATCATGAATGTTTGTTTCCATAACAACTCTCTCATAGGATTGATCGCCCACTTCTCCTACATCTCTCTCTCTCTCCCTTTTTCTTCTGTTGCTTTTCATTTTCTTTGCCATGACGCCCACGCGACTATCAGCGGATGGCTTCACACACTTTAACTTCCCGGCAGAGAATCCCAACCGGATCTCTCCGCTTTTCTTGTCTTTTCCTTTTCCGTTTGTTGTGATTGCCACGGTAACGGGGCCTCCGGCCGAGGATCCCTCCAGCTAAAGATCAGTAAGGTCAATTCAGTCACGCTCACTGGATTTTTTCCAATCACGCTGCCCTTTGCTTGGAGCAGTTTGCACTGGTGCAACATGGAGAGCCTCCAAAGGTCAAGCTCTGGGGTCGCAGGGCGCGAGAGCGAATGAGTGCAAGATCATCAGAGTCCAGCTGCTTGGTCAGCAATCGGGATGAAGTCAGATTAAAGGGCTTTTATTGATATAGTGTGGATGAATATTTAGCTAGCATGCATGTTGTTTGACTGGGAAAAAGCTACAGAACAATCCAATTATTGCTGGAAATAGCTGCTAAACACCTATAACCAAGAAAGAATAGTCAAGTATCGATAATGAATGGGAGTTTTCAGCCCTGATTGTTCGTTAGATTCGGTTTGATTTGGGACCAAAGTTGCAACATTTGTTGCATTTTGGACTGCCGTGGCTTTCTTTCACACTGAACTGAGTAAAATGAACCAAACCTTTTGAGAAACCTGTTCCCCTCCTCGCCTGTGGGGGCGCTGCACCAATAACCACTGAAGGAAACAAGATGAAAACCTCTGACGAAGACGATGAGCACAACTTCCTTCTTCATGAAATGTAAACAAAATTGGAGGGCGTCAGACTTTAGTGGTTGTAGGATTTCTTTTTTGTCGTTGGTAAAAGATTCCGGATTATTTCTCCCCCTAAAGCTAGTCACTCATGTTTGTTTTGGTTGTATTTACCCAGAATGCCCTGTGCTGTAATCTACTTCCTGCTTTTGGAGAGGTCTCTTTGTAAATATTCAGCTAAAAAAACAATTTTGAAATTATGGTGTTTCCACTAAATAAGGAATATGATTAAAATCACACATGAATAAATTTGTTCAGCCAATAGGTAATTAAAAACATGCCGTGCCAACATCCTCCAACTACTTCCTGTCATCATCATCTTTGTGGTTTCTGCCAGCAGCAACATCCTTGGTGATGGAAAAAAAAAGTTTTTCCATTGCAGTTTTGTAAAATAAACCAATTTGAATAAAACCAAGAAAAAATAATCTTATCCTAGCGCCAAAACTTTTCCAAATTTGATGATTTTCAAAATGCTAACTTGTGCAGTTATACAGCCAATGGAAACACATATACCTGTCTTTATAGGACTGTAGTATTAAGCAGCACAACCACACATCCCCACATTTGGCATGATTATATTTAAATATATCCATTATTATATTCATTTAAAGACAGAATCGTTCCTTGCTCGGGGAAGCGCCTCTCTTCTGGGAAATGTCGATTTATGTACAGGGTTTAAAGGTCATAGACCCAGAACACAGAAATGGACTCATAATGAACTAATTCCAGACCAACTGAAGCAAAATAATGAGAATGTATGCAGTCAGCCATTATTTCTAATAGGATTAATTCATTGAAGATCGTTTCTGGATGCTTACCTCAACCTTTTTGAAACAACTCTTAGATGCTCAGCTGCATTCAGGTGTTTGTTTATTCTACATTTTCAACTTTATTTAGAGTCCATCAACAAAGCCCATAAATCCCTGCTGCAGCAACGAGCCTCCATGCTTCTCTAAATCTGTTGGGGAAGAAGCAGCGTTCATCCTTGACAGGCTGCCAGTCCATCACACTAACACACAGAGACAGACAGCGGGACGGAACCAGGAGTCGTCTGGCTGCAAGGTGACAGGGCTAACCAGTTCACCAGCGCCGCTCCTTTACCCTGATGAACAAGATTCCTTTACCACATCAAACAGAAACTGACTCAACACAAGAGCTCAGGGATTTATCACTTTCCTCCGAACTTGATGGGATGTTATGAGGATTATTTTTCAATCTGCGGATCTGCATTTTCATTTTCTATGTTCCGCTGTAGCTGAAAGGTGTCCTACTTAGTCCAGAGCAGAAAAGACAACTCTGGGAAAATGATGGATGAAAGCCGCTGCCAGGTGTCATATTTCTAAAAGCTAAAAGTTTGAACCATCTCCACGTTTTCTACTGGCACGTCTTTCATTGATGATGCTGTATTAGGGCCATTGTAGATAAGAAAAAGTGAACATTTCTGCCAAAAAAACTCAAATTGTCAGATTAATCTTTGAAATGTTGTAGAAAAAAATCTTCAAAAAAAAGCTCCATAAGTCAAAAATTTGTCCTAAAAAATTATCACTTTGAGATTTATCTCATAAATTTGAGAGAAAAAAAAACTTAAAATGTTTGAAAAGTCAAAGATTTGCAAGAAAAATCTAAAATTTTGAGCTTACTCTCAGAAATGTTCCAGAAAAAAACTTGACATTTTCAGAGCTTGAAAAGTCAAACATTTTCTAAAACAAATCAGAAATTTTTTGATATTTGAAATTTTCTAGAAAACTTGGAAGTTTCTGAAATTGAAAAGTTGAAAATTTGCCAATAAAAATTCAAATTCTAAGCTTAATCTTAAACATTAAAAAAAAAAACCTCAAAAACCCAAATCTTTGACTTTTGGAAAATCGCCGACGTCTCTTCTGATGTCTGATGATGAACATTCCTGCCGTGGATGAAATATTAACATCTACTGTAATTGTTTACATGATTTTTAATGACTTATCTCGTGAAGAAACATATTCATGTGTGATTTTTATTCCTTTTCTTATTTAATTCAAACACCACAATTGTAACATTGTGTGTGGTTTTTTTTTACATCAGCAGAACATCGAAAAAGTTTTGCTCTCATTTGAAATGGAAAGGCAGCAAAAACTGATCCAGAAAGTAGAATTACATATGAATTTACAAACCTTTTTCTTTAAACTTTCAGCATCTCTGGTTGGCCTGACAACCTGTTACCGCGGCAATGGACCGAAACTATTGCACAGGACTGTATCATAGCTCCCGTCAAACGTGTGCGTCGGCTCCCTTTCTTTGGATTTACGTCGACCGTCGAGCTTTCATGCTCCTGTAAATCACCTGAACTGTACAACACTTTCCTCCACTTAATCTAATTAACGATTGGAGTGGCAGAAACCCTGGAAGGAGCCGAGCGCCGCATGCATGAATCTCTTCTGGCTGGACGTTTCCCGTCTCCGTTATAGATATGCGAGTTTGTGCATTTGGGAGCAAAAAGGTCCGACTCACTGAATGTTGTTGCAGCTGATAGTAGCAGGATTCAGAGAGACACCCGGGTTTTTTTCATTACCGTTTTATAACCTACTCTGTCGCGTTTCATCCCATCCTGTCCCTCGGCGCTGCAGGAACCAGGAAGCCGGCTAATTAATCTAATAATTTAGAGACTCTCTCTTGATTGAAAAATAATTTCTTGGAATTACTACAATAATTACTTGGCAGTATCGCCCTGTTTGTGTGTCGGTGTGAGTTTTCCCGTCTCGCTCTTTCCAATCTTGAGTCTGCGTCCCCAGAGGACAGCAGCCGGCCCAGACTAATTTTTTTTGTCCAGCAGTGACACGCTTTGGTCTATATTTCATGTCACTTTGACTAAACTGCCCCACCGTTGAGATGTCCACATTAAAGCTTGATGCACTCTTCTTGTATGGATTCGGCTGCCATGCCAGCAGAGCACTTTGCCTTGAGAGAGAAATTAAACCCCCGAGGTTGTTCTAAGATAGATTAAATGGGGAAAGGAGGCGAGAGAGAGAGCGAGAGAGAGAGCTCGACTCATGGGAGGAGCGCTACCCAAATATAGAGAAACCTGCCAAATGCCAACAGGGCGTGGGCGAAGAGGCTGGCCTCTGCTGCTGTGCATGTCAGTACATGTGGGTGTGAGCTTGAATATGTTATGAGGGGTTTCTTTTGTAGAGGAAAAAAAAAAATTCACACGCATGCGCGAGTCTTTCTGCACGTGTTGATCACATGCAAAACTTTAAAAAAATAAACACACCCCTTCTTCAGTTCTAATAACAGTTAATGACAGACCCACTTCTCGCCCAGTAGGAAGGTGAAATGACATTTTTAATGCTCTCCAGTCATTTTTTTCTTTATTTTGCCGAGTTTCTGTGCTGCGTTTGGCGTAGCTAGCTAATCATAGCATCCTGACTGACAGATTGGAAAATGGCCAGGATTGTCCAGGACTGGATTAAACCGGATCAGATCTTCTTTGACAGAACTGGGTGACTTTTTGTCATTTTGAAGATAAAGATCTGAATCAAGAATCATATTAGGGGTTCCTCAAGGCACCGTACTCGGGCCATTTTTATTCAACATTTGTATAATTTAATTGGTTTAGATTACGGAGCACAACAACGTCTCTCAGAATATCTACACGCATAACACACAACTTTATATTTCTGTGACACCTATTGTTGGGACATTTATCATATTGTTTATCATCACAATAAATTCCAATCAATTATGCTTAAAACTCCCTGAAACTCTCCTTACAGTCACGATTAATAGTTCCTACTTTCTCCAGTGTTTCGTCAATGAAAGCATAAAAAAATACCAATAAATTTGAAAATAAAGTTTTTTATGGCAGGTGTCCTAAAGAAGCACATTAAAAATGAGTATATTACCCGATGCAACATGAATCATATGTGGGGTTCCTCTAGGCGACGTTCTAGGTCCACTTTTATTCAAAGTTTATATAATTTCACAGGTTTAGATTATGAAGCTCTCTTAATATGTCTACACAAAGGAGACCATTTTACATTTCTGTCACCTAAAGGTGAGAATATTTATCGTATCGTACATCATTTATCGTGATAAACATCTTAAAGAGTTTTATTGTTGTCACAATGATGCTTCAAACTCCCTGAAACTCTCCTTACAGTCACGATTAATAGTTACCATTTTCTCCAGTGTTTCGTTAATAAAAGCATCAACAATTTGAACATACAGTTTAGTGACACCAATCACATTTCTTTATGATGGATGTCCAAAAAAAGCACATTACAAATGAGTTTGTTTGGACGTTAAAAATCGGAATCATCAGGGATCATATCAGGGGTTCCTCAAGGCGCGACTCTAGGGCCGCTTTTATTCAACATTTATATAATTTAACTGGCTTAGATTATGAAGCACCACTACGTCTCTCAGAATATCTACACCCATAGCACAGCTTTATATTCCTGTGACACCTGGGGCTGGACATTTATCGTATCGTTTATTAGTTATTTCAGCAAACCACACTAGCTGAAAATGTGACAAATGTTGCAATTTTGGTCCCCAGTCAAAGTCAGGTGTGAAAACATCCTTAAAGTGAGACATGTTATGTTTATTATTAATCATCTGTTGAGCTTTTCTGTTCATCCGAGTTTAGAATAAAATAAATAACCTGTTAAGGCTTTTTTTCATTTTTTTGTGTCGGCTGTTTTCATGTTGCGACTTCAAGAAAGCAGCTGAAGGAAAAATGAAGCAGTAAACAAAAACTTTACACGGAAGAGCGGATGAAAGGACCTAGAAATGGGAATTGTTTCAAAAATCAGAGCAGAGAGAAAAGGTTTGTTTGTTGCATCTCATGTTTGGTTACTCAAGCTAATGAGCGGCAATTAGACGGCTGCCAATTAACTCTGCCCATCAGACTGAGACGGAGGTAAACGAAAGCAGAGACGTGAGGGAAGAAGTTGGAGGTTGTGGGGAACGAGGGAATAGTTAAACGACCCGGGAATCACAGGCGGCGTTTTCTTCAAGGGATGTTCATGCGTGCATTTGCATGCAAATGAGGCGGGTGTGCATACAGATGGGGCTGTGTGCGTGTATCCGTGTTCCAGCAGAGGGAGCTGTGTAGACCCATGTCGCCGTTAGTGCTCTACATGACCATCTGGCTCTCACCGGCAGGCTGAACCTAAAGTTAACCCCCTCACTGCCGGAGTCTGCTCCACCTATGTGGGATAAAAATAGACCAGAATGTCTGAGGAAGCATTCGGACAGATATTTACCGGCTTTTTAGATGTTTTATGCAAGTTCCTGATCACTTACTGACCAATTATCGGGGATATGAATGGGTGCTGAGTGGCTCTGAATCTTTTCTGGCAGAATGTCTGCTGACAAGATTGTGTGTGCGCTTCAGGCAGCGGAGGCATGAAAGCAAATGGTTAATTTCTCATTCTGACTGCTGATGCAGTGTTCCAGCTGAACCCCTCAGAGAGCCTTTCACACACACACACACACACACACTGTAGCGTAGGGCGCTCGTCATTCTTCAGAGTAGCCCGCTGACCCCGCTTTAATTAGGCTAATTGAAATGGGAGAATAACCATTTTCTTGATTGCCGTTTCTTTTCTTTTTTCTGGACAGTTTAAAATGAAAAGCCTGCTTGCACAACCAGAAGCCCCTGAGATTTGGATGACATGATGACCCTGTTGCTCGGTGCGGAAGACTTTTGGCCGCTGCTCTCTGGATCTGGAGGCGTAATTCATGTCCGTCTGGCAGTCGTTTTGACCGCCATGCATTCGTCTTCTGACATATTCTGGCTTTGTCCACTGCGGTCCAGCTTAGGTAATACACAATTAGCCTGACGTCAACAAACGTGCTGAGAGTAAATGCTTTCAGATGAACGCTTTCATTATTTTCTTATTATTTCAATCAATACTTCCATCCATTTCTCAAGGTAGCGGTAAACTGTAGCGCCACTTCCAACATATTTTTACTCAAGTAAAAATTAGCCATCAGAGAAATTACTCAAGAGTAAAAAAGTATTTGGTAAAAAGGTCAACAAAGTACTGAGTAACTGTTCAGAATAATATTTAAAAATTACATCATCAGATGGACCAAAATAAAAAGTTATGTGGACATTTTGGCATTTTAAAATGTCAAATACATACAATGACCTTGGTGTAATTGTTTGGTTGTAAAGGTTTTGTGTAGGAATAGTTTGAAATACTTATTAATACAAAATCTTAAGCATTTTGATTGAACAAAGTTAATTTCTTTAGGGGTCATTCAGGTGAGCTTGTCATAAATGTGCAGGTAGAGCTTATTTTAGCTTAGCTTGACTTAGCTTAGCGGATTTTAGCTTAGCTTATTTTGTCTGATCTTATTTTACCTGGGAAATCCATAGGTAACCTTCATTTATCTTAATTTCTCACAAACCTATTTTTACTCAAGTAAATAATTCCATTAAAAAATTATTAAAAATGCCTTCCTGTCTTCTTTTCTCAGTGAACAAACTAGTGAATTATTGCCACCTGTTGGACTGGAGTAAAACTGCAGACCTAAACATGTTGGGGTTCATGACCCTAAAGCACCATCCGTTAAACTGGCTTCACTCCAGCAGCGCTGCTGTCATGAAACCTTATTGTTGAAGACTTATTGGTGATCCCTGGATTGGATGCTAAATAAATCTCTGCTCGGTGCTTCAGACTCCCTTCACCATTTCAGTTATTGCCTCTGCATTTCCAGGGAGACTTTCTCTCTCCAGAAGGTTCAGTCGTAAACAACTATCAGAATTTACCAGAGATTCTGATGACAAATTGGTGGCTGGTCTGCTTTTTCCTATCTGGAAATCAATGAGTCTGCCCGCTACTGGACTGCAGCTCTGACTGGGTCGCCCCCCAGAACCAAATGTGAAAGAAACAAGTTGGCTTGGATAAAAAAAAAAGTCCCAGGGCTGAAACGATTAATTGAATTAATCACGATTAATCGATTATTTAAGTAATTGTCAACTGATTTAGTAATTGATTAATTGTTAGCTGAGATATACAAACTCAAAAACGGGTAATTTTCTGAAAGAACATCACACTCTGAGCTTTAATTAAGCCAAAACTGTACAAAAATATATAAAAATGTTATTTAAGATGTAAAAAAAAACCAAACTTCTTTGTAAATATATTCTGCCCAGAATATAACTATCCTCAAGTGGCATAGGTTTAGCTTCCCCTAGGACAAACTGTGAAAAATAAAATCTATTGTTAGGCACATTTTGCATCCAGTTATTAATCAGTTAAGCCAAGAAACAGTGAAGAGAGCAGAATGGACGGAGCTTTTCACACTAAAGGAAAGTTTTCTTATTTAAAAATTAGTTCAAATGCTTATTTACTTTCTCTTATGCATTTATAAAATTGCATAAAATGACCTCAAGTGGTTAAACAAAAAATCTGCAGAATGTGCCAAATTTTTTCATTTGATTGATCAATTAATCGTCAAAATAAATAATTACTAAAATAATTATCTACAGCCCCACTTATTAGGCAACATCCTGCAATTTTAGATATGATTTTTTTAAAACTGCAGATGCATCCTTTGCTATATTTTAGGCAAGGAAATGTTTTTTTGTTTGAATTTATTAGAATAAATTCAAACAAGACTTTATTCTAATAAATGTAATAGAATGATTTGTTTATCTGCATCTTTTAATTAATTTCTAATATTGCATGAAAATGGCATAAATTAAAAATATGAAATTTAAAAAAAAAATCTGATTAATCAAATAATTGTCAGAATAACCGATTATTCACAAGAATAAACTAATTAATCGGCAGAATAAATGATTAATCGTTATAATAATTAACAGATTAATTGATAATTAAGCTAATTGCCATTTGCAGCGCTAAAAGATTTAAATATTCCTGTGCCCACAGTGAGAGGTCCGGCCTGAGAAAAGGTTTGCGTCTCCTGTCTGAAGGTTTCGTCGTCTTACCTTCAGCACAAACGCAGGCAGGCAGACCTTCAGAGGCAGCTGCTGCAGCAGCAGACACAGCTAATCACCCCGTCGTATAATTTTAAACATTTATTAAATGTCCACATTATCCACATATGAAGTCATTTGCCCCTGGGGATCTATGTGATTTCCTCATTAACTTCTCGAAATGTAATGAGTCACGGAACCGAGTTCTGTGGCTCTATTAATTATGACCCGTCGCGCAAGCTGCTCACCATGGCAACCCGGAGTTCTGCCCGTCACCACGCAAAAGACGAGGGTATGAAGAGGCTTTTTTTACATCATGCAGGCGGCGGAAACGTCTCTCCCCTCAGTCAGGCCTGCTGGAGCTGGTGGCGCTGATCTTTTAGCTCCCTCTGCTGAGGATTACCGGTAGATCCTCCTTCAGGAGCCGAGAAATGTGAACCCGCACTGCAAAAACACAACGTCTTGCTGAGTATGCTTCTAGCTTATTATACTTGCAATAAGACAAAACTAACATACAACTGACTTTTCAGAAAGCTACAGGAGCTTGTTTTAAGCCAATGACTATTTCACTTATAACAAGACATTCTTGTCATATTTTAAGTTAAATAATCTTCCAGTTGTTTTTAAAATCGACATTAAAGAATTACTCACTCAAACAAGCATCTATATCTTGCTGAAAAGTTACTTCTAAGTTAGATTTGTCTTATTTCAAGAACTAAGATTTGGATTGGAGACAAAAATACTTAATAAAATGTTGTGTTTTTGCAGTGCATTGCAGAAATACTGAATACTTATTCAGCTTTTTCACAAGTACTTCAAATACAAACGCAAAGTTACGATAGTCAAACAAAAGACAGTTTGTTTGAAAAAATAAACTGCAATAAACTTAATTTTGGTTCATTTTTAGAACCACATTTTGCTGCTTTCTTCACAATTCTTTAATTAGATTTAGGTTTGGACTTTGACTGGACCATTGGAACACATGGACATGCTCTAATCTAAGCTAATCAATTAAGTTTATTTATATAGCACAATTCAGCAACAAGGCAGTTCAAAAAGCTTCACATTATAAAAACGCAAAAAAAGTTATATAAAAAAAAAATCATACAGTCAACAATTAAGTTCTGATTAACTCTAAATATTCAGTTACACTGCAAAAACACAAAGTCTTACCAAGTATTTTTGGTCTAGTTTTCAGTGCAAATACTTCAGCAAACTTGAAATAAGACAAAAGTCACAAGTAAAGATGTAGGAGCTTGTTTTAAGTTAATTTCTTAATATTGATTTACAAAACTACTACATCCAGTGGGAGATTATTTCACTTACAGTAATTTCCCCCCTGCTTTATGGAGAGCCATTTCAGCCAAAATTAAATAAATAAATAAATGGGTGAAATAAATAAAAAATGAGTAAAATAAATCAAAAAATGAAGAAAATGAGTGAAATAAATAAATAATTTGTTAAATAAATAATTTAGCTTTTTCATTAACCCATTTTTTCATTTATTTATTTTTCATATTATCAATTTCCCTTTTTTCATTAATCTATTTTTCATTTACCCACTTTTCATTAATCTATTTTTCATTTAACCATTTTTTAATTTAGCTTTTTCATTAACCCCATTTTTCATTTCTTTATTTTTCACATTATCAATTTCCCAATTTCTCTTTTTCATTTATCTATTTTTTATTTATCCCTTTATCCATTTACCCATTTTTCATTAATTTATTTTTCAATTAACCACTTTTCAATTTCCCTTTTTTATTAACCCAATTTTTTAATTTATTTATTTTTCCGATTATCAATTTCTCTTTCTCTTTTTCATTAATCTATTTTTCATTAATCTATTTTTCATTTGTCCATTTTTTCATTTATCCCTTTATCTATTTACCCATTTTTCATTAATCTATTTTTTAATTTAAACATTTTGTGATTTCCTTTTTCCATTAACCCGATTTTCTATTTCCCAGTTTCATTAATCAATTTCTCATATATCCCTTTTTTATTTACCCAATTTTCTTTTATCTATTTTTCATTCAACATTTGTTTGAAAAATCTTTACTTTTCCCATTTTCCAATTCCCCTTATTTATTTAGTATTTCCTTATTTTCTTATTTATCACATTCTATTTCCCCGCAAAACTTAGGGAAAAAATAAATGCAAATGAGGAGAGGCACGTCATCAGGCTACAACTTCCCCAATTGGTTGGTTAGCGTCACTCCCATACTTTGCTTCAAGAAAGATGGCGACCTACTAACGGGTTATCAATAAGCTGAAGCTCATTAACTTCATTAGAAAATAGTGTTATTACTCCTGACTTTACTTCTCGTGTGGCCGCTCAGACAGAACGTGTTTCAGTTGGCGGCTCTCATGGACTCAGAGCTTCACCGTCGGGAGTTTTTATAGTTTGAACGAAGCGGCCGCTGAAGTTGGCTTACGATTGAAGGTTCGGGACACCTTCGTAGCTACCAGCTGTGATCCAACTATAAGGAGCAACTTTACTGTACATCGTAAGTGAACTGCAATATCCAGAGGCAGCTCTACGGAGCATCGACCTGAAAGAATGAGAGTGGAGAGCCTTGGAGATCTGCATCGGAGGCCATCTTTCAGACATGCACCGCTGCTGTCCGTCCAGGATCCTCCTGTTGCCCAGACGTTGCACGGTAAGCTACTAACGCTGATGTTTGTTTTCCAACTACAGTCATATTTAATCAATAGGGCTCAATTACGATCGCGGGAGTTTTTGAGTTGATCTCGGCAATAGGTGACAAACTGAACGTCTCCAGGATGTTGAGACCAGCACGTCCTCTGATCCAATACATCTTATTAAGGATAAAATCAACAAAACGTCTTCAAATTAATGGCCCAACAGGTTGATTAAAGACAGTAAAAAGATAGGAGTGGTTTCGAGTCGATGGCCTTGTTTTACCTTTGTAAACAGACAACCTGAATACAGTGACCTTTAGTGAGGGTACAGAATGGAGAATGGATAAAAGCTGAACTCCTGCTACAATCTTTGCGTCTCTTGGTTACTTACATCCCTGAGGTGTGCCAAGTGTGGCCCACATGCATATGCACTGTTGAAAATGAGAAGCTGACATTCACAAATGACATTGAAATAAATTCTAGTCCAACTTCTGGTTTGTTGCTATTCCTCTGGATCCTGTTGGAGGAAAAATATCCCAACTTCACAAGATGTGGCTGTAACCTAACTTCTGTCAGTCTGAAGTTTCTCATATTTAGGTCATCAAACCAAAGTTCAGATCTACCATAACTGGTTCCATCGCCACCAGGTCAAAAGTACAGCTTTTTGGCGCAGCACATTCATTAATGTTTCCATCATGTATGTTTTCAGATGCAGACCATCCTGCAGGCCTCTGGTCTCAGTGTTTCCCTTCAGACTCCCAGTGGGCTCACAGCTTCAGGATGACCAGAGACCTTCAGCTTTCTGGAGCAGGAACACTCGGCCACATGCACTGGTGACACATTCATTTTAAAAAATGTGGCTGTTCTTATACCATTGATATGCATTAACAGTCTGTATTTTACTGTTTTGAATAAACAAACTGATTATTATGAAATCTGTGTTCCTTCTAATATGTGAAGTTCTAATTTAATCAAATCTCATGTTTTCACGTCCCAGAGACAATAAAATGATCGTTTGTTTGTGGCTTAAAATAAAGGAAGCGATCTTAATAGAACAAAGCTACAAAAATAGAATACAGATTAAAAGTTTTGGATCCGTTTTATTTTTTGGTTTCATTACACTGAAGATTCTTCAACATGAAGCTAAACAGTGAGTGGAGGACCTTGTATGTATGACAACGTAGAAATTAACAAACATGACATATTGGGTTCTTAATAGCAACCCTAGCAGTTATTTTACACAGCTTGGTTTATTGAATAATGATTGTGTTCATTTACGGACGCCTTCAATTGGAAATCTGCAATCTGAAGTATCAATAAAATAGTTTAACCAGTCAGTCCTCAGGTCGTCTGCCCTGCATGTTTCAGGCCTCAGTAAATGTCTGATGGATGAGCAAATGCTATCGTTTGTATCAGGGGCTCTGGAACAAACACTTTAAAATGTCAATGTCCTGTATAACAGAGTGATATAGACACATGTTTTCATCTCACTGTCATTTCCACTCTATAGCTGAAGTTCATCACATTTCTGGATGTTCTGTGTTTCAGTTAAATTGAAGTTAGCAGGTTTTTAATCAGGCCACAACACCCTGTGTGTGTTGGGTTTAAGAAAAGAGGCTGCTCTGTTGAGCACCAGCATTCATTTTTCCTCTGATGTTTGGGTGAACTCTTCTCTGTGGAGGTCGGCCGTCTCTCTGCTTCTTCCTGAAGGAGACCCATCAGGAGTTCTGGTGCTGCTCACAGTGCAGACGGTTCTCCTCACTGTTCGTCGTGTCAGCCCTGGTCCCTCTCAGCCAGGATCTCCAGTCATTCTGTTCCTTCACCCTTGAATAAACATAACAGAATATGTTCTGGGTGTTATTTATGATTCATTTGTTAATTGAAACAATGTTTAGTATCAAAATAAGATTAATTTATTTCCTTAACAGTTCCTTCTCCTGTTCCCTCAGAAGGGCAGAGTTTAGGAGTGACTAATTACATTTACTTAAATATAGTTGAGTAACTTTTTGAAACTCAAATGAACTTTTAGGAATACTCTTACTATGCTGAACTTTTTACTTTTACTCAAGTCATTTTATTATGAAGCATCACTATTATTTAAACTAATTTTTCATTTTGTCTTTAAAATACCAAAATTTCCACTGAACTTAATATTTTGGGCCTTCTAATTGTGTATTTTTTTTAGATATGAAATAATTGATAACTTGATCAGTTACTCAGTACTGATCAACTTTTTACCAAATGCTTCTTTACTCTTGTTTAATTTCTTATTCAGCTATGATTTACTTTGAGTAAAAACATGTTGAAGTGCTGCTGTTATTCCTGGAGTATAAATTGTGGGTCCTCTGTCCACCTCTAAGGAACAGTAACCACATGTTGAGGCACACGTTGACCAAAAACAGGCAAACTAAGGTGGTCAAGTTATACATACAAAGAAATACTTAAATTAATAGTCATATTTACTTTATATGCATGTGGGCCACACTTGGCACACCTCAGGGATGTAAGTAACCAAGAGAGGCAAAGATTGTAGCAGGAGTTCAGCTTTTATCCATTCTCCATTCTGTACCCTCACTAAATGTCACTGTATTCAGGTTGTCTGTTTACAAAGGTAAAACAAGGCCATCGACTCGAAACCACTCCTATCTTTTTACTGTCTTTAATCAACCTGTTGGGCCATTAATTTGAACACGTTTTGTTGATTTTATCCTTAATAAGATGTATTGGATCAGAGGACGTGCTGGTCTCAACATCCTGGAGACGTTCAGTTTGTCACCTATTGCCGAGATCAACTCAAAACCTCCCGCGATCGTAATTGAGCCCTATTGATTAAATATGACTGTAGTTGGAAAACAAACATCAGCGTTAGTAGCTTACCGTGCAACGTCTGGGCAACAGGAGGATCCTGGACGGACAGCAGCGGTGCATGTCTGAAAGATGGACTCCGATGCAGATCTCCAAGGCTCTCCACTCTCATTCTTTCAGGTCGATGCTCCGTAGAGCTGCCTCTGGATATTGCAGTTCACTTACGATGTACAGTAAAGTTGCTCCTTATAGTTGGATCACAGCTGGTAGCTACGAAGGTGTCCCGAACCTTCAATCGTAAGCCAACTTCAGCGGCCGCTTCGTTCAAACTATAAAAACTCCCGACGGTGAAGCTCTGAGTCCATGAGAGCCGCCAACTGAAACACGTTCTGTCTGAGCGGCCACACGAGAAGTAAAGTCAGGAGTAATAACACTATTTTCTAATGAAGTTAATGAGCTTCAGCTTATTGATAACCCGTTAGTAGGTCGCCATCTTTCTTGAAGCAAAGTATGGGTGTGACGCTAACCAACCAATTGGGGAAGTTGTAGCCTGATGACGTGCCTCTCCTCATTTGCATTTATTTTTTCCCTAAGTTTTGCGGGGAAATAGAATGTGATAAATAAGAAAATAAGGAAATACTAAATAAATAAGGGGAATTGGAAAATGGGAAAAGTAAAGATTTTTCAAACAAATGTTGAATGAAAAATAGATAAAAGAAAATTGGGTAAATAAAAAAGGGATATATGAGAAATTGATTAATGAAACTGGGAAATAGAAAATCGGGTTAATGGAAAAAGGAAATCACAAAATGTTTAAATTAAAAAATAGATTAATGAAAAATGGGTAAATAGATAAAGGGATAAATGAAAAAATGGACAAATGAAAAATAGATTAATGAAAAATAGATTAATGAAAAAGAGAAATAGAGAAATTGATAATCGGAAAAATAAATAAATGAAAAAATTGGGTTAATAAAAAAGGGAAATTGAAAAGTGGTTAATTGAAAAATAAATTAATGAAAAATGGGTAAATGGATAAAGGGATAAATAAAAAATAGATAAATGAAAAAGAGAAATTGGGAAATTGATAATGTGAAAAATAAAGAAATGAAAAATGGGGTTAATGAAAAAGCTAAATTAAAAAATGGTTAAATGAAAAATAGATTAATGAAAAGTGGGTAAATGAAAAATAGATTAATGAAAAAAGGGAAATTGATAATATGAAAAATAAATAAATGAAAAAATGGGTTAATGAAAAAGCTAAATTATTTATTTAACAAATTATTTATTTATTTCACTCATTTTCTTCATTTTTTGATTTATTTTACTCATTTTTTATTTATTTCACCCATTTATTTATTTATTTAATTTTGGCTGAAATGGCTCTCCATAGAGAACCGCGGCAACTGAAAATGTAACAAATATTGCACTTTTGGCCCCCAATTGAACCGACTACCGACACGGTGAAAACACTTTAAAATCAGCTGCGTTGATTTAAAGTTAATAAATAGATTAAAAGTAAAGATAAAAACATTAAAAACATGGAAGACATCAAAAACCCGCACTGTAACCCTAATTTAGCCATAAGCATCTCTAAACAGGTGGGTTTTAAGTTGAGTTTTAAAGGCACTCAGTGTTTCAGCTGTTTTACAGTTTTCTGGAAGTTTGTTCCAAACCTGCACAACTAACAAGAATGCAGGAGGTTTCTGGGTGGTAAGTTAACAACAAACCAATGGTCTTTTCCAGCAGCCATTACGCAGCGGTTAAACCCGCTGACCAAAATTTGGACCTCTGCTTCGGTTGCTAGGTAACAAATCGTGAGGTTTTTGAAACTGCTCATTTTCCAGTTTTTCTGTTTTAGAAGCAGCTGAGACCTAAATAGACGTATAAAAATGTGCAGAATGTGAATTTTGCAAAATGGTTTCCCCTTTAAGTTTGTAAAAAATGTTTATTTCACATGTAGAAGCATATATCTACAGTGGATAGTTAATTCAGGTGGAATAAACAAGGTGCCTTTGAAGGAAATCACCATTTATCTTACTTCCAGCAAGCAGAGGGAGAACATTTCTGAGGGATGACGAACCAAATGTTGTCCCTCTGCAGTGAAGCGCGCTGCCAGCTCCTTCATGAAGACGTCTGGGTTTTATTTTTTTTGGCGTTTGTCCACAGATCAGGTTATTTCCATAGTGATCATCTTTAAAGAAGCGCTGCTTCGTTTTTTTTTTTTTTTTAAGAGAAGCGATTGCTCCTGATGCTCTGATGGATATCAAAGCAAAAACAGGCCAAGATGAGAAGAGACGAATAAGTCATGAGATTTTATTTGGCAGCCTCGGCGCTCGGCCACTTAGACACAAAGCCTGTAATTGGTGATGCAGAAAGCTGGTCTGAATCCAGCGCTCGGTCTCTTTTTTTCTCCAATACATTACTGAGAGCTGAAGGCGAGTTTTCTGCTTCGGCTGGTTAACAAGGAAACAAGAAAAATGCCAAGTGCATCCCCGATAGGAGCGCAGTCTGCAGTTACAATCATGACATTTGCTGTAAATAAACCACTTTTCAATGCAAACCGGCGACGCTCTCCGCTCATTAACTCTTCCTCACTCTGTTGTGGAGGCAGACTGTAAACACGCCATCACCAGGCTCCTGTTTGTCACCGGAAATAATGAGAGAAAGACATTGCATGCTAATAGCCGCGTTATATTCAATTAGATGCCACTTAGCTGCAGATATTTCATAGCTGATTTCATCGAGGTCAACATGTGGACGGACGCCCACTCTCCGACCAGAACCCCAATTGTGACGCACAACTTTACACAAGCTCTTAAAGCTATTCAGAAAAACTTTTCTTCAGAGTTGTACGACGGAGTATTAGGGCCATGAAAAAAAAAAGATTTAGAGAATAATTTTTAAAATTAAGAGAATAAAGTTGAAATAATGCAAAAAGTTATGTCACCAGATTAAAGTCTTTATTCTCTTAAATGGCGTTTAAACTAAAACTCTGAGGTGTGAGACGTTTAACTGAAGTTCTACAAGGGGTGTGGGTTTTAATGTTTTTATCTTTTTTTTTTCTTTAGAAAAAAAATCTGTTTATTCACTGTCACGTGCTGTTTTTATTTTAATTATGTAAAGCACTTTGAAATGCCTTGCTACTAAAAAGTGCAATACAAATAAAATTTGATTGATCGATTGTGCAGGAGGCCCCACTTCTGCTTTTCAAGATTTATGGTTGTATAATCGTGCATCCGTTTGCAGCCATTTTCAGGTGCCGGTGTAAAGGTTGAGTTGAGAAGGGCGTGGGCCTTATTTCATTTATAACATGGGGAAAATGTCTTGGTATACGTGAAATAATCCGTTAGGGGTGGTACTTTGTTTTTTTTTAACAATATTGAGGAATTATTGACAAGCTCCAATATTTTGCTGAAAAGCAAGAAAAGACTTTATTTTGGCCCAAAAAATAAACTTTTTTAAATTATGGATTTTCCAACAAAATCTTTTTACTCATTTTTGTTGTAAGGTTTATTTCACCTTGTAACATTTAATCATAAGGCTGGACAATAAATCAATAGCAATATATATTGTGATACAACTGATCAATATAATTTTTTTATAGAATGTTCAATAATTTCAGTGAACTTCAAGCCAGAACTGCAAAGCATTCTGGGGAAAAACTTTAGCCGACTCTCTCACTGCCAGCTAAGCTAGGCTGGTGGAATCAACCAACTCACTTGCTCTCTTCTGGTTGCCTAGCAACTCAGTCATTCTGTGGTTACCTAGCAACAAACTGCTGAGTAACTTGCATAGCAGAAGTTTATCTGCTTAAAGATAATAAAAATAAAAAATTAAAAAAAACAGTGTGGTGTGAAAATATGAAAACAGGAAATGTCACACAATCAGTTTGGCTGCATTTCAGATATTTAAAACAAAAAAAGTTAATTACTGATATAAAACACTTGTATTGTTGTACGCCAACATCGTCCTGCCCTGATTACGCATCATCAATACATTCAAATGAGCACGAGTTTCTATGTTCACTCCTCTTTTACCTGAAACTGTGTGGTGGTGGGAAAAAAGCAACAAAAATGTCTTGAAGTGTGAAAATCCCTTCCAGGGGGAAACGGTCATCTCCATTTCTCCAAACCAAAACGAGCAGCTCTCCTGCGCTTTGCTGGAACTGATGTGAACGCAGCGTCACTGCGGCTCACCTGCACACCAGGTGGCTCTGTGATCGTCTGTCTGGGACAAACAGGATCCTGAGGGGACCGACGCCATGACGCCGTCACACACACAATGAACACACAGCTTCTGTTTTTAGCATCGGAGTTTATTTCCAAAAGACATGAAGGTTGTGAATGTATAATTCTCACATGACAGATAAAAGTACAAAAATGTATATATGTGTATAGAGAGGAGAAGCTAAGCAAGGCAAAGGAAGCTTTTAATGAAAGGTGCTTCCTCACTTTGGTGAAGATCGTCTCCGTTTCACAGAAAGTCTGAAATATTAGCTTAATCTTGAACACTGTAAAAAAAGAAAAACAAACCTAAAAGTATTTTTCTAGTGCAAATATCTAACGAGAAATAAGAAACTTACAAGTAACTTTAGAGCAATAAATGAGCTTTTTAATAAAAGTATTGATTAAAAAGCTCTAGTTCAATTGGCAGATTATTTCATTTATAACATGAGAAAAACACCTAGTTAATATTTCTGATGTTATGGAATTAATGATTTTAAATAAGCTCTTATATCTTACTGAAAAGTTACTTGTGAGTTTATCGTCTTATTTCAAAATCACTAAGATATTTGGATGAAAAGCTAGAACAAAAAATACTTGGTAAGATTTTGTGTTTTTACAGAGCACAAGACCAAATCCACTCCTGATGAGAAATTATACTAAGTCCTGTCTCCAATGTTTCCCAATAAAAAAGAAAATGCTTTCAATTTTTGGTCTCCACTTGATACCAAAATATGAAAAATCCTGGTAATATTCTGGGTTTTTGCAGTGAAGAAGAAAAAGCCAGAAATATGGCCGTTAATCTGAGGTCATGGCGACGATTACGCTTTGCAGGCGACACATTTGGCTTCTTTTCTACGAAGAGAAGCGGTGACGGTGGAGCAGAACCTGCCGGGTCGTTGGAGCAATTTGAAGGCTGAACGTCAAACTTTACCGTAAAAAATGACCCAGAGGTCGAGAGCCTGAGCTTTAGATTCATCTAAACTTTTAACGTGGCTCCAAAGATCAAAACGTTTAACAAACTGTTGGCTTTTCACTCGGCTTGGATTACAGTTGAGGCAATGCAGAAATGTTGAGTTTTGCTAATTCTGCACAAAATAATCAATTTAATTTCATTAAGGCCAAAGCAGCAGCAGCAGGTCACTGTTAGCACTTAGCCTGATTTGTTTGTTTGCAATTCATCCTGTAACTAACCATTATTTTAGTAATTGATTATTCTGACGATCAATCGGGTTTTAAAAATGGCAACGTTTTTATTAAACAACTTAAATCTTTTTCATCCATTAATAGAAATGCATAAACAATTTAACTCACTGATTAAAAGAGAAAGATTTTATTGCCTAAAATGAAATAATCCAGCATTTTCTCTGAATTTAAAACTATGAGGAGTTTTGGGTAACACACATTTACAGACAATGTTTTTTTTAAAGGTTTTGTTGGCTCTAGAGGCCTTTATTTGAACTACTTTCAAATAAAGTGGCCTCCTCTCTCATAACCCACCGTCTCAAGGTGGGTTATGAGAGAGGAGAAAGACATGCGGCAAATGTCACCAGGCCGGGAATCGAACCTGCGACCACAGCCACGAGGACTAAAGCCTCAGTACATGGGTCGTGCCAAGCCACTGCGCCACCACAGCACCCCGACAGACAATGTTTTAATCTTAAATGCAAAATGTTTATATATTTTGTACAGTTTTGGGTTAATTGCTGCTCTGAGTGTTTGTTTTTTCAGTAAACGGCCTTTTATGAATGTTGATGATTAATCTGCATTAAAGACGAACATGAAGGAAGTTCCTTCTAGAAAAGATTAAAACGTTTAGCTGCACTGAAGGAGATTTTTAGGAAACTACAGAGCAGTGATGCCGTTTCTGCAAACTTTCTGAAAACCAACATATTCTGCAGGAAGTGCAACGACAAAATGCACAATAAAGTATTTCTGATTTATGGCCAGAAAGAGCTAAACTCCCTTTGGAACCTGTGATCAACTCCAAATGCAGAAAACCAGAATGTGTCGCCATTAATTGGGATTTAGTCCAGAAGTTTCATTGATCACGTCAGACAGAATAACACCATGTATGAAGAAGAAGAAGGCTGAACACTTCATGCGTCTTCGCTTAAGTTTTGTTTATTTCCTCCTAAAAGTCTTTGGAAACATGAAAATGTTTGCAGTTATTCTTCAGATTACTGCAGAAATCTGCCGATTTGGAGACGTTACGGAGAAATAAAGCGATCAGAGAGTTTATATAAAGCTCAATAATTGGCTCCGCTTTATGTGATTGTTCCCTTGCAAGCAGCGAAGTGGAAAAGTGGAGGTGAAACGAACTTTAGGTATTAAAACCCCACAAATTAAGACGCATTCAGCGTCACTTCGTTGAAGAGTTTTGTGTTTATTTTACCTGGAGGCTCCAAACATTTCTAACGATTTTCACCTTCACTTCTGCAGCTGCTTGAGTTTTAAAAGCAACGTGAAAAAAATGAAACAAGATAAAATCTCAGTCTTGTCTTGTAGCTTCGATGCCAAACGCCAGCGTGACTTTATACTCCAACATATAGTTGTCATGGTTACATAAAGGGATGTACGTTTGTCTTAAAACATTCATTAAAATCCTTCAGGAGGTTAAAAAAAACGTACAAATCTGTTTGTCAAAACAGGTGAAGGAAGTTTTTCCTGTTTGGAAAACATCTGGGTTTTAAGTTTTAAAGTATTTTTTAATGTTTCTGATCAGAACCAGACGCAGCGCCGGGTTTTTTCTACCCATTTCCATCCGGTTTGTGGGAACTATACGACCTCCACGTAGTTCGCCGGGTAAAGCCCCTCCCAGCCTTCGTCCTTCTTCCCCCGACACCAACCCTGATCATCCTCATCCTCGATCTTCAGAAACTCCTCACCTGCAGAGGCAGAGACACTTTTCACTCTCGCGTATTATTCTGGACCGATTCCTTACATTTTCATGGATTTATTCAATAAATCTGGTGCAAAAGGGAAACTTTGCACCTTTTGTTGCACTTGATTTTACTTAGAGGAGTCAGATTAGACAGAAGGGACTGAAAATGGAGGCTCATCACACGTTTAGTAAAAAATATGTTGAAGATTATGAAAATCTTTGCTTCATTTTACACTGAAGTCACTGAAACGTTACAGCTTTAGTTAAACGAGTCTCAAATTATTTCCATCTAAAGTTATAGTCAAAAATTCACAACAATAATCTGGATTATTCAGCTCATCATATTCAGCTCGTCCTGTTTTCTATTGAGAAACAGAACATTGAACTCGTTTATTCATGTCACAGTTTCAAACTAAACATTTAATTAACGAGCTAAATATTTAGCTTCAAACTAAATATTTTAATTTTGTTAGAAGCTAAATATTCTTTTTTTTTGTGAGTCTAAACTGACATTTAGCTAAATATGAACGTATAACATGGTGAAAATATGACTTTAGAAAATTAATCCCTACTTGTTTTCTCTTAAATAAATAATCCAAATTATTGCAGCTAATTTGTAAAGAGCGACTTCCTGTGTTAACCTCTTTACAGCAACGTGTTCTTCAGGAGCAGCAGCCAAGTCGCCATTTTGAAACAATAAAACGACTTAATGTTGCTTTAAACTTCAAGAAGAATCTTATAATCTTTAATAAAAAAAAGATAAAATAATTAGTTATTTTAGATGTGTGTGGCTCAGCCAGAGCCTGATCTAGAAGCTTGAAGGTTTGTGAAACGTGGAGAACGGAGCTGCTGGTCTACCTGCTTTGAAGGACAGTTCGTCCGTCTCCTGGCCAACGTAGTCGTACAGAGCTCTGACCCTCACGCCGCCAAGCATCTCACTGAGGGAGAAACAGAAACAACGACAACATGGAGGAGAACAGGCTAAATAAACCCAATCAATCTATACCTCCATCCATACCTCCATCCATCCATCTATACCTCCATCTATACCTACATCCATCCATCTATACCTCCATCCATACCTCCATCTATACATCCATCCATCTATACCTCCATCTATACCTCCATCTATACATCTATACCTCCATCCATCCATCTATACATCTATACCTCCATCCATCCATCTATACCTCCATCCATCCATCTATACATCTATACCTCCATCTATACATCTATACCTCCATCTATACATCAATCTATACCTCCATCCATCTATACCTCCATCCATCCATCATCCGTCCATCCCTCCATCCCCCAAAGTGAATAAAATGAGTCGTCATCTTTAAATTCCTCTTTTTCATTTCACCCAGCAGCTGATCGATTGACCTCAAACATCCAAACCGTTTCTGGTATAAAAAAAATGAACCAACATTGTGGTTGGATTTGAACGGGATTAGAGAAACATCTGGATTAAAATGTCTGGATTAAATTTGAACACCAGGATTGTTGGACTGACCGAACAGCAGAATCATGGCCACCCACAGACCCACTAACCTCTTCTCTATTGTTCCTTTCTTTTTTTCCACCTCCTTCTTCCCCTTTTTGCTTTTCTTCTCAGGTGAATAATCCTTTGAAAGATTTGAATACGGTTTAATTTAGAGCCACTGAACTGAACTTTGCTGTAAAAGTCACGGACGTCGGCGCGGATCAAGCACCTGGAAGTGAGGCCAGTCGGTCGGCATGCCGGGCCCGTGAGTGTTTTTCCACCAGCGCAGGTCGTCCTGATCGTCGATGCCCATCAGGGTGTTGTGCAGCTCGCTGTACACGGCGATCACACTGAGCGACAAATCCATCGTCGTAAAACAGAGATTAAAAAGCATTGAGTGGACGTTACATCTCCCCCATTCCCGCCCTGCAGCTGTGATAGATGTTTGAAATGTAATTAAATGGCTTTTTTTTTTATCTGCGATTCTCCATTAAGAGTCACTGAGAAAAACTTGGGCAATAACAAGAAGTGGAGCAATTTTTTAATCAGCGTCGAGTTTAGTTTGATCTAAAGTTTAGTTTGATCTAAAGTTTAGTTTGATCTAAAGTTTAGTTTGATCTAAAGTCACCACAGTCAAGAACAAATGGTGGAGAAACAAAAACAAATAAATCACAACTACATGTTTGACACATCAGAGAACCAGAACCAACAGTGAGTGCAGGCGAGCAGCAGCAAATTAACACAGCAATGAAGAGAATAGAGTCAAAAATAATGAGAATAAAGTCACAATAAAGAGATTAAAGTCACAATAATGTGAGATTAAAGTCACAATAATGAGAATAAAGTCAAAATAATGTGAGATTAAAGTCACAATAATGAAAATAAAGTCAAAATAACATGAAATTAATGAGATTAAAGTCAAAATAATGTGAGATTAAAGTCAAAATAATGTGAGATTAAAGTCACAATAATGAGAATAAAGTCAAAATAATGTGAGATTAAAGTCACAATAATGAGAATAAAGTCAAAATAATGTGAGATTAAAGTCACAATAATGAAAATAAAGTCAAAATAACATGAAATTAATGAGATTAAAGTCAAAATAATGTGAGATTAAAGTCAAAATAATGTGAGATTAAAGTCACAATAATGAGAATAAAGTCATGAGAATTAAGTCATAATTTTTAAAAAATAAAGTCAGTTTTCTAATAAGAAATAATAAAAATAAAGTTATGAGAATAACATATTTCTAAAAATATTAATTTTCTAATACGCCAGATAATTTTACACTGTTTATTCAGTTTTATTTTGAAAATCAAGAAACCGGAAGTCACTGAGTTAGCACTTCCTGTTTACTTTTCTGCGTCGTTTGCAGCTTTTCTTTAAATGCAGCAGAACCTTTACGTTAATAAAAATGTTTATTTCACACAAGGAAGCGTATTTCTACAACGTACAACCAATTTTATTTGAATAAATAAACTTATGAGATAATTTAATTCTTGTTAGCATACGTTAGCGTGTCATTTCATCCTCTTGTCGTGCTTTATGTTTTATTCTGGCCAGTGAGAGCTGAATAAAGCTCTGCCATGAAAACCATTCGGGCCTCATCGCCTGTCGGCGCAGCGAGGGCAGCTCACCTCTCGTTGGTGGTGACGTCCAGGTGTTTGTGGATGGACAGGAAGGCGTCTTTCAGGAACACGATCCTCCTTCGCTCCTCGTCCTGGGATTGGTCGAAAACGGACTCCATCTCCTCCATGTAGCGAGGAACGTAGCGGTTCACCTCCTCCAGGACTTTCTCATAGCGAGCGCGGACCTAAGATTCAGCCAAAGCAGCAACAACTACAGGTAACTGAAGCGATTAATCGTGATTAATCGATTATTGAAATAATCGTCAGCCCATTTACTAATCGATTAATCGTTAACTGGAGAGTGAAGACTCAAAAAAAGGTCATTTGCTAAATTATACAACATATAAAATTTGCATTTAATTGTATAAAAATGTGCAAGTGGTTAAAGGAAATTTTATAAATCCGATTAATCAATTACTCAATCATTAGTTGCAGTCTTAAGAGGCTAAAAATGTTTTAACGTTAGTTTTTTTCTGCAGCGTGCTTTTAAGTTTTTTTAAACACTCAGATGTTTTTCAAGCAAACCTTAAATGTTTTAACTGTAAATATGATTTACATTTTTTTTATACATAGAAAAAATAGAATAAAGATAAAATACAGGCACAACATTCATGCTAGTGCAGCTTTAAAAGTAATTAATGATACAATAACAGAAAGATGAACATTTTAACCTCAGATTAAAGTTTTATGGTTTGGAAAAGGGTAAAAAAAACAAAACTTTAAACACCAACTAATTAGAGAGAAGAGACTCGACTTTTGCTGCCATTACAGACAAAAACAGTTTACATGTTGCCCCCCATTCGGCCATTAGCCCTCGTTGGTTTTGGAGTACTTGATTTGCTGTTATGAGCCATTTTTACTGCCGAGTGGGAGCTCCCGGTTGAACCCCCATCTGTGAAATTAATGGACAACCTGCTGTCCTTCCGCAGCTTTAATCGCGTCAGTCTTCACAGAAAATCACTGCGTGTATTTAACGCCACACAAGGACTGAATTTTTCAAGTTAGGAGGCAAATGAGTGGAACAGATGGAGACGAATCACATTTTAACTTAAAGTAAAAAGAAAGGGGATGATGCACGTTACTCACCTTCTCGGCCTCCTGCTGAGCCAGTTCACGCTCCTCTTGGATCTTTTTCTGCTTGTCGATAGAAACATCTGGGTTTCCCTGAGCGTGAAAGTCCCTCTCCTTAGCGGCGTGCTCCTTACGGCTCACCTTATGGTACGCCCTCCGAGCTTTGTCCAGCTGCGGGGAAAAAAACAACAGATCATTTGGTCACAGAAGGTACGGAAGCAGAACTTTGACTAGAAGAGAAGCCAATGGAGCCAAGAAAACCTGGAAAATGATAAATATATTACTACACATTGAAGTTATTTTACAATAACAGTTGCAAAAGATCGATTTCTGCAATCATACGTTGTTTGGATTCTCCAACCAGATTCATTGATAGTTCCTTACAGTCTAGAATCCTTTGGCAACATCTTTTAGATACATTTGTCATTATGCTGATGACACTGCACTCTTTTTGCATCACATACATCAGCACCGCATACAGGACATCTGCAAGTTTCCTGTAAGACTTTTAACGCCACCTTAACAAAACTGAAGGCTGAAAAACAGTAAGTTTAGGGTGTTGTTGAGGGATGCTACTGTAATGCAGTGACAAGCTGAGAAGTTAACAGAACAAAGTTAACAACAGAAGTGAGTCAGTGGCGAAAACAAACATCGTCCAGCCAATAAATCTGCACTTACCCATAAAACAAAGAGCAAGCTGGCTGGAAAACCAGTGAAATTAAAAAAAAAGACCAAGAACGACAGTTATTTTGCAACAAGAACTGAAAGAGATGGCAACTACGATTGCTACCTAGCTAGCAGGAGTACATTAGCAACTAGTGTTAGCGTTATGACGACGTCTGGACGCAAATCAAATGTTTGCCTGACAGAAAATAAACTACATAGAATATCTGAGACTAAATTGTCCTGCTGCGACAAAAAGCTGTGATGAATGTGTTTAAGGCCAACTTACATTTTTGTAATAAATTCAAGATATTTAAGGCCTTAATTTTAGACAAATTTAAGACTTTTTAAGGATGCCACCTTAATCTAGATGTATATAAACGTATTCAAAACGTACAGAGACGCCACTTTTCAGCCCAGAGTTATCCAACTGTAACAGCAATAACTGTGGAATAACTATGCTAACAATAGACAATCTCATCCAGGACTCATTTTTCAGTGGATCTTTTATTCATACGGGTCCAATATGTGAATGCTAGCTGGACTTAAAGCCTAAAGAAACAACTTAATCACAAATGTAAAACATGATTGTTTTCTTTTTAGAAGAACAAAATGTTAAAACGACTCAAGAGAAAATAAAGAGCGATCGCTTCAGAAAGGACACACTCTGGGCTCTCATGCCCACAAAGAGAAAACTACATGATTTGAGAGGTAATTAATACATAAATATAATCCGTTAACAAGAAATGTCATCTACACCAGCTGGGAGGTTTTAATGATACACCGCAAAGGTCAACTTTTTAAAAGGCCAAACTCATGGAGGCACAGCTCAGGAATGATTACAGTAATTTTCACAGCAAATATAAAAGATTAAATTCATTATATGCTGAACAACATGAACTGCAAACTAAAGCAATTCATAAATGTTGGTTTCAACATCATGGATCAAAACTAAATGCAACAATTCAAGCAGGAAGAAAATAATAATTATTACATGCAAAATAACACTATTAGCAGAGTTGGTTTAACTAGTAACATTTACTTGAGTAACGTTTTTGATCAAATTTGCTTTTAGGAGCTTTTAGGAATATAGGTGCACTACGGTTACATTATGTGGAAAAAGGAACCATGAATTCACTTTAATTTAGATGCTTTTTCCAAGAAGAAAACTAAAAAAAACAGGCATTGTGCAAATTGTACTATCGGTAATACTATCTTTAACAGACTGATAACATATGGAGGTTCTGAAGAGGCTAAATAATGCAAAGAGCCAAAATAAAACCTCTCAATATTGCCAAAAAATTCAAGTATAAAACTTAACATTCAAAGGCAAATACAGGATCCATTACAATAAACAATCCAGAGTTACTGAATGAAAACTTCCTGTTAGCATGGCGGCTAGCTGATTACTGCTAGTTCTGAGTGGCTGTTTCTGACTGAGCGGAGTAATTATGCAGAGCAGGGAGGAGATCGATTATTTTTTTAGAGATTATCTGTCTCATGTTAGGACAGCGGAAGTTTTAATACTTATGTAAAATGTATTTTTTAAGTTAGATGCTGCAGCTTTAAACAGAAGTTCGCTTAAAGCTTTAAGCAGAGGTTCGGTGTGAGAGTCACTACCAGGTGGAGCAGAAGCGGCGCTCCGTCTGTGAAATATTACTACCTGTAGCGTAGCAGCGGTTCAACAGCGAGAGCAGAACCAGCGTCTTACATCGCAGCTCGAAGACTTAAATAATTTTGCGGGTTATTTGTTTAGCTTTCTGACCGTCATGCTAATCCGGGTGAGTGTTTGTAGCTGTGCGCTGCTTTACCTGCTATCTGATCCTCCATATGTCTTTTTTACTGCAGTGAGCCTCGATGTAGCCAAACTCCGTCAAGTATGACATTGTTTTTATGTCGTATTAGATTCGTTGTGTTGATGCATTTTGACCTGCTTAAATTTTCTGCCGCAACACGCAAACCTCCCCATTCACTCAGTGCGTTATAGTTACACATCGCTTAGGATTTGTTGCTGCGCATTTGTGCAGTGTGAAGGAAAGAGGAGACCAGCTGCACAGGCAGGCTGAGAAATGAGATGCAGGTGATCGGTATCGGCAACAAGAGACAATGATCGCCGATCATGCACTTTTTCATGGAAATCGGCCGATGATGATTGGTGGCCGATTGATCGGCACACTTCTAAAAATCAGCCAAGCTAAAATCAGCCCAGGTAAAATCAGCTAAGCCAATTTACAATAAGATCAAATCAGCTTAAATCAGATAAATCCACCCAGACTACAGCACAGAAACTAAAACAAGCTAAGATCAACTAAGACAAACTAATAAAATAACTTAAGATCAGATCAAATAAGCTAAGCTAAAATCCGCTAAACTAAATTAAGCTAAGCTAACCTAAAATAAGATAAACCTGCACAGATAAGACAAACTTACCTCAATGATTCTTTAGGAAACAAACTTTGTTTGACGTAAAGCCTAAATATTTTGTATTTAGAAAAATTTTAAAGTATTTCTTAGTAATTGTTCTAAAGGTTTTAGTAGCTGCAGCATCTAAAAGATCTAAAATCTGTTACTTCTACTTGAATGGCCATCTTTCATTTGCTAAAATTTTTGATTACTCTACCCACCTCCGACTATTACAAACTAAATTTTACCTTCTTAAGCCGTTTCGCCCAGGGCTTCTGAGCGCGTGCAAACCCAGTCTCAATGTCCTGGGACTCCTTGAAGCCTCCAAATAACTTCTTGTGAAAGGTGTCCTTCTGCCAGGTTCTGACCCGGTCTGCGTCTTCCGACACCAGGGAGCGACAGATGGAAGCGTGTAACGAGGCCAGTCGGTCGGCGGACGACAGGAAGCACTGCCAAGCCTTCAGTAGCGACCCGTACAGAGGACCTAACGGAGGAGCAGGAGGGTTTAGCTTTCATGCGTTCATCATTTGCTTTGCAGAGGCAACACTCACTGGAGTCCACCACTGGTTTCCACTTGTTGCTCCATTCGTCGAGCTGCTGGGCGTACTGCCTCTCCACGCGGGCTCTCTCCTGGAAACACGCCACGATGTCATTGCAGGCCTGGAAGGAATCTTCTGTGCGCTTCACGGTGGGATGATAGTTCCCAGGCTGTCACGATGCAGGAAGAGGAAGAGGGGAGGCTGAATGGACTCAACACAAACTGCAGTGGCGAATCTCATCTACCAGATCCGTTAGATTAAAATGCAACAATGCATTTTTATCAACAAAGATACAAAACATAAAACGGTTTCAGATTGTTGATTAAATTAGCTAATATAAAAAATGTGTTCAGCTTATTTTTTTATCTGAACATTGGCTTGGATTATTTTAGCTTATTATTATTATTACTATATTATTATATTTTAGCTTACAGTATTTTATTTTGGTTTGTCTCATCTTGGAAAACAATCAAGAAGAATGGAAATTATCTGTTTTTTTTCTTTTTATAACTCTACAACAAAAACAAACCAATCAATTCTATGCTGATATAAGACAAACTGAGATAAATGTCACTAAAATAAACAAAGTTAAATTAAAATAAATTTTACCAAGGTAAACTGTGAGAAATTAAGATAAATTAAAGCATTTTATGGTTGTTATTATTACAGGGAAAAAAAGATCAGATAAATTAACCTAAGTTAAATTAGCAAAGCTAAAATCATCCGCCATAACCCAGAGTCAGATCAAATCAGCTAGGAAGAAAGCAACCACCATCACCCAAAGTTAAATAAGATAAAATCTGCTAAGCTAAGCTAAATTAAGACAGCATTGAATAAGATCAAATCACCTAAATTTAATTAAGATAAATTAATCAACTCTACCTACAGCACACAAACTTAAAATAAGATTAACAAAAACATACTGTAAAAAATAATTTAAGGTCAGATAAAATAAAATAAGCTAAATCTGCTAAACAGCATTAAGCTAAGCTAAAATCAGCTATGCCAAGTAACCCAGAATATGATTAAATCATATTAATTTAGCTTAGTTTAATTTAGATCAACTTGGAAAACAACTGACTCAAGAAAAAAGATAAAATAACTTAAGATCAGATAAATAAGCTCGGGGAAAATCCGCTAAACCAAAATAAGCTAAGCTAAAATCAGCTAAACTAACCTTTGTTTATTCGATTTGATCAGATAAACAAGGCATAGCGCAACCAAATCTAAAACAAGGTAAGATCAAATAAAATAACTTAAGCTGAGCTAAATTTGTCTGATTTAGTTCAACCAAATTAAGCTAAGCTAACCTAAAATCAGATCAATCTGCACAGATAAGAGAAGCTCACCTGAACAACCCTTCAGGAAACGGTCAACTTTATTTAATACTTTATATTAGCAAAAATTACAAACCATTTCAGTCACGTGACATACTACTAGCGCCATTTGACCCCACTTCCTGCGGTGAACTGACCATATAAGGAGCAAAGCGTGCGGCCCAGCCCTGAGCCAGAAACGTCTCCGCAGCTCGTCTGTTGTTTGTAGATGTGGAATTTGGAAATATCTGCCATTTTCCTGGCAGCCGCCATCAGCTCCGGCTCCGCTGCGCTCTTCACTTCCTGTCAGACTCTTTCAGCGACTGACGCGAGTCGACAGCTGGTTGAAAAGACACCTCAAATCGCGCGTTGTCACTGTTTGTTAAATCATCGCGCCGCGTGTATAAACCGACGGGGACGCGTGTGAGCCGGTTCGTCTGACTGCCGAACCGGTTCCACAGATGTTCCTAATCACGCCGGTGACGCAGCGCCTCTCCGTAGAGCTGCTGCTGCACACGGTGGCGCTCACAACGGCCTTCAGCTAATGGTAGAAGACATATTGAATTCCAGGCATGTAAATAATCCTCAATGTGTCTGCGAAGATATGAATTTAATAAAAGACACTCTTTGCTACACTAATCCTTTCTTATTGTATTTTATAGTCAATACTGTTATTTAGCGAGTTGTGTTGTATCGTCGGTTTTACGCGTTAATTGAAACCATTTGGGGTCTTTCACATCTATGCCCTCCCCTTCTCTCTCCTTTTCTCCTCATTTATCCTTTCTTTTACTTTACATCTGTTGTGGTTTCCAGCAACTCTCCTTTTCTTTCTCGTCTGTGCATTAAGCAGAAACAGCTGAGGAATCCGGTTGGAGGCCAACAGCAGCACTGCAGAGACCCAGTTGGCAGATCTAATTCTACTACAGCCAACAAACAGACGTGTCAAACACATGCGTGTCGAATTACGCTCCCTGTTTTTACATAAAATATACAACACAGCATTTAAACTTGCAGTACTGCAGGTTTTTGTGATAATGATTGTGATTTATTATTGATTTTCCTCAAAATATTGTTTGAAAAACTAACTTTTTACAGTGAAGAAATGCACTAGCTTGCATGTCGAAGAACTGTAGGATAACAAAATGTTTTATACTTTATTTCTATACTTATTAAATTTATTTTTGTGCTCTTGGTGCCTATAGTCCAAACTGAACTTGGAAAGAAATCTCTTCAGCTTACAGTTGCAGAATTACATGAACTTAAAGGTAATGTTGTCTCTGAATGTTTTTAAGTCTGTTCTCACTGATTTTGAGAAGTAATAATCTGTCTGTAAATATTTTAACTGAGGAATATTTTTAATTTATTTATAACGGTTTTAATTTGTTTTGGTTTTGGTGTGATTGTTCTGTAAGTCAGGATTTACCTCCAAGGGATTTTTAGTGGGATGTTCCTGGTGAAATAAAGATTAAATAACTTTTTTAGAGCAGATATAAAAAGGTAAAAAAATTTAAAAACTGTAAAATCTGTCAACCTGCGTTATCTCTGGTATTTTCATTGATTCAGAGAAAGAAGTACAAAGGAATTGTGTTTTAGTTTCATCTTATTTTGGCAGAGATTTACAGCGAACCTCCATGTTCACTGAAAAAAACAGCTTTGCTGCACCCAAATTAGCTTTTAATTTATTTATTACACTTGACAAAATATACTAACTATTCTGAAGGAAAGTGACTCAAATCCTGTTTTTATTACTAAGAATAAATTTGTTCAACTGACGGATAGAAATATTTTATTTCTAAAAGAAATTTCCAAAGAAATGAGAATATTTGTAAAGAATTTGATAACAGTTTTGGAAATAAATTGAACAACATTCTTTCCCTACAAAAAACAACAACAAACAAATAAAAAACTGGACTAATTTACCTGATTTTAGCTTTATTTTTATTTTCTTGGCTCAACAGTTTTGACACCACTTCCAAAGAAACCTTTACTTTTGAATATTTAAAAAAAAAACTTGAAAATAGATGTAATTTATGTAAATAATTTGGAGTTACGTTCCACAATAACATCCGCAAAAGATATGCTTAAATTAAGAGGAGAAAAAAAACCCAGCTAAAATCCAAGGAAATCTAAAAATAAACGTAAAAATCTTGAATATCAGGATAAGTTGAATCAAAAACAAACCAGGGATGATTTTAGTTTGAATCAAACTAAACGCTGGAAAGCGCTTAGTGAAAGCGTTTGAGTGATTTGGCAAACTTGGTCTACTCTGTTTCACATTTGCAGCGTTGGCCGTAAAGCGTGGCAGCAGGATGACAGACAGGAAGTGGTCTGGAAACACAACAACCCAACGGGAGGCTTCCTAAATTACAGGAGGAGAGAGATCAAAGTGGGGCAGCCCCAGTGATCCCAGTAAACAGCAGCAGAAACCAGTCCAAACACTCAGTGTTCACCCACACCCAGTTACAACCTGGTTAAAAATAAGACATTAGATTTCATTTGTTTTCTTAGAGCATGTAAAAAAGTAATTACCCCCTAAACCTGATAAGCTTTTGAATTAGTTTTGTGTTTTACTTCACTGAGGAGAAATTTTGTCTCTTTTTTTTTTTGCCAAAATTGTTTTAATTCAGCCATAATGGAAGATTTGCAAATGGCCGATTTAAAGGAGGCCTATTACACAAAATTAACTTTCTTTCTGTTGGGTCTCAACTGCTTCTAGAAATCAGCCCAGGCACTTAAAAAAACAAAGAAACAAACAAAAAAAAAACACCCGGCTGTTTTATGACGATAAGTTCAAGTTTTTTAGTGTCTGGAAAACGAGCCGTTTCAGAAACCTTCTGATTGTTAAGTCACATTCACTGTGCCGTTACCTAGCAACCACAGGAGAGTTCCACACGTTACCTAGCAACCCAAACAGAGCGCCACAGCATGTTTGGTCAGCTGGTTTTACTGCTGTACAATGGCTGCTGGAAAAGACAAGAGTTTTGTTGTTGACGTTCCATCCAGAAACCATTTGCTGCTCTCTTGTTGGCTGCACAGGAGGTGCTACTAATGCTTTTCAAAGATGTACGGTTGTATAATTGTGCATTTGTTTGCAGCCACGTCAAGTGTTAACGTTGAGTGACAAGCAGCAGCTTATTTTGATTTAAAGTGACTAGACACCCTAAAGCAGCCCATTCTGAGCTGAGCAGATAGAAATCTCATTATCTAAGAACGATTTTATACAAAACAATGTAATAAACACAATTTGTTTCGACCTTTGACCTAGTCTAACCTGTTTTAGGAAGCATAGTTGGTCACCAATTGGATGTAAACCCAGACTTTGACTAGAACACTTGAAATCCTCGTTATTCTTGGCGAATCATTTAGAGGTGGTTCTGAATACCCAAAGTGAACTTGAGTTCAGGCTCAGGAACTGATGGCTGGATATTTTCCTCCAGGGTTTTCTGGTAGAGAGCTGAGCATCCATAAATTACAGGACGCCGTCCAGGTCCTGAAGCAGTAAAGCAGACCCGGTTTGGCTGTTGGTATGTTGTTCGTTCCCGATTTCATGTAAATTTTTACAACGGTCGCAATGGGACACATATTTCTAAAAAAGGGTCAACCTGTGTCTCATCAGTCTGGAGAACATTCTTGGTGACTATTAAGTTAACAGTTTGACGGGCCTTTGTGTTATTTTTGTTCTGGTTTTAGAGTGCTGCGTTTTTGTAACGTTTCTATGTTTTAGTCACAAACACTGAAATGAGCCGTTTCATGTTTTCTCTCACTGCGTTTCTCTGGAGTCTCAAATATTCAGAAATGACTCTGGAAACAAACCGATGGATGTCGACGTCGGTTCTCATCTGTATAATGTGTTGTTGTTTGAGGTTTCTTGACCTACTTCATGCTGTCAGAGAGGTTCTGCTTGGGGGATTTCTTGAGTCTGTAAAGTCTGGCAGTGAAACTGAACACAGCTTACCAAAAAAATGTGCTTAACATTGGATAATTTCTGATTTAACAGAAATTGTGTCACGCAAGTCAAAATAAATTTTCAGCTCAAATGTATGTAGGTGAACATTTTTTCTTAAAAATCAAAACACAGACTATGTAGTCGTGTTTTACTCAACTACAAACTAAGCCTGAACTATTTTAAATTAAACAAATAATCTGAATTTTTTGTCAGACTTCAAATGGTTTTCCCTTACTGATTATTGATCATACTGTTTGATTATTATTCTGGACTCGATTGAAGAAAACTGAAAAATATTTTGGCCATAAAAACAGGATCTTGGTCAGTCTTCATTTGAAAACACTTTCTGTATTAGCCAAGTTTTAATACAGATATTAAAAGCAGGTTTGGGTGCACCAAGGTGTATATTAGAGTGCAAGTCAATGGGTAGATGTGGTCTTAGTTACCGTGACAATAGAAGGAAATTATCAAGCTGGGGAAAGATCATAACTTTGTTTTGTCTTAATTTATTTAATTAAATCTTGAATTGTGGTCAATTGTGGCACAAAATCAGTACAGGGGCCGCAAATGGCCCCCGCTCCCTTTTTGAACATCCTCGGTTTAGATAATTTATAAAGCAAATAAAAGCTGAGTTATAATATAAAACTTGTATTAACTAGAGTTATTTTTGTTGGATATTAAAAATAATTTCATGTTGACGTTTTATGAAAATGCACAGTGATGAACTAATTCAAGCGTGTAACTTTTGCCTTTTTGTGTAGAAAACGGTGAAAATGAAATCCTGTTAAAATATGCAGCACTGCTGCAGGTAACCACAAGACGAGATTCGCCAAAAATAATCAGAAAGAAACTTCCAATTAAGGCAGTTCTGAAAGCCTAGAGGTTGCTGCTGACATTTAAAAGTGGAGATAAAGCCTCGTTTCTGAAGGTCTGCTCCCTGAGCAACAAAACTATTTGTTCTGTTTTGACTGGAAGTAACACAACCTTCAGACTGAGAAAGGGAAGCCATGTCTCCCGGTCCTCACACACACACACACACACACACACACACACACACACACACACAAAACACACACACACACACACACTGCACATACCATCCAGAAGCTGCGATGGGTGACATCCTCGGGATTGTTTTCTGATGACGACGTCGACATCGTGCTCTCTGGGAAAGTAAAAAAGCATCTCAGATTAGTTCTGACTGTGTTGTCATTCTGCATGTTTACATGTTTATCTGCAAACATGGAAGAAAACAAAAAACAAAACACTTAACTACACACAGAGGAACATTTTTATATAAAACTGCTTCATGAACAAAATAAACCAGGGAGCACTTTTAAATAACTTCAATTGTCTTTATTTTGATATTCTTCACTTCTAAGTTGTAGCTTTAGAACCATATTTATTTAATATCCTTGACATCAACCATCATTTCTGCCTTCCAGATCAGGACTTTGCATCATAAGTTGGTAAATTACACAACTAGTTCAATATTTTCCTGAACTAGTTAAAAAAAAAAGACAAATGAGTAACACATTGGTCCAACTAGTAAGAAAAAAATGCCATTATTCTCTCATTTGTAAAGTTAGGAAAAAATAGCTGAGATACTTAGCTTACATAACAGAGAAAAATTGTGTTTTATTTTTCAACCATGTTATTCATTAATTTATAAATGTCACATTTTCAAATTTTGTACTTAATTAGTGAGCTAAATATTCAATTGACAAACTACATACTCATAAGTATTTAGCTCAAAGCTAAATATTTAGCTAATGCAAAATTCAGTTGCCGATAACCGGAAGTGAACTACAACTATCAAAATAAAAGCGGGGTAACTTCTGCTGGCGTGGCTGATTCACTGTTGCTCATGTAATCGTTGTTTCTTTTCCTCTCGTCATATACAATATTTCAGCTTAAAATGCAACATGACCCGTTTTAATGGCATTATTGACGTCTACAGCAACACTTACATGCGGCCGCTCAGCAGCAGGATGTTCGGAAAACACCTCTCTTATTTTGATAGTCCGCTTCCAGGTTATCGGCAGGTTGTCCTATTAGCTAAATATTTGGCTAGCGAGTTAAATGTTTAGCTTCAGACGAAATATTAGTTACTAATTAAACATTTAGTTTGAAACTATGACATTTATAAATGAATAAATAACATGGTGAAAATAAGTCTTTAAAAAATATTCACCACTTTCCTCTCTTATGACTAAATAATCCAAATTATTGCTGTTAACTTTTTTGACTGTGTAGACTTACAAACCCTCACCCCAGTCGACATGTGTCAGACTGTCATACTGTGTCAAGTCATTGACTAATGAGTCATGAAACCTGCTGGTTTCCCTACCAGTAAAACTTTATTGGCCATTACTCGTTTTTCTACCAGCACAGCAGATATACTGTAGTTTAACTCCTGCTAAACTAGAAGACAAAAAGCAAAGCCAGTATAGAGTATATTTGCCATACAGCTGTCTTTCTCCAACATTTCCTAAATGCAACTCTAAAACTTTAAACAACTATTCAAAGCAAACACCGCCAGCTGGTAGGACTCCATTTCTCACTTCACCAGGAAATCAGAAATCCAGCTTACAGACCATTGCTCTCCGTCAGGGCCGAAATGAGGAAACGCAGCTGCTGCAACACATGTCAGTTCCTGAGTCGTATAGTCGAGGTTCTGTGTGCAAGATAAAGAGCTGGAGCCGCTGTTGGAAGATGATTTGCGTTGTAAATTTGAACCTCGGGGCGAGTTTTACAGTAAACGGGAGGCTGCTAATAATGAGCTCTGACGACTACACTGAGAAGCAGCCTCCCAGCATTCCCAGCGTTGCAACATGAGCCATCCGAAAATAAATTGGGTCTATGACTGAACTCATCCCGTCTTTCACAAACGCTTATTTTTACAGTTGTGGTGCACATGCATCTTCTTCTACAAACACAAACAGTTTTGGTCCTATATGGTGTATTTGCAGGCTGAAGATGGAGAAATTAGGTTAAACATTTAAAAATGCAGCGTAGTGGTAGGACAAGTTAGGGAACTACTTGGAATAGACGTGTAACAAGTGGCGACAACAGAGGTGTTGCACTGTAAAGTGGAAGTAATTCACTCACTAAACACATTTTCCATCAAGGTTCTCTAAGAATCTTGTAAATTACAAAAGCCCTTTCATTTTCTTTCTTGCAGTTATTGCACAACAACTTTGGCAAACAACAAGAGAATCTTGATGTCTCCAGTGCAGACATATTCTCAGATGGTAAAAGGTTTTAGAACTGCAGCCTTTGTGAATCTGGTGTAAACATCCTTCATCTTATTAAAGGCGCTTTTATAGAAAGACCTGAATACAACCCATTGGTGCTTTTGCAATATTTTCTCCGATATCAAAGCCCCTTAGATTTTGTTGTTCTTTAGTGGGTAAAGAAGTAAAACAGCATTTTTCAGTATGATCTACCTCAACAAGTTGTGGGTCGGTATTCGATTCTCATAGTTTGATAGCCAAGTTCTTACATCATCGACGCAAAGATCTGAGCCAAACTGATGATTTTTCTTTAAATCTGAGCTGCATGGTGGCATCATTTTGCAAGAAGACCCTAGTCTGGGCTCTTTCTGCTTGGAGTTTGTGTGGATTCTCTCCAGGTACTCCCTCTCACAATCCACAAACCATCCATCCATCCATTTTCTTTCACCCTTGTCCCTCAGTGGGGTCAGGAGGGTTGCTGGTGCCTATCTCCAGCTAACGTTCCGGGCGAGAGGCGGGGTCACCCTGGACAGGTCGCCAGTCTGTCGCAGGGCAACACAGAGACACACAGGACACACAACCATGCACACACACTCACAATTTGTGTGTGTTTGGACAAATTGTCCAAACACACACAAATTGTGGGGCAATTTGGACAGGCCAATTAACCTAACAGTCATGTTTTTGGACTGTGGGAGGAAACCGGAGTACCCGGAGAAAACCCACCATGCACAGGGAGAACATGCAAACTCCATGCAGAAAGACGGGGGCCGGGAATCGAACCCAGAACCTTCGTGCTGCAAGGCAACAGCTCTACCAACTGCGCCACAGTGCAGCCACAATCCACAAACATGACACTAAATGTGTTTTCACGCCTGACAGACTTGGTTCCATTGGGGCCCAAATTTGCAACACAGCAGCTACATTTTCAGCTGCTGTGGTTCTCTTTCATCTGAGTCAAACGAATCAAAGCCTTTGAAAAACCTCACCAAGAACACCAAGAACTGCAGAAGGAAATGACACGAAAACCTCTGAAGAAGGCACCAAGTTCAATTTCCTTCTTCAGGAAACGTAAACAAAAAAGGAAGCAGCATCAGATTTTAGAGGTTGTAAAATTTCTCTTTTGTCTTTAGGTAAAGACTACTAGGCATTTCTCCCGCTAGCGATAGATTCTCACGTTTGTTTAGTTGTATTTACCCAGAATGCCCTGCGCTGTGGTCCACTTCCTGCTTTGGAGTCCAGTTGATGTATACATTTGCCCCAGAGTTCACTTCAACTGAACCGAGACCGAGGTTTATAGGCAAACTAGAGTTCATGTTTTTGGTCTGCATCAGAGTTTGATTGCTTTTTCGCATGTCTATGCATGTCCATGTTTTCGCATGTCCATGTCTATGCTGGACTTTTTCGGCAAACAAACGAGAGTTTGATTAGAGCTGACTTAATTTTTGATTTTCAGCCAACGTTTTCATCTGGACTTACTGCGTCTCACTTCTTCCAGAGCAAAATTATGACGAATGTCTCACATCAATAATGTAAAAGTCAGATAAAATGCCACAATTGTTCAGGATGCTAGCGCTTTGAAAGCAATCGGACACATATCCAGTTTAGTTCCACATATGGAAGTGGGACAGATTGGATTTTTTGGAGGTGAAAAGATCGAATTTGTGCTGTTCAGACTCCGATAAAAATAGTTGGATTTGGGTCGCATTTGCCTGCTGTGTGAACATAACCCAAGTTCCATCAAATGAAAGATCGTGTCCACTGTCCTATGACCTTAGTGACAGCAAGGCACCGTGGTATCTGAGGTTTTTACCAACATTATTGCATAAATAATAAAGCAAGTTGATATTCTGCATGTTGTAGTTTGTGTTTGGTCACATATTTTTGATCCAGAAGGTTGTTTTGAAGAACAGGGCCGTCTTGTATTGTGGTCTGTAGGGTGTGACTGACCTCATGAAAACAGAACCTTTTCTCAGTTTAATATTAGAGCAAGCAGTCGTTATGCCTTCTGGTGTTTCTAACCCACAGCTGCTGGTGAAGCTGAACTCCACCCAGACAGAGACGTCAGTTTTTTCCTCCCTGCAACCATCTCTCCTCTTCAGGCGCACAATTAGATCCAATGATTTCCCTCCACGTCTCGCTTGTTCACGGGATATCACATGCTCCACCGTACAGGCTCAATCTTCTCCGCCGCCAGGGTTGGGGGGGCTTACACAACACAGAAAGCTGCAGGAGGTCGCAGAAATAACGAGCGGGCTGCCTTTTAACCCCTGACCCTCACTTCCTGAATGCTTTCCCAACGTTGGCCGCCTCTCATCGGGGTATAGCGGGGTTCCCAGGAGAACCCAAAGGTCGTGGAGTTCTGCCCCTTTGTCTTCCTCTACCAATTACGTCCAACTACTCTGCAAAGTTTGACGCAGCTTTTCAGAAGCAATAAAGAAGAACTTTCTCCTTAAATTGGTGTCTTAGTCAAACTGCTATTATAAACAGAACTTCATTGCTTCTTCTGGGAGGTTAAAGACCCTGCAGGAGGAGGGAACTGACCCAGATTCCATTATCCTGATAACTTTTCAGCATAAACATAACCATGTTTGGAGTTTTCATCCTTTCACTGCAGAAACCTCAATAAATCTTCATGCCGTTTCAGCACAATGAAGGTTTATGACTTACCCCTGACTTTTTTATCCTCACTTTTTGCATTCCCAGAAAAGGAATTTGCTTCTCTACTATTTCTTTTCTTCAAATGCCCATTATGGATCCAGAAAATTTGAATTTCTTGAGATCTTTGGAGTTGTCAAAGTCCATATGAAGCTCCAAGTAGAGCAAAGTCTTCCCCCCTTTTTGAATCCTGGCTCACACTTTCGTTCCCTCCCTCTGTCCTCGTTTCATCTGTCACGCATAACTCAACACGCACACTCACACACACACACACACACACATGTTGCATGCAGGAAATATATAGCAACAAATGGACGGGGAGCAGAAACAGGAGCCTCGTCACTGCTGGAGATCCCTTCTAAATGAAAACCATCAGAGCTCCTTACCTCTTTCAGCAAAGCAGACGTTCCCGATTCGGCTTTTTTTTTCCTCCTTCTTCTTCTTCTTCTCCAGTTAGTCTCTGAAATCTTCTCCACGCTGTCTTGTCTTCGTCCAACTCCTCCTCTTAACCCTCTCCAGCGCCGATTTTCCACCCGTCCAGAACGCTGCTGCTGCTCTTCCCCTTTCTTTGCCCCTCTGTTTATGTCAATGTTCTTTCCCTCCTCCTGCCTTCTTCTCTTCCCTCCCCCATTTTACTAAACCTGTCTCCTCCTTTTCTCACCAACACAGCTGTAGAAAGGTTTTTCTCCTGTTCATTGGACGTCACCACTTGTTGGAAGTTGTCTCTTTGAGTTAGTGAACTTTGGGTGTGTGAAATAAGCTGATTCACCAAACTAGATATAGTTTTTGGATGTGTACCAGCAAAAATACACATCTGTGCTTTAGTTTATCCCCTTACTCCCTCTCTCATCCACATTCCTCTGGGATTTTTAGGAAGGCCAGCCTTCACAGCTGGATGTCACGTCTGGTTTCTGTATATAAATACATACTGAGAAACTTTAAAGTGAAACAACTGCACACACTCACATATTTCTGACTTTGTGGCAATTAGTCATGACATTTCCACCTGCCAGGGCATGCCAGGTAAATAACTAGACAGGTGTGTGTTGCAGAGCTCGCACGCAGCTGCTCAACCTGCTCTCAGAAAACCTATAATCAACTCTGGAAGGACAGTAGAAGGAAATGACGACATGAGGCGGGAGAAAAAAGGCCAAAATGTTAAATTTACTGTCCTCCACATTTACTGGCACCCATGCGCTTCTTTTCCGACATTTCAGTACACTAAATATTATTTAAAAATTGAAAGTTATCGATTAACGAGTTAATCTAGTGCTCTTACCGTCATAGAAGATGTATAAAGAATTTTAAAATAGAAGTACATCATTATATTCAAACATTTTGTCAGCTGTGTTAAATATTGACTAAATAGAAAATGTGGATATCTCAGCTGATTAAAGTTAAACAGTCCCTAAAATCAACCCTGCTTATTGGCGTCATGTCTTTTTCTATCACGTTATTTTTCTGCTTTAAATCCTCCGTTTTTTGTTTAAACGTCCACACCTTCGTAGCAAATCTGTAAGTTTTGGTTGAGAAGTTGACGGAAACTCCGCAGTTTGTCGAGTGTTTAATATTTCGAAACATTAACGGATAAAATGAGTCTTACATCCCAAGTCGGACTCCGTTGGGATCGTTTCTCTTTGCCGCTCTGGGAAATCGCCGCCATCTTTGTTTCTGACTCAAACGGCACCGCTTTAAGGATGACCAGCGGCGCCCTCTGCTGGCTGGAGGCCAAACTACAACACTGGAAAAAGGGAAAAAATATAAGCGAACTTTATTAATTAATCGATCGGGGTTTACATACCAAATCCCGAGTCATGTAAAAACGTTAAATTATTATTATTATTACTTTTTGGCCATTTATGTGTTTATTTGGATCATCATCAGGAAGTCACACATTACTTTCAAACTCCATGACTAACCTACAAAAATGTTTTTCTTCATCTTATTAAAATTGCAATTAATGATAATCCACATTTCAATGAAGGATTTGAGGGGATATTATTCTTAAAACTTGGATGAAGGCCGTAATAAACTGAAAGTACGTAATCGTGATTGAATATGTGATTTCACAAGAACAGATAACTGCCCGTGTTTTTATAGGAGTACAGATATTTTTTTGGGAAAGGAGCAGAGCAAAGCAAGCCAGTTTCTGCTGAAAAGGATTGTTAAAAGGCCAGGTGGTTTTAGCTGCAGCAGCCCGGCATGCTGGTCGTACAGATGTCACATTGTCCTGATGTTGGAGTCACTCTGACAAGGAGATTTAATACATCCTGAAGAGGACAGCAGTCCATCACAGCAGATAAACAACCACTGACACATACCAGCGTGATTCAGAGCCTTCACTTAAACCAACATGGTTTTGGCTTGAGGGATCCAGAAATCAGACATGTTCACTTCCTTTTTATTACATTATAATACAGAACATTCACTTCTCTTCACAAAGAGTTTAATGTTAATTATTCTAATATACGGTCATAATCAATACATTTGAATTTATCTCAGTAGCTTAATTCATTACGTTTATACCACACAAACTGATGTTTCAAGTTTTTATTCCTGGAAATTACAATGATTTTCCGCTGTAAAAACATGACATTATAATTAGTATATTACAGCAGACTAATTAAAAAAAAATACAGAAATGTGGGCTTAATGAAATGTAGTTTTAATACCTGATTAAATGTAATTTTCCAAAGGTACTTTTAATCAAGCTAACGAGCCTCATCAGAAGCATCTTCTAATTTACTGAATGTGATTTTATGTTCGAGGGGGAGAGAGCGCCCTCTGGTGGTCAGAGAAAGTAACTTCACATATCAACACAGGCACGCCGTGTTTTATGGTGTTATAAATATATAAATTACGCCTAAATGTTCTTTTTTTAAGATAGTATTTTTTACATTTGTTTCTTTTTATTTGCTGCAAAATTAGATATTTGTCACTGCTACCTGCAGCTCCTTAGCTTTAGCTAAAAATGGAAAAAACGACCAGCAAATTTTTGTAAATGTATATAACAACAACAATCGTGGGTTTTTACCAATTTTGCAATATTTGCATTGAATTTCCACAAAGAATTACCCTAAAAAATATTAAATATATGTATTTAATTTGTTTTATTTTTGTCATGAGATTAGAATTTATGTTTATTTTTCTAGCCCACAGAATAAAAACTAAAAACTAAAATTTTAAGTTAATTTTTTAAAATTTAAATCCTAAAAATAGAAATAAAATTGTGGTTCTTTAAAAATAATAAAATTCCTATGGTAGATATTTATCTAAACTTATAAGTTTTCTTTTTTCAAGAGGTCTTGAGATTTTGCGATTCTAAAAGAAGTTAAGTTGATTGGTCTGCAAATAAAATTGTCTCTGCAGGTTGTAAAGATTGCAGACTTGTGATGTAGCATGACATAGTTATTTAATTTCCCCTGGTTCCAAAAAATAAATGCATAAATAAAATACAAAGTAAAAAATGTTAATTAGTAGCAGTAATTTGGTTTTGTTTGTTTAAAATCAAAACAGCTAAACAATATCCACAAGATGTGATTTTTTGTATATTTGTTGCAATTTTATTTCAAATTTTCTAAATATATACACTATAAATTATATAAAGTCACATAAATGTATAATAAATATAAATAGCAAAACGTTTTGCTACAGTTTTTATGTAATTAGTTTCAGGAGGGTGGAGCTGTATGTTTTTATTGATTTCAAATTAATGCAACAAATAGTATTTCCGTTTGATTTTTGTTCAGGGTAAAGCGCTTATTCCTCCTCCCGTCCACTAGGGGGAAGTAAAGCGGAAGTTACGTTGCTGCCAGTAGTCAAACTGCGCAGCCTCCGTTATAACCGTTCAGTAACTGTTGGTGAAGAGTTGAGGAACGGTTCACTTTTCGATGAGGAGGTAAATTAGCATTACTTAGATCAGAAATATTTTACAATATTCACTGTAAGATTCCACATTTTTAGCGAGTCTCCAGCTGTTACTCATCATTCGTAAATTGGCTTATTTTGGCACGTTTTTTCGTAATCTAAATACTTCCGTGGATCAATTGTGAGCCGAATTTAACTTGTTTAAGTCTTTCTGTGTTTTTAACAATCTCTACCTCACAGGGTATATAATACGCGCTATGAAGGTAGTTAAATATAAAATTTGACAGTTTTCCTATGGAGACTGGTTTTCAACCACGTGGAGCTGACTCCACGTGTTTAGCATAAGCTGCTAGCATGCTATGCTCAAAGTGCCAGTTAAACGCGATTTTTAGTTCCTGTTCGCTTTAAATGACGGTTTTCTGTGATTATTTACCATTTTCGACCCTCCTGTGATGACTTGCACTGGGCTCTGAGTCTGTATGGAGAAGATGTGCATCTTTGGCCTTGACAAGCCAGAGTTTCTGAGGAAAATTAAAGCTAAAGCTTGTTGAGCCTAAGTGATCATACACCATAGAGTTAACTCCATCCTCTTTTCATTTGTAGGTGATGCAGAAATGATGTAAATGAAGCTGGACTCTGCTAGGTGGGTCAAACATTCAAGTCCAATGAGAATCTAAGCTTCTCCCCTGATGACTTGCACTGGGCTCTGAGTCTGTATGGAGACAAAGTGCATCTTTGGCCTTGACAAGCCAGAGTTTCTGAGGAGAAAATGACTTCATGACGTCCTCCTAATAATTTCAATCTCAAACTTACACTTTTCTTTTTCTTTTTAGGGTTTGAATCACAGGAAAGACGAGTAAATGAAGAGGTTTGTGTTAAAATCCATGTTGAATTTCTGATTTCTTGTGACGTTTGCACTTGGCTCATAAAACTTGAGAAAGTGCAGCTGTCTGAAGAAATATTCAAATTACTTTATCTGCTTCCTTGTTGAATATTGAAAGTTAATTTTGCTGTAATTTTCTTTTCAGACTTTTATTCCTGTGGACGTCCTCACCGAGTTGCAGCACATTTCTTTGATTTACTTTATGTAATTGTGAATAAATAAAACTTGAATTTGAAATTTTGTGATTATGAACATTTATGCATTCTTCAATATTCAGTTACCTAAAAATTTAGCTTTAAACCTGATGGGAACTTATTAAATTCAGAAATGGTTGACTAGAGCAGGACAGGCATCGTAGCCTGCAGACCAGGTTAATTACGCTTATATTTTGAGAATAAAGTGACTTACAAAACAATGTTTCTGCAAACTACAACCTATCAAAACTTGACCTGCAAACGTCACATTTTGAAAATAAGAACTTATTTTAGAGAAACGTTGAAAACGTTTTAATTTTTAGGATATAAAAGCAAATTGTCAAGAGGATGAATATTTTTTGTGTGGGATGGAAAAGTAAAACTACATTTATTCCAAACTGAAAAGAAAAACAGATCTAACTAGTACTTACATAAATTTGTTCTTTAGGAATTTTAAAGTTTTTTCTTCCATTTTATTTTTATATTCTTGCACAAACTTGCAAATGACCTGTTCTGTACTCCACACTCAGTAGGAGCGTCCATTTATTTACTGAAGACACTTCAGATGTTTTTCTGTAAATAACTGAAATTATCACAGATAAAATGTTTCAGGCTTACCTGCATCTGCAAGGATGAAGACAAAACCTGAAAAGCAAAATGTTTCTTCACAGGAACACAAACCACCACAAACTAGAGCTTTGTTTATCTTTATTATAATTCTAACAATTTATTATCTCTTAAAACATTTGAAATTCATATATATTCATATGAATGTGTGTATATGCATATCACATATACATACATATATTCTGTAAGATACCTTCAGTTCATACTCTCATTTTTTTTTAAAGATCTCTTAAAGGAAAAATGCTTTCTATAGAGTCGGACCGATTCCCCTCAGACTGTAACCTTTGACCCCTGACAGCTGATATGTGAGCCACTCGCTCGTTTTAAATAAGAAATCCAGAAAAAAAAAGGTTTTCTCAAGAGTCACAAAAGAGTAGAGATGAGTTCCTGTTGAGCTAAATTTACACTACATGAACATTTTGCAGATCTGATGGAAACATCTGGCTGTTGAACAGAAACTTTTACTTTCACCAAGAAACGCTGGTAGCAACATGTAACACAATGAGAACTGATGGGGGTAGAAAGAGTTTCAAGATATTTTTCATTGAAATGTAAGATTAGCTTTACATCTTATAAATAAAAACTACAAAAAAAACCCCCAAAACAACCTGGAACGCTAAAATCTGATTACTTATAGAAGAATGAAATGATTTAACACAGGGTGGAACCCTGTAACTTTATTTAATAAGGACCCTTGAAGTTACCCCCCAGGTCCATTGGTAACCTGTATGAACTCAGACACGTCATAATTACCCCCATAGGTAACTGGTAAGCTCTCCATAGGTTCCCAGTAAACACCCTACATGTTGCCCCCAAAGTGACCTTTAGGTGCCCTTTGAGTATCTGGGCCTAGCAGAACCTTCTCTAAGTACCTTATAGGTTCCCTAGAAGTAGGATCAAGAAAACCCCAATGAACTTATCAGGTACTTTGTAATTATCCATAAGGTGACTTGTAAGCAGTCCATAGGTTCCCAGTAAAAACCCTTAAGTAACTTTTAGATGTACTATGCATATCTGGACCTTACTGGTACCGTCTCCAAGTAGGTTATAGGTTCCCTGTAAGTAGCCATAAGATAACCCCAATGAACTCCACAGATAGCTCATAAACGCGTCCGTAAAGTGACTTGTAAGAACTCCCTAGGTTCCCAGTAAATGACCTACAGCAGTGGCCCACCGCCTTGCACCGTTTTAGGTATTTCCCTTCTGCCACACACCTGGTTTGAATCTGTGGGTGATGATTAACGGGCCTCTGCAGCACTTGATGGTTGCAGAAGAGGTCATTCAATTGTCTGAATTCTGGAACAGAGACACATCTAAATCATGCAGGGCCCGGGGGGCCAAGGATTGGATTTCAGAAACGCTTGTAGATACCCGATGGTGCCCTTCCTCCCTGGAAGCGTTTTGTAGGTTTAAAATCTCGCCGCGTGAACCAGGCATTCATAAGGAAGAATCTGCTGCTGATAATTTAGCTGATTCCATGTTGGTACTTCACCTATAGGCGCCCTTGAAGTGACCTCTAAGGACAGCAGGCGCTTCCTGTTGGTACCACCGAAGTTCTGGCCTGTATTACACATTGCTACTCAGATTTCCTTGTAAGGTGTTACTGATGCAAAAGATGGCAGAAATAATTCACTGTGATCGCACCGACACACGAGAGCAAAGAGAACGACCAGAGCGGAGCTGGAAGATGCAGAGAACGGGTCAAACTGTATAGAAAGCAGAACAGTTAAATAAATACATCTTCATGATAAACAGTATTTGGAAGACAGAGATTCTGTAGAACTTGAGACTTTTTTTTTTTACATCTTAAACCGTGTTTAATGACCATTATTTTCATCGTCCTTATTGCTATTTCCTTATGCATTCTAAGATAATCTCCCCCTGACCTTCTGCAGGTACAAAAATGAATCATCATTTGCAAATTTCACATCGACAGAGTGATGATATGTGCAACAAGATGCATGAAAACCTTTTTTTCTTCTTCTGCAAAACCAGACTGAAAGACAGCAGAGGGGAGAGCGACTCCCGTATGGGAGGCATCGATGTGTTCTCGGACTCGGAAAGCAGCAGGAGACGTGAAAGCGTGAAGTCATGAGAGAGCCCTTATATTCCATCTCAAGAGGTTAATGTGCCATGAAAGCTGATGGAGAAGTAAAATGAAGAACATGGCACACAGATCTGATAACAGGGGCTAGCTATACTCGTATGTCCTGGGCTTCCCCACAGTAACAGTTGCTACATCGATACAGCATCTGAATAAACCTTGAAGGAGGAAAGTAAAGTTTGAGGCTTTTAAAGTTGCCATGTCAACATAATAAAGGGAAAATATACCCATCGATGTGCTTCACATTATGTCCGCGAGGCTTCTTCTCACTTTAAAACAACGTAGAGGATTCAGCGTCTCCACAGCGGTCAACCACCTGAGCCCGCGCAGGACGAAACCGGAATAACAGTAAGGACGATGATAGTAACGATAAGCAGTAGCAACAAATCTCTTCATATCAACAGCAGTTCCAGTGTTTCCCCGTTTAAAGTTTAAAAACTGTAAGAACAATCGTAGTATTAAAATTTGATCTGAGCGTTTCTCTCTCTTGGGTTTCGCCGTTGGGAGGAAGGGGGGAAGAAAGGCCACTCCTGGAAGGAGCAGGGAGGACCGGGAGGGAAAAGACGGAGATAATGGCAGTTCTTCTTTTACCCCTCCCGTCTCCTTTCAAGTGTCCCTCGTCCCAGAAGGTCTGAGCAGAGTTGTTCTCCGGAAGAAAAAGATTTCTCTTCGCGTTCTCTTGGATCCAGAGCACAGTCTGTCCTCAGGTGCGTCTCGGATCTCTGCGTCTTTATATATAAGGTGTTAAATAAACTCTGACACAAACACAGAGTGCTTGTGTTTATCTACATGTTGGTGTATGCATGCAGGCATGGATAACAGTAACATGGGTGCCTGACTGTGTGCATATATATTTATATATAGATATATATATATTTATTTTTTAGTCATTTATTCTTTTTATGATGTAGGTCTGGGCACTTATTTTTGCTACAAATTTGTGATACAGTGACCAGTCTGTACGTACGTCACTATAAGATGACAAAGAGCCATTATGGAAAAATAAACAAAAGCACACAGGATCCGCAGTGAGGACAGAGCCCAACCGGCGATGAGGTAAAAAACAAGACGTGACCAATCGCAGCCAGATAAACACACACACACACACACAGCGAAGACACCGGTCTGCTCCCTGGACTCCTCGGAAAGATGAGGAAGCTGCTGTCAGAAGAAAGAACAACCTCATCCGATTATAGAGTTTAATGGATCAGGAAGTAAAAAAAAAAACAATCTGGACTTTACCAAGTTCTTAAAGGTGACCTGTTATGCTTCCTTGAACAAGTTAGGACAGACCTATGTCTAAATAAAACATGTTAAATAAATTTTTTGCACAAAACCATTGTTGGATAACGATATTTTATTCTAGTCAGATTTGCCTATTTGAGCTGTTTTAGGGCGAATTGTCACTTTAAATCCAAACAAGCTGCTGCTGACCACGTCTCCCAACTTTACATTTACAGCCACACGTTAAAATGGCTGCAAACAGATGCACAATTATACAATCGTAAATCTTCGAAAAGCAGAAGTGGAGCCTCCTGCACAACCAACAAGAATGTAGCAAGTGGTTTATGAATGGTAAGTCAACAAAAAAGAAAAAAGATCCAATTAGGTCCAAAATCACAACTTGAAAATAATTTTTTTTGCCAAACAAAGCATATTAAATTTTTTGCACAAAATCATTCTTAGATAATGAGATTTTAGTCTGATCAGTTCACAGTGAGCTGTTTTACGGCGGCTTGTCACTTTAAATCCAAGCAAGCTGCTGCTGGCCACGCCCCTAACTTAATGTTTACAGTTGTATGTGAAAATCACTGCTAACAAATGTCCAATCGTACAACCGTACATCTTCGAAAAGCAGAAGTGGAGCCTCCTGCACAACCAACAAGAATGCAGCAAGTGGTTTCTGAATGGCAAGTCCACAAAAAACTCCATCTCTTTTCCAGCAGCCATTGTACAGCAAATACAGCAGTAAAACCAGCTGACCAAATGTGCTGGAGCTGTGCTGCGTTGCTATGTAGCGGCACTTTGCTTGCTGAATGCGACTTACAATGGAAACGGCTCATTTTCCAGACAAAAAGCAGCTGGGTGTAGGTTTTTTAAGTGCTTGAGTTGTTTCTAGAAGCAGTTGAGACCCAAATGAAAGTACACAAACAAGCAAAATTAGAATTTTACATAATAGGTTCATTTTAAATTATATGAATTTAACCTAAACAAAACATTCCACATTAAAAATAAATACACCCTCACTGCTTTTGTGGGACTTGAAGGACGGAAAGACGGTCCAGTTTTGTTAGCTTGGTGCTGCAGAACATACAAGCTTCAGTTTGATGTAGAAGAAAACAAAACAAAGCATGAACCTATATTTAAAACTTAATAAATGTGAAGAAGGGACTTTAATGTCATTCTGCTTTGCAAAGTCGCCTGGAGTAAATCCAGTCTTTACAGATTAAAACTGAAATCCTAATGAATAATCATTTTGAATCGAATCATGAGAAAGTAAAAGATTTCCACCCCTAATAATAATAAAGCCATTAAATGCTTAAAACAGATGATTTTTAAATTCATAAACAAGATTTACTTTTACTTCAGCTTTGCAGATTGCTTCAAGTTTAAACAGTCAGAGATATTTAAAAATGTAGAAAGTACCTACATGTGTTTGGAAATTTTGTGCTATCAGAGCGGTGGAAGTTAATAACCGAGGATAAAACTGCAGATTTTAACTTGGTAAAGACCAGATTACTTATTTTATCCCCTGACATTTAAAATAAAAGGGTGTGATTAATTTTTACCATGACTCTACGGTGAAATAAAGCACACGGAGCCTCGCTCTTTAAAAAACACCTTCCTACGTTCTGACACGCAGACATGTTCCTCAAACGTCTCACAGGAAGCCAAAATCTGAATCCTCTCACCTTCACAAAAACAACCAATCAGCTGTTAGGACTCACCTCTGCAGCCCTACCGAATGCGCCCTCTGCTTTGTGATTGTTCTAGTTAATAAATCTGAAATCTGCTGCCATAAAGACCCTCGTGTGTTCGCTGAGAGGAGGTTTAGCTAGATTGTGTTGCTGTGGTTGTGTTTGGATGGATGTAAATCAAGGAGCACCAGCCGGCGGGTTTACAGATCATCAGCTCTTCATCCTCTTCTTTCTTTCCGTGTGAAATCTGTGTGAATCCTCCGACATGGACTCCAGCCCCTCCCTGTTCCTCCTTCACGCGGCCTCAGCTCCGACTCCCGTCGTCCCTCCTCCTTTCAGGCTGCCCGTCCCGAGGAGAGAGGACAGAAATGGGAAACGGGCTGCTGGACAACCTGAGGACAGAGAGACGCAGGACAAAAAAACATTTCATCCTAGAACAGGGACTAAAAGAAAAAAGGGAAACACACATTTTCTACAGAGTGAATTTCAACACTAACAGGAAGAGGGCGCTGTTTATCTGTGAAAATAAACCCAAAGTACTAAATGAATTTTCCCTTTTCCTTGGGAGTTCAGGGCAGAATAAATAAAAACAAACACATGAAACAATTCAAGGTTTTTTGACTCATCTTAGATTCTAATAGTTGAAATTATTTTTGGTGCTCAATTGTTTGCAGTAAAGGTGTTCAAAGTGAAGCCCGAGGCCCATTTGCAGCCAATCGATTGATCTTGTGTTGCCCCTTAAAATTGGCCATTGCCTTTCCATGCTATTCTGATTATCATCTCTCTTCTTCTCCCACTTGGCTTTCTCCCATTGAAACGGATTCCGTCAGAATTTAAAGTTAATTGATCTTTGAGAATGTTTTCTGGTGTTATTATGCCGTTATTACAATTATATTACTTGAAAATGGTCTCAAAACAACAATATTGTAGTTTATCGCGATGACTTCTGGGACAATTTATCATCCAGAAAAATCCTTATTCTGGCAGGTCTAATAAAGCATTACGTTATTCAGAGCATAACGCATAGAACTAGACTGAATAGATCTGCCCTTATGGATCAGGCACATTGTCTACCCAGTCTAGAACTGTTTTCAATATTGGGATACAGATATTAATATTGGATCAGTGCAGCTCTACTCCAGACAGACAGGTGTAAACCTTACCTGTCCATTACACTCCTTAGGGCTCGCTCTATGTTCATTCTGTGTCCTACTCTCGTCACCCCCAGATCCAGATAGTCTTCCTTGGTTAAAGAGGGTAAATGGGTGCCATCAATCTCGTTATCAAGAAACCGTTCTCTATGCTCGCCAAGGTTGAGGTACGCCAGCCAGTCTGCAACATCGTACTTGGTCCAGTAGGGCAGCGGCTTAGAAGCGAAAGGCTTTGTGGGGGAAGGCGGCGGTAAGTGGGGGTAACTCAGGCAGGTAGACGGCGGGTGGGGGTGCAGGGGTGGAGACGACGTCCCGGATAGAAAATGAGTTGGAGAAAGGGATCGCGACACAACTAAGGTGGAGTTTGGAGGCGGAGGAGCTCCAGAGGGGGCAAAAAGGGGAGGAGAGGGTGAGAAGTACGGGTCTCCAAGAGGATTCCCAGGTGACGGTGGGGTGACTGAACCGCGGAGGTCGTAGATGGCACTGTACAGGGGTGAAGTGGGGAGAAGGGGAAGCGACGACGGGCGGGGAGGGGCCACTTTGGGCCTCTCTGATTGGGAGATGAGCGGACTCGGAGCTCGTCGGCGCTGGAGCATGTGTGATTCTGCTTTGCGGGACTCTCGACTGGGGATGAACTGGAATTCCAGTGCTTTGGTCCGGTACACGGGTCTGTGCTTGGGAGACGTAGGGTAAGGGGAGTACGACGTCGGGGACAGCGGAGAATGTGAGCGCGGAGGTTGAGGTGCGGCTGGAGGCTGAGGAGATGGGGAACGTCCCCAGTTTGGGTACTGGGAGGCCGGGGTTGGGGATGGCGACAAGGACGGCTGCGATAAAGATATTGGAGACGGAGACTGGGAGCGGACAGAGGGCGGGCTCAGAGCGGAGGCGGAGTCTTCAGAGAATCTGTGAACAGAAGCAGAAAAAAAGATAACACAAAACTACACCAGAGATCAGACAGCAGTGAGATGAATTCCAGATAATTTACATCATTAAAGGTACCGCAGCCGCCCGCCTATAGCTAAAATCCACAAACAGTTGAGATCCCCTCTAAAATCGCTCATAACTGCCTGTTTTAAAAGTTAAAACACCAAATATACATTAATATGTATTACTAAACACAATGGAGTCTATTTGGGAGCTACAGCCAATCAGGCCAAAGGAAAGCAAATGGCGCTCCTGGATTGGCTGCTTTGCAAATGCCAGCCAATATATTATCACGTAGCATTGTGCTAAGACATTTTAACTTCCCAAGATGCATTTTTGTGACATCACATACCTGCCAAAAACCAGAGGAGTGTATAAAACAATTACAACTGTGCATTTATTGACTGAGGGAAGTGTGTTCTACCGCTAGCCATGCTACAATCGAAGGCTCGCGAATAAACGGCTATGTGGTGGCAATCAGAGGTGTGCACTCTCTCGATTAATATATGAGCCGCTGTAATTGCTTAATACAGTCTGAGTTTCTGTAAGGAATGTGATATCACAATTTTACGGCTTTGGAGACGGGGGGCTGCGTCCTTACAGCAGATTTATTAGGACGCTGCCCTCTGCTGGGTTCTTATGGAAAACAGAGCGGTTTCCAGTTTTTTTTTGTTTTTTCCCCTCCCCCCCAAAAAAAATTGAAGGTGCTAGTATGGTGCGCTCTATAGTCCGAAAAATACGATAATTGGTTTTAAAATATTTTTTGAAAATGAATTATCTGCAAATAATGCCATCTTCGAGTGTCTGCTGTAGCAGTGACTAGCGGTGTAATCATGTAATTTTCTTACCACTAGATGGCAGTAGGTACACAACATTTTACATTACAACAAGAGAATTAGTGATGCATGAATGTTACAGGTAGCGGTGAGAGTGTTGTACCTAGCAAGACTGTGATGACAGTGATGGAAAAGATAGAGAAGCTCAGCAGTAGTTGGGTTGGAAAGAACATGGGTCCATTTCCCACAACATGTCTGTGTGAATTGAGCTTCTCTAGTCTGGCTACTATAAAAACTAAAACCAGAGAGAGAAACTGAGAGCTGTTGAGGAAGAACTTTGTCTTTCTTCAATTTCTGCCAGGAAATCAACTGTTTTCATCCAAACATGCACAGGTTTCACACTAGGTGGGTAAAATATACAGATATTGACATTTTGTAACAGTGAATATGAAGTGAAATGTTTCCCAAATATTATTGCTTCTTTCAGAATAAGAATTATTTTCTGTATTCCGGCTATAAGAATGATTGTGGATTAGTTTGTAAAACACTTTTCTACAACTTCTTTAAATTTAACACCACAGTGTTGTTCAGGTGTATTTTTGAAGTGGACATGTTAAGTGCAATTTGAAATAAGACATGCAAACTATGATAAATATAAATTTTTGTGTTTATTTGATTCCTATTCAAGATACTTTGATAAGAATGACTATATATGTAATATAGGCGGCTACAGAGTATCTTTGTTTGCATTTTTGGTTGGTGGTGTGCCTTGTGATTTTTCCAATTAAAACAATGTACCTTGGCTCAAAAAAGGTTGAAAAACACTGTTCTAGATATACCTAAGATATACCAATTATTTATCGGAAAGGAGAATCTCTAGAAATCCGAAGAAGCAGTGACGATGCTAACAGTAACGTGATGTGACGACGTTACCGACCTGTGTCTGCTCAGTGGTCTGTGGCTGCTCCAGCTGTCTTTACTTCTTTGCTGCAATTTGCTGCTCAGCTCAGTGATAATGCTTGGCTTCATACTGGATGCAGGGGGGTAAATCTTCTTCCCCTCTAAAAGCGACCCGGACTGGCTCCCCATATCGCCGCTCATCTGGCCGTCGCCCCATAGGGGTCTCATCTCAGGAGTGCGCGGCCTCTCAAAGTACGGCGACGTGGGACGGCCCAAATTCTGCATGTCCCTCATCCCGTACCCGTCTTGACCACTCTCGTCGTCTCCGAGTCCCTCCTCTACGTCGTCCTCTACCTGCCCATCTCTTTGCCTGTGGGAGTGGTACGATGCAGGCGCGGTGCTGGTCTGTCGATGCGAGTCACTAGCGCGGCTACCTTCTCTAAACCTGCTGGTCTTTGGGTAGGTGGAAGCTGCAGCCGTCGCATTCTGCATCTCAAAGGTTTGCCCATCCAGGTAGCTCATGTATGACTCCAGAAAGTCCGCTCCTCCTCGTTCTATTTCTCCTGCACCTCCTCCCATTCGCCCTGTACCTCCAACCCCGAGTCTCTCTCCCCGATCCAGTCTGTCTCCTCGGACACCAGCCCCACTTAGGCCCAAAATGCTGTCCAGGTGATGGTCGCTGCTACTGCGGCTATCGAGTTCCTCAATCCCAGAGTCCACAACCGTTTCCTGGGACTCTCCTTTTTTGGCAGTGGGATGAGTACGATGGTGCTCGCCTGTCCGTCCTGTGATGGTAGTGGAGTATGTCGAATGAGCAGGGTGTGTTCGCTCTTGATGGAGCTGAGTGGAGGTGCTTGTGGCAGCAGTGGTGGTTGTAGCAGCACAGCTAGCGGTTGTTGCGTGGGAGGCGGTGCCCCTATGTGGGACGGACGTGGCAGCGGTGAAGGGGGGACCTCGGTAAGCTGGAGGTGGTGCGACTGCATGCTGGGGAGGTGTTGGTGAGGATCGCCCGGATGCATGAGTGCTGTTGTAAAGGTGGTGAGACATTGAAAAGGGTCTGTGGTAGGAACCGGCTCCAGGGGGAGGTGGAGGTGAGACTGCAGGGGGAGGAGGAAGACCCATGGCTGGCTGAAGGGTTGAGGGTGAGGAAGGGGGTGGAGGATTTGGTGATGTCTGTGAAGGGGAAGGTGCAGACTGAGTCAGATTTGCCACTTCGCTGTCATACGACGTGAGGCTAGATGCAGTGGAGTCTCCTGCCTGGGGAGAGGGCAGAGGTGTGTGGGCAGGAAAGCCACCTATATAATGCTCTTTCTGAGGAGGGGGTGGAGGTGGTGGGGGCGGCGGAGGCGGTGGAGGAGGCGGTGGGGGAGGGACTTGCCTTTGCCGATGGATCAGGCTGTTGGAAAGCATCGCGTGTTGCGAGTATCCCGATCCCCCTCTGTCGAAGCTGTTTGCAAACTCTAACGGAGGAGGGAGGGGGTCTGCATAAACAAATTCATCGTCTGCGTCAACTGAAGGGGCAGGTGGAGGAAGGACCATCATACCACTCCCTGTGCTTCCAGAAGCCTGCTGGGTAATGGTTGGTGGAGGAGAAGGAGGGGTGAGAGACAACATATAGGCATCGGCTTGACTTTCCATCCTGAGAAAAGAGGGTCTTCGGGGCTGTGGGGGCGCACTCTCAGCAGCCTGCTCTGCTCTCCTCATGTCCCTCTCCCTCGAGTGGTCTCTCTCCCGTTCCCGCGACCTCTCCCGCTCTTTGTAAGACGGCTGATATGGCTGAGACTGATAGTGGTGTGTGTGGACAGTTTTGTCCTCTGAGAACCGAACTCTAAGACCCTCGCGAGCGCCTCCCCCTTCCCGCTCCCGCTCCCCACCTTCTTCCCCCCAAGTACTCCCCACTCCTCGGAGGATTCTGGGTGAGGGTGGGCGACCGACTGTGGGTGTGGTAGCTGCCAGAGAAGAGGAGGTCACCAGGTAAGAGCTTGAAGACTGCGTTGTGGACGAAACTGGCTGAGAGGTGACAGCAGACGAAGGGAACACGACGCTCGACATCTGGCGGGTGAAGAGGTGCTCCGTTCCTCTCCTTATCCTGCTGTCATCCCTCAGAGCACGCTCCCTGGCCGCCAGGGCGAGGCCCAGAGGTGATGTGGGGTCGAGCGCCTTCCCAGTAAGAGGATGAATAAAAGTGGTGTTGGCGGAGGGCGCTGGCTGTCGACCTGCTGCTGTGTACAGATCAGCAGGCACAGATTTGGGCTGATAGTCCAGGGCCGTAGAGGAGTACTCCGGTAGGCCGAAGGCTGGAGGCATACTCCGGGTGTGTTGGATAAAGGTGTCTGCAGAAAACATGCCCTCATCAATTGACTTGGAAGGGCGCAATCGTGTTGACGAGCTTTCAGGCTGAGTGTTTAGCTGCTGCTGGGACACCTGAGTTCTTGATACTCCTCCTAGCGCTTCGCTCATCCCAAGACTCAGATCCTCCTCAGCAGACATGAACAAGGAGGCACTCTTTCGTCGGGCTTCGAGGAATCTCTCCCTGTCTCGGCGAGCTGCGCCAACAATGGCGGCCCCGAACTGGCTGGTAAAGTCCAGATTATCCTGGGCTCGAATAGAAGGCAAAGATGGAGGTGGTGGTGCTGGAATGGAGGGTGGAGCAGGTGGCTGTGGAGCAGGAGTGGACGGAGGAGGGCCGTGAGGCGTTTTTGTGTCACCCATCTCCCCTGACGTGGGGACGTCAGCCTCCACGCTGCTGCCCTGGCTGCTCCGTCCACTGCTGCTGGTTGAGGGAGCCTTGACAATGATGGTGGGGATAGGAATGGAGCTTTTCTCTACCGAGTCTTTGCTCCCTAGGCTTCCCTGGCCTAGACGCAGCTCCTCTATCTTGGATTGCTTCACCAGAGGGCCCTTGCCTCTCCTGGCCCCTCCTTTAGGGCCACCTGCTCCAGCTGTGCTGCGGTCTGCCCGCTGGGGTTGACTCTGGGTAGTCTGTTGTTGCTGGGGCATTACAGTAGCAATGCTGGACGGGGGTACGGCTGTGCTGTAGCCTCTCCTCAAGCCTGCTGGTTTAGCGCCTGCACCGGCCCCAATCCCAGCTCCAACAGGCTCCCCAGTATAGGCAACCTTTCGCGACGCAGTCCTGCTCTGAGCTGTATGGGCAGATGCGTGAACGTACGGTGTGGCGTGGTCTGCTGCTGGGCCGGTGGTGGGACCACCCGCCCTCTCCCTGCCACCCTGGCTCAGGTGCCCCGGCTGGGAGAAGGGCTGGTAGTGCGCAGAGCTGGACGTTGACTGGGACACGGAGACAGAGGGCTGCTGGGACAACTTTGTTCTCCAACCAAGTGGTGGAGCGGAGGAGAACGGGGGCTCCGGTGGAGCCGTCGTGGGAGGAGGAGGGATATCGTCCGGACCAGGCACCGACAGACTCCGCGCAAACTTCATCGCAGGAGGATGCAGGAACTGCTTCTCCTCCTCAGGCACGCCTGCAGTGCAGGATTCACAAACAACAATGCAGAAAATTAACAGATATTAAACAAAAAAGTGTTGGATAAGTAAAGTTGTGAGTGTCTGTCTGAATCTGCCTGCCCAAGGAAGTCTGTCCTCAGTTCCTCAGTTAGAAGCATGTAAATCAATCAGTGGTACTTTTCCTCAACAAAAAGTGAGTCAACACTCGGCCTGTTGCAAAAAACAGTGTATCAATTAATCGCATGATAAATTGAAACTGGCTCAATCATTTTCATATGCATTATTTATCAATTTTCTCTTTCTACCAGTTCTTTAGTTTGATGCTTTTTTTAAACACAAGTTTTCTTACAGAGGCTTCATAATTCAGTTCGTTTGTTTTGGATATTTAAAGTGTTCTCCAGTTCCAGTGTTAAATGTTCACTAAAATGTAAAGTTTATTGATCTTTGAGAATGCCTTCCTGCATTATTATGCCATTACCTTTATATTACATGAAAATGGTCTTAAAACAACAATATTATCGTTTATCGAATAACTTCTGGGACAATTTATTATCCAGCAAAAACTGTTACCATGCCAGGCCTAAACAGCAGCGTTAAATGGTAAAATATGATCTGTTGTTCACATGGAAGCATACAACTACACCAACTCAAATTTAAGACTTTTAAAGAATACGTTTGAAAGGAATTGTGTGTGTAAAAGTGCTTGGAAAGTTAATTTCAGTTATGAAGGGTCAGCATCTTACTTCTAACTCAGAGTCGGAGGAGTGATTGAAAAGTTGCTAGGTGAAAAATTCAGGGCTGATTTACACCATAACTTGAAACAACCAAACCTTATATTGATTTCTCCAACAGCTCATCACTTTTCCATGAGTAAGTCCTTGATGTTTTATTTTACTACTGCTGAATTTATATTGTTGCTTAGAACTACAAATATCAAACATCACATGAAAAGAAACTGTCACATTTTGGCGGAGGTGGGCAGAGTACCCAAAAATGGTACACAAGTAAAAGTAGGACTGCAGCAGCATGTTTTTACTAAAGTACCGGATCAGAACGTCTGATATTTAAGAATTATGTAAGCAGACAAGAGACAAAATTTATCTCCAATTTGTAGCAGTTTAAATGCTAACAGGGAAACAATACGAATAAATATAACAAAAAAATAACTGATTCAGGAAGTAAAAAACAAAACAAAAGAAAAACAATGAAACTAATACTTACAGGCAGTGATGAAGTTACTCAGTCCAGAAATGTTACTCAAGTAAGATGCTTTATACAAATATTATTCAACTAAAAATAAAATGTACAGTAGGAAAAATACTCCTAAAAGTAATTTTTTTCAAAAAGTTACTAAAGTAACTAAGTAAATGTAACTAGTTACTACCCACCTCTGCATTTTGTGTGTATAAGAGGACGCAGGACTGCTAAAGATGCGATAAAATATTGTGAAGTTTATCTGCTGGGATTTTTTCAGTGATGTGTGACTTCCTGATTCACATGTTGACTACTCGTAAATAATCCGCACACACAAACAGAACTGGGAAACAGACCAGAGAACGACTAAAGGATTTCGTACAGCGTACAGATGCAGGTGAAGTACATACTGTGAGCCACAGACAAGACAGAGTCAGAGTCTACTGGACTAGAGGACGGACAGACAGGCGGACGAGGGGCAGACGGAAGAAACAGACAACCTCACCGATGGATTTCTGCCGCATAATACCGTGCGGAGGGCCGTGACCCGGGCCGTACTGGCCTCGCTCGTAGCCCAGTCCCAGACCCGACATCATCCCCATCCCAGGCTGGTCCGCGTAGCTCGGCTGCAACGACACACGACACGAGTTGGGGCGTTTCCGTTAGCAACCGCTAGCAAATGCTAGCGACCGTTAGCAACCGCTAAGAAGCACTAAAAACTGCTAGTGATCGCTAACGGCTGCTAGACGTCATTAGCAACCAGGTTTAAGATTTAAGACAATGAATGAGGCTTTACTTAAAACAAATATCCACCTATTCAACGTTCCATTTATTCATTCATTCATCCATCTGTGCAGACTCACTCTAAATCTGCTGCTAATAAATTGTGATTTCATTTTAGTTGCATTTTTCCTTTTCACAATCGTCTCATTCTTTTGTGACTTGCTTTGAAATTTAAGTCTGCAAAGCAGCAGACGTGCTTATAGAATTAGGGAATCGTTTCAGAAACACAAATTACAATCAAAGTTGTTTTCTCTACTTCACCTGAAAAAGTGCAAACATTTCAGATGAATTTCATACGTTAAGTTTTCAGTTCAGTTTCAAAGAGCAGCGATTTCATATTTTTAAATTGATGTCGCGACGCAAACCTCGTAGCCATAGATACTCCTTCCCCGGTCCCTCTTCGGCCCCTGTCCCCGTGTCCCGGACGCCTCGTTGGTGCTGATTGTCTGCTGAGCCGCTGCAAGAATTTCATCGAGTTTATCTGAGAGGGGAAAAGGAGTAAAGAGGAAAAATAGAGACAGAAGAGACAAACGGAGATGAAACGGAAAAACGGACAGCTATAAAACAGGTAGAAGCGTGGAGGAAAAGACGACAAAACGGATGACGGGAGAAGAATCCTTACTCAAAGCCATCTGATAGACTGTCCTCTTCTTCTCTGAAACTTGTGAGGATTCGAACTCTAGGAGAGAGGAAGGAAACGAGGCCGGTGAGAGTGCCGAGTCATTTTGGACAGATAAAGAGGCGTCATCGTTAACCGGGGGAAGGCACCGGAGCGTACCTGATTTTTTTTTCCAAGGGGTAGCAGCTGGAAGGAGGACAAAAGGAGACTTAAGTTTTGGCAGGAGTGAAAGTGCGTCGTTACAGCGCATACTAATCATATTCCCCAGAGCCGAACGGACTGAGTCACCCCGTGAAAAACGCACATTCACACCCACGCAGCAGCAGCATGCACACTCCTGTTACAGTAAATAGGCTGCAGACGCATATGCTGCGCGTTCACAGCGGGTCGGGTTCCCACCTCTCTCCACTGTCAGACGGTTACGATCCCATCGGCCGCGGCGGCGAGAGAGAGAGGAAAAACAGAGTTAGTGGTTAACCCAGCGAACAGAACCAGAGGGAAGTTGGACAGGTTCTTCAGATTAAACTAAGTTTCTGTGAAACTTTTGTGGAGCTGAAATTTCATTAAAATAACGTTTCATAAGGTCATCAAAGGTCAACCAGCCTGTCCATATTTACATGATGAAATATGGTGTCAGCTGTTTGTGATGTTATAAAGATAAAAACACTTTTTTTAAAAGTATAATTTAAAGAATTACCTTTAAAAAAACATATTTTAAAGATTTTTTTAGATGTTTCCTGAGGTCATCAAACATCAACCAGCCTGTCCACATTTACAAAATCAAATGAAATAGTTATAATTTTTAAGATAAAAAAAAAAGTTTCACCTTTAAGAGCTAAAAAAGCTGCAATATTTTATTTTTTATGAGAGTAGGAGATAATCTGTGGGAACAAAAATCAAGCTCCTTTGTCTGCTAGAAGCGTTATCTAGAAACAACCATTCAGAGCCAGGAGGCGGGTCTTAGCGCTGTCCATCACCCCTCTGTGTGCCTCTTGCTAGCATAGCCAGTGGTGTAGTTAGCATAGCAACCGATGACGGTGAATAAACGGCTGTCCTGTATCTGTAAGTTAATTCTCCACCATTAGCACATTTAGCAGCGAGTACATGAGGATGACTGACAGCGCTAAGCCCCGCCTCCTGGCTCTGATTGGTTGCTTTTGGTCGAGAGCTGTGAATTTCTTCAGACTGCAATAGTAGCTCATGGAGGAGGAGAAAAGAGATTTTCGACAGTTTAGGACCAGTTTTAACAAACATGTAAAAACCTTTTTTAAAATAAAAGTTACATGCTGCACCCTGCACAAAAAACAAAACTGATTTGTGTCTAAAATATTTGTAGCACAGTTGATTCACACCAAATTTTCTTGATTTTGTAAATCTGGACAGGCTGGTTGACCTTAGACGACCTCTGGAAACATTTATTAGTATCTTTAAAGTGAGAGAAACAAACAAAAATCTTTAACTTGAAGGAGTTGGATTGGTGCCAACTTCCCTCTGGTGTGAAAAGAGGAGTGCAGAAAGGAGTGGAGAGGAAGAATTTGAGGTGACCCTCACATTCACGCGTGCGACAGCGGTTTGGTTTTTACGTTTTATTGCTACTCCAAGCAACATTTTCCTAGAATCTACCGCCAGTTTGGAGACGCTGCAGGATCGGCTCCATTTTAATGTTCTGGTTCTCTTGCTGCATGACTTACAGGTGAACTGGGACACTGCAGCAATCACAGGGGTGAGAAAGTTGAACAACTAAATGAATTCATTAGCATCAGAATCAGCATATGGCAGCGGCTGACGGGGTTCGTCACGCTGCCTGCTCTTTCCACCTTGATTCAAGGAACAAAACAAGCCTCACTTTGTCCCGCAAATTAGGCTCAATTATTTGAAATGCATACATAGATTCACATTTTTATGCTAAAATTTACTTTTTAGTGTTTTTGCACAAATAAACCTATACACTGCTATATTATTTTTCCTCAACTACAGACCTGACAGAATCAGGATTTTATGTTTTGGACCAAGACAAAGCAGCGCACGACGATTATTTTAGTTATTAATTATTCCATTCTTAAATCGATTCATCTGATAAGAAATTATCACATTCTGCAGATTTTTCATTTAACCACTCAAGTCTTTTTATACAATATAAAAAACACATTAAAGGTGCAAATAAACACTAAAATTCCCTTATTAAATGAGAAAATAAATATTTTACTGTCTAATACGAATCAACATTTTAGGCAAATGAGTTAGTGAATCATTTTGTCTAAATGATTCACTTAGGCAAATGATTCCCTAAGTGAATCATTTCACTTAGGCACTTCAAACATCAAGATGTGGAAAGTTTATCAATATAGATCAGGGCTGATCTATTGAATGGTTTCTGACTAACAGATTAATAATAGGAGCGCAAAAAATCTTACCAAGTATTTTTTGTTCCGTTTCTAGAGCAGATATCTTAGTAAACATGAAATGAGACAAAACTAACCTACAAACTTTTGGTCAAATGGGCCGAAATTGTCAAGTGAAAATGATTCAAGGGTAAAAATTAAATCTTCTTTTACCAGCTAAACATGTAATAATTCAATTAAACAAATAAAGTAGTCAGATTTGTTGTTGGAAAGGGATTATAGATCCAAAACGTAAAAAAGATTTTGAGTTTGGACTCATGTTGCAATTTCTTTAGGTGTTGACTAAAAAACATGAACAAATTTTAGTCAATTTTGAGCAATAAAGTCAGGATTTCGGTCTCTTCTTCTTAAAAATGTCAGATTAGATAATACACTGCAGCTACATTTGTTTTATACGCCGATTTCATATGAATCTTCAGTTAGCATATGAAAGAAAAAAGTATTGTTTACATTAAAACTGAAAAAGCAGAATAAGTCCAAATAAAAACCTCTTTAGAAGACAATAAAACGGTCCGGGTCATTAGAGGCTTAATAAAGTTTTTGTCAGAAGCTTCAGAGCAGGACTTTGTCCTGAACCTGTGAATAATTTACGTGGACATTTCAGGGAGTTCGTGGTGAGAACGGGGTTTGGTGGAGTTCAGGAAGCCTGCGGCTGTGTTCATGCTGTGCTGCAGGTCAGGTGAGGTCACGACACCAAGAGAAGGCAGGTAAGAAGAGGACAACAATTAGGTCAAAGGTTCATCTTAAAGCGGTAGCGCTGGATTTCTGAAGCGAGGTTCTGTTGAAGGGGTAGTAGTGGTTAATATCTTACCTGCAGAACATAACCAGACATTTTTATTTAATATATATTAACATTATTTTGTACAAAAGCAGCCTTATGATAAACTTTAACCTAAAAAAAACCCTGATTTATGAACTTTTAAAATATATAAATGATTATTTTCATTATTGTTAGACAGTTACAGTTAAAAGCGTTAAAAGATTTCAGTACATGTTTCATTAATCACTAATGATGCAACATTTAAAATAATTAATCTTTCGCTTCTTTGTAAGATAATTTGCCACTTCTTGATAGTTTTTATTGAAAACACACTTAAATGTTTTTCAATAATTTCAGTAAATCCACAAATGTAGTTTTTAAATGATTTAATTTATAAAAGAAATAAAGCTTATGGTGCCACAGACCTCCTGTTAAATCATAAATTAACTATAATTAATGTTGTTAGGTGGGACATCTCTGCAGACCCCACACACCCTGGACACAGAGTTTACCTTCAGTGTTATTTTCTTAAATATCTGATTGAGGTGCAGATGCACAAACTGAAAAAACGGACATTTATGTTCAAAAACCTTTCCATTGTGATTAAAAAAATTCTGCAAAGACGACATGAAACAAGGGAAAATTACTTTAACAGTTTCTTTTGCATTTGCTTGGGCTATTTTCTTTTTCTGTTCTCAAATTTTGTTGTGGGTAAGATACTAGATAGGGTCAGGATTTTAACGCACAGTAAAAATGTTCACATGATTAATTACATTTTTGTTGTTTTTATAGAAAAGTCCCAAACTGGAACTTTTGCATTTTGTTTCTGTACGACCGTAAACATGACGCACAAGCTACGTTAGCAAGCAGGACAAAGACGCCTCTCTTTACTAAGAGGGGGTTAATTTTCGCTTTAAAAACGGATCTGATTGGACGCCAGAAAAGACTATTGTTGTGTTCAAGCAGTGCTAAAAGGAGTTAGCATACCAGCGAAGATATTCAAAGCTAAAATAGCATCTCAACGCTAAACATGTAGTAGCTAGCACAGACGCTAATGCTAATGTCAGCGTCAGCAGTTCCTAAAAAAGTTCCTGAAACACTTGGAAATCTGAATGTGTTTATTAGCACTTTGCTCCAATCTGATGGCTGAGTGACCTAAACAATAAATATCTTAGTTGTTGAGCTCATATGCATATTTATTCAACAAATAAGCAGGAAAAATTATTTTTTTAATTGAAAATGTTGCTTATGTATTTAACTGTTCACAACCATTTTTTTAACAGAACCTCACATTCAAAAAGTCTTTAACTACCATTTAAGTTTTAATGTCAGGAGTTGTGAAAGGCCAGCTGACTGACTCTCTGTTCATCTCTGTTCTCCTGTTAATCATCAGGCGCTCACTGAGCATGCCCAGAACCACCCAGCAGAAGCGCTAAACACCAGAAGATTCAAGCGATCCACAATTAAAACATTGGCAGACATTATGATCTGCGAGTGCGGGCGTTGACCCCTCGCTTTGCACTCTCCTCCCACAATTTTTGCCTCAAATAGAGATACTGCCGTTACCATAGGAACAGACCAGGAGCAAAGTTAAATTACTCATCTCAATAATTTTGTTCTTGGTGGGATTTCTTCCAGAGGAATTAACAAACGTGTTCAACATAAGATTATAATGGGAAAGGAGCAGTTTGGACTCCTTGTGCACTGCAAAACCACAAAACATTACCAAGTATTTTGCCTAGTTTCTAGAGCAAATATCTTTAAATAAGTAACTTACAAGTAACTTTTCAGCAACATATATGAGCTCGTTTTAAATCAATAATTCCTTAATATTGATGAAAAGTGCTAATTATAAGAAGGGCAGAAAGTAGCGATTATATAGTTATCGATTAATCATTTATTCAGACGATTAATCTATTAATCAGATAAATAAAAATGGGCACACTGCAGATTTTACTTAAGCCTTTTTACGCAATAATAGAAATAAATTAAAATATTAATTTAAGCTCCTTTTTGAAATAAGAAAATAAAAATGTCATATCCTAAACTGCAACAACATAAAGGTAAAGTAATTAATAAAGTAATTAATAAATTAATGAAGTAAATAATAGCTGGGTAGCAAAAGGAGTTTTTTTTCAGAATTTGAATCAGGTGAAGTTAAAATTGCCAGAAAAAATCTACAGTTTAGTTTTTTAATCTTAAATCCAAAAAGTATCTATTTTGTACAGTTTTTGCTTAGTTGCAGCTCTGTGTGTGTGTTGTGCTTTCAGCAAATTTACTTTCTTTGAGTCTCTTTACTCCAGTTAACAATTAATCGATTATTAAATTAGTTGACAATTATTTCAATAATTGATTAATCACGATTAATCAATTCAGCACGAGTCATAGGAAGAGATTATGAAAAAATCTGCCAGTGGAGTTTATAACTAGGATATGAAAGTTTGGGCCGATAATATCCGATATTAGTAGTGCTGTTTTGGTCGATAACCAATATTTGCTAATATTTTATGCATTTCTCAACTGTTTTGACGTCTTTGGGAAAGAAAACAACAAGATAAAAACAAATATCGGTTGTGAATATCGGCCCAATAACGACATGTTAAAATGACTAATATTGGCCGATACTGATATTGGTGCCAATATATCGTGCATTCCTACTTATAATATGGAAAAAAATGCCACATAAAACAAGCTCCTATATGTTGTTTTTAAGCAGAGTTGGGTAGAAATTAGTTACATTTACATGGGTAACTTTAAAAAAAAATTGAGTTAATCTATTACATGTTGAAGTTTTGCTACTCTTACTTGAGTACAACTTTTGGATACTTTATTCAACTCTGCCTATTTCAAGTGTATTGATATATTCACACTAGACACTAAACCAAAAATACTCGGCCATATTTTGTGTTTTTGCAGTGTGGCGCCTCTCCTCAGGCGTGTTTGTGACAGTTTGGTCGTCCTCAGACGCTGACGGGCCGGGGAGGAGCAGGAGGTGCAGGAGGTTAAAGGTCAAAAGAAGCAGGGAGTGAGAGAGGGATCACACGGTGGAAGGCGACACGTTTCTGGGTGGGGTTACCTGTAGCGGGAGTGCTGGCAGTGACATTGTGGCACCTCTGAAAACACAGCGAAACGCATTGAGACCATCATCCAGCGCCAGCCTTCTCCGTCTTGTTCCTGCAACTAAATAACTGCCGTCTAAATTTATCCCTCGCTCAAGTTTCTCTTCACACTCCCAGCGTCTCCGTCTTCACACTGCCTCCATCACTCCTCATTACCTGAGTCTGTTTCTAACCAGCAAAGCTCCCGCCTTCTTCCTCTACATCTCCATAGCAATATGTTCCTTCATCCGCCTGCTTTTATCTGCCAAAAAAATAAAAAAAGAAGCTAATTCGGGCCCGTTTCTTACCCATCTCCTCCAGCTCTGAAGTCATTGATTTGGAGCGCAGGGCGATGGCTGGAGTGCTCAGCCTCTTGCTCTGCTGAGGGACTGGAGAGAGGAGAAGGCAGCTGCGGTCGGTCGAGCCGCTCCAGATGAGCTGTCGGTTTATTGTGAGTGATTGCGGCGGCTCTTACTTTTCTTCCGTGCGCCTTCCTCCATGTCGGGGTTGCGGGTTACCATGACAACCTTCACCATGAGGCTGTTGCCGCCCTGCCGGATCATGTTGACGACCTGCCGGTGGCCGACCTTCACGACGTTCTGACCGTTGACCTGAGGTGCAGACGGAGAGAAGTCTTTATGAAGATCAGAATCATTCTTCAACCCTCTGTTCAGTCACTTTGACTAGGCCAAAGCTGAACTTAAAGGTGACCTGGCACACTTCCTCGAACAGGTTGGAATTAGGGATGCACCGATTTATCGGCCAGCAGATTTATCAGTGCCGATTTCCTTAATTTTGGGAAATCGATGATCGGCCAATTTTTACATGTGAAGCCGATCTTAACCACCGATTTTATCAACCTTAGCAAAGGTATTTAAATCAACTTCCATCTTCCTCTGCTGTGCTGTGAGAGGGGTGTGACTAGCAGACCGGCCCACCAGATCAGGTCTGTATGTTGCAGTCATCTCACTGTTGGCAACTCATCATCTTTTTTGCTACATTTAGCAACATTTTAGACAAAATATTGGTATCGGCCAAAATCGGAGTCGGCAGGTCAGAATTTTGTACAGATCAGTAATCGGTGATCGGCCAGAAAACTGCAATTGGTGCACCCCAGTGAGAATAGGTTCATTACTCTTTTATTAGCCTTTTTTTATTGTTTTATGGTTTGATGCTTTTAAAACTAAACAAATGGATTTCTCTGACTGAATGTCAAAGTTGATATTTGTAAACGGTGCTGCTATCTTTCTGTTTCCCTCTTGAAAAGATATTATAGATCTCAACAAGGTTTATTATCTGGTTAAATAAAAGGTTATTGTAATAAATCAGAATGAGCTGCTACATGCATGTTTGAAAAGCAGAAGTGGAGCCTCCTGCACAACCAATAAGAATGCAGCAAGTGGTTTTTGGATGGTATTTGAACAACAAAACACTTGTGTTTTCCAGTAGCCATTGTACAGCGCATGCACAGCGATAAAACCAGATGACCAAATATGCTGGAACTCAGCTGAGGTTGCTAGGTAACGGGCTGAACTCGGCTGGGGTTGCTAGGTAACGGGTTGGGCTTCACTGGAGCTGGTAGGTGAGGGGCAGCACCTGCTGATTTGTGACGTTATGATCGAGAGATTTTTGAAACGGCTCGTTTTCCAGACACCAAAAGACATCAACTTGTTGCCAAAAAAACTTCTGGGTAGATTTTAAGATGCTGGGCTGTTTATACATTCTACAGAAACCCAAATGGAAGTACAAAAATGTGAATTTTTCATTACATGTCCTTTTTAAACTCCTTTCTGGATCTTTCCTTAAGGATTGTCTAGTAAAGAGCAGATTTCATTGGTCCATTAATTACAAAAAGGCCGATTAGCTTAAAATTCTTTAACTTAATCCAACATCAACAGCTGAATTGTTGAAACTTTGACACAGTTGGGTTTTCCAACAAGACAACATGAGAACTGGACCAACCAGGCTAACATCAGACTCCCTGAATGGTCTTCTCAAAGCCTGGATTTCATCTCTATTAAAAATTTATGCCACATATGCTTAAAAGTTGGGCTCCTGCCAGGAAGCCAATCAGTTCAAATGAGTCCTACTAATTCTGCCAGTCAGTGGCCCAACATCCAGCCAGAATTTTAACTTTACAGAAATGTTGAGGTGCAACTTGCTTCAGACAAATGTTGGTGACAGAGCTTGTTCTTACACAAAGAGTCATTTTGCCCTCAGTCCAGCTAAGAAAACTTTAAGGCTGCAAAAGTTACATGATCTTTTAAAAGAAAACAATACTTGCAGAGTTGTTTTGCAATAAAATGGTTGAAAACATTTTCTATAGGATGTTGATATTTGTGGAAAATGTACAAATAAAAAAGTCTTTAATTTCTCTAATGTTCAAACTATTTGTTTAGACACAAAACCTTGGTCTGTAAAAATTATTCTAATTCTGAAGAAGCACATAAAACCTAAAGAGAAAGAGCTAAAAGACCTGAAAATACTACCAGCTGTTTTGGTGTCACTTCTTTTTATTTAAAAAAAATAAAACCAAAGGAGACATTTTCTTGCACAGAAAGTTAACCTTCTGTGAAGTTTTCTTTTACATTTATCAGTAACAGTTGGGTCAATTATTCCTAGCACTAAAAATACAGGACTGTGGTTTCAGTCGGTTCTTTATTACATCCTGCCAAAGCTTTTGTGGAAGGTCCAAGGAGACGTAATGAAAGTAACTAATGAAAAATTCACATTTCACACGCTTTTATCCTTACATTTGGGTTTCTACTGCTTCTAGAGACAACCCAAGCACTTTAGTTTCATGATATTTGATGTCTGGAAAATGAGCCGTTTCAAAAACCTCCGGAATGTAGCGTCACAAATCAGCAGGTACTTCCCGTTACCTAGCAACCTCATAAGCTCAGGCCGTTACCTAGCAACCCCAGTGGAGATCCGCCCATTTCCTAGCAACCTCCGTCGAGCTCCAGTGCATTTGGTCAGCTGGTTTTACCGCTGTATGCACTGTACAATGGCTGCTGGAAAAGACACGAGTTTTGTTGTTCACTTACCATCCAGATACAACTTGTTGCATTCTTGTTGGTTGTGCAGGAGGCTCTACTTCTGCTTTTCAAACATGTGCGAATGCATTTTTGTGCATCTGTTTGAAGCCATTTTGACGAGTGAGCGTAAACGTTGAGTTGGGAGGGGGGCCTGGTCAGCAGCAGCTTTAAATAGTAGATCGGAGAGGCTCTATATACGAGGCTCTAAAGCGGCTCATTCTGAACCGAGCAGACTGAAATAATTTTGTACAAAAAAATATAAAAACATGCTTTGCATCTCCCATAGATCCATGTTTAAGGAAGCACAACGGGTTAATCTTCCCATGTTGATTTTATTTATTGAATGCTCTAAGCCACTGCTGTACCTCGATGAGGAAATCCCCCATCCTGAGACCGGCTCTCCACGCCACGCCGCCCTCGTCCACCGACTCCAAATACTGCAGAGCCGGGAAGGCCGGAGTGGGAGTAAACTCTTCAATGGGAGTTTGAGCTGGGGACACCATGAAATATTAAGATCAGGTCGTTAAACGACTTTATTGCAGAGCATGAATCAGTGTGACAACTCTGAGTTCATCTCAGATTTCTTACCTTTGGCCCCTCGCAGCACGAAGCCGAATCCCTCGCTGTCTTTTTTCTGCAGAAGCACCGTCTTCTCCTTGATTATGTAGTCGCTATCGCAGAGAGAGGAGATGAGTCAGACGGTTAGAAATGTTACAAAACAGAAAATAAAGGGAGCGCAGAATTAGAAAGTTCTTCAAGTTCAAGTTTCAAGTAAAAAGCAGATTTTTAATGGATGCCTTTGCTTCTTCCAACCAAAACATTGAGAGGAAAATCAGTGTTTTTATTGAACTATTAAACGTCTAACAGCTTTGTGGTGGAAAATATTTATCTTCGATTTCAATGAAACCATTTAGGGAAATGCAGTGGCTGAGTTACTCCACCATGTTCACACAGAAATCTGAATTAATCCGATCACAACATATTATAATAGCTGTGATAAAAAATAAACTAATTTAGCAGTTGGTAAAACATAATCCAAAGAAGCCATCGGATTCAACATGAAGAAACCTCCAGCAGAAATCAAAAGAGGGGTCCAAAATGAGGTCCAAGGAACTATTTCTGGCCCTTGAAAGGATTTTGTGTGGCCCCAACTTGAGTTCAATGCAGATGGAGACTTTCCAGTAAATTTCTTAGTTGAAAAGTTAAGCACAATAAAAAGAGTTAATCTTTGTAAAATCAAGCTTTCATAACTAGTCGAAACATCTTTTCATTAAAGTTTCCCAGAACTGTCAGAGATATGAAAACTAGATAAACAGTAGAAAGTAAACTAAAGCCTGATGCTTCTCCAGGTTTTCTAAAACCTGACAAAAACAAAAAAAAACACTTGTATTATGATTTGTAACGTTGCCATTTCTATGTTTGCATTTCATTTTATGCGTTTGTTACTCATTCTAGTCGTCTGACAAACCAAAGACGGCATTGTGAAAACAACAATAACGCAGTTAGATTCAGCCTAAACTACAGCAACAAGCTGCGGCTTAAATAAACCTGAAATGAAAACTGTATAACATGTTGATGCTCTCCTGAACGCCAGGTTTTTTTTTTTTTTTACAGAACCGACGGCAGGAAATGCTATATACAGTACAGCTTGTTGCCGCAGCAACAGCTAGAACTGGACACGGGGAAAGTTGGGCAGGTCCTGAGCCGAGCCACGAGATGTTCTGGTGGACTATTAGTCACCGACAGCAGAGCAGGAGCTGCAGGCTTACAGGTGGAGCTAACCGAACGACTGAGCTCAACCAGGAGGCGTCACCGGCGTAAGGACATGGGAGTTTATTCAACGGAAGCATGCTAATGTTCTTCAGCAGAAGGAAAAATAAAATGTCTCCTCCAGAGGTCGCGCTAAACAGTTTGAAGTTATTTATTTAATAGAAGTTTGTGGGATTAGTGGAGTTTGTTCACAGTGTTTCAAACAGAAAAAGGGAGAAGTGGGGAAAGAGATGCAGCAAAGCTCCTGATGTCGGGAGTGAAACTTTGTGCTGAGGACAATCACCTCTGGACCGGGATGTCATTTTTTTCTCCTTAGTGTACGACTTTTTGAAATCAGGAAATATTCCAGTTTTCCTCGTAATCACAACTCGTAAATTATAAGCCTGGCGGGCTGCCAGGCTTATAATATTGTTGAAGAGCATTATAATCTTCGTTTGAATATAGTTGGCATTTAGGTATTGCTGCTAATGTTTTCCTACAGCACATAATGATCTAAGCTGCGTTCACACTGAAGTGACACAAATCCAGATTTTATTTTTGTTTTGCTTTAATGCGACCTGCACTTGATCTTTTCATGACAGTCTGAACAACACAGATCAGATTCTTTTTCACTTGGAAATCTGATTCGTATCCAATCTATTCAAATGTGACCTGACCGTCAATGATATTCAACAAATGTCACTAATCTAGCAGGAAGAAAAGTAACAACCCTGGCGAACGATAATGAGGATTAAGTTGTCAGACTTGCTGGCTCCGGTTGGACAACAATCGTAAAGCATACTCCACCGTTAGCATCCACATTCACTTCTGCAAACACGGAGGACTACTTCTTCTTCTTCTAGCTTTTTACGGCGGTTGGTAAAACACCGAGTACGCTCTGTATGTGTGACGTTACTGCGCCCTCTACTGCGCATACGGGACACTTTCAGGTCGTTTGCAGTTCACACATGCAACATATATTTGGAAACATGACCGACGATGCAAAAATAAAAAATCTGATTTCACTGAAAATATCCTAATTGGGTCCCTTCAGGCTGCAGTGTGAACGTAGCCTTAGTGATATTTTCAAACTTCCTGTCAACTTTAAACATTTTTTAACTAAAAAACACAGCAGAATGACGGCTGCAGTGCCGCGACCAACCACCAGGGGAAACTATGACATGTCTTTTCTAATCTGTAAAGAACATCAATCAATCAATCGGACATTAAGTTTTGGCTTTATTTTTTAGTAACTTTAGTAAATAACAGCTCCTATTATCCTCTTATTGAGACGTAAAATAAAAGTTTTCAATGACTTTACGGTTACAGGTCACCCTCTCTATCTGCTGTGCTTCTCTTGTTATGAATGAACAACATACAAATCAGTAAGTGACTATATATATATATTTATATATGGTATCAGCTGTACCATACTGTAACCACATGCCGATAATCCCATCATGCACCAAAATAGTCCCAGCCCACTCCATCTGCTCAGGCCGCTCGTTTCCTCTCGTTCCCATCCAGGCTGCTCCTCCGTTCTGATCCCTCTCTGATCAGTTAGTTTCCCCCCTAATCACATTTCCTCCTCTGAGATCTTTTTCATTCACTCTATTAAGTGTGTGATTCTGTCTATGAGCTGAGAGAGACACTCTGTTTCTGCCATAGCTGCGTTATTCCTGCCCCCTTTTTGTCGGTTTCTGCTGCAGCGGCTCAGATCTGAAACTCTCTCAAGCAGCGACTGAATTTAATTCATGTTCTCAATGAAACGTTTAATTTTCATCCTAAAAATGTGATTGGAAGGAGGATTAAGTTCGTTATTGAGCTGAAGTCAACCCACACTGCAAAAACACAATCTTATCAAGTTATTTTTTTTGTCTATTTGTAGTGAAAATATCTTATTAAACTTGAAATAACAAAATTAACATACAGGTAATTTTTCAGGATGAAATGGGAGCTTGTTTTTAAGTAAATAATTTCTTAATTTTGGTGAAAATGTACAAATTCCACTGGCAGATTATTTAATTTATAATTTGTACAATTATAAATAAAATAATTTATATATAATCTGCCAGTGGAATTAAAACGTCTTTATTAATATTAAGGAATTATTTACTCAAATCAATCAGGCTCCTATTTTTGCTGACATGTTACTTTTAAGTCAGATTTGTCTTATTTTAAATGAATTTTTGTTTAAAATCAGTTTTTACTTTATTCATTACCCTAGATTCACTCAGATACTCTTAAATAAAATCCGGTGCAATGAACTGTTTTCAGAAGTCAGAAAAAGGCGGACAGCTCTGCCGATCGCTGATTACCGATCTTTTAAAAAGCCTGACCTGCTGATTCCAATTTTGTTTTTGTCTGAATTGTTGCTCGATGTAGGAAGAAAGCTGCTGAATTGGCAACAGTGGGGCGGCTAATGTTATCTGTAACGTCCAGACATGATGCGGTCAAACCTCACAGGAGAGCGGAGGACCCTGGCTGACTTTTAGAGCTTTGCCAAGATGGATAAGATCAGCTTCACATGTAAAAATCAGCCCATCTCTCAAAATGAAGGAGATCAGCATCGATAAATCAGCTGGCCAATAAATTGGTGCACCCCTAAAAAACATAACATCCTGTATCGTTTTCCTTCCACTTTTTGCACCAAAATGTGCCGATCTTTCACGTGAAACTCTAATAAAACACACTGACGTTTATGTGAGGGTAGAAGCAAAAACAATCCTTTTAAATAATCTGACTGAAAAACAACACAAACTACATGATGCGTCCCTCCAGCATGAGAACACAAACTAACCCGTTGTGTTTTCTTGCTGACCGGCAGACCTCCATCTGCATCATACGTTATTCAGCAAGATGACACGGTGAAGCAGATCTGTGTGTTAATGCATTCGGTGCTTGGTGAGTGTAACTCACAGGCTGCCACGTGCCCCACAGTGTGAACAAACACTGACAGAAACAGCTTCAGAATATACAACGAGCTGGCCGCTGCAAGGCCAATGTTGCACTTATAATCAGTCTGTTTGTTTTAGCGGCTGCATCGCATCCAAACCGCGTAACTCTGACTCAGCCTCTGCTGCTGTCGTCGGCACTGACTGGCATCAGCTGACCCAACTAACTGGATAAGTCTTCTCGACCAAATGGGAGTAAAAAAAAAAAAAGTCTGTAATTTTGCTAAACAGATCTTTAAGTCCTCTGCTGAGGTTCCACTGAGACGGGAATCGAGAACCAGAACTGGTTCTCAGTAGTTCATTTACTTGCTTAATGATTCTGCTCATCGGTTCCTGTAATGTGTGACACAGTTCCAAGATGACGTGAATATTTGCTTTAGAAAATATCCAATATGGCGTCGCGGCAGAACCGTTCCAAAATATGTTTATGTTTCACAAAAAAAGGTGAAACTAGAGTCGGCTGGAACTTGCTCAGAACTTTAATCACAACAAAGGCAGGAAATAACCTCAAACTTCCTCTAACTGTTGTCCACACAGTCTGCAGCTGATTTGTACGAATGTAACGTGTTTCATACGTTGCTTAGCAACGCGATGACTCCGGAGGGGGCGGAGCTTCGAGTTCAGCGTCTCCCGGTTAGCGTTCAGCTCCTCCACATCCTGGTTATTATGTTAATGTTAAACTGAATGAATAATCTCCGTCTTATATTAACATTTAAAGTCATGTTCAGTAAATTAGAATATATTTTCACAGGAGTCTTGTTTATTGAATTAAAATCGCAAAAACTGTTGATTTGCAGAAAGTTGCATTTCCTGTTAAAATGTTAATTTTATAGAAGGATTTTCATTGTTTAAACAAGTTTTAATTAAAGAGTTTACTTCCTAACTCAATGAGAATCGATAAGAGAAGGAAACAAATGTACCCAGTATGACACTTCCATCCTATTGGCTGAGAGGTTGCCAGGCGACGGTGCATTTTTGTTCCGGAAGCAGCAGAGAATGTTTCCTAAGCGAGCAAAGACTAAGTCTGAGCGCGAGGTGAAGTTGTGAGTACAAGCATTACAAGTTTTAAGATGAAAGACAGGAAGTCCTGTTTTCAAAATAAAAATGAAAGCAAAAGTATTAAAAGTTTTGACAACAAAAGACACAAAATCCTGCTTTCAGTCTGAAAATGTGTGCTCTTGGATTATGGCAGAAAAATTCCCCCATATACAAGCAATTACCCCACAAAATGGTCGATTGGGGGAACTTTAGCAAGGCAACTACTATCAAGATTCGCACCAACGAAGACTGAACCAAAGCTGCTTCAACAATGACTTTTAAAAAGAGTGGGAAAATGTTTGAGAGCCACTTTCTGCTCTAAATGGATTGTTTTTTTATTAGCAATACAACCTAATAAAATTACTTGAGTAAAGAAAAACATTACATTCCAGTCCAAAAAGTATTGGATTTTACTACACTTGAAATGAGACAAAACTAACTTAGAAGTAACGTATGCAAGATACAAGAGCTTTGTTTTAAGTCAATAATTTATTAACATTGATGAAAAAGTTCCATTTGCTAATTATTTCACTTAGGTTATTTCCATATTATAAGTGAAATAATCTATGCGCGCAACTAGTACTTTTTCATCAATATTAAGTAATTATTGACATAAAATAAGTTCCTATATTACACAGAAATAAGTTAGTTTTGCAATACATGAAGATAATTTCAGTACAAACTAAATAAAAAAAACTTGGTATTATTTTGTGTTTTTGCAGTGTAGTAAAAAAAAATATATAATTTTTTTTCCAAACGGTTACTCAAGTAAAAGTAACTAGTTAGCACCAAACTCTCAACGGGACATAATGTTTTAATTTTGTACAAAGACTGCACAGTTTTGGCCTGAGCAGGCTTCCATAGAAGAGTCAGAAAGATGCTGGAACTTGTCACGCATGCCGCATCGCTAAAACTCCCTCACTGAAAGCCGGAGACGTCTCTCTCTCTCTCACATACACACACGCACACACACACACACACACACAAAAACAACACGCCACGCATCAAACCAGACCCAAGTTTCAGGTGTTGCATGTTCCCCTGTGACATGACAACAACTGGAGAAATTCCCAAAAAATTTTTAAAAATCAGCTTTTTTTTTTTTTTTTTTTTTTTTTTTAGCAGGATGGCAGCAAACGCGGCGCACACACTTTGGTTCAGCACTGACATAAACAAACACGCAATCAGGCAGCACATCAGTAACAGCAGCAGGCATCAGTTGTGCCAGTGCAGCACCGCCAGAGGACATTTGTTCAGAGCGGCGCGCGAGAAACGCGACACACTCTCACATGTTGGCGGAGCGAATCACACGGAACGGCCAGATCAAACATCTGTCTGCGCCGCGCACGCTCTGCAACATCTGCCGATCCGGTCGACGCTGCCCCGCCGCCGTTTCTACATGCATGCATGCATCCCCCCTCTTCCTCTTCCTCCTCCTCTTCCTCCAGCTGCTGGAGGAAGAGGAGGAGGCATGTAAAGCCATGGCAGGTACCTGTAAATGAACCAGACGCTCCTGTTCACAGGGCCCAGCGACGGCCAGGAAGAAGAGAGGGAGAGGGAGAGGGAGACATCCTCCTCGCCGCATGCCCCCATCGCCATTTCCTCCCCTCCCTCTCCTCCTCCTCCTTCTCCTGGTCCTTCTCCTTCTCGTCTTCCAGCGAGACAGCGGCGAGCGCGAGCGGCGAGAGAGGAGGAGGAGAGGAGGAAGAGGAGAAGAGAGAGACAGAGGAAGGGAAAGGGAGAGGGCCAAGCTCTCCCAGCCCCTTCATACTTAAGACGGAGAGGAGGAGGAGGAGGAATCGGAGAGACTGAGGGATTGAGATGGTTAGCTGCGACTGCGGCACAGAGAGAGAGGAAGGAGGAGGAGGAAGAGGAGGAGAGGAAGACGGTGGCTTAAAGAAGTAGAAGAGATACGGAGATGGTTCAGAGGGGTTTCCAGCACGACTCAATCAGAGCACACACACCTCAGTCTCCTCTTTTTCACGCTCACAAACAATTTGACGCGATTTCCAACCCACTGGAGATCCGCCATCCATCGGCTTCTACAGCCAGAGGTGGAGTCAGGGCTGGACTTTACCGTACAGCGTTACGTCTGTCGCCATCACCGAATACAGAAGTTATTAAAGTAATATAAAATTATATTACATTTTATATAATTTTTATTTTATGTTCTTTTAATGACATGAAAGAACGCATTCTCAAAGATAAATAAACTTTAAATTCTAATTAACATTTAACACTGGCGCTTTTAGATTGTTAGCTTTACTACTTTATCAATTGTTTTCAATGAAAGTATCAATAAATATAAAAATAAATGTGTAACTTGGGGAGACAAGTCACTTCTTTATGTGACTGGGATTACAAATGGGAATGTTTTTTGTAGAATTGCTGTCATGCAGTCACAGTCATACGGTCATATAAAAAAGAAGCAACAAATATCGGCATGTTTATTGTTATCGTGATAAAACTTTGAATCCCAAACCCTGATGTCACCAGAGACACCTACTAGTCATTTACTGGGACTGTATATATTATTGCTAGACAACATGGCTGAAAAACGTATCACAATATCAGCGTTTTTATATCTGTCGACAAATAATTATTGATTATTTTTTGATATTTGTTTTAACCACAGTTTATTGTTTTTTTTTTTATTTTTAAGCAGTCATGACGGAGTGGAGAAACCTTAAACTGCTGCTGCGCAAGTTACTCAAGAGGTCGTTACTAGGTAACCAAAGAATGACTGAGTTGCTAGGTAACCAAAGAACGACTGAGGTGCTAGGTAACCAAAGAATGACTGAGTTGCTAGGTAACCAAAGAATGACTGCGGTGCTAGGTAACCAAAGAATGACTGAGTTGCTAGGTAACCAAAGAATGACTGAGTTGCTAGGTAACCAAAGAATGACTGAGTTGCTAGGTAACCAAAGAATGACTGAGTTGCTAGGTAACCAAAAGAGAGGAGTGAGTTGATTCCACTTAGCTAGCCGTGAGAAGTTGAGCGGCTAAAGCCTTTTCTCTGCCTACATCCCCCAGAATGCTGTGCGGTTCTGGATTATTGGATCCATCAGATATCTATCGGACTCATTATTTACTGATATTGATCACGTTTCTATGGTGATGTATATTTTTACTGATTTATCATCCACCCCTACTGCTCGGTCATTTCCAGAACTGTAATCATTTTAAAATATTGTAATTGTTTTGATCCAGTAGTTTTGTGAATGTTGTTGTATCAACCTTCCAGACCCCTCAGGTTCTGGTTCTGGTTCTGGTTCTGCTCTGCATCCCCAGATCCAGAACCCAACGAGGAGAAGCAGCATTCAGCTTCTACGCATCACAAATCTGGAACAAACTTCCAGAAAACTAAAACAGCTGAAACACTGAGTGCCTTTAAAAACCTACCTGTTTAGAGTCGTATTCGAAACGTGATCAATTATTAATTAAATGATGGTACAATTAATGTAATGTTTTTATTACTGATTCTATGTTGCAAGACATTGTATTTTTGTCTTTGCTATGTCCAAATAGCACATTTCAGCTATTTGCATAGCTGCAAATAGCTGAAATGCTATTTGCAGCTATTTGCTGAAATAGCTGAAATAGCACATTTCAGCTATACAAATAAAATGTAATTGATTGATTGACTGACTGAATTAACCAAACAAATGATCGTTAGCTGCAGGCCTGGCTTCCACCAGACAACTGAGGATGAAGTCTGGTTTTATTGAATGGATTAGCTGAACACTACAGATGAGAGACCTTCACACAATCTCAGAAATTTGGAGAATTTTTTAAAGCTACTAGAAAAAAGCCAAAGAAAAACAGATTTAAAGTTTTAAAGAGCAGTTTTTGGTTGGTAACCTCTAATCTCTGTGCTGGACTCAACATGAACTACTTCCTGCTGCCTGGTGTAAACAAAGCATGAATGAGGCTCTGCAGAGGCTTCGGATGCAGATGGGAGACGAGTGGCACTCACATCATCCCTCCGTCGCTTCCTTCCACGTACGTTTAACCCGTCCTCCGTCAACTCGCCCTCCCTCCCTCCCTCCATTTTCCCTCCGTTCCTGTCATCCTCTCGCTTCCCTCCTGCCTTCGCCCGCGGCTCTCGCCCGCTCTCCTCTCATGCCTCTGCCGTTTTGTTTTCCTCCACGCTCGGCGCCGCTGTGATTGAGCGAAGGCTGGGCTGGGTGGAGCGAATGCTGACAGAAGGTCCAGGATCACATGTTTGTGTTCGCACATGGTGTTCTCTAAACGGATCCGTCGTAAGAGGATCCAGTCGTTAACCATTTACACACAACAGTCCAGACAGATTCATCTTTCACTGCCGGGACTGATTTTAATAGAAAAGTCCTGGATTTAGTCCAGAACCGTCCAGGAACCACAGAGGAGGATTCAGTTTTTACAGTTTGAGCTGAAATTCCTGTTAAGGTTTTACCTTGAGAGTCGATGGATGGATGGATGGAGGGATGAACAGATGGATGGATGGATGGATGGATGGATGGATGGATGGATGGATGGATGGATGGATGGATGGATGGATGAACAGATGGATGAACAGATGGATGGATGGATGAACAGATGGATGGATGGATGGATGGATGGATGGATGGATGGATGGATGGATGGATGGATGGATGGATGGATGGATGAACATATTAAAGGACAGATGGATGGATGAACAGATGGATGGATGGATGGATGGATGGATGAACAGATGGATGGATGGACAGATGGATGAACAGATGGATGGATGGATGGATGGATGGATGGATGGATGGATGGATGAACAGATGGATGGATGGATGGATGGATGGATGGATGGATGGATGGATGGATGAACATATTAAAGGACAGATGGATGGATGAACAGATGGATGGATGGATGGATGGATGGATGAACAGATGGATGGATGGACAGATGGATGAACAGATGGATGGATGGATGGATGGATGGATGGATGGATGGATGGATGAACAGATGGATGGATGGATGGATGGATGGATGGATGGATGGATGAACAGATGGATGGATGAACGGATGGATGGATGGATGGATGGATGGATGGATGGATGGATGGATGGATGGATGGATGGATGGATGGATGGATGGATGGATGGATGGATGAACAGATGGATGGATGGATGAACAGATGGATGGATGGATGGATGAACAGATGGATGGACAGATGTATGAACAGATGGATGGATGAACAGATGGATGGATGGATGAACAGATGGATGGATGGATGAACAGATGAATGGATGAACAGATGAGTTTCTAGACGTCTAATCAAATCCTTCCATCAGAACAAACTGAGGTTCAAAACCGAAACCATTTTTTTCACACATCAATATTTTCCTGACAGCAACTCCAGCCTTCACAGAAACTTTCCTAAAAATAATCCCAATCCCAAAAACCACAGGCTGCTTCAATCCCAGCTCCTCTCTCTCCTGTGCCTCTCGATCGCCCTCCGCTGCCTGACCTGCAGATGGAGACACCGCAGGGGGAGCGAGGGTGATAGAAAGAAAATTAAAAAGAGCAAGGGGGGTTCGGAGCGCAGCGATGACGAGAGCGCGAAGGCGGGAAGCAGAAACGGTCCGGAGATTCAGCCAAACATAAACGGATGGACGGATGAAAGGAGGGATAGGCGAAACGATAAAAGTAGGCGGATCTGAGTCATCCTTAAAGTCCAAAAGAACTCCATCGATGAATGTATGAGCGAGGCGTGCGTTCATGTGTTAGTGTGCAGGTTGTTGATGAAGCATGTTAATAATTTATGAGCTTTAAAGTGAGTGATGGGAGGAAAATAACAGCCGAATGATGGAAAACATGAATAATACATGTCTGATCAGTAATTACAGGATTTCTGCTCAGTGATTAACGCATGTTGACAACACAAGATAGATTCAATCACGTCACAACAGCAGGACAGAATTATGAGAAGCGGCAAAAATACGGTGCGACTCATAAATCAGGGGTGTCCAAAGTGTGGCCCGGGGGCCATTTGTGGCCCTCAGAAAGATTTTGTCCGAGTCGCAACAATCATCAGTGTTAGAGATTTTTTGGTATCATCATTTTGTTATAACTTTAGTTCATATTCAGTCTAATGTTCAATTTAAAGTCTTCTCTTCCTTCTGTGTGTATAAACTGACCTGGAGGCCCCATCTGCCTGTTGGTCTTCATGTGAAACAGTTAACTGTGTGTTTCCCAGACCTTAAATTACGTTTCTTATCAACCGGAATACTCCCCATCTTAGAAACTGCCTGTGCAGTAATAAATTGTCTCTGCTGTCTTCTTTAGCTATCCTCCCTGTTTCCGCTTGATAATAAAAGACAAGCTGTAACCAAAGGTCTTCAGACGCTCAGTGGACGGCTTGGAGGAGCAGCTTGTCGAGTTTTCTCCTTTTGCAAAAGCTTGGTCATAAAATTCATATACGTTGTCTGTGGTTCTTTTATTGAAGGTTCGAGAAAAATACCCATCAATCAGGGTTTCTGTAGGTTTCACCAAGTCAGATTAAAGTGAGACCTAATGTGAAAAATTCACATTTTCCATGTTTTTATATATTTCCATTTGGTTCTCAACTTCTTCTAAAAACAGCAAAAACACTCAAAAAACACCCGGCTGTTTTTAGTATTGTTTCAAAAACCTCCTCATCGTTAAGTCACAGTTGATGGCCCGTCGCCTAGCAACTCAAGCTGAGCTCCAGCATGTTTGGTCAGCTGGTTTTACTGCTGTATGCGATGTACAATGGCTGCTGGAAGAGACAAGTGTTTTGTTATTGACTTACCATCAAGAAACCACTTGCTGCATTCGTGTTCACTGTGCAGGAGGCTCCGCTTTTGCTTTTCAGAGATGTACGGTTGTATAATTGCGCATCTGTTTGCATTAATTTTCACATGTGACTGTAAACGTTGAGTGGGGGGACAAGACGCCCTAAAACATCTCATTCTGAACTGATCAAACTAAAATCTCATTATCTAAGAATAACTTTGTGCAAAAAATGTCATGAACATGTTTTGTTCAGCAAAAATGATTTTTCAAGTTGTGACTTTGGACCTTTTGGCAAATAGTTTGGACACCACTGACATAAATGATGTTAACCTGATCATCCTGATATTAGTTTCAGAAATGGGCAACAGATTCTGGATTAGAAACTCATTTTATATACAGTTTTTTTATACCGTTGTGATATCACATGTGTTTGTAAACATAAAACCTACAAAAAAAAAAACCTATTCCAATTATCTAAACAAGTTTTCATCAACATTGGTCTTGAGCAAAATTTTATTTCTTTTCCTCTTGATTAGAAGACAAAATACATCAACGCAAGTCAACAAAAAACAAGCAATCAAATTATATATTTTTTCTTTAACAAAGTACTGAAAATACTCAAGACGCTCATCCTCGACTTTCAGCGGCAACTGAAACTTAATTTTCTGGAAAAGCTGTTTCCAGAAAATTCTTTTTTCCGACATAAAGGAGAAAAGCAGCTTTTTGTTCCTACCTGGGAGCATCAAAGCTGTCGTATGATCCCACAGTGTAATGGCGGAACAACCTTTTGGCTCGTTCTCCACGACTCTCTGAAACACAAAATGACTTGATTCAAAGTGTGAAGATAAAAAAATAAATCTAAACACCAGCTTTCAGCAGGGGGTATTTATTTAAATTGAGCTAATTTACCAACTTGCTTCAAGTTATATATTTAGTTTGAATCTAATGCTAACTCAGAAATTAGCCTTGTCTTTGAGAAAAATATTTAGCTTAAATCCATTATCTTGAAGCTAAAAAGCTTGTTTGCTAACTAAATATTAAGCTTAGAATAAATGTTTAGCTTGAAATAAATAATTAGCTTTAAATATTTAAGTTTAAGGCTAAATATTTAGCATCAAGCTAAAAAATTAAAAGTCAAACACTAAAGCCTCTGCAGGGAATTTTTACCATCAGATTTCAAAATTTTAGCTATAGCTAATTTATTAATTAGCTTGAAGCAAAAATATTTAGCTTGAATCCAATTACCTTGAAGCTAAAAAGTTTGTTTTTTAATTAAATATTTAGCTTGAATCACAAGTCGGCGTAGGGCCGGGGGACGGGTCCAATGACCGGGTGGACTGTTGAGCAGGGGGGGCGTTTCTCATTTCATTTTTACCCAGGAAGCACATTTGCTAAACCGTGAGTCAAACAGTCACTGGGACTGACTACTATATATTCCATTGAGGGACAGTAACTTTAACATTACATACACCTTTCGGAACAGACAAGGGCGCACTTTCTCCGTCTAAAATCAGACATTAAAGCGACTTGAAACCATTCCTCCCTCCCTGGCACCTCCAGACCCGGGCCCCCATCCGCCCCGGGCCTGGGGGCAGCTGCCCCCCCAAACCCCCCCACATAGCTCCGCACCTGGCCTGAATGTAATTATTTTGTTGAGCTAAATTAGCCTTACCCGACTAATTTAGCTCAACACGATAATTCAGCTTTGTTATGCTAAATTAGCCATAGCAAGCATAATTTTTTTTGTTTATATAAAACAATTTAAAAGAGAGATGTAATTGTGAAATTAATCTAATCAAACATTTCTCTTATTGTTGGGCTCTTTGTGTTGGTTCACCTGATCGGATGTCCTGACTTCGAAGCACCACTTCCTCCACGCAGTCGGAGGGGAACCAGCCCGTGCGACCTCTGACCGTCCCCTCCCAGTAGCCGCCCTCGCCGACGCTCAACACTAGGAGGAAAAAGGTCAGCAGGTCAAATACAGAAATCCCAACAGACACAAACAGACTCACACACAGAAAACGAGGAGAACAGAAATGAAAAGACATCCAGGGTTATGCAGACAGGAAATTAAAAAACACACACAGACGGACATGCAAACTCCCTACATACTCACCAAGACATACATACCTGGTGACACTTTAGACTCACTGACAAACACACAAATATTCATACCTGCAGACATTAGATATAAACATATATGGAGACCTTACACTCTCGTTAAGACTGTTCAACGAACTCATGTTCACCCAGAAAACAGGACATGTTCCCCCTGAATTAGCTTAGTTGAATTAAAACTCCTTCTTCGTCCTCCCTTCCCTCCATTGAAGCAAAAGTATTCCCACCCTTTTCACTTCTGGTTACATTAAAGGTAAAACTGCAGACATGAGTCTGCACCGTCTAGACCCCTCAGATCTTCTGGTTCAGCTCTGCATCCCCAGAACCAGAACCAGACGAGGAGAAGCAGCATTCAGCTTCTATGCACCACAAATCTGGAACAAACTTCCAGAAAACTGTAAAACAGCTGAAACACTGGGAGCCTTTAAAAATCAACTTAAAACCCACCTGTTTAGAGTTGCTTATGGCTAAATTAGGGTTAGAGTGCCGGTTTTGATGTCTTTGATGTTTTTATCTTTACTTTTAATTTCCTTACTCTCACTGTTTGTTTTCATGAAGGTTTTAAGGTGTGAGTACCCTTGTTAGATGGCGTTCTAACTAAAAGTGAGGTTTTAATGTTTTTATCTTTTTTTGTTTTAATCTTTTTCAAAATCTTTTTCTATTTCTCACTGTTTATTCCTGTTTTTATTTTAATTATGTAAAGCACTTTGAAATGCCTTGCCACTGAAATGTGCTATACAAATAAAATTTGATTGATTGATTGATTGATTTATTTATTGATTGATGAGGGCTACCAGCTGCTTATATTTAGAGACATTTTCATTTGACAAAGAGCTAAATATGTATCTTCAAATTAAAGAAATGTTTGCTAACTAAATATTTACCTTGAATCTATTTGTCTTGATGCTAAAAATTTTGTTTGAAAAGTAAATATTTAGCTATTAGCTATTGAAGCTAAAACATTAATTTGCTAATATTTAGCTTGAATCTATTTGTCTTGATGCTAAAAATTTAGTTTAAATATTTAGTTTACAGCTAAATATTTATTTTGAAGATTAAAAAATTATTTGCTAACTAAATATTTAACTAGAAGCTAAACAAATGTCTGCAAACTTTTTTTGTTTTAAGCAAAATTTTTCAGATTTGTATTTGTAAAAAAAAATATGGTGCTAGTTTCACGTATTAAAATTAATAAGTAAAACTTGTGACGAAGTAAAACAGAAATAAATTCAGACGGTGTGAATACATTCTCCAGGCATTGTAGCCGCTTCATTCCTACCTTTTAATCCCACATCCCTGCCCCCTTCAGTGAGTTTGTGATCATAACAGACCAGATGCAAAACCACAAACTCCCAAAAGGGGGTTCGTGATCAGGAAGTGATGTCACAGTGTGGAAGAGCTTCACCTTTGACCCTGTCTCCTTTACTGAAGCTGATCTCGCGCTCGCCCTGAGCGGAGTGGGACCGCGTTGCCACAAAGACCCGTCCCGGGACGGCGCTGTAGAGGCGTCTGCGCTGGCCTGCGGTTTGGATGGTGGTGGTGGAGGAGGTCGGGGGAGGCCTAGTCAAAGTCAGGAGGGGATTAAGGGGAGATTTAACAAACATACAGACGTTTAAATTTATCACTTAAGCTGGTTTGGTTAAAACAACTAATAATCTGTAATAAACTTTACTTGAGCTATTTAGAGTTTATTTTATTCACTAACATCTAAATTGTTACTAAATCTGTTCGACTCGTTTTTGAACTGCAAAAACACAAAATCTGACCAAGTATTTTTTATAGTTTCTACTACAAATATCTCAGTGCACTTTAATTAAGACAAAACTAACTTATAAGTAACTTTTCAGCAACTTATAGGACATTTTTTTAAAGTAAATAAGTCCTAAATGTTGATAATCTGCCAGATTATTTAATTTATCCATCCATCCATCCATCCATCCATCCATTTTCTTCCGCTTATCCGGGGTCGGGTCGCGGGGGCAGCAGCTTCAGAAGGGAGGCCCAGACTTCCCTCTCCCCAGCCACTTCTTCCAGCTCCTCCGGGGGAATCCCAAGGCGTTCCCAGGCCAGCCGAGAGACGTAATCCCTCCAGCATGTCCTGGGTCTTCCCCGAGGCCTCCTCCCGGTGTTAATTTATAACACAGAAAAATGTTTTGTTATAAGTGAAATAATCAGATAGTGGAACTGCTGTAATTGTTTATCAATATTAAGAAATTACTGACTTAAATACGTTCTTATATGTTCCTGAAAAGTTACTTGTAAGTTAGTTTTGTCTTATTTAGGAGTATTTGGTGAATTTTTGGTTTTAACGAGTTTATTTTTCATTTACTCATTTTTAGTTATTCATAATGAGTATTCAGAACCTTTACTGCAGTAAGAGCAGCAATACTTTAGAAACATATTACTCGAATGCAAGTGAAAAGTACAGCATAGTAAAAATACTCCTTAAAGTAATTTTTTTCAAACATTTAGTCAAGTAAATGTAGTTTTTTTGTCAATATTTAGGAATTATTGACTTTAAAAAGCTCCAATATTTTGCTGAAAAGTAACGTGTAACCTGAGCCTCCTTCATTCTTTCCTTCTCTGAAATTCATCTCTAACTTCCTAAAACCGAAACTTCACTTTGAGTTTTTATCTCAGTTTCCAATATCCTCCTCCATAAATCTTTTCACTCCGTCCAAATCGGAGTCAGATTTAGTTTCCTGCTCGTCCTCAGCAGGATGAGCAGCCAGTTTGCAGCTCACCCCCGTCTCTGGCTCTGCCGGCTTCGGTCCTCCTTGTCTCCGATCCGTCCGCGGGACGGGGACCGCGTCCTCGCTCCTCTGGGGCTGCTGGAGCTGCGCAGGGTTCCTGTGTGTTTATACCCCTGAGAAGACAGGGGAGGGGAGGGGAGGGGAGAGGAGAGGAGAGGAGAGGAGAGGAGAGGAGAGGAGAGGAGAGGAGAGGAGAGGAGAGGAGAGGAGAGGAGAGGAGAGGAGAGGAGAGGAGAGGAGAGGAGAGAGAGGAGAGGAGAGGAGAGGAGAGGAGAGGAGAGGAGAGGAGAGGAGAGGAGAGGAGAGGAGGGGAGAGGAGAGGAGAGGAGAGGAGAGGAGAGGAGAGGAGAGGAGAGGAGAGGAGAGGAGAGGGTTTTCTAAATCTGCCTGAATTGATGCTATTCAGATCTACAAATATTCAATTTCTTCAGATTTTTCATCTTTATTTTCTTTGCAATGTTTCTAAAACCCCTTGCATGTTATATATTACAAACATCAAGCAACCCAGAGTTGTACATTAATGAGGTTAGTTATTTTTTTTATTTTTTATTTTTCTGTTCTTATGTTGGTTATTGTGATTTATATGTTTAAAAAATAAAAGTTGGAGAAGTTATGTAAGTTTTTCAAAATGCATGTATTATTGTTATAATCTGATAAATAATAATAATAATAATAAAATTAGAGATGTAAAGTTGAATTTATTGATCTACTAATGATGAATTAGTCAATCAATAAGTTGCCATTTCCTCAAAAAACAGTTTCTTCTTGTTTCAAGATGGCCGACGACCATATTTCTGTTATATAAAAGGAGAAACACATCAATGTATCTTAATTTTTGTCAGTATGAAATAATGACTGAATAAAAAGAAACATTGTAATTTTGTCACATTATCAAACTTAGACATATTTTTTACAAATGTTATAAAAGCTTTTAGGTTGCTGAATAGAAAAATAACCAATAAATCAAAAATAATAAAATAAGTGAATCAATTTCAAAAGTTTTACATCTTCGATTTCTAAATGTCAGAAATTTTGATCTTTTCTTCTAGAATATTTCTGATATTCATCTCAAACTCAGAAAAACTCTTTTTGTTTCCTGCCATCGATGTCGCCGATCGATACCTGCACAGAAACGATGTTGGTGGTCGGCGCGTTGGGGACGGCCATCCAGTCCGGCAGATTCATGCTGCTGTCGCTGTTGGCCCGCAGAAACGGGTGGGGGTGGGGCAGCGCCAGCGTCCGGGTGCTCTCTCTCCTCTGGGGGGCGTACTTTGGAGACTCTACAAAGGGAACTAGGAGGAAAACATCCAACAGATCGTCACAGATTTAAGTCAGAACGTCTTTCCTGACATTTTTGTTCATCAGGCGAGTTCAACAGAAACTAAGAGGAAAAACAGACTAAATCCAAAACACCACAACCAAAAACCTTCAAAAGAGAGATCATAAAGTAGAATACGTTATGCTGCATGGAAGCAAATTAAAGATTTGATCATCGTAAACAGATGTTAGCAGCACTTACCCACGTCTGTGTCCCGGTGGTTTTTTATAATTTCCCCCAATTCAAAATGGCCAGACATCACAGCCACCTGGTCAAAGCAACAAATAAAACATGAAATACGTTAAAAAAAACAAACATTTTACTGCCAAACTATCAGAAAACAAGAAGACATTAAACTCAGAACAGCAGCTGATCCTGATCGTCCAGTTTAAAATTATTATGAAATAAAATGCAGTTTTATAAGGTCAAATATTTTTCTGCACACGATTTTCTGCCATTTTCTACTTTTACTTGTTGACTTTAAACTTTAGGTAATTTATTGATAACTTTTTTTATTATTATTTAGATCAGAAATTAAAATTACATATAACTGAGCTAATATTTTACATTTTATAATTACTATCAGCCAGGAATATTAAGGTAAATAAAACATGAATTCACCAGGACCTCCTCCAAAAATACATCTGTAAATATTTATTTAATTGGTAATTTAAATAAAACTGTTAAGAAAAAAAAACACTGAATAATTTTTATATACTTATTTTAATGTGCCAGCAATGTGTCAAAAACACACACATTTAAATGTTAAATGAATAAATAACCCTGAAAATTATTAAGTGGTAAATTTAAATATTAATTACTTAATATTTCCTGTTTCTGTTCATCATGAAACAATTTAAACTGTTATTGCTCATCAAATACACCCTAAATCTGCTTATTTACATATTTTACATAAATTTATGTATAATCTAATGTTTGCATTTCCAGATTTATTTAAATGAGTCTTTATATATGTGAGTATTGATTCATGATTATTATATATTATGTTAAATTGATTTATTATGAAAAAAATAAAAGCATCATGCTTGGTAAAGACACAATGAATAAGAAATGAATCTATTATTAAAGTTTATTTAATGAACTGCAGTAATGTTTAGAATAAATGTGCATTATAAAAACATTTTTTAATAAACTATAACCAAACTAAACTAATTGATTTTTTTTGTTTCTCATTTTTCTGCATTAATAGATTTGTTGGTCAGACGTCACCCAGCACCTCCTAAAATATAGGAACTCTTCCCGGTTTTATCCTCGTAAACCTTCCTGCTGATGAACAGTTCATTATCTGATGAACTGTTAGTTCACTTCCAGCTCACCTGGAACGGAGTCTGGCCGCTGTTGTTCTTCATGTCTTTACTGGCTCCTCGGTACAGCAGGATTCGTGCACAGCTTTCCTAAAACCAACATGGCAGAAAAAAATTCAGGCTGAGAAATGCATTTATAATTCACAACAAGGAATAAACAGAATAAAACATGAAGGAACATTTAAATGAAAAAAGTTTAATTTTTCCCACAAATAACATAAAATTTGTCCGTTTACTAAACAGCTTCGTGTTGATTTGTTTCTGAAATGAACACTTTCATTTCTTTAATTGAAAACCATTCTGTTTTCTTAACTGAACATTTAGTTTTTACCTGAACAGTTTAGTTTTGACCTAAAAACTGTTTAGTTTTTACCTGAAAACTGTTTAGTTTTTACCTGAACATTGTTTAGTTTTCACCTGATAACTGTTTAGTTTTTACCTGAACAGTTTAGTTTTGACCTAAAAACTGTTTAGTTTTTACCTGAAAACTGTTTAGTTTTTACCTGAACATTTAGTTTTTATCTGAAAACTGTTTAGTTTTTACCTGAAAACTGTTTAGTTCACCTGAACATTGTTTAGTTTTTACCTGTTCAGTGTTGGAACTGAGTACCTTGTTGTATAAAGCACAGATGTGCAAGGCAGTGTTTCCAGAAGCGTTCTGGGAGGAGGAATCCGCCCCGTAGAAGAGCAGGTGCTCCAGATGCTGCGAGTTCCCGTTTTGGCAGGCCTTCGCGTCGTCAGGATCGGGAAACGGAACCGGAGGAAACACCAAGAGGAGGAAATCAAAAACACAGAAAACAGGAACGGCTGTAATCTGTATGTTGGATTATCTTTGTTATGTTAGCTCTGATTTGTTCCTTTTTATAGAATTTTGTTTATTTTTGGACAATAATTTCCAGCTGGAATGAATTTTTCTCTTTCTTTTGTGTGTTTTTACATTCAGTCTGATATGATGAGCAACCGCGTTAACGAGGTGTTGATTTCACACAGACAGACATTTGAGGAGGAGCAGCAAAAGCAAAGGAGGAGGATTAGCAGAGCTTGCCAATAGTCGATGGCGTCATCCAGGAGATGTTAATGTAGAATACTGAGTTGTCATGATAGTCGTGTCTGACATCAGTCTGCAGGCAGAAGCCTTTTCAGATTCACTGTGGGACTGACTGCTACTGGAGATTCTCCTCAAACAAAAACAACAACATCATCCAGAACGAGTCTCTGGAGAAACGGGTCAGGATGACAGTTGGGTCCCCGGATGGACGGATGGATAATGATGAGGAAGATGCTGATGAAGATAGCGTCTACCTTTCCGCTTCCTGTTGTTCCCTGAGCAGAGCGGACGGATGGTTGGAATGAAGGATGAAGGAAAGATGGAGACAAACTGGAACATAGAGCAGATCTGAACTCAAACGTCTCGGTTTCCTCCAAATGGAGCCGATAAACTCCTTCTGCTCCGGTCCGGGCCGCCTGAACGCACCTGATGCGTCTCGTCCCAGCCGTTCTCGTCCCTGATGCCCAGCTTGACGCGGTGGTACAGCAGCGTTTCACAGCAGGAGGTGTCGCCCCCTGTTAGCACAGTGTGGTAGAGCGGGGTCAGCCCCCGCCGGTCCTTGTAGTCTGGAGACGCACCCAGAGAGAGCAGGACCTGCAAGGAGAGACGAGGGAGCTGATGATGATGATGATGGTTTAACAGATGAAACCAGGAGCGTGTAGCTTCAGTTTGGGTCCAAAAGGCTCTTAAAACAAGCAGCTTCATTCTCAAACATGTGGATTTCATCATGAGGTTCAAATGAGGACAAATCTTGTTTCTGACGCTTCAGAAGTGAAAATTTGTCTCTTTTGTTTGGGGTGCCATTTGTAAAGTTACACTGTAAAAAGTTAACGGCAGTATTTTGAATTATTTAGCCTGTCAGAGAAAAACATTTATGTTCATTTTGTTCATGTTTTCATCATGTTATTCATACATTTATAATGTATGAGCTCCAAATCAAAAAACTTTATCCACAAGATAAATATAAACAAAAATACTTAGTTCCCATCCAAATGTTTGAAAATAAAATGTTTAGTTTGGAAATTATGTTTATTTTGCAAACTAAAAATTTTGCACAAAAAAAAACAAAAAAACAAGTATTTAGCGAAATTAATACACTTACCTTGTGTGGTAAAAAATAAGCTGGGAAGCTAAATATTTGGTATGAAAAATAAATACTTTGTTTGCTTTGCAAACTATTTAGTTCCAAAGTAAATGTTTATTTTCCAAATTAATATATTTAATTTTCAAGCCAAATATTTAGAAAGCAAGCCAAATATTTAGCTTGTTAACAAATAGTTAGCAAATAAACTATATATTTGGTTTGTGAGCTAGAACTGAAAGCTAAATATAGTTTTCAAACTAAATATTTAGTTTTCACATTAAGTATTTATTCAGTAAGGTAAATATTTAGCTAACAACCTGAGTAAGCTACATATTTAGCTTAATAGCTTAATTGCTAACTATACAGTTACCTAGCAAAAGCATTTAACCTCCTAACTAAATATTTAATTGGAAAAGTAAATGCTTAGTTCTTAAATATTTAGGTTGTGAAATAAATTATTTAGTCTGGAACACTAACAGTTATAAATGCATGTGTAACATGTTGGCAATAAATTATATGTTGTTTTTATTTTTTACAGTGTAACAGCGCCTCCGTGACGTGGCAGTTTGCTGAGAGGAGGATGGAGACGTTGTGAGTGTTTACCAGCAGGGCTGTATGGCGGTGGCCTCGAACAGCCTTGTGAAGCGGCGTGAGTCCGTCTTTGGCACGGAAGTCGATGTGAGCGCCTCCGTCCACCAGGACCCGGATGGCCTCTCCTCCACCTGGCTCGCACTGCACTGCCAGCGACAGAGGAGTCTCTGAACACAACACAGGAGGCGCATTCAGTCACAGGAGCCCAGTCAACCTGGTGGTGGCCTCTGGTAGGGAGCCACTTTAGGATTTCAATCAGAATGATCGAGACATGCTGCCAAGAAGCAGGATAAAAGTAAGTAGCACTGGCAATAAATGTTTCTATTCTCTGCACATTTTTGTTTTTCTTTTTCACAGCAATAAATGTAGAAGTTTAATATGAGGAAGAATCGATCACATTCACTCATTAACAAACCGTCCAGCAGCAGAAGCAGGTTGGAGGAAACCTGAGTTTGTTGTTCAACAGGAATGACTGGGGAGGGAGGGAGGGAGGGAGGGAGGGAGGGATGGATGGATGGATGGATGGATGGATGGATGGATGGATGGATGGATGGATGGGTGAACATTTGAACAGGTGGGTAGATGAACAGACAGACGGATGGATGGATGGATGGATGGATGGATGGATGGATGGATGGATGGATGGATGGATGGATGGATGGGTGAACATTTGAACAGGTGGGTAGATGAACAGACAGACGGATGGATGGATGGATGGATGGATGGATGGATGGATGGATGGATGGATGGATGGATGGATGGGTGAACATTTGAACAGGTGGGTAGATGAACAGACAGATGGATGGATGGATGGATGGACGGATGGATGGATGGATGAACAGATGGACGGATGGATGAACAGATGGACGGATGGATGAACAGATGGACGGAGGGACAGATGGATGGATAGGTGAACATTTGAACAGGTGGGTAGATGAACAGATGGACGAATGGATGAACAGATGGACGGACGGATGGATGGACGGATGGATAGACGGATAGATTGATATATGCTACAGGAACACTTAGACTTTGAGGAACGAAAACATTTAAAGTATTTCCAGCAGAAATGTGGTTGTCATGGTAACAGCAAGTTTCCAGTGTTGCTTTCTGGTAAGCAGGAAAATTGCTGAATCTTTGTCTTTGCTCGTCTTCTGTGGGTCTCAGTTATAAATCCAATAGCTGACATGTTTTAACTAGACTTCTTCAGGTGTTTCTCCTTCAGAACTTCTTCTTCTTCTTCCCTTCGACGGAAATGAGGCGCCTCCGCCACCAACCGGACCGAAACCAACAGAAACTAATTATCTCTAATTAAAGACTCATTCTGTGGCATCTGGATGTCATGAGTAGGCAGAGTAAAACATTTTGATCAGTCAGTCCCTCACTAAGCTGTGCTGGACTTTTAATAACAGCTCTGAATCGTTTCATTACGGCTCTCTGCTGCCCCCATGTGTCCAGCAGCGGCAGCACGTTTCACACGCTTCTCTCCGTGTTTTGACACCCGTTCCCAGAGCAACACGCCTCGGCTGTAAATGAGCCGTCTGCCGCGGCCCTTAAACACCGGCAGGATCCGGGGAAAGCCACCAGTCAGCGAGCCGGCCTGGTTCCGATCTCCAAAAAACTGTTGGGACAACAGCCGACAGAGCCGAGGGCAGAAAACAGAAGGTTTGATTTCTGCTTGGAAACAAGGTTGAGATTTAACAGCTGAGGCGTCAGGTCACATAGCTGCTTAAATCTATTCGCAGCTTTAAGACATTTTGAATTTTTATGTTAAAACATCCCACATTAAGGATGCAAGTCTTCATTAATGAGTTAATCTAAAGTTAATTACTCTTATCAACTAACGATTAACTAATAATCGTTTCTTAAAAACCTTAGTTTCCTCTTGTATAGAAGTCAAAGTTTTCATATGCTGCATTGTAAAAACACCTTAAATGTGAAAATTTTTGTGTGTCGGCTGAGTGAAATACTGACTAAATAATAGAAAATTATGGTTTCCTTACCTAGTTAAACTTAACCAGTCTTCTAAATTAGCCGTGCTTAATGGCGCCATGTCTTTTTATATCATGTTAAAATCCACTCCGCTTTTCTATCATCACATCCTCCAGCGCTATGAAGGTGGTAAAGAGTTTGTCGAGTGTTTTAATTCATCAAAGAATCGCAAGAGTTCTTCTTTTAATTAAAAAGGACTCGGTTTGGACCGTTACACTTTGGTTCTACACAGAGAAGGCTCCGCCATCTTTGTTTCTGTAGCTCCGGTTAAGGAAGCCTATCAGCGGCGCCCTCTGCTGGACGGAGGCCAAACTACAACACTGAAAGAAGGTCTTAATGGATGTTATTAGTTAATCGATTGGATTAACTAACAACCAATCGGTTTATTAGATTGAACCAATAATTTCAATCTAATAAACCATTAATCATATTCCAAATTTATCCTGTACAATTAAATTAAAAGTGAAACAACTGTGAACACAATAAACATGTTTAAAAAGTGGAATAATCAGGTTGAATAACAACTAATCCGTCATTGAAGCAGCTTTCCATTTAACTTCAGAACTCACTCTCTTTTGGCAGGAGCGCAAAATGTTTCCTGCCACCTCCACGTTTCACTTTGGATGTAGTGTTTTATTGTTGCGTCTGTGGCAAGGCTACTTTTTGAAAATGCAGCACAAAACAACAGTTTTTTTGTTTTGTCTAATTGTAAACACTTTCTCCCACAAGGTGAATGATCTGGGTGCTTCATTAAAAAATGACTTCAGTTTGCAGACTATATCTTCAAAACAAGCAGATTACTAAAAATTTTTGCTTCCTGGATGCAATATTTTGAAGGGTAGACTATTTACAGCACCATGCATTAAATTACTGCTTTTCAATAACATATCTGGGTACTTGGGATGCCACAACTGATAATTCACGGTTTCTGTAGGTTTCACCAACTCAAATTTAACCCTGTTGACCATCATGAATGACATTTAATACCTGTATCACAACAAAAATGCACAAAAAAACCGACAGCAAACAGCAGCTAATTAGCGGTAGCCTCAACCGCCAAAAAACACAGAATCCAAAGAAGATGGTGACTCAAAACTTTTAAAGAAAGAATTGTGGAGACATTATGATTGAAAATAAAAAAAATAATAGAAAAATTGTAAATATGTCGCCTCTGCCACATTAAACATTGTTGGCGGCTAACCTTAGCCTCTTTCTCTCTAGATCAGCTGCTGCATCCAGTGTAGCTGTAAGAAAACATAAACATCTGCTGTGCAGCTCTCCTCACCACCAGTGTCAGGATCCTGGTAGTTTGGATCCAGGCCCTTGTCTATGAACTTGGCCATCTTGTCCACAGCGCTGGTTTGGATGTAATCCATGAATTTCTTCAGACTGGCCTGCATTAGCAGAGGGAGTGTTAAAACTGTCAGATCTAATGTTCTGTTCTGATATGAGAGGTGATAAATAAAGGATTTCTTACCTTGGTGTGCAGCTTGGCCAGTTGCTTCTCATCCAGATTGGTCTGTTTGTAAACCCTGGTTTTATACCGGAACTAAACCGGCGACAGAAACGGAGAAACAGGAGAGCCTCTGTTAGCATTAGCATTGTTAACATTGCCCAGCTTTTGACCCACGTACACAAAAATGGGGAGCGCAAACTTATTGTAAAGCCAATTTTTTAAATTTATTCCCCTCAGAAGATAAGAAAGAAGATGCCTCATATATTTAACACTCCTTAAAGCTAAAGTATGTAACTTCTATAAAAAGTTTTTTTTCACATATTTGTTTGGACTATCACTATCTTGTGACAAATAATCTGGGGAGAAAAAATTTAGCTCGTCTGTCTTTTCCAAGTGCTAACTAGAAACAACCAATCAGAGCCAGGAGGCGGGTCTTAGCGCTGTCAATCACAATCTTGGCCACTCATCCTCCCCACCCCATTTGTTTTCTGCCACAATGCAGCTAGCATAGGCTGTTGTGAATGCTAGGCATAGCCACTGATAATGGCAGGTAAACGGGTTTTCTGTAATAGTTAGTTGTTTCTCCACCATTAGCACATTTATCAGCGAGTACATGAGTTGATTGACAGCGCTAAGACCGTCCTCCTGGCTCTGATTGGTTGTTTTTGAACGGGAGCGGTTTATTTCCTCAGATGGTGATAGCAGCTCATGGAGGAGGTGGGGGAAATCAAACTTTTCAGAGATTATCTGTCTCATATTCCTCTGTCATGACATGGTGACAGTTTTAACAAACATTCCTTATTTAAGCTACATCCTGCAGCTTTAATCCAATCTGTTTTTGCTGCACTAAAGAACAGCAGTGACATCTTCAGGAAGAACAGCGTACTGCACATCAGGCAGAAGAAGTACCTCCAAATATGGCACCCCTTTCTCAAAGGATTGTGGGTACTCTCTGAGCGGCCTCTCCTCCTCCAGGAACTTGGCGTCGTGTCCGTCGGTGGCGGGCTGGAAGAGGCCGTAGTTCAGCACGTCTCGCAGCGATTCGGTCAGAGAGCAAAGCACCTGCTGCTTGGCCTTCCACACAGTGGCGTCGGGGTTGAACCGCAGACATTTCTGCAGGATAAACTCGACGTTAAGACGACAGAAACGTGTTTATTATTATGATTAATCAAGAAAGCGATCAGTAGTTCTGCTTAATGGAAGACAGTATAGCATCGTTTTATGTATGGAGAAACTTAGGACAAATAAGAAATGCATTTAATTTGAAATCTGAATCTAAACATGTCTCATTTAGGATGAAATGATCTGTGAAAAGATTCCTTCCTTTCCTTACTGATAAAAGTATAACTTCACAAGATGCTCATCATTCCTCATTTTAATTTTTTATATTTTTTTGTGTTGAAGTTCTCGTTAAATTACTACTTCTTTCTTCCATTATGATCTTATTCTTGAAAAAACATGTATAAATAAAAAAATCACAGCCTGGCCCTTATATTTGGTTGTATAAAGTTCAAATAAATAGAAATTAAATGTCCAAAAACCTAAAATTTGATTAGCTACAATTGTTCATGTTTTTATATTAAACTTCGCCGCGCTTACTTAGTTCCATACAATTAGAAAGAATCAAATAAAATTACAAGAATAAAATCAAAATAATATAATAAAAAATATTACTTTACTTCGGTGACCTAATAAAGTCGTACATGAATAAAGTGATGATATGATTTATTCTTTTAATGCTGCAACTTTATTCTTGCATTATTTCGACCTTATTCTCGTAATTTTACAACTATTTTTGTAATTTTATGGCATGTAATGTTATTTATTTTCATTATTTCTCAGTGTGGCCCTAAAACTCCATCATAGTTTCGTTCTTTGAGCTCAAGCTGAGACGCCATGCAGTCCGTACACACAGTGACTGCAGGTTTGGTTCTGGACATTCAAAACGCCTGGCGGTTCTGGAGTTCAGTCAGCAAATTGCAGCTGAAGAGCCGCAGCCTGGTGGGCTCAGGCGGGTTCTGGAGCTGCAGCCCGGCCGGCTGAGTTCTGATCCGGCTCCTCCGGTCCGGTCCGCTCCGCTCTGACCTTCAGGCGGCAGCGAGGCGAATCTGGCCCACGCAGAGTGCAGCAGATGCTGCGATCGCTCTCTCACGCAACGCTCATTGAGTGTGTCATTTATCTCAACATCACGCACGCACGCACGCACCCACACACACACACACACACACACACACACACACACACACACACACACACACACACACACACACACACACACACACACACACGGGGAGGGGGAGAGAAAGGAATGCTCCCAGTTTATTATTTGTTTCTTTTTTTTTCTGTGCATCTTCTCGACTCCGATTGAGCACAGCCGACACGGTCGCCACAGCAACCGGTTCATTAGCGGAGCAGGATGCTTGTTGCCATAGAAACCTCCCCGTGTTCCCTGGGATGTGGTACCGCGATGGTGCGCCTGTGTGAGCACGTGCACGGGCTTTGTTGTGTGAATAGGTGTGTGTGTGTGTTTCTTTCCTCTTTTTTTTTTTTTAACGATTTACACCACCGCAGATTTAATCCCAATGTTTGTTTTACACTAGGTTTTCATCAAACACACACACACACACACACACAGGCGTATTTACAGTAGCATCAAAGAAGCTGGAGTGAGTCAGTCCCAGCAGGAGGGAATGAATGCTGAGGATTCAGCTGTCACACTGGGACGCCACTCAAGCTAATACGAGCTAATAGCGGCGCCTAAAAAGTTGAGATTTCTGCACTTAATGAAGCATCAAAGCTTCTGGTGAACAAACCTCCAGGAAAATGTAAGTTATTCTGCAGCTAACTGGGATTTTTCTCACCCAAACAGCCCGTTTTGTAGCTCCCACACAAGCTGGAGCGCCCTCTGGTGGACAGGCCGAGACGGTTTGATTGATTTATCTCATCTATGAGATAAAATTACAACTTTAATGTTTCCACAAATTAAAAACATGAGAAGAACAGATGAGTTCAAGAAGATTATAGCATTTTAGATGCAAATTATTCAGGTTTTCTGAGCTAAACCAAAGAGGTTGAAGCACAACTTTAATTGAACATAAATCCTGGAGCTGAAGCAATTAACTGTGATTAATCGATTATTGAAGTAATCATGAACTAATTTAGTAATCGATTAATCGCTAACTTGCATATACAGATTTAAAAAAGCTATTTGCTGAAAGAACAACATATTCAGAGCAGAAATTAAGCCAAAAATGTTGCATTTAAGTTCAAAATAAAATCTTTATCGGTAAATATGTTCTACCCAGAACTCCTCAAGTGGGATCGTTTCAACTTCATATTTTGTAAAGTTCTCATTTTAAGCATCTTTTGCATCCATCATTAATCAATTAATCAAAAGAAATACCTTCACGTCGATGTTAAATGTTTTTAGCTGCAGATGCATCCCTTGCTACTAACATACAATGAATGCTGTGTCGTTGCATTTTAGGCAATAAAAGGTTTTTTCTCTTATTTAAAAAACAAATTAGCTCATAATTTTAAGCAATTATGTGCATATTTTAATGTTGTATAAGTGGTTAACTGAGATTTTAGGCAATTCGATTGAATATTGATTAATCGTCAGAATAATTAATAGATTAATCAATTACTAAAATAGTCATTCGTTGCAGCCCTGGAATATATTTATACATTATTTGTATCACTTTAATTAAATCCATGAAGTTTTAAAAAAAATTATTCCAGTGTTGAAATTATGAGGAAGGTGCTACTAAATTAGACCTAAGTAAGTGTGATGAGTTGTATTTATAGAAAAAAATCATACATTAAAACTCACACATTTGACTGTGCATAATGTTTTCAGCGTCTGTGTAAAAATGTCATATGATTTCTAGCTTCACATTAACAACTTGATGCTGCTTTAATCCCAGTTCTTTTCCCCCCGATGGGTTTTTAATATCACTCAGATGTGAAATCCTGTCTTGCCTCCTGAAGCCGTGATCACACTTTCCCACTCACAAACGCCCACTCTCTCTGTCCGTGCTGCTCTTTATCTTCCCCTGCCTGTCTCCGTCTCAGACTCCGTCCTCCTTCCCGGAGAGGCTCCGGCGCTTATCTGTGCTGAAATAAAGAGCCGCTCCTCTCTGCCACCATCTCCGTCCCCGTGGCCCGTTTCCCTGCAGGTCGAGTGCAGGGGGACGGGAAGCCTTTAATGAGCTCTGCTGGGAAATGCATTCCTGTCAAATGCACCAAGAAATTAGGGCTGCAACGCACCATTAGTTTAGTAATCGATTATTTGATTATTCTGATGATTAATCGATTAAAAAACAACCAAACTCTGCAATTATTTGATTGCACCAATGATTAATCGATTTAAAAAACATTCACATTCTGCAGATCTTTCATTTAATCATTTTTAAAATACAGTATTAGAATCATATTAAAAGAAAGGAAATTATGCTTCAACTAGCCATTATTTTAGTAATCGATTAATTATTCTGACAATCGATTAATTGGGTTTAAAAATTGACGCATTCTGCTGATTTTTCATATAACCACTTCATAAATTCAAATATGCAAATGAAATCATCATTTAATTCTTTTTCTAAGTGAGAAAATAAACACTTTACTGATAAAAATGCAGTAACACGACATTCATTTAGTGAATGTTTGATCATTTGCATCTGCAGTCAGGTGGGTATTCATCAAATATCATTTATCGTGATAAATCTCCTGTCATGATAATTTATTTTATTTATCGTCATGATAAATTCAAATTAATGATATTCAAAGCCCACAAAACTGTCTATGTTGTTAAGACCATTAGTTTTACTACTTTCTCCACTGAAACCATCTATAAATATTAACACATTTCAAAACTTGGTTAAATGCAGTTTGATTACATGAATTATAATTATTCCTGTAACTGGATCCTACATATGCATATCACAATTGGGAACGTTTGTCAAGAGCGGTATTTGTGTTTGTGGGGATTTAATTGCCGTAACACAAAGTCGCAACCAAACAGTTATGTAAATATTTCTAATGAATAGCTCTCATTATGACTTATTATCACAAAATATTGTCATACATTTTAAATCCATTTGAAGATAATTGGATGACTACAGTTGCATAAATAGTTTTTTATCTTTTTACAGAATTTGAACCAGGTGAAGCTAAAAGTATGACAAATGAGTTTTGGGTTGAACATATAAACAGACACAGAAGGTTTTTATCTGAAATGCAAAATGTATATTTTTGTAGTGTTTTGGCTTAATTGCTGCTCTGAATGTGTTGTCTGTATACTCCAGCTAGTTCACTGGTTAGTAGTTGTTGAGTTAATGAGTATTTCAATCGATTAATTTGATTAAATAACATAACATATTGCTTCTTATTTTCCTTTCCACATCCTTGTTGTTGTATCTTTCTCGACCAAACTCTGATGTAGTTCCCTTTTCTTTGTTCAGACTAAGAGCAAATCCATTTCTACTGTCTGTTTTTACTGCCCTACAATACTTCCCCTTTCATTCACAAAGAACCTCTGCTCTGTGTGTCCTGCAGTGCCAAGAGGTTCACGTTTCTCACTCAACAATCCATTTTTAGGGGATAGGTTTGTTGTTTCAGGGCACAAATTGTGGCTGGAAGCTCCTACAACGGCTGCAAAGACTTCATCTCTAGTCACACAGAAAAGAAAAACCCATTTGCTTCATGCTGTTTAATACACTCAGAAGCCAAATGCCGACTCTGCTGCGTCTTCATGACTTTGACAATCTAATAAACCTGCAGCCAGTTTGGCGTTTACCCCCTGCTGAGGTGGGAGAGTCATGCGAACCAAAGTTGCAACACACACAAACGTTTGCCTGTCGCTGTGCAAACAAGTGAGTCAATGGACCGTTGGCTTTTTACATGAACAACCAGTTGAAGAGGAGGGACTGGTGCTGAGCATCAAGGCCCACAAACCCAGCAAAGCAATGATTATGCATGTTAGTGTCATCAGCTACGGACTGATGTAACACCAGTGTCATGCCTCTCTGCAGTCTCACAGGCGTTGCAGTAAAGATGCACGAGTTTGTCAGGACGCATCTGCGACAGAGAGCTGAACACAGAAATGGTGACGGGATGATCTTTATGCTGGTTTTATGAGTTAGCATAAAAAACAACCAGAAAACAAATAACTTCCAAATTATTTGGAATGGTCTAGTTAGACCAGAATGCAAACCATTTATCGGATATATCAAAAGTTTTACTGAGCTACCAGGTGGTGCAGCTGTTAGCACTGGAGCCTTGCTGCCCTGGAGGCTTTCTGGGAACGCCAGTCCAAAAACCGGTAGGCTTACGGATCTACGTAAGCCAGTACGGACGGACGGACGGACTTATGTTTGGCTTCATTATTAGAGCTTAATTACATAAAAAGTTGCACATTTTCAAAAAGCTTCACTGTATTTGTGCTTTTTATTTCTCTACAATACATGTTATATATAGTTCATATTTAAAATTTTCTTATATATATTTAACATAACTTAACATTCGTGGCTCAGTGAATGAAGGATTTTTAAAGCTTTGCACGATTTCTCTGAAAATCAATTTTAAAAACAATTATGATTCATCTCTCCCATTTTTTCTGAATTTTACAACATTAACTCAGGTAATAACTCAGACTGGCGGGTCTGCAGATGATGTTAATGTTTCCATTTGCTCCTGATCAGTGGTGAAATAGGAAATTACACAAATCCGCTACCGATTCCAAGTAACCACAAAGGAGGTTCTGCTCAGTTAAATCAGGAGGTTTTACCTTGACAGGAGTTTTGTCTGAAGGTTGAAGATGTTGTTTCTGGGTTTAGAGGGTCAGCATAGAGCATAGACATGACTGTCGGTGCAAAATGATGTCCTTCATAAAACCCTGACCTCCAGGGCTCTTTCCCGTCCTCCTCTCTCCTCGAACAGCTTTACTGCAGGGTGTTGAAGCACCGAAGGCAAATGTACTTTTATGAGGACAGATGCAGCCCTGGATATTTGAGATTACTCATAAAAATCCCTGAAATCCACATTAAAAAATACAACTCGCGTGAAAAATACTCTAGTGGATTTCCACCATTTTAACAGTTTTTTTTTTTGACTTAAGCTAGGAATGAAATGATTAATTGAATTAATCGTGATTAATCAGTTACTGAAATCAACTAATTTAGTGATCGCGTAATCGTTAGCTGGAGCATACAGACTCAAAAAAAATTAAATTTGATGATTAAAATAAAATATTTAGAACAGTAATTAAACCAAAACTGTACAAAATATATGTAGCATCCAGTCAATTTTATATTATATTATAGAATATATTATATATATTTTGTATCTAAGATAAAAACACTGGTCTGCAGATGTATTTCACAAAACTCCCCAACTGGCATGGTTTTAGCTCCATCTGGTTCAAATTAACTATTTTAGTAAATTAAATGTTCATTTCTTACTTTAAAAATGCTTCATATTTTAATATATTTCTAATATTGTTAAAGTTTTTTATGCATTTCTGATATTGTATAAAAAGGCTTAAATGGTAAAATGAAAAATATGTAGAATGTGCCGGTTTTTATCCGATTAATCGATAACTGAAATAATCGTTAGTTGCAGCCCTAAAACAAAAACGCAACTAATTATCCTCTGAGTCTGAAGCGTTCTGTCGCTCCACGTCTTCCTCCCTTCAATTCATAACATCTGCAGTCGCTCCCTGGTCTCATTACTACACAATTAGGCAGCAATTAGATTTTATTGAGGGTGAATTAGCTGACATGTAGAACAGAGCAAATATACTGGGAGGATGATGGCATATTAGCAGACATTAAAGAGCAACTGAAGGAAGGAGAGCAGGAGGAGGAAGGGAAACGGTGCAGATTTAGAGAGAAAGGAGGGGAAAATCAGACAAAGGAGCCGGAATGTGAACATCAGGGGATCTGGTTGTAACTCCCATTACACCGGAGAGAGAGGGAAGCAGTTTGTTTACCTCATACTCAAAGTAAGAAAGACAAGGAAACATGCTGTTAGATTATTTAGCCGGGTTTGATAACCAGGCATTTTAAAGCAGCACAACAGCTGAAACAAATGATCATTTTATTCATCGATTAAACGATTATTGTGATGATTAATCGATTAATCATATAAAAATAACACATTTATTGTTATTTTTAACAATAAATGTTAAAAATAACAATAAATGTTTACATTCAGACAAAGGAGTCGGAATGTGAACATCAGGGGATCTGGTTGTAACTCCCATTACACCGGAGAAAGAGGGAAGCAGTTTGTTTACCTCATACTCAAAGTAAGAAAGACAAGGAAACATGCTGTTAGATTATTTAGCTGGGTTTGATAACCAGGCATTTTAATGCAGCACAACAGCTGAAACAAATTAGCATTTTATTCATCGATTAATCGATTATTGTGAGGATTAATCGATTAATCATATAAAAAATACATTTTAAATTAATCGTTTTTATACAATATTAGAAATGCATTAAAAGATGGAAATAGATTATTTACTTTCATTTTTAAATATTAAAATAAATATTTTATTTCCTGAAATGCAACGACAGAGTTTTCCTTTAGTGAACATTTGATGATTGTAGCAAAAGATGCATCTGCAGCTGAAAAATACTTCTACAAAATGTGAGAAGTCCTTTCTGCTCATCAGAATTACACTGCAATAACATTTAAATCAATTATTTTTACTTATTTTATTTGAAAAAATTTATTATGAAAATGTTAAGACTAAAAGTTGGATGGGATTCAATTTGTGCAGGTTCTTTCCAAATTCTTGGGAAATTAGGGGCCTCAACTTCCTGAGACCCCTAAAGCGCCCCCTGGAGGCCCTACCTGGGGCCGCAGCCCACACTTTGGAAAACACCTGCAAATCACAAATCTCACCAAGTAATTTTGTCCAGTTTCTAGCGCAAATTTCTCAGTACATTTGAAGAAAGACAAAACTAACTTATAAGTAACTTTTCAGCAAGAAATAGGAGTTTGGTTTAAGTTAATAATTCCTTATTATTGATCAAAACTACTAGTTCTATTGGCAAATTATGAAACTTATGGGAAAAATGTCTTGTTATCAATATTAAGGACATATTTACTTTTTAAAAACTCCTATTTCTTGCTGAAAAGTTACTCGTAAGTTAGTTTTGTCTTATTTTAACTGTGCAGTACATTTTCACTATAAACTAGACCAAAATTACTTGGTAGGATTTTGTGTTTTTGCAGTGAACCTCCTGAATGAACCATAATTGAGGAGATATTTATTACTTCAGTCTCTTTAGGACTTTTATCTCAGTCTTTTACTCCATCTGCTTCCATTCCATCCATCTTTACCTGCAGCTCGTTGTTTGTGGCAGTTCATCTGATTCCTGGAGTTCAACCCCGAGCCGACGCTCACATCTTGGACTTAACCTCATATTTACGACTTAAATTTAAAGCCGATTTGTTACAATAAACAGAGATAGGTGGATTATTTATGGCTGGGCTTAAGTACGTCGAGCACACACACAACTAACCACGCACTGCTGCAAGCATCCAACGCTCAGATCAATAATAAATCACAGAGCAGCCAGAGGAAAGACGTGTTCAGTGAGGCATTTACGGTGCACCGGGATGGTAAATATAAAATATGCTTTAGCTTCTTTGTAAGTCAGCTGATGAACACATCACAGAGGAACGTAACCTTCAGCTCGTCAAACTCAAAGGTGGTCAGCTTTCATCTGCGGATGAGCAACATTTTTCTTTCTTTCTCCACAATTCTCAGCGCTCCGTGATTCAATTATGAGCGGAGGTTAGCCTCCAGCCATAATTCAGCGGAAAGAAATCCCTCATCATCAGAGAGCGGTGGGGAAACGCAGGAAGCGTTTGTGTTTGTGAACATGGAGGCAGCTGCATCTCCAACTTGCTCCGCCGTGACGTCAGGCCTCTGAAAGCCAGTCGCTCCCCGAAAAGACGGGCTTTTCACTGCAACGTTTAAAAAGCTCTTTGGCAACTTCAACCAAGTGGCTGCGCTTCCTCTCCTTCACCCTCTTCTCTCTCGGTTTCTTACTCCTTCCCAATCCCCTACTGCTACAGTTTTAGGATCAACTTCCTCTCATCCAGATGGCTCTTTTAAGCATTTCATCTTCTCCTCCCTGAAGCTAGGTCACCTTGAAAGGTCTTTTATGCGTTTTAGCAGCTGCTGATGGAATAATCCAAAAACGTCCTCTCCGACTTTTACTTTTTCTTTGCACATTTGATGGAATGGACCAGAAACGCAGTAACTTTAGGGAGCATTCACACCAGCCCTGATCAGTCCACTTTACTCCAACTCCAGTTTGTTAGTCTAGAAAGTCATCTCGGTTTGGGGAGGCGTGAAGTCGCAATCGAACTCTGATCCGCCTCAGTTGATGTAGGGCTCAGCAATACAGCTGAAAAACATAGCAGCGTTTCATATCCGTCGATATCAATAGTTATTGATTAGGTTTTTGTTTTAAATATCTGAAATATCTGAAATACTGCCAAACTGGTGCCGCAGCTATCAGACAAAGTGGCAGAACTTTAAACTGCTGCTGCGCCAGTTACTCAGTAGGCTGTTGCTAGGTAACCAAAGAATGAGTGCGTTGCTAGGTAACCAAAGAATGAGTGAGTTAGTTGACTCTACCAATCTTACGTTGAGCAGCTAAAGTATTTCCTGTGTCTGCATTTCCCAGAATGCTGTGCAGTTCAGTGAAATTATTGAATATTCAGTCGGATGTATTATCTATTGATATTGATCACGCATTGTGTACAGCAATGCGCATTCCTATTGATTTATTGTCAAGCCCTGGGTTGAAGTGAACTCTGGTGTGGTTCGAATGCCAAGTGGAGACCGCTCCAAAAGCAGGAAGTGGCCTACAGTGCAGGGCACTCTGGGTAAATGCAGCCAAAACAAACACACAAGTCTAGCACTAGCAAGAGAAACGGCTCATGGTTTTTCACTGATAAAGACAGATAACCTTAGAAAAGATCAATCTCCTCCACTTCCTCCTGAACGAGGAGGCGGTTCTTAGCGTTGTCAATCAATCTCATGTACTCGCTGCTAAACAACTTACCTTTAGAGGAAAACCGTCTACCCATCATCATCATGGCTATGCTAACTAGCCTGATGATCAGCACCACACATAGAGTGATTTATGGCGCTAAAACCCGCCTCCTGGCTCTGATTGGTTGTTTCTATTTAGCACTGGGACGACAGAGGAGCTCGATTTTTTCCCAGATTATCCGTCTCATACCATACTGTCATGACATTGTGACAGTTTCAACCAATATGCAAAGAAATACTTGTTGCAGCTTTAATAAGATTTCCAACATTTTGTTTGTGTGAATCTCCTCTCTGAGCTGAAGAAGTGACGATAAACTTGTGTTATTGCTAGTTATTGTATGACTTGGACTCCATCTTGGTTTTGATGCTCCTGCTCTGTGTGTGGACCGCACTCACCGTTTGCTTTATGTCTGGGATGCCGATGCGAAACACCATCATGGCGATGTGGGCGTCTTCAGATGGCACCGAGTTGGCAGTGCGCTCCTTCAGCCTCCTCTGCTGCTGATTGGCTGCTGCTTGGTGCGTGGGTCCGGGATTGGCCGAGTACGGGTTGGCGGCGTGTCCCGGGTTTCCTGGCCTCATCTGTCGATCCCCGCCGGGTCGTCCCGCCGGTTTGCCCGACTGTCTGTGTCCCTCGCCTCTCCCGATCCGAGGCATGCCTCCTCGCCTGACCTCCTCCACCATCTCCTCGTCATCATCGTCTTCGTCTCCTTCCAGCTCGCCGTTCTCCTCTTCCTCCCCGTCCTCGTCGCGTTCGTCCTCTTCCATCTCCTCTTCTTCCTCTTCCTCCTCCTCCTCCTCGTCTTCTGCCCCAGGATAGAGATGTCTGCTGTTTCCCAGCATCCTTTGTTGCTCCTCGTCGCTGGACAGGGGGCTGAATGGCATCGTCATGGCGACAAAGATGGCGGTTCCAGTGGCAACACCATCATTCCCAGAGAGACACTGATGGGGGAAAGAAAGAAAGAAAAGTTTATTTGTGTTTCTGAGATGGAAAAAAGACGAGTGAGAGATGACGACTTCAGGGTTTGAGAGGAATTATTCTGAAAAGGTTCCACAAGCGAGTCACTACGGAGCTAAATTGGGACCAAAAAGTTTGCCCAAAAAATTTGTTTTGAAATTGAAAAAAAATATTTGAGACTGAAAAATAATTTTTAAGCAAAAACAATTTTAAAACTGGAAAAAATTAATTGAAACTGAAAAATAATTTTGAAACTGAAAGAAAGCATGAATGTCATAAGAGCTCTAAAATGGTGTGACTCTAAAAATAGTGTATATTTAAAGTAGGAATGAATGAAATACCAGCATAAACATTCATCCCTATTGATCCATTTTAACTGGACATTTCAGTTTCAGTCTCTATTTTATATTCAACCTTGTTTACGCAAATCCTTCAATCACGAGTGCAGCTGGTTGCTGCTATTTGTGCCTAAACCGTGTATTGAATTCACCTGTATTTAACGTATTTTCAGTATAAATTCAGCTGTTTTGTTAAAGTCTGAGAGGCTCAAACTAATGGTAACAGTGGAGGATCTGCACAGATTCACAGCTCAGGTGGGAGAGTCATAAGTCTATTTCTATGGCAGATGGAAGTCATTTTTACAAATTACCAAAGGAAAGACACATTTAACTTTTTGACAACGCACTTTTCAGATTTCCATCCTGTTTATGCTCTTCTTTATGTTTCTAAACCACATTAAATATCATAAAAAATACATTTAGGTTTGTGGCTCTAACACCAGGTATAAACCAGCGTCTGCACATTAAAAAAGACAATTTGTTCCCTTTCCGGTCACCGGAAATATAAAAATCCAACAAAGCATTTTAAGAGACAGATAAAATGATTGGAAGTGCAGCAGATGAGCAGCTGACGGAAGCTGAATCACTTCAGTGTCTGTCAGGCCGGAGGAGGTGTTGAAATAAATGCTTTTCATCTGCTTTAGACAGTTGTTCTGTTTTCTGGCTTCCTTTTTCTCCCATTTTCAGAACACAAACAAGACAATATGCTGCCATTGTCACAGGAACAAAACTGAGCTGGAAATTAGTGAGGAAGCAGCTGGAAGGCAAAGACTTGGAAAGCATCAAAGTAACAGGCAACCGAGCGCAGCGGCGTATTAGAGACATTATGGATAGAAAGAAATTAATTTCTACAAAAAACAGTTTGAGATTAATCTCAGATATTCTCTAGAAAAAAACAAGTACATTTCAAGCCTCCAAAAATACATTTGCTATTTAAAAATTCAAATGTTGAGATTAATCTCAGAAATCTTCCAGAAAATTTTTTTTGAATTTCTGAGTTTGAGAAACATCTCAGATTGTGATTTATCTCAATTTTCCCAAAAGGAAATTAGAAATTTTTGAATTTGAAAAGTCAAACATTTGCTAGAAAAACTGTAAATTTTTGTAGAAAAAATTGGTAAGTTTGTGAGTTGTAAAAGTCAAAACTTTAATTTTATCAGTTTAATCACAGAAATTTTCCACTTGAAAAATTTAAAAAGTGGAAAAAAAATTTTGATGGAAAAAAAAATTTAAATTGCGAGATGAATCTCCTAAATATTTTAGAAAAACAAGGGGACGTTTCTGACTTGTAAATGTAAAAAAATTGCTATAAAAAAAGCAGATTTAAAAAAAATTAGTTTCAGAAAATGTCTAGAAAAAAAAATTCAGTTTAAAAAGCTTAACATTTTCTAATTCTTGAGATTAACCTCATGATTTTCTCTGATTTTTTTTCTTGAAAATAACTGAGATTAATCCCCAAATATTTATCTTTAGGTGGGAATTAACTACGACTTTTTTTTCCCTGATTGCCTGTTAGGTTCATGCTGTGAAATCAACATTTCCCCTCTGCAGGACAATGAAGGATTTCTCTCTTCCACCTCCAGGAAGCCTGCAGTGGTGCAGACAACCACCAGACCGGAGCAGAAACTCTGGTCTCCATGTGAACAGACAGCCCTGCCAACCCTCACAACATAATAACACACTATTCACACCTCATATGTATAAATGAACCACTAATTCTCACCTTCAAGGTCCCAGACATGCAGAATCCCCTCCTGCACTGTGAAGAATGAACCGTCAGACTGTGTTTCCAGCCAAAAACGGCTCAAAAGAAGGTTTTCCTCCAGTAGCAGCTAAATCCTTGGTTCCAACAACGAAAAGACTTGCATCCGCACAATTTCATGTTTCAAAACGGCTCATCAAAAGTCCATTTCAATTTAAAATCTCCTCATTATTGCTCATAATGAGGAAGCTGAATGTTTAAGAAACCGTCATGTCTCAGTTCCAGATCAGTGATGAGACATTTTTACATCTGCACGGAAAATGTAAAGCTGCAAAGTGGTTTGTAATTACAGCTACTTGAATAAATTTGTGTAATTACATCAAATTAGAGGCTTCCTCGTTTACGTTTTCAGTTTTTCTCTAAGATATTTCTGACATCCCTGGTTTCTGATTGGTCGATCCTGCGTGAAGGATCGAGGCTGTTTGTTATTCAGCCGTTCGGTTCTGCGGATCCTGAAGCGCTGCGCCGAGCCAAGCCTTCAGGGACAGATCGGTAATCTGACTCACTCTGAAGTGGCTTTTTGGCTCTGAGGGGGCCACACTGGATGATTTATTTATTGTATTTTTTTAAAGGAAGAGACGTTACATCTACTCTGCACACATGCAGAGAACTGTTACTTCCTTTTCAGAGGTTTGTTAGGGTTACTTCAGATTATTTCTGGTCTCTTTTTTGTTTTAGATAACGCATTTACATCATGTTAGATAAATCCTAGAGCAGGGGTGTCCAAAGTGTGGCCCCGGGGGCCGTTTGCGGACCTCTGAGGGATTCTGTGCGGCCTCCTGTCCTCAACGCAAGACACTTTTTCATCTTTGATAAATAAATACCACCTTAAATATAAGGCACAAAAAACAGATGTTTCTGCAATCGTCTTAGATTTGGAGCAACTAGAACCACAAACATCGACCTACTTTTACCCAAATGCAAAGCAACAGGCCAAATGAGAAAATAATCAACCCCAAAAAGTTAATCGTTGATCTAAAATCATTTAAAATTTGACTTCATTACTCAGCAGATAAAATTCGTTTTGCGACCAAAAATTCTTTCAATGCAACGATTTTGGCCGTCGTGGTAAAAACCACTGGATCCTTAAAAAAACTGTAAAATCCAGAATATATTTACAACGATTAATCGATTATTAAAATAATCATCATTTAGCAATCATTTAATAGTTAACCAGAGTATGCAGACTCAAAAAAAGCCATTTAAAGAACAAAACACCCAGAGCCAAAAAAATACCCAAAAAAAACATACAAGAATTAAAAAAAAAAATCATTTTTGGTAAATATGTTCCAACAATGAATGCTATATTATTGCATTTTAGACAATAAAATGTTTATTTTCTTAATTACAAAAATAATTTAACTATTTATTTGTATTTTTTCACGTATTTTAAATATTGTATTTAAAAAAATCCAAGTTGGTTAAATGAAAAATCCACAGAATATGCCAACTTTTTAATCTGATTAATCAATTAATCGATCAAATTAATTAGTTGCAGGCCTATTTAGGTGATTTTCTGGAGTTTCAAGCATATTAAGGGCATAAATTTCACGCAATAGAAGCACCTTAATGGCAGGAATTAAATAAACAAACAAAAGTGTCATCCATTACATTACAAGTCGTCAGGACTTTAACATCAAGCAAAGCTAACGAGGCCTCCAGTATCAAGCTGTTTCTGACGAACACCGCCAGAGGAATGTAAGAAAACTCAATAAACTCAAAGCAAGCCTGTAAAACATAACAGAGAAGAGATAACCGAGGAGGAGAGACAGAACAGAGAGATTAAATGAATGAAGGAGACGGGAGCAGTCAGAGCAAACTGGAGGGGGACAAAAGGGGAGAGCCGGGATGTTTCTGCAGACCTGTCAGAAATCTGACCAACCGGAGAACGGTGCACACACAAGAGATGATTATAATGTGAAGAAGCCAGCGCTTTGCATAGTGCTGAGTAATCAGAGATAGGCAGAGGCTTTGGAGGAAGCGGCGGGGTGCGGGATGCAGAAGGTGAGCAGCAGAACGAAGCCAGCCAACGGAGCAAAGCAGAAACTGGTGAGGAGATTCGGTCCCAGAGTTGAAGGACAAACACAATGAGAGAAACGGATTAAAACAACAAACTGCATTATTAGCATATGCAGAGGTAATCCTGGGATGCTAATTAGAGCTGTGACAGCTAATGCATTTGATTGGGAATTAAATAAAGTCATTTAACTTAACTTGGTTATTGATTAATCAGTTATTCTGATGATTAATCGATTTAAAAAATGGTCACATTCTGCAGATCTTTTATTTAAGCCTTTTTAAAATACACTGTTAGAATCAAATTAAAAGAAAGGAAATTATGCTTCAACTAACTATTTTAGTAATCAATTATTCTATTGATTATTCTGACGATTAATCGATTAATCAATTTAAAAGTTGTCAAATTATGTAGATTTTTCATTTAACCACAAGCCTTCTAATATACAACATTAGAAAAACATTAAAAGAAGCAAATAGAAAATTATTCTAATCATTTCTTAAATAGAAAAATAAACATTTATCTAAAATGCTGCAAAGGATGCATCTGAAATTAAAAACAATACTGACTGATTGTTCTGTTAAACGGCCACGTCCGTTTGTAAACCACTCACAGATGCTGTTTAATATTCAAAATTATTTCAGTTGGTCTGAGGAACAGACAGACGGTCCTGCAGCCATGCTGCTTGTGGCTAAAAATAAAAGTTAAAGGGAAGTAGCAGAATGTTGCAAAGAAAAGACAATGACTAAGTGCCATAAACGGAAAGAATTCAACAGCAAATCGGAGTAAAAAGAGACGGAAAAGGAATCAGACATGGTAGGGAAGTCATAGTTTGGCAGAAATTAGAAGCACAACTAGGGAAATTTAGAAACGACTTCACCAAACAGTCAAGTTTTGGACTCTGAGAGGAAGCAGGAGTAACCAGAGAACCTCTGCTTCACAGGGATGCAAACTCCATGCAGAGAGACGCCAGACCGGGAATTTAACCCAGAACCTACTTGGTGTCACTGCTAAAAAAAAAAAGCTCCACATCCAGACCTTAGAATAAAAACATAAACAGCAATAATTTGGGTTATTTCGCCTGTCAAAAGAAAAAAAATTAAATGTTAGTTAATTCTTTCAAAGTCATATTTTCAACATGCTATTCATTAATTTATAAATGTCAGTTTCAAATTAAATATTTAATTAGCAGGCTAAATATTAAGCTTACAAACTAAAGATTTAGTTCAAAACTAAATATTTAGCTAGCAAGCTAAAGCTTCAGTTTTAAAATACTTGGCTAGTGAGAAATATTTAGTTTTAAGCTAAATAGTTATTTAGCAATAGTTATTTATATTTAGTTAGCAAATTAAATATTTAGCTCTAAGCTCAACATTTAATTAGCAGGTTAAATATTTAGTTAGCAAGCAAAATATCTTAGCTTCAAACTAAATATTTAATTAAGAAGCTAAAAAAAATCAGGCAAAAGCAAAATATAAACATTTGGCTTCATACTGATTACTGAGTTATGAAACTTAAATTAAATATTTAGTTCAGCAACTAAATATTTAGCTTGTGAGTTAATATTTCATCATCAAACTAAATATTTTGGTAGCAAGCTAAGATATTAGGGTGAAGCTAAATATTAACATTTAGCTAAATGTTGATTAGTTATCAGACTTGATATTTAGTTTTAAACTATTTAGCTCACTGTCTAAAGTTTAGTTTGGATCTAAATATCGAGTCTACTATATTTAGTTTATAGCTAAATATTTATCTTGCAAATTAAATATTTAGTTGAAACTGTTAAACTTTTAATGAATTTCAGGTGAAAATAGAACTTTGAAAAATTGAACCTCCATTTTTTTTATTAGAAGCTAAATAAATAAAATTATTTTTGTAATTTCTGACAGTAGCTTTTCAAACAGAACTCCATGTTTTTACAGAGTGAAATCCACTCACATCCACACCGATTTGATCATCATCAGACAAAAATAATCACCTGAAAGTCCTGTACGTCACGCCTTTTTGGCTCTTTACTGACATTTTCATGGCAGATATTAGTCTGATCCCACGGGACGTAAAAGAGAAAACGATGGTGCCGCTAAATGGCCTAAAAACTAAACTTAGGAGAGATTCGCTCATCGTTCATTAAGCCGGAATAGGTCAGAAAATTAGAGTGCTAATCAGTTCCCAGGAGGAAAGTGGTGAGTCGTGCATGAAAGACCTTCATTTCACGTGAGAGCTTTTGTGTGCCTCTTGGAGTGATGATGAAGAGGGTGATGAAGCGATTAGACACCGCCTCACACCAACAAATGATAATCATCTGCTCATCCTTACATCTGAGTAGGGGAATAAAAGCGCGACTACTCCCCTTGGAGAACGGCTTCTGCTCCAGGTCACATCATTAACCTGTTCAGTCTCCTTACCAGCTTCAAACTGCATTAACCCGGCCAACCTTCACCTCACCGAGCAACCAGAGAGACGAGCTTCGCACGGAGACGAAGAGCATCACAGGCCAGCTTGACTAAATTTCATTTCAAATTAAAAGCGGTCACAAAGGAGGGAATGTTTTAATGGTTTAAAATGCAACTCCAAAACGAAAACTGGGCTGTTGCTGCTTCTGTCTGGTAGCTGAAATAAAACAGTATGAATTGTTGGTTTATAAGCTAATGCTAAACTAAGCTTAGCTTCAACTGAAAGTGTGACGTTTTCATGTAACGTCATACTTCTGAGAACTCTGTAGCCGACAGCCATCTTGGTAGGTATCCGTAACTAAACGTCATGACAGTTGCTATGACAACAATAAACAAGCCACATTTTCCGTCTCATACAGATCGATCCCGACATCAGCGTTTTTTTTTTATACATATATATTGTACATTTGTAAATATACGTTCTTTTTACTGGTCTCAAAGTCGTGGTTTTTCTGTGCGTTTGCCTACCAAGATGGCTGTTCAGTGGTGCAAATCACTTCAGGTTCATAAAACAAACATCGTTACTACGGTAACCGCTGCTCATATTAAAGCAGAAATGAAAAACATTAAATAAACAAGATAATCTTTTATTAGTCCTTCATTAGGCAAGATGTCGGAAACCGCCACCGAGTAAGAGAAATGAAAAACAAATAAAAAAACAGTAGTGTAGAAAAAAAACACCATAAAAACTAAACTAGAAGCATAAATATATATATATATATATATATATATATATATATATATATATACACAAAAAATGTAGATGTGTATTTCCAAACACAGGCAAAACAAAAGTAAAAACCACAAAACAATCACCAAAACTAACAGGGTGACAGTAACTATTGGTGTCAGATTCATATTTCTAGTGATTAAATCAAGAAATAAGGAATAAAAACAGTAAAATAAGAAAAAAGCTCAGAATGAGCAGAGCTGTTGCAACAAACTGCCGCTCACTGGGGGCGTCATGGCAACCATCTGAGCTAATGCTACTAAGTAACATTAGCTAACATTAGCTAAGACTACAACTTCTTATGTTGTTAGAACTTTTCTAGAAAGTCAAGAGGAAAGTTTATATTTCCTGGTCTGATTAGGAGTTTGTTTGAAATAGTAAATGCAAAAAAAATATTTATTAGCTATTTAATTCCAGTACTTGTAATAATAATTTAAAGTCAAAGGATTTATGACTTCAAACTGGTTTCTTATTTCAGCTGAAGCACCTTTTTCTACTTCAGCTGAAGCACCTTTTTCTACTTCAGGCTTCCTGCCATGCAAGATCTAATTGGTTCCTTTCACTGCTTTCCTGTTCATGTTTTTTTATTTTATTTTGACAAGCGTGTTACTACCAGAGCTTTCCACGTCCTGTTTATTTCAGCATGTTGACTAAACTGACAGCCAGAAAGATTAAAGTGGCAGGTTTTTTTTCTTCAGCTGCCAAAATCAACCACTGATGCTCACATCAAGTTATTGTGACCTTCAGACACTTTGTGAAGGCCGAAGGTGGTTTCTCAATGAGAAACAAGCAAATGTCAACTCTTCGTTTATTAGTGTTTTTATACAAACGTTTGACCATTTTCCCAGAAGTTCATTTGTGAGGTCAGACACTATTGTTGGACGGGAAGGGTTTGTTTTCCCTCTCTGCTTTAATTCATCCCAATGGCGCACTGTTGGGTTGAGGTTTTTACAGCTGATGGGTTTCCATATACATCTTGAACAGTCAGGGTTTTATGGACTTTACTTTGTTCTGTCAGAACAAAAAGTAGCCATCTTAAAACTGTTTCCACAAAGTTGGGAGGATAAAATTATCCTCAAACCTGACACATTTGGTTTGCTTTAACCGGATCAGAGTTTGTTTTCCAATTTTTTTAATTATTTTAATTGAATGAATAAACTCTAAAGATTTTAGGGAGATGAATCTTCTCTAATATTATCAATAATACTTTTTACTTTAAAGAAAAAAATCACATGCAGCACATGCAAAAAAAAAAATCACAAAAAAAAAATCAATGTTTCTCCTTCTGTTAGCTGATTAGAACGGTTGAAATTTTACCACAGTAATCCACTTCAATGGGAGGAAACCCAGACAGATCAACAAAGTGCGATAAGAATCAAGCGAAATAGAGCAGGAAGGAAATGGTTAAATGTCAGTGACTGGGTAAAGTTTGAAACTTCAACAGAGTCCAAACGTCCAACAAGGAATCATTTCTCAATGCATCAATCCACTTTTTTCACTTCCAACTCGGATACCTGAGGTTTAATATCGGCAGGTTTACCATCGGCAGATAACAATTCGATACAACGAAAAAGAGCTGATTTGAACTCTCAACGTTTCTCCTTTTTTTAAAAACGCATACATAAACATCTGAAATTACAAATGTATCTGATAAAACACCAAAACTTTAATTTGTCTAGTCAGTGTAATAAGTGTATAACACATTTTGCTGGATGTTAGATTGTCCCAGAAATTATTGCAATAATCGATAATATTTTGAGACCCTTTTCAATTGTTAAAGTAATAATGGCTTTTTAATGCGAGTCCAACTTTTCAGATCAACAACATTTAATTTTTAAAGAAACATTTAACGCTGGAACGGAAAAACAGTTTAAATATCCAAAATGAATTAAAAAACAACTAAAACAACAATAATAAAACTGAATTATCAAGTCTCTGAAATTGATTTTCAACAGATATTATTCACATTTGACCAGGAAAACAGGCAAAAGTGGCAGGAAGTGCAAACTAAGTACTTTGTTCTGGTGTCAAATGTTTGCAACGTTTCTCAAAATGGCGGCTTTTCAACGATAAGCCGCCACGTTGTCCACATGGTAATTATAAATCTCATTTTAATGTATCATGTGATTAATTTATTTCTTGCTTATTGTAACTGGCTTATAACTACGATTTAAAATAAATAATAAAGAAACTGATGAAAAAAATGTCAAATATTTGGAAATAAACCTTCTTTCAAATGATTCAGAAAGTTCACTTAGGAATTATAAATATAATGTGGAATCTATAACAAATAATAGAATTAGACTGAATAGATCTGCACTTACGGATCGGGAACCCGATCTAGAGTTTTTTTCAATATCGGGACCGATACAGATATTAATATCAAATCTGTGCCCCTCTGGTCAACCTGGGGTGACAACTAAACATCTAGAAAGCAAATTTATCAGAAACAGGGTTATGGGGCAGCATTCATGCCTTCTCTTTTACTTTTCGTGAGACAGAAGTGAGCGATAACTTTCCTGGTTTCCTTCCAGAGTCTTGACCCGGTTCCACTGATCTTCAGTCAGTGTGAAGTCTGTGTGATGCCATCAACAGATTTAAAAAAAAAAAAAAAAAAAAGCAACCAGCACGGCGACATTCAACCTTCCTCCATGCTCATCTTTTCATCTCTCCCAAACACACGCGGATCTCCGTATGCTCCGTCTCTCTGCTTCACCCTCTCCTTTATGTAGGACATAGCGTGTATATAGACGGATATTTTCAGTGTCTCGGTCCCCAGGAAATTTCACTGGGAAACTTCCAAAGAACACACCGCCCCAGTTTTGTGCCACGAAACTGGAACGGCCGATTTCCCTTCCCTCCTTGTTTGACATCGACTCACAAATGGACACAAATCGTCCCATCGCTCTCTCTGCTAATGCAAACAAAGACTCTGAGGCTCAACAGCTGTCCCTCAGGAAAGAGTCAACACACGCAGATTAAAAACCGAAACTTCTCCGGATGAAATCCGACCCAGCGGTCAGCAGACCCGCACATCAGCAGGACCTGAGGGAGCCGAGCGAAGGACCACAAAACCACCTGATCCACACATGTTCTTACGTAATCAGCTATTAAACTGGAATGAAGGGCAGTGGGGGAGCGCAGTTTGAAACGGTTACACCAATGTGATGCTCCAAAAGAAAATAGGTTTGAACACAGAACACAGCTGCAATGCTAACAGCTTTTCTGGTAGCTACATGTCATCAAAGCGGAAACATTTCCTTTTGTATTTTTGGACACAAAATCCCAGATAAAGCTGCAAGAATTCAAATGAAGATTTTAAAGGAAATGCAGCCTTAATTTCAGGCTATTACCTAAAGCAAATGCAACACTGTAAAAAAAAACTAAATTGTACCAAGTACTTTTAGTCTAAACATTTTTCCATGTGATATCAGATATATGCACTAGTAAGTAGATCAAAAATACTTTGTGTTTGTGCGGTTGAGATAAAATAAAACTGACAGGTCATTTTTCCATGTTTGTAAGCGGATCAGAGTTCAATTGTGCGTTCACACCTCCCCAAACAAACCGGACTGTCTAGACTAGCGATTCTCAACGTGGGCGGTACCGCCCCCCAGGAGGCGTTCAGAGGACGGCAGAGGGCGCTGGCGGACATTTTTACAAAAGGGGGCGCTGGGATTTCTCTGGGGGGGGGTTTGGTCGAAGGTAAACTTTACACCTTAAATGCACAACAATGCCAGTTTAGACTTTGAGCAACTTGGTAAAACTGTATTGTGTAACATTAAGTCCTGCTTGGCTGCAACGATATAGATGGCAGCTCTTCTTCTATTCAATGTTTGTAGCTTATTGGCGCAGCTCCGCTCCTGCTAGTAGCTTGGATAGAACAGTGTTACACCGGCTGATGACGTTGCTGAGATTCACTTTGTCTGGTATTTTTGCCAGTTCTGTGATCATGTTAAGCAGCAACTTATATTAAAAAGTGTTTTATTTCCATTTGAAAGCTGCCCGCTACCATGGAAGAACAACAGAAAATCGCTCTGATAAACATGTAATTACTAAAATCATGATACCCTCACTTTGAATCCCTCTGAAAAATGAACCCATTTAAATGAAGAAATCCCTCCATGGGTGATACCACGATAGAGAGCGTTCATTTTATAGCGTTAACATGGTGCTGCAAGTGGTCCAGTATGAAACAGGGTGATAGAACAACACAGCACTTTTAAATTTCAATAATCAGGATACTGAAATTGTTTCCGTTGTATTAAAAGGTTTATGTCAGTCTGCCTTTTCACCATCGATACGTTTCCCGACCGCCCTGCACCTTAAGGGGTTAAAAAACGACACGCACATTGCGCAAAACTCTGAAACAGCAGAAGCGGGACATAAAACAGAGAGATGAACTAGATGTGAACTATGGCAGAAAAACAGAGAATCCGATGCTGAACAGTGAAAAATCAACACATGATGTGAAACATGACGATTAGGCAGCGCAGCAGGTGATGAGTGAAGATTACTGATGGTCAATAAATGATAAAATAAATGTAGCAACAGGAAAGAAACTAAAGTGGACATAGCAATAAACCAAGAGAGGATAATACTAATCAAAGAAAACTAAATGGAAATGAATGAAGAACAAAATGCAAGAATAAACTAATAAACTAAAGTAAATACAGAGGAATAAACTGGTATGGCAAGACCTTTCAAGCAATAATTAATACAGAGGACGGTATGACAAGAACAAACAGACACTATTTCCAGATAAAAGGTAAAATAATATTGTTGAAGTGCCATTGGTTTGTTGAGACCACATCTAGTACTGAGAATAAATATCTTACAGACATAACAGTAAAGAACTGATCACTTCTTTATGTTTTTAATTAGATTTGATATATTTATTTCTTCAATATTATTTTTCATGTCAGTGTTAATGTCATGAGGCTGATGACTCCATGACACTTTCAATTTGACTCATTAGGATTTGATTAAGAACCAGATTTGTTCTTTGTAATTTCTGTCCAGTAAAACTATTAATCTATAATCAATAGACAGGTCTATGTAAAGATATAATCCATGTTTCTGTCTCATATTTGTACGTCATTAAAAGGAACTTTTGTTTTTCCACTGAAAGCTCTGGTTTGCACAATAAATGCCATGTGGGTGAAGTTTTATGGATGATACTCTGATGTCCCATTCTCCTGAAGGCAGCACAGAGCTGCACCACCAGAAACTGACAAACGCTGAAGAGAAGAAGAGCTATGATTAATGTAGTTACAGTTCTATCCATGTTTTAATGTTGCAGAGCTCAGTCGTTTGCAAATAGTTCAAAGTTTAAACTGGCATGTTGAACATCTTTTATCTGCTCATTTTGTAGAATATTTAACAACTGGAAAATGACAAAGAACAAGAATATTGTTTCCACTCTGACTGGCTGCTGTTAGGCCTACCAAGTTTAACTTGAATGTTTGTTGCATTTTTTGTAGACGTCTGTAAAAATAATTTCTATTCCCATGACTTTTTTGTTCTCTGGGAAATTATTTTTGATGATAAATACAGAAACAAGTATAAAAATCAAAACATCTACAATAGTGATAGTTATATTAATAATAAAATAATAGTCAGTGCAAAGTAGCCTACAAATTCTTTATTGGGGGGCGGTGAGGAGGGACCAGGATGAAGGCTAGGGGGGCGCTGGGCCAAAAAAGGTTGAGAAACACTGGTCTAGACAAATTAACTAAAATTGGATTAAAATGGAGTAAATAGGGATGGACTGAAAAAAGTTAATTTTCAGATGCTGTGGTTGTGCCCCCCCAAAATAAAATTCAATTTGAGCCCACGTTTATTCTTGGCGTATTAGAAAAATATACATTGCAAAAAACACAAAATCTTACTAAGTATTCTTGGTCTAGTCTCTGGTGCAAATATCTTACTGTACTGGAAATAAGACAAAACGGCCTTAAAAGTAACTTTACAGTACCAATGCTGATAGAAGCTTATTTTATGTCAATAATTTCTTAATATTGATTAAAAGTATTAGTTCCTCTGGCAGATTATTTTACTTATAACATGAGAAAAATGTCTTGTTACAAGTGAAAGAATCTGCCAGTGGAACTAGAACTCGGTTGCTAGGTGACGGCCTGGGCTTGGCTGGGGTTGCTAGGTAACGACGCAATGCCTAGCAACCCCCGCCAATGTTTTACCAATGCTGATAGTAAAATAAGTGAAATAATCTGCTAGTGGAACTAGTACTTTTACATCAATATTAAGGAATTATTTATTTAAAACAAGCTTCTATATTTTGTTGTAAAGTTACTTGTAAGTTAGTTTTGTCTTATTCGAGTGAACCAAGATATTTGCACTGGAAACTAGACCATAAAAACTTGGTAGGATTTTGTGTCTTTGCAGTGTTTGCTAAAGCTCGTCTTTTCTCTACAGAACAGAAGAGAAGGAAAATCAATCATCTGGGGAGCAGCAGCGAACAGAGAACACATTCAAATAGTCTGCTAATTAATTAGCTTTATTCATCATCGAATCTCTGCGGGCCGACACAGAACCCGCTCTGCTGCTCCGCTCGCAGAGAAACATCCTGAATCACACTCAGACCCGTCGGTCTCGACCGGCGGAGCGGCTGAAGTGGCAGAACCAGGCGAGGCTGCATCAAGGCCAAGCTGGGGCAAACAGTTGGCAGCACGCGGCGAGGTTTATGAATAAATGAACCACAATGGGAGACGCTGCAGGGTGGAGACCGGCTGAACATATGACGGGCTGTGAAATATTGAGAGTGGATGCTGCTCCACCGCTCCGGGCAGCAAACAAGAGGCTCAACACCAAATATACAACGCCGTGTTAGGGGCACTGTGGATGCAAAAGAGGAGAAAATTTATGGCAAAACATCTCTGTAATTTTGAGATAATTACAGAAATTTTCTAGGAAAAAAAACTTTCAAATTTCTGAGTTTTAAATGTCAAAAATTTGCTGGAAAAAACTCAACATTTTAGATGAATCTGAGATATTTTCTAGAAAAACAATGAAATTTCGGATTTTGAAAAATCTAAATATTGCTAGAAAAAAATGAAATTCTGAGTATCTCAAGAATAAAAAAAACAAAATCTTTCTTTGCTTGAAAAGCTGAAAATTTGCTAGAAAAAGACAAGAAAATTTTGTGATTATTCTCAGAAATTTTCTGGAAAAAGCAAGAAAATTTCTGAGCTCCAAAAGTCAAAAATTTGCAAGAAAAAGACTCAGGAATTTTGATATTGATCTCAAAGATTTTCCATAAAAAAAAGTTGGGAATGGGGTTTCAAGAATCAAATGTTGACTTTTGAAGTTCAGAAATATTCACGTTTTTTTCTTAATTTTTTAGCTTAATCTAAATGAGTTTTTTCTAGAAAAGTTTTGACTTTTAGAGCTCAGAAATTTCCTTGGTTTTTCTATGGAATTTCTGAAAATAATCTCAACATTTCTGAGTATTATTTGGCAGAAATGTCCTCTTTTTTCCCATCTACAGTGGCCTTAATACACTGTGGTATGAGGTAATTGTTTTTTGTTTTACAGCCTCATTGAAAGCCAACTTTACATGGATTTTACTTCACCTCGGTCGCTTTAAAGCCTCGTCAGAATTCAGCAGGTTGTGATCCCACCTTCAGGGAGCTGATTAAAGCCGAGCTCAGGAGACGGTTTATAGAGCCGGTGAATCACAACAGTAGGAGACGGATCCATACTCACTTTATAGGATCCCAGAATGAGGGCAAAGGTCAGGCAGAGCTGTCACAGAGAGAGTAAGTCTTGTCTTAAGAAGTGAAGGAGGTCTGACCCCATTGTGGTCTCAATCAGGAGCTTTTCTCAAAGGGCGTCAAGACTTTAAATTTAACAGAAACAGCTGTTTCTGTGACAGCATTTCAGGTGTGACAGCATTTCAGGTGTGCCTTAGATAGAAAAAAAGCTGTAAGTTTCTGCCAAAAAATTAATTTTTTCTATCTACATTGATCCTAATACGCCGTTACTCTTTCTCTTCCATAACATCTAATAAGCCCCATAGAGTTGAGCCCCAATTGAGTTTTTTTCTATTTCGATAATCTTATTAACCAAAATAAAGGTAACAGTTGGGAAATGCTATAATTTCAGGGAATGTAAAGATGGAACATTGAATGATTGTAATTTTTTTTTTTTTTTTTGCATTTTACAGTATATAAGCCTTTTAGAAATATCATAAATAAGGCTACACATTTTGATTTGACAGTTAAGCTATAGAGGATTTTAACTAGAAAGCAAAACAAGAACAGATTTTTAAACCTTTTTCTGTTTTCTGCAAACTAAGTGGCCAGAGTGCCCAGAGAAAGGCATATCGGTGACAAATGAGCAGTTAAAAGACTTCAGTGCAGAGAATGAGAACTAAAACTCTAAGCAATGAGAGAAATCTATCACATGTCTGCAATGTAGGCCAATCGATACGACTTCAAGCAGCTCCCACAAGCTGCATCAATGTGCTCCTCTCTCCACCAGCCCTCCTCCTATAGAGTCTAAACATCAGCAGAAGGCCTTGTGACCTCAGTAATTTTTGTCATTATTTCCAGGATGTGGGTTAAAGTTGATCGGACAGTCGAGTCCAGTCGAGCTGCCAGGATGCAGGATGCATCACCTCCCATTCATGCTGCTGTGGCTATAAATACAGCCAGCTGTGTTTCCATTATGAATGCAGAACGACACCCCAAACCTTTTTCTCTGGCCCTGAACACTGCCGACTCATCATCTCCCATGCACTTTCAAACACCCACTGCTGCCTACTGCTGGTGCACACCGACATCATGCAGAACGGTGCAAAGCTTTCCAGCTTCTTCGTACTCTGCTTCCAAGGAAACAGTACGAAGAAATTAAGAAACTATAAGAAAGCGACACAAAAAATTAAAGAAAAACTGAGGAAATGGGTCAAGACTTTAGCACAATATGAACATGAAAAACTCATCGCTAAATGTTTAATTTGCTGGAGGAGGTATGCAGAATGTAAATAAACAAAACATTTAAATATCTTATTTTTAAAACATAACAGTTTAATCAGTGGAGGCGTTTCTGCTATTTGTCACTGAAAAGCAGAAAAACTAAATGCATAATGATAAACCAATAGAACAAATTATTAATTTAAAACATATTTAATGATGGGATCCACGATTAGTTGAAACAATAGATTTAACATTTATTTCAGGTGTAAAATGAATACTGTAAAAATATTGTAGGCTCCTTAGTTTTTATAAACTTAAATAAAATATTGCCACACGGACGTCGCCATGTTGTTTACGCTGCAATGCATTCTGGGTAGATTACGTTTCTACGCTACTACGATAGCTCCGCTTGCCAGAACAATTATTTTTACACAATAAGTAACGTTCAGCGCTCTCCATTTGACCAGCAGCGTCACAGTCAAAATATTTTCTCAAATATATTATATTGTTGTCACAAAAATTTACAAATGTTGTACTGTCACTTTAAACATCTATTTATTAGCTTCCTGATTTCGTGTTAGCTCCTGCTAATGACGCTAGCTCCTGCTAATACACTAAACAGTAGAAAACAAGCAAATTGCGTTTGTTTGTTTTAACAAATATCTTGTATATGATGCCACATGAAAACATCACGGCAGTTTACCTCAATTCAGATGTTTTATGTCCATAAAAATAGCCTACCCGTGTTATGAGTTCTGCGGGGCGCAGGTGGAAACAATGGCGATCTCCGTAGCCAACAAATGCCGTTTTTGAAGTAAATGAGTTTTTAGGTGTCCTAAGCAGCAGCTTTTAGAGTAATGGGAAAACAACAACATATTTAGGCCAATATGTTTACTTTTCCAGTAATGCATTTTACAGTTTCTGATAAAAATTAATCCAAAACAAAAAATATGTTTAAGAAAATACAAAGTGAAAAGAAAATAGAACTATATTTATATTAATAAGTAAAAAGAAATTAACCTTTTTAACAACAATGCTTCCCATAATACTGCTAATACTAATTGAAATAGGTATGTATTAAAAGTGCTTACTCTCTCATTTTCTTGGTAAAAAATTACTTTTCAATACTTTAGTCCTCATTGTCCTGAAAGGGAAATAATAGACACACAGTCCAGGCAACTTCTGTGATTAAATATCAAGAAAAAATTTAATAAAATAAGGTTACTTAAATTTAAATTAGGCAGAAACAAACTGAGATAAGAAAGCTGTTAAAAGAGGTCATAAGAGGAGCAACGATTAGTTTTTGTGGTGTCAAAGCTGATCACTGGACTGGAAAATGAAGAGTGAACAGGCCAGAGCCTGTGAACGTGAACACAGCTGTTCCACTGTGACAGAAACCAAACGAAGCAGCTCAAACACCTTTCAATCACCGCAAGCAAACCTGACACCAGGTGAAATCTACACAAAACACCGTGTCACTCAGAGTGACAGCGTCATCGACAGAAGCTCTCACTGCACTAAACACGAGCGTCCGACTAGACGTACAACTGAAATTATAACTGAAACTCAATCATATTAGCCATTTAGCAATAAGAGGACATGAAGCTGCTGCTGTTGTTGGATAGAACAAGAATAACGAGGGGCTACATTCAATGTTTGGATAGTAAATGGCTATAAAAAAATAAATATATTTGAACCTCTAGTGTTTATCCATTCTACTTCTCTCTGAGCGTCGTTTGGTATCCTTCATCCAGACCGTTATTGGGTACACCAGTTCAATTACTTGCTACAATAAATAATGAATCAGCCAATAACAGATCAGTGCATTTGGGGATCCAGACGTGGTGAGAAGTGGCTCTCACATTTCCTCAGAAAAAGAGAAAGTGTTGAGCTGCAGATGTACGACAAAACACCTTGTTGAGAGTCAGGGGAGAATAAGCAGACTAGTTCAGAGATGAAAGAAAGGCAGCAGGAGCTCAAATAATCACCTGGAGTACAGGGAAGACCCTCTCTTCATGCCAAGCACATCAATTCTCAACCTTGCAGTTGATATTATGCCAGTTGAACGCTAAGAGCCCCACCTGTCAGCCAAAAGCAGGAAACAGAGGATGTGTTAACACCAGCCATGTTTAGTCTCCTTTCATCCAGCTGTAGTTTGTTTGTCGAAAGTCTGGTTCACTTGGGGAGATGTGAATGTGTAATTAAACACTGGTGTGGACTATATGCAGGGTTCGAATGCCAAGCGGACCGGAGACAGCTCCAAAACCAGGAAGTGGACTATAGTGCAGGGCATTCTGGGTAAACACAACCAAAACAAACGTGAGTCCAGCTAGTGGGAGAAATGGTTCGTGGTCTTTCAGCAAAGACAAAAGACAAATCCTACAAGCACTTAAAATCTAAAGCCACTCCATTTCTGTCTACATTTTGTGAAGAAGGAAGTTGTGCTCATGTCTTCTTCAGAGGTTTTTGTGTCGTTTCCTTTAGTAGTTCTTGGTGCAGCGCACCCACAGGTAAGGACGGGAACTCCCTCAGGAGAAACCCAGATTGGTCTGAAGGCGTCATTTTGACTTTTCTCTGTCACCGTCTTCAGAGTGCGCTCCACTGCCATGAGGGAATATAACCTAAGCACAAATTAACTCCTGTAAATCTTTCAAGAAAAACAGGCAGCTGGCAGCCTAATAACAATTTATTTAGCTGATTTAATTGTAAAAATTGTATTGGATGCTGCACAAACAGGAAAGGATGCAAACCAAACTCATTCTATGGTAAAACTTGATGAGGAATGAAGACGTCAGTCGTAAGGACAGGCAGTCCTCAGTGAATCCGCAGATTAGCAGCGAACAGTTTTTACAAGGTAAGAAGATTAATGTTCGTTTACTGTACAAGTAAGAAAGATTCGTAAGATGCACTTAAGTATTGCATTACAGAGAAGGTACGTGTCTAATCATTGGTTACCATGGAGAAAACGCTCCACCATCATGTAGCCCAGCATGTAGGAAAAACACTGGTTAGCATCTAGACTTTTACTGCTCTGCTGTAAAGGAAAACGCTGTGGTGTAAATTATGTGGCGTGAATTCAGGCAAAGTCAACACATCAGGTGGGAGAAGGTGAGTTGGTTTCTATGTCCAACTGTTGAAAATACCACCGTCTACGAGGCAGAACTAGGTGTGCAACTTCCACAGACAAATTAGCTCTAGTAGAAAAACATGTCCTGGCAAAACAACTTGGGAAAACAATCACAGTTTCTCCATTCGGTTCCTACATCCCTCACTTCTCATGTCCGTCATGGTGATCAAGTGCAAAGAGTCAATACCTGCTCTGCCTTTGAAACTAATTAGTGTTCATTAAAGTGAGACAGAAATGGAGAGCCTAGTTAAATTCATGGATGAATTGACTTACAGAAACATGCAGGGACTCAAAACTACAAATTCATTCACTAAAAGTGTTAAAGGTTAACATGTATTTTTAAGTTGGTGTTGGATAGATAACACCTGAATGCACCATTAGACCTTCCTGCTGCCTCAAATACAACCAGGTGGCGCCCCCTCCCATCATGGCCGCCCTGGGTCGGTGCCGCTCCACCGCTGCAGCTGCGTCTAAAAATAGCAACCCCACTATGATGACGACGCGGTGGAAAAATCCCCTCATGCACCTCTTTGTGGCACATTTAGCCCTAATAAACTGAGAGAGAGAATCCATGATGCATGGAGGAGTCTGGCCAAAGCTCCACCACCTTCCCTCTCTGCACTCCACTCCCTGCAATTACCATCAGTGGACGGTTTTAATGGGATAAGTGGGATTTGGTTTGGAGAACAAGTAAGAGTGTTACTGGGGTGTTATTACTGAGTATGTTCCAGTGCCTGAAGACACAGAATCACACTCCGAACAGTCTTTGTGCTGATCAAATGTTGGCTTGAAGCAAACCGCTGGTGCTGAAAGTTTTATAACCACATAAAATGCTGCGACTCCTCGTTGGCATGGTTATAGCCAAAGAGAGAGAGAGAGAAAGAGCTGATAGGTGTTGCACTGAGGAAATAATGATAGATCTGTTCCCTACACACGTTTAATGGTAAACTAATACAAAAGTACTTCACTTTATTAAACTACAGCACTTTGGCCAACGTCTCTTGGTTTTTATGTGCTGCATAAATAAATTTACATTAACAAAATGTGAGTCAAGATCAGCCATAATTCATCTGAATGGATCAATATTACAAATCAACTTCCAAAAATGTCAACACTTAATTAAACATACAGCAAAAGTATTCAAATCCCTTGAACTTTTCCATATCCTGTCACCTAAAAATGAGTCACCAAGAGGTTTAAAGGACCCAAAGCATCACCAATCAACAAAGAAATGGTTCAGAAGAGAGAAAATCAACTTTCAAGGTAATCTCAACTCTGTAGAAAACAAGAGAGATTAGTTGAAAAAACATAAGAGGAACATAAGAGATGATTTAAAAACTGGGCACAAAAAGCTGCCCTTTACAAAAGCTTTAGTGCCGTTTTAATGGAGATCAGGGGATTAAATTATGCTGCTGCAATAAAAGTTTCCCATTTTCTCTTATTTCACTTTCTATCCTTTCTGACACCGACTTCGACACCTTCTTATCTCAGATAACCAAGTATTAACCATCAATTTGGAAGCGCCAACTGGACAAATGTCTCAGAAGAGACACCAAACCAATGTGTGATTTCATTCCTCGCTGACACCAAGAGTTTTGTCCCAAAAATCTCAGAACCATCGCGCTTCAAGGCTGACAGGCTTCAATCTCAACCACTTTTTCCTCTCTACCGGAAGTAATGGTATCACCTGTGTCTGCAAAACACTCCAACAGCCCATTAATGCCAGACAGAACCGTCGCTCAGCTGTGACGAAGAACCCACAGACGATGAAATGATTAACGGTTCCTGTCGCTCAAAGACAGGTGGCTGCAGGTGAGTGACAGAGGGGAAGGAAATCAGAAGAAACAAGAGAGAGAGGACAAGGCTGAAGTAGGACAAAGCGCAGGGGAGGTCTGTCTGTCCCAGTTCAGAGGCTTACCACCAGTAAGAGCCGGAGAAGAAGTGAGAGAGAGAGGAAAAACGGCTGAAAGGAGTGAGAGATGGAGAGGCCTAAATCTGGAGGTATGAACTGCATCACCCCCGAGCTGTGCTGCAGGAAGAAAGCCGAGCTAAACTCCCATGCAGTTGAGCAAATAAACCAAGAGGGAGGCTGGAAATAATAAACCTTAGAGAAAGTCGAACTCTGGCAACGTTTCAACACTAAAGCAACCGAGCAGATGGACGACCAATCCGAAAGAAACAGTTCATTCTCCGTACAAACCTGCCCTTCTTTAATTAATTTAATAGAATAATCACGTCTGTAAATCCTTCTGCGAGCTCTCAGGCCCTCTTGGAGTCGTGCTCACCAGAACTGAGAGCGTGTTCTGCAGAGATTGTGGGCCCCTGATCCCCATGGAGGGATCTGCACGGCTGGAAACGCTGATTTGCTGCAGAGTCCTCTCATTCCGGGCTAAACTTCGCTGACCCAGATGATATTAATGGGACTTGAATGTCAATTCCAACCACTGGCACCGAGCGTGGGCTGTTTGCTGGACTTTGGCGCTGTCTGTTTGCCAAATAACGCTTGAAGCAAAGATGACATGGCAGTCAGCTGCAGCTAAATTGGTTTGTTGAACCAGATCAGCTCGACTTCCCCGGGCTAAATTATCTCCCAAGGAGTGAAAGCAGAAATTAGGACTGTAAAACTTTAAGAAGACAATAAATAAAGACGACTCACCCAGACATAAAGCTAAAACTCTGTTACGCCACTTATATGTATGTTTCATGTTTGGGATAAAGTTATTGTGGGAAAAAAATGAAAGCAAGAGAACGTGAGGGGAGGAAACTGAACTGCTGCACAAACAATTTTGAATTTATCCATTAAAATGAATTTAGGGGAAGCAAGGTGAGCTAAAGGTTTGCAAAGTTAGCTGAAGCGCCAAGCCGCCATCACAGTTTGACCCGCGTTAATCTAATGAAGCTTAAGTTGAAATCCAGAAACTTGCTCATTTTTCCCGCTTCTCATTTATGAGCAGAAGACACGTCGGTCGTCATGTTGTGGCTGATGCGTGTTGGTGTTGCATGACATTTGCAAATCGCTGCATGTCAGACGTTCATGTACCTGAACTACGGAGTATATCGGCTCAAATATCACGTCTTCTTTCACATTGGAGAATTTGCACAAAGCCCAATTAGCTTGATGCATACCCACAATGCATCACTATAAAACTGTCACTTTGATAAACCTTTGATGCCACCACTCAAGACGCCTCCTTTCAAACTCAATAATTCACGTTTAGGTTTGAACTGAACCGCTCCTTCTCGCTTTAGCCAGATACTTTAGTTTTATTTCAAACTCCCAGATTTTATTCCAGTCGTTTAAAGTGGTTTTGTTTAATGTCTCTCCAGGCATTTTGAAAGTCTCTCAAAGTTTTTCTTCAAACTTTGGCTGCATTTTTGCTGATTTGTGCCAAAGCAGATAAATAGTCTGGGAAAGTCACATCGTTAAGAAACAGACAAAAAGTTACCATCATTCAGTTTAACTTTCACTATACATCTCACTGAGAATTACTTTGCTGGTGATAAAAATCCATTTTCTGTTCACATCTTTGGTATTTTTTATAGATTCGGCTAAAAAAATGGGAACAAATTGTGTTTTTTTCCCCCTGACTTCTCTGTAAACAGTCAGGCAGAACAGCCAAAGAACAGGAAACTTTCTAAAAAGACAATCAGAAAGCCAGAAAAATGAAAATTATTTTATAAAAATACAGCTGAACGCAGGTTATCAGAGGATTTAGGGATCACAACCAAACAGTGAATATGTGAGGATACTTGAGACTCCCTTTAAAATATTTAGAAATGGCTATTTTAATAGTTTGTTTTTTAAAAGAAACAAACACTAAATATACATTAGTATGCAATAATATACACAATGGAAACCGTCTTAGCACGACCACAGAAGCTCAGATCTACAGTCGTCCTTATTTCCGTTCTTGGCAGTTCAGCCAATCAGCAGCCAGGAAAAAGAATGGCGGTCCTTGATTGGCTTCCAAGTTGCAATTTCATTTCAGCATTTTAGATAATCTCTAGATAAACTTTCCATGTATAATTTGGAGTTTGTTTCACAAAAAAATCCTTTAATAGGCCAAAGTCAATGTATCTCTATTCCTTAGGTAGTTCTTCTCTCTTGTAAGATTTACAGGATAAATCTGCAACATTTTTGCTATTTAGTTTAATTTTGAAGAGGATTTCAAACTTCACACTGCCGATTGCTAACCTCCTAGTTGGACTTAGACATTATGAACCACTGTTAATCTGAGAATACTGACCTACAAATAGGTGGGAGCCCATTGTTCCAAACAGAGTTGCTGCCCTTCCTGAAAAATGCAGAGCACCAATTTAACCACCAACAGGGAATGGTTCCAGTTTGGAAGTAATTTGTTACACCTGCAGACCTGTAAGCGATGTGTTGAGTAAGGACGGCACATCTAGAAAAGGTAAGTAGGATGGAACTGGTTGCACTGCACTCCCAACACAACCCACATGCTTCACTCCAGCCCATCTTCAAAAACTTACTTTCAACATGTCTTCACACCTGATCGTCCAGGACACTCAGTTCAGTTGGGAACCAAAACTGTAACATTTGTTAATTTTTCAGCTGCTGTGTTTCTCTTTCACACGGCATTGAGTCAAACGAACCAAATCCTTTGAGCAACCTGTACCCCTCCTCGCCTATGGGGGCACCGCACCAAGAGCCACTGAAGGAAACAACACAAAAACCACTGAAGAAGACACAAAACGCGATTTCCTTCACAAAATGAAAACAAAAATGGAGTGGTGTCAGATTTCAGTGGTTGGAGGATTTCAGGACACATTTATCCCACTAGTATTAGATTCATATTTATTTAGTTTTTATTACCCAGAATGCCTTGTGCCGTAGTCCACTTCCTGATTTTGATTGAACACGTAATTAAACTCTGATGCGGACCAAAAAAGCGAAATCTGGTCCACCTACAAACCTTGTTCTCGGTTCGGTTGAAGTGAACTTTGGCGCGATCTGAATGCCTGTGTGAACATCAATCAAACCAAAAGCAGAAAGTGGACTGCAGCGCAGGGCATTCTGGGTAAATACAACCAAAACAAACTCGAGTGTCTAGCGCTAGCGGGAGAATGACTTCTGGTTTTTCATCAAAGACAAAAGAGAAATCCTACAACACCTAAAATCTGACGCTACTCCCCGTTTGTTAACATTTTATAAAGGAAGTTGCGCTCAGTGTCTCCTTCAGAGGTTTCTGTGTCGTTTCCTTCAATGATTATTGGTGCAGCGCCCCCACAGGCGAGGAGGGGAACAGGTTTTTTCAAAGGCATTGGTTACAGTGCAGTGTGAAAGAGAACCACAGCAGCTGAAAATGTAACAAATGTAGAGACTTTAGATCATAAGGAAGCCAGGCTCTCTTGAGGCCAAATGTAAAGCAATTTGAGTTGGTATGCAACTCGGCCTGGAGTGTAACGACTGCTTGACATTAGTGAGTGGAAAGAGTTTTTGAACTCTCCTTTATCTCCACTCCACGCCGACATCAGCTCTCCATCTCCTAATGGTGTCTCCACATCAGCGCGAGGCGGGAAGTTCACAGTTTCACTGCTGTAAATTGAGCTGGATGCTCTGCAGTTTGAAGAAGAGCTCCTCTGTCATTACCCTCCTCACATGCAGAGCCTGAAAAGCAGGTGTTGGCGTGGGTGATGTCCCTGCATTGTCGTTATTCTGCAAAAACTCAACTCAACTCCCAGTCACGTCTGAAACACCTACAAGTCCTGCAAAACCTGCACTAGTGTGTAATTATGTGCACCTTCAGCAGAGACAAAGGCATCTATACACTGCAAAAATACAAAACCCCACCAAGTGCTTTTGGTCTAGTTGTAGTGCAAACATATTAGTACACACAAAATAACTCAAAACTAACTTACAGGTCACTTTTCAGCAATATAAGAGCTTGTTTTAAGAAAATAATTTATTAATATTGAGTTAAAAAGTACTGGTGACAAGAGAAATAATCTACCAGTGGAACAAGACACTTTTTCCAATATTATAAGTTAAAATGTCTTGTTCCAATAGCGGATTATTTCACTTATAACTACAATAACAAATACTGCTGGATTATAAATCATCCCAGAAGTTATTGCAATATACAATAAATATTGTTGTTTTAAGACAATTTTCAAGTAGTATGATGGTAATAATGGTGTAATAATGCAAGAACACATCCTCAAAGGTCAATAACCTTTAAATTTAACTGGAAGATATTTTAAATATTCAAAATGAATAAATAAATAAATAAAACGACCAATAAAATGATTTAAAAAGTCTCTAAACAAAATGATCCTCCAGTAAAACCAAAGGATCAGACTGAAGACTTTTATCACCCAGATTCAGGTAGAAAAAAAAAAAAGAGGAAGATGATAAATCATGCAAATGGAAATTATTGAGCTTTGTAATCAATTAATTTATTGATTTTTGCAAGTCTTTTTCTACCAATATTAAGAAATGATTAAAAGCTCTTACATCTTGCTGAAAAGTTACTTGTGAGTCAGTTTGGTCCTATAAAATAGTTGCAGTAGAAACTAGACAAAAATACAAAAGGTTTTGTGTTTTTACAGTGCAGAGGTGGAGATCATGTCAGAACATTGTGCAGGAATGAAGCCGTTGAAGTGAGAAACATCCTGAGCAGAAACTCCTGCTGCGTCTCACATTTCCTCCCATGAATCCGTGTTCATGTTCATTCATGCTGATCCTGCCTCAGTCTGCATGTCGGGGGAATCTCCGTGTGATTCAGGGTGATTTTATGCACCGCTTGGTGTTTTAACAGAACAACGAGACGCTCTGTGCAGCACATCCTTTGACAGGCATGCAAACGAATGTGGGTGGGATTATCAGATTGCCACAACGGTAAATCTGCGTTAAGATTTTATTTTTTTTTAAATCTGGTGCACAAACATTTTCTTTCCCCTTGCAGATGTGGGAAAATATTGTGCATCCTCAGCAGATCCTCGATCGCATCTCCTGCATGTAAACGTCCTGCATGCACAGAGAGGCAATGTTTCACATCATTGCAGTTAACTTGAACATTCACGCCCCCCTGCCCCCCCCCCCTCTCTCTCTCTCTCTCTCTCTCTCTCTCTCTCTCTCTCTCTCTCCTGAGGTCCTGCTGCACACAGACAGACCCCCTACTGACTCCCTCATCAAAAACCAAGCTTCCTCTGTCTCCATGCAACTCAGAGATGAAGAACACATAAAAAAAAAAAAAGACAGGAAAGAGTCTTACTTTCTTTTATAATTCCTGGTGAAAAAGGAGAATTCCCTCTGGAAAAAAGAAAGTGGGGAGAAGAGAGGAAGAGGAGGAAGAGGAGGAGGAGGGGAACCCAGTGGCTTCCAGTTGCAGAGAAATGAGGAGCAGCAGGAAGATGCAACGATAAAAACCTTCCTCCTTCAACAACGGCCGCGGCGTTGAAGAGGTCACGGTCAGCCCCGGGTGCTGCTGGACGCAGAGGAGCGGAGCGGCAGCAGCATCTTCATCACCAGCTCCTCCTCGCCTCTCCTCCTCCTGCAGCAGCAGCAGCAGCAGCTCTGTAGTAACACTTCTATCTGTTCGGTCCGACACACTCCCCATCCTTCGCCGCACGGCCCTCCCCTTCTCCAGCTCTCCTCGTCCTGATTGGCTGACCCGCTCCTCTCCTCCGTTACCCGGATACAGGGCTCACCCCTCCCTTCTCCAGTCAGCACACCCCCCTCCCGGGTTGCCAGGTTGGGAGGGTTTCCACCCAGTTTGGCTGCTTTTGAGCACATTGGGCAGGAAGAAACTGATTTGAGGGAGTTTTTAAAAGTTTGGGTTTTTTATAAAGTGTTTATAAGAAAATTACTGTAATTGTGCGACAGAGAATTAGGGCCATGCCAACAAAAACATTAATAAATAAATAAAATTGCAAGAATAAAGTCAAAATACAAGAACAAAACTGCAATACTGACAGTAATGTCGTAATATTTTGAGAATAAAGTCATAAAATTATTTCTGTAAGTGTGTAACACGAGAAGAAAGTTGTAATAATGATTCAGTAAAATCATAATAATGATAAAGTCATATTATTACGAGAAGTCGTAATAATACCAGAATAAAATTGTGATAATTGTTTTTGAGAAATATTATGAAAATAAAGTCATTCAAGTGGATAAAGTCAAAATAACATCAGAATAAACATCAGAATATCAGAAGAAAGTTGAAATGTGAGAATAAAATGTTAATGACAAAAGAAATCAGAATATGTTGAGAATAAAATCATAATATCACGAGAAGTCGATATAATACAAGAATTGTAAAAATGACAATAAAGCCTATTTCGAGATGTACTATGTGAATAAAGTCAAAATACGAGAATAAAATCGTAATAATCACAATAAAGTCATCATATTCCGAGACATATTACAAGAATAAAGTTTAAATATTATGAGGATACAGTCAGAATATTTCTAGAAGTCATAATAATACAAGAATCAAGTCATAATTATTATTTTGACATTTCGTCTTGTTGAAAAACAAAAGTTTTCTGATCCCCTCAGAAACTTTCCTCATGTTTCTGCAGCTTTTCTTTTCAGTGATCGGTTCTTAAGCCACTCATTATTTTTAAACACGATCCCTTGGTACGCCAACTGCAGCGCTGCGCTGTGAGCCGACATCACAGTAATAAAACGGTTGTTTACTCACAGTAAACAACCGTTGAGAAAGACCCGATTACACATCTAATCTGATGTTATTAGCCAATCGATTTGATTTGGACGGGTTTTTCGTTGCGTTTGGGGCTGGAAACTCTCAGTCAGATCTGGCAACCTGCACCCCCCCCCCACTATCTTTCTCTCTCTGTATCTTTGATGTTTGGGAGTTCAGTGTCTCAGCTGTGAAAAGAATGTTACGTTTTCTCATCTTTTACAAGAACAGAGCGGGATCCACCCAACCTTCCAGATACATCAAATAATCCTGCAGTTACCGTGTAAATCAACCACAACAAACACCTTCCACACACAATCAACCAGAATCGAAGGACAAAAAGCAGGGAACTCTCCCACAGAAATATGAATTAGAAATGAAAAGATGTGGATAAGAGGATGATGAGGGAAGCCGCCGCCGCCGCTGCTGCTGCAATGCTTATTATCATACAGAGAGGAAGACGGAGGAGAGGAGCTCTGTGGGAGGAGAAGGAGCTTCCTACAGACGAGCTGAACTGAATAGCAAAGAGATATTAACTCCATTATTCCATCAGTGGCCACAGTGGCTTTGATGAGCTAACCTTCGCTTTCACAGCTGAAAACTGGGGCGAGCGAGGAGAGTTAGGACGACTGTGTGCAGGAAACCCACCGTCAAACACTAAAACAGATGTTCTGTCAGTCAGATCCTCGTGATGGGGGAATAAAAGGTTCTGCATTTCTCTTTTCTGAGAAGCTCGTGTTATTTCTCCCTGTTATGCTTCCTTGAACGGGTTAGGATCGGCCTGTGGCCGAAACAAAGCATGTTTATTACATTTTCTTTGGGACAAAATCATTTTTAGATCATGAGATTTCAGTCAGTTCAGAATGAGCCATTTTAGGGCTGCTGTCACTTTAAATGCAAATAACTTGCTGCTGGCCACGCCCCCCTCCTCACTCCCCCCCCACTCAAAACAGAAAAAGAAACGCAATTATATAACAGTACATTTTGGAAAAGCAGAAGTAGAGCCTCCTGCACAACCAACAAAAATGAAGCATCTGGTTTCTGGGTGTTAAGTCAACAACAAAACATTTGTCTTTTCTGACCAAAGTGCTGGAGGTCAACCTGGGTTGCTAGGTGACGGACTGGCCTTCACCGGGGTTGCTAGGTAACCAGAAGGTTTTTGAAAGGGCTTATTTTCCTAACACCAAAAAAATGTTTTCAAAAAACGTACGGATGTTTGTTTGCTTTTAACGCATTTGGGCTGTTTTTAAAAATCAGGAAAAACCCAAATGTTCGCACAAAAAAGGTGCAAAATGAAAATTTTGAACTTAGGTCCCCTTTAAAGAGAATTTAGCAACAATACTAAGATCTGATTCTCTGCTAAATTCATGAAAAGACTGATGGAAAAATAGACATTATATGACAACCACTTCAGACAATTCAACTACTCTGGAGTCAAATGTGAGGCCATCTGTCTGGGCTCACGCTGAATCATAAACGGCTGTAAAAAAAAAAAAAAGAAGATAAAAATGGTACAGTCAAAGTCTAGACGTCAACCTCGCTTAAATGCTGTGGTGCAAAAACACATTCATGAATAAAACCCTGTCAGAAAGTCACCGACTGTTTGAAAATCTGCAGAAAAGTTTGGAAACTTTTCCCACAGGACTGAATATATAAAATACATGTAAAAAGCCCTGAGTTTGTGCCCACATCAAATCAAAGGCATGACGAGGCATCCTGTGCTCCTACACTGCAAATAAAACATCTCCTTAAAGCGATATTAATACCAACGAGCCTCCAACACATTCAGTGGCATTAACATCCCATCTATTAGCCCCACGCTGCGTGTTCACAAGCAGATGTGGGTGAAATAAATAAACCCTCTCACAGCGGGGGCTGTGCACCTCGCTCTGTGACTCACAGCGGCTACTTTCACACTGCAGGTATTAAAGCCACTGCTGATCTACTGGTTTCATTAAAGTCAGCGCTTATCTGATTAATTATTTATCAAAAAGTAGATTAAAACGGGTTCTGTTCTTACATGAAGGACAACTAAAAAGTAGAAATTGAATTTAAAGTTGATTGATCTTAGCGATAAACAACTATTTTCTTACAAACTTGAGTTTTCTCTTGTATGAAAAGGGACGAATTTATTTTTCATAATATGCTGGATTTATAAAAACAAAACAAAAAACATGGTGAAACTTTAGGAGCTCATCGAGTGTTTGCTTTTCAAATTACCGCACAAAGTCCATCTTACGTCCCACACCGGACTCCGTTTGGGCCGTCTCTCTCTCTCTCTCTCTCTCTTTCCTGTTTTGAAGAGGCCGCCATCTTTGTGTCAACGGCTCCGCTTAAGGATGACCAGCGGCGCCCTCTGCTGGATGGCGGCCAAACTACAACACTGAGAGACGGCGTTCTACAGGCAATCAGAACAACGGTCCTAACGGACGTCATGAGTTGATCGATTGGATTTGGGCGTTGTGTTTGGGCTGTAAACTCTCAGATAAATTTGGCAGCCCTTCCCCTTTATCTTTCTCTCTGTGTATCTTTGATATTTGGGAGTTGAAGTCTGTTTCTTGACCGGTGGTTTGGATAATCAGATGGCTAATATGTTGAGAGCTGTGACATTTCTGCTCATTACTCCACCTGCTCTGTTGAAAAGTCACCTTTCACCTGGGAAATAACCTCCAACGTCTCTCTGAAACTTAATTTTCTTCAACATTAGTGACTGTGTTGGTTCTCAGATGGAAAAGATGCAGCAGTCAGCCATTTTTCAGGGCAGCAGCTGCAGAGTGAAATGCACATCCCCCACTATGGTGGATTATGATCCCCTGAGTGAAGAACAGAGAACATGCAGTCACATGTATTCATGTAAGGATTTAAGTAGCGTCGGTAAGTAGTATATTTCATTAAACTGAGATAAGGCGTAGGATTAAATATGTATTTACTTCTTCCTACTCAGTAAAGCAGTGGTATGCTGTAAAAACACAAAATCTGACCAAGTATTTTTGGTCTAGTTTCTAAATGTCTTATAATAAGAAAATTAACTTACAAGTAACTTGTCATCAAAATACAGGAGCTTGTTTTAAGTAAATATGTTTTTAATATTGACAAAAATGGTTCAAGTATTAGCAGATTATTCCACTTATAACGTGGGGAAAATGTTTCGTTATAAGTGAAATAATCTGTTTGTGGAACTCTTTTTTTTTTCTCAATATTTACAAAAAATGAGCTCCTATCTTGCTGGAAAGTTACTTTTAAGTTAGTTTTGTCTTACTATAACTGAACCAAGATTAGAAATATTATAAACTAGACCAAAAATACTTGGTCAGATTTTGTGTCTTTGCAGTGCAAGCTAATTATTTTGTTCCTGGTTACGTATCTGCATGTTTTCTTGTTTTTAAAAACCCGTTTGAAATACATACATGAATGAAAATGAAGTTTTTAAAAGGAGGAGCTGTAATTTTACTCTTTAGATTCTGTCATGTATTGCTGCAGCTTTAATTCGAGCAGGAAAAACGTATTTCCTGCCTTTCAACATCAGTATTTGTCATCATCTCTTTCCAGCTCTTTTAACTGTAAAATCCACTATTTCATCCCTCTACTGTAGAGGCATCGTCTCCCTCTCATTCTCCTCACTGCCGTCATTATGGGAAATATGTTACACTTGGCAACAGAAATAGCAGCTTGGCTGAGAGCTAGAAAGAAAAGACAGAAGTGGGTCATGTGCTGCAAGAAGAGGAATGCTGCTTTTAGGATGAAAGGAGCAGAAGAGAAAGGAGAGCAGGCAGAGCAGCTTTAAAATCAGGCAGATGAATATTTTAGAGGCGACGGGAACAAACACTCAGCTTAACGCTTAAGGATGTAGCATCATCATCCTTTATTGCACGCTTTAATCACGATCAGACGAAGCCACAAAAGACACTTCAGTTTAATTTCTGATTAGCAGAGAGGAAGAAAGTTGTGAAGATTCAGGAGGGTTAAGTTCAAAAGGTAATTCTGAGAGTTGATGAGATATTATGGACGTCAGCAAAGTCCAGACTGAAATACTAAAGATCTGGAACTGATTTTCTACATCCAGACTTGGGCAGTAACTCGGACATTTACCTGAGTAGCTTTTTTGAAAAAAAAAATATTTTCAGCAGTATCTTTATTACGCTATACTTTTTACTTTTACTTGACAAATTTTATTATGAAGTATCTCTACTCTTAATTCAGGAAAATGTCTGGATTTTCTGCGCAGTGAACAAAAAACAAACATGTGTTAACCAAAAATTCACCAGACAGACACACACCTTGCAGTTTGTGTTAGTATCAGAAGGTTTTTATTGAAAGAAACTGTTTTAGAATTATTATTTTTTGTCTGATTTATTACTTGATTTTATTTTTCCTTTTATCATTTTCATCCTTAAAATTTCCACTAACTTTATATTTCGGTCCGTCTGATGATGTCATTTTAAAATATTAAATGATTGATCATTTGAAAATGGTTGCTAACAAAAGCATAGTTATGCAACCGTACATCTTTGAAAAGCAGAAGTAGAGCCTCCTGCACAACCAACAAGAATACAGTAAGTGGTTTTTGGATGGAAAGTCAACAACAAAGCACTTGTCTTTTCCAGCAGCCATTGTACAGCAGTAAAACCAGCAGATAAACTGCTGGAGCTGTGCTTGGGTTGCTAGGTAACAGTGGAATTCTACTGGGGTTGCTAGGTAACGGCGCAATGTACTCAGTTGTGACTTAAGCTGGAGGTCTTTGAATGTTGCTGATGTTCCAGACACTAAAAAAACATTAACCTACTGCCAAAAAACATAAGGGGTGTTTTTTTGAATACTTAGTTTGTTCTTAAAAGCAGTCGAGACCCAAATGGAAGAATCAAAATATGCAAAACTTTATTTTGTTAAATGGCTTAGCTCTAATCAAAAGAAAAATAATATTTTATTTTGCTTAAAAGCTCTGATTGAGCTTCCTGGATCATCTTTGTCATCTCTTCTCTTCAGTTTCATCACTTGCAACATTCACAGCTAAACATCTACAGTGTTCCTCCTCTTCTCTTGGTGGTTCAGCCAATCAGCAGCAAGGAAAATAAACTGCACTGCTGGATTGGCTGCTTTGCAAACACCAGTAAATATCGTGTGACGCTGTTGGCGTTGAAAAATAATCCACGTATATGGAGATATTTTTTGCAAAAAATTTGGAGTTACATTTCACAGAAAAATCAGCAACTTAATAGCAAATGGGTGAAGCGCCGTTGTACTATAAATATTTAACAAAAATCCTCATTACTATATTATATTAAAAAACAAGTATTTCAAATTTGTATTGGCCTGAGAAAATCAGCACGTGTGCCAAAATGGACCCCATGCCAGTTTTATCACCACCGCTTTAAATATTCAATTAAAAATAAATATTTAAAAGAAAAAGGTACAAAAAAGAATCATCTTTAATGATATAGGCTACATTTGTACATTTCTACAACAGACTTCCAGTAGGACTAACAGCCAATTAGAAAAAAACAAGCTAGTTTCATCTGCAACAGTTAAAAAAAAAAAGGTCTTTAAAATTAAATACATCATGTAAATATCATCATGTCCCATTAAATAACAATAATAATATTAAAAAAAACACACATTTAATAGTTTGAACAATCAACGTGAAATATAAATTACATCAAAAGCACCTTTTCCGGAAGTGAGGATATTAAAATAAATAATTGGCCTTTTTTTTCTTCTTTATCATAACAAGACAGTACATCGTCACGGTAACCACGAGAACGCTCCCACCGAACGAAGTCAAACCGATTCAACTTCCAGCATGAAATGTTCTCAATCTCAACAAAAATAAAATAAAATAACATCTGTAAATGAGTAGCTTCATCAACAAACACTATAAACATGGTAACATTATAAAATAATCCTTCTGTGGGATTAGAAACTACCAACGCAGATGAGAGGATTGTCACACTGCTGATGCAACAACATGGAGGAAAACTGATCTGGTCCTGGACCCGTAGAGGAAGTCTTTCACTGCACCGTTCATGCAAACGCACCTCCAGCCGCGTCCGACACATGCACACCACTCAGGAGTTTAGTGAGACGAGAGCTTAACGTGGGTATTAAAAAAAAAAAAAAAGTTTCTACAGGTGCTTGAAAACATCACGAGAATATCAAAGAGCGAGGCACAAAACCGCCTCTTCAAGCTCCACCGGCCAACAGTTCAGGTGGATTCTGGCTCTACCACCATTTATGGGATAGAAAAATTCATACATCTATGTTACAGTACAGTAAGAAGGGATGTAAGATGTGTGCAGTGGCTCGCAAAAAGTCTCCAAACCCCTTTGAGTTTCTCACATTTTCTCATTTTACAACCACAAACTTCAAATTTGATATAATTACTGACGCATGTTTGACGTTCTACATGAAATAATTTAGACTTAATGGCAGAAAACTAACACTAACACCATGAAACATGGTGGTGGCAGCATCATGCTGTGGGGATACATTTCTACAAACTTAGATGAAAAAGCTGTGGGGTAGAAACATGACAAAAACTAGAATTAAAGCACATTTATGTGTTAGTACAGCCTAGTCAAAGTAAAGTTGGACAGCAGGACAACGCTTATGGAGCAATCTACAAATCTGGTTTGTAAAAGATGCAAAAAAAAAAAAAAAAAGTGGGAAGATCAGTGAAACATTCTGGCCAAAACAAAAGAACACACTTTAAAACATGGTGGTGGCAGCATCATGCTGTGGGGATGCCTTTTCTCCCCTTCAGCAGGGACACAGAAGCTTTCAGCGAGTTAACAGACAGATGGATGGAGAGAAACTCTGGGGGGAAACAGCAGAAGATGTGATTGATGACTTGGATATTATGGTTCTCAAACTGTGGTACACGAACAACTCCTGGTACTTCAGCTGCCCTTACGTGGTGCAGTGAACCAGGAGCAAGAGCTGGTAGCTGTGGATAATACTTCCATTCCAGAATCAAGGTTTGGATGGAAGATGTAAGGCTAATCTGCAACAAAGAGAGATTAGCTAACTGATGAGGCTAACTGTTATTAGCAAAACCAGCTACTAACGATCCATTTATCTCATATTTATAGAATATAGCTACATTTAACTAATTAAGGGACGACGTAGCTCAGCTAATTATTAATTTACTGAGCTACATTTTGCCTGAAGTTCAAATGTTTCTATATTCCGTGATTATCACAAAATTTTTAAAGTAAGGCGGCCATATTGGATTGTAAATTGGTGAAAGAAGTAGTTTTATTACTTTAGTTAACCTTTCTGTTAAGTTCTCCATCTAAATCCTGCATCCTTCAACTATATGCAGACAAACTCAAACGGACAACACCCACTGTACTGAAGTTCATTCAATTCATGTATTTGAATGGCCTAATCAAAGTACAGACTTAAATCCAACTAAGTGACTCTTTAAAAAAAATAGAGCTTTGTGGTTTTAAAGTGAAGAAATGTGAAAAACTTTAAGACGCATGAATAATTTTTTGCAAAGAATTCCACTTGACCTGCAGGTTCAAAGGTAATGCTTTAAAATTTGGTGTTCTGAACAAACTGTAGTGGATATTTCTGCTCGACTCAAACCCTGCGCGAGTCATTTCTACATCAAGATAATTCATTAGAAAAGCAGATTATGAACAGAAACGTTTAGAAAAACAACCAACATCTAACAGGTTTCAAGAGATCCAGTCACTTTCAGTCTGAGTACTGCAAGTCTAAGTCCACCGTACCGTCCGTCACCACCAGCCGCACGCGTTTGGGTTTTGTGACGCCCATTGGGTGCGACGTAGGAACCCCACCGTAGTGCGAAGCACCTTGGTTTTCCCCTGGCTGGCACTGCTGCTGCATGTCCTTCCGGCAGTGTTCATCCTGACTTCTGAGGCCAGCGAACCCGCCCAGAGAGGACGGGTTGGACAGTTGGGGTCCACAAGGTTCAAGGACCAACCGTCCTTGAGTGCCCGAGGGCTCCATCAGGCAGTGGTAGGTGTAGTTTGTAGGGCCCAGGCCCGGGTAGCCATCAGAACCATCCCTCAGGCCCAGAGTGAGCGAGTGGTCGCCGCTGAAGTTCAGCACATAGGGAGGACCTTGGTAGCCGTAAGGGAAGGAGGCGGTAGACTGGGTTTTGGGTGCTGGTGTACCTGGAGGTGTGCTGTGGACTAGCTGAGGGCTGCTGTGCTGAGAGATGGGTGAGAGAGAGGAATAGCTAAAGTCATAAGCATCCTGCTGTGTGTAACATGGCTGGTGTTTGTCGGTTTTGTCCAGCTTCTTGTCTTGCTGGGATGAGTAGCAGTCGGATGCTTTGCTAGGAAAGAAGAAGGGTCTCGGCATCTCGGAAAAGTTTTTGTACCCCATGTTAGTTTCAGCCGCTTCCTGTTTGTCTGATGCCATCTTGTTTTTACTGAAAGACTGTGAAATGGAGGAATTGGGTCTGCTGAAGTGAAGGTTGGACCTGGCGAGGTTGTTGGAGGAACTGAGATGGCCGACATCCTTTCCGAACCCCTGGAAAGATACGTTGCTTTTTTGAGACACATTAGGAACAAATTTCTCATTCTGTTTGGCAGAGAGCCGGGCGCCGCCACTAGCAGCTACGGTGTCTTCGCACGGCGCACTGTACAGGTTCTGCGTCTGGCTACCACCCTGGTACTTCAGAACCCTGTGGATTACAGTAGATGGCTTCTCCTGGCAACTGAATGGACTTTCAGGAGAGTTGGGATTCTTTGTAGAAAGGACTGAAGGGGAAAGGAATCTGTTGGACACTTGAGCCGGTGTTCCTCTGACCACAGTTGGCTGGTTACTTGGGAATGACTGGGATTTACTTGGAATGGTCATGCGATGGAACGGGCCTTGGGTTTTGAGGTGGAGCTCCGTTTTTGATTGGCTGGTGGTGGCCTTGAAGTTGAGGGAAGGCTGGCTTAAAACAATGGGATTTCCGGTGAAAGTACGAGACTTGCTGGCGACGGACAAAGATGATTGAGTTCTGGGGTCGTCTTTGGAGCTCCTCGCTCCCAGATTTTTGCTCATAATACGCTCCTTGCTCACAACGTCTGAATTTATCGGAGCTGGAAACCCAAAACCGGAGTTGGATCCATCTTTGGAGATGCCCTTGGCTTCACAGTTCTGAACATTCCCGGAGTCACTTTTGGAAGCAACCAAGCCCGGGAAAAACTGCAGATCCTCACTGGTGAAGTTATTCCCCGGACTTGGCGGGCCCAGGTAGGGTGTTTCAGTGGACCAGGTGTCGGTCGGGCTGTGGGAGAGAGGACTGCTAAATGGGTCGGTGGGCGGGTCCAGGGAGCACAGATCTGATGGGGAGGATGGGAGAATGTTCTGCGGCTGGTCGTATCCCTCAAAGCCGAGGCACTGGAAGTCCAGGATGTCTTCACAGCAGTTGGTGAAGCTGGGCTCGGCGGACAGCATATTGTCAGCGGCCACAAACGGGGGGGATTGGGACGGGGTCTGGATCACAGAACCGGAGGCGCTGGCGCAAGCCGCCGTGGGCTTCTCCAGCGTCTGAGAGGAACACAGGCCTTCGGAGAGCCTGGAGAGGCTGTTGTCTATCTGCTGGAGTGTATGACTCAGACAAGGGGTGTGCGTCTCCATGGGCACACTCTTGCGCTGTTTGTCAACTTTGAGCCTCTGTTTCCTCCCCCCCATGTACGACTCCAACCTTTCTATGATTCGCTCTCCGGCCGAGTGTGCAGCTTCGGTTTTGCCCTCGTTAAGAGGCGATGACAGCGACAACGGCGAAAGAGAGAGGGAAAACCGGGGTGGTTCTGTTTTTAGAGACATCAGATTGCTGTTGAGTCTCAGACAAGTCTCCTCTTTCTTCTGCCTCCCTAAGGCGTGATTCTTGACCTCTCTCTTGACCTCGGCCATTAGGTCAGGCAGGTCAAGCCCCTTTTTGCTGTCCACCTCCCAGATATCCTCCACCTTCCTCCGCAGTTTCAGAACTGGCAGCTGAAGCCCGTTTGAACCCAGTTCTGGCTCCAGCTTTTGTTGGGACGTGCTCTCAAACAGACAGCAGCTTTTTAAAAAACGATCCTCCACTTTAGTTTCTGGAATCGTCTCACTGGTTCCATTCAGGCTCAACATGGACCGGCTTTCCAACTTTGCTTTAATTTCACTTTTTTTGTCAACAGATTCGTTTTGTCCGACTTTAGTTTCACTAACTCCATCCGTCTGGACGTCAGTAACTTGTTTTATGTTGTTTTTGTCGTTTCTTTGTCTCAATCGATGCAGTCTGCTCTTCGCCTTCTGACTCGCTTGAACGTGAGCCTCCATCTCTCGGTTTAAGATGGACACAGAGTCCATGATTGCTTTGAAAGGATCGCATGCCATTGAGTCGTCATGCTTTTCCGTTTTCAGCGCCAAGCTCTCGCCCTGAACGTCCCACACTTTTCCTCTTCTCCGCTTGAGGCGGATCTTGAAATCAAAGCCGGCTTTTGTTTCCTCTGAACTGTTTTCTTCAGGGGACGATGATTCCAGGTTATTCGGGGAGTTTTTTAGGGATCTACGTGTGACAGCCTCAGGACTATCACTCATATCTTCACAAATATCCTCCTCCTGATTTTCTTGTTTGCATTGTCGGACTTTCCTCAGCAGGTGGCCTCGTGGAGATCCATTAGGTCTGGAGCGAAGCACTCTGGAAACTACCGGTTGTTTTTGGATCCGCCTTGGAGCTGATTTATTGTCTTTCTTGGCTTCTCCAGAGGTAGCGGACGTGTTCGGTTGTGGTGCTGGAGGCGACGTCACCACGGCCGTGTTTTTCGGGACACGATCGGAGGCGGAAGTCGGACCTCGCTGCGAGTCGATCTCCACGGAGCTCCGAAATGTGCGTTTCTTCAGAGGTATGTTGGACTGCGGGTTGGTGTCCGGGTTCGGCTGAGCCTTCGTAGAAACGGCCGACCTGTGAGGTAGTGAGTTGATGGAGGAGGAGGCCGGCAGTTCGCTGCGCTTTGGTTCCGACTGGACCTGTGAACTTTTCACACCCAAGTCTGTGCAAATAGAAACCAATCGCTCGTCGTTTGGGGTTCCCGTCCCATTCTGTGATTCATCTAATTTAGCTTTCCGCACACTGCGTTTTTTCAAAAGCCTCCCCTTAATGGAAGGATTGCAACTCCCTCTGTTTATGTCTCCCTGCAGCCTCTGATCTAAAAAAGATTTATCTTTTCTTAAAATGTCCGACAGCAAAACCTTTGCCTGTTTTATCACCACATCTTCGGGACGCTCATTCAAGCATCTCTTCGTCTGTCCTGACACTTTAACTTCCACTTTCTCTGCATTTTTAACACTTTGGATATTACTCCCTGCTTTCAACTTCCCCACTTTCTCAGCTTCAGTTGATTTAGGGTCTCTCTTCTCTTCCTGCAGCTCCGTTTGCACCGTTTTTATTTCCACAACTCTGTCAACCCCCTTCTTCTCGCAGCCAGATGGATTCCCGGCGACTTCTTTGTGAACATCTGTTCCATCTGTGGCCTTGAGGAGCGTTTCCCTCCCTCCTCGTTTGCTCGTAGCCTTGCAGACGTCTGACCTGGAAACCTGCTTTCTTGGCAGGTTCCCAGGTTTGGGGGGCGGTTGGCTCCTTCCTCTCCCTAAAACGCCACCTTTCTCCTCTTCTTGTGTTTTTCCGGCCTCTGTGGGTTGCGGGATTGATAACCTGGTAAGGTCGACGGTGACGTATTGCTTCAGAGTGATTACTGGATTGTCAGCAGCCTTCTCCGACACGGTCAGAGGCGGAGCGGCGACCCTGGATTCAACTTTGCTGCTTTGACTTTCAGTGATAGACTTTTCCATGTTCTTCTGCTTTACTGCGCTGCAGGTTTTGTCCCTTTCAACAGGCGGACAAGCTGTAATAGTGTTAGTTGTGTTTGTGCTACTGGACTCCGTCTTTGTCTCCTGCGTTTTATGAACCACGCTTTTGGCTCTTGAGCAGATCTTCATGTTCAAAGCGACGCTGTTCACGGCCGATCTGCTTCTCGGATTGGTTGGCACGGAGGAATTCAAAGTCAAAGACTTTGGGTTTTCCTCGACAGTCGCTTTTCTTGGCTTCACCTCCTCTAGTTCCTGCAGCAACTCCCTCTCTTTGCTTTTGGGATCCTTGCAGTGCAGCAGGAAATCCACCGAGTGGCGCCGCACTCTGATGCGCAGGTCCCTCAGAGCGACCTGGAACGGCAGCGGGACGGTCCGGCAGCTTTTCAGCAGGTGGTTCCCCGACCGCCTCTGCTTCTCACGCCTCCACCTCTTGGTGTCGTTCAGCTTCTTGTTCTTCAGAGCGTTTCTCCTCATCTGCTGGGTGAAGGAGTTCCTGGAGGGGATCGCTGGCGACGAAAGGAGACAAAACGAGCAGCTGGATTACATTCAGGAGGAAAAATAAAAACAAATAAAAACAAAACAAAAACAGATCTGGACAAAAGTTTTGATTTATGTTAATTTTTCACTTTAATCATTAATTTTAAACCATTTTTCTAGAGTGCAATTTATTTAATAAACAACCTTCCAAATAAATGTCAGAAGGAAGAAAGGAAGAAAAAAAAAGAAAGAAAGAAAGAAAGAAAAGGACATTCTTCATACTTTCTTTCAAACAAAGTATGAAAGAAAGATAGATGAAGGAAGGAAGAACGGACAGAGGGAAGGATAGATGAAAATTGGAAAGTAAGGAGGAAAGAAGGAAGCAAAGAATGAAAGAGGGGAAGGAAGAAGGAAGGAATGAAGAAAGAAACAAGAGGAAGGAAGAAAGGAAGAAAGCAGGAAAAGGAGAAAGGATGGAAAGAAGGATACACAAAGAAAGGAAGGAAGGAATGAAGAAGGAAATAAAAGGAGGAAGAAACAAAAGAGGAAGGAAGGAAGGTAAGATGGAATGAAGAAAAGAAGGAGGGAACAAAAGAAGGAAGGAGGGAGTGGAGGGAGGAAAAATAAAGGAATAATACATAAAGAAAGGATAGACGAATGAAAAAGGGCAGATGATGCAATAATTACTGTAAACATTTCAGGTTTAATTAAATATCATTTAAACTCTTAATTTAATTCCTTTCAGGTTTAATCTGTGGATTTTTCTCCAGTGTTCCTGTTCACCTGTGAAGATCCCGGCGTGGATCGCCGGCGCGCTGGGCCTGGGGGTGAGGTGTCCTCTCTCCCTGTGGTGGCGCAGGTATCGCTCCCGCAGCCGGTACTTCTGGCCCACGGCCTCCTTCGCCTCCTCGCTGTCCGGCTGCTTCCCTCTGTGCCTGAAGTGGCCCTCTCCGTTCCTGATCGGATCAAACACACGCGCCGTGAGCGACACCCGAGCCGCCGCCGCCGAGACAAAGCCAGCCGGAGCGGCGGACACACCTCTCGCAGGTGCAGCATTCGCACATTTCGTTGCCTTCGCCGAAGAAGCTGGCGCCATAGTAACAGGTGATTTCCTCCCCAGGCGAGATGGGTCGGATCACTTCCACACAGGCGATGTTCTTCTCACCGGGGAGAAACTTGACAGGTGCAGAAAGAGAGAGAAAAAAAAAAGCGGATTAGACAAAAGGTGGGTCCGACAACAACAGATGTGTCAGAAAACATTAAAAAAAAGGATCATTTCTGAAATAAAAACGCAGGTCAGAGATGTTTTACCTTGCAGTTCGGTTTGCAGTCTTCAATCCAGGAGAGAAATGGAAAAGAAAAAGATTCAGTTAATAATTAAGTCGCCATGCAAATGGAAATTAGGGATGCAAATAACGATTATTTCAGTAATCAGATAAAGAAATCACAGCATTCTACCGATTTTCATTTAACAGTGGGAGCCTTTTATTTTATAAATACTTATTTTTTAAAAGAAAAACAAACATTTTACTGCCTAAAATGCAATAACAGCATTCATTCATGCATGCTAACCAGCTGAAGCTACGGTTTTGCATAAAAATTTTCACAGACAAAGAATGTTTTTCCATCCTAAATGCAAAACTTATCTATAATTTGTAGTTTCGGCTTCATTACTGACTCTGTTCATGTTTTCACCATTTTTTAAGTCTGTTTGCAAACGATTAATTGATCATTTCAATAATCAATTAATCAATTCGGAAATCTTTCAGGCTGTTAAAAATATCCTGGATAAGAATTGTATTGTTTATAGCAATAGTGGGGAAAATTTTCATCTTGACAATAAGAATGAACTCATTAATAAAAACTGAAAGTGATAATAAATCTACTGTTTTGTTTTGCCATTTGAATAATTTTTTCCCTAAATATTAATTTAATCTCCAACAGATTTAAGACCTAAAAAATAAAACATTACTCAAAACAAATCCCACAAAATATCAAAATTAATTTTCACTGCCTTGTCCCTCATCACCAGTGGAAACTAAAGGAGCGCCCCCATCAGTCTCATTCAGGTAATGCAGTTTTAAGGTGCAACTTTTTAAAATAAGCTCAGGATTAAAACACTTCAGGAAACATTTGTAGAGGTGAAATATTCTATTTTATGACCTTAAAAGCTTCATTAACATTTATCTTCCATAATGATAAATTGTTAAATGGAGAATAAAAACTCAAAAAAGGGAAAATTATTGAAAGAACAACTCAGACAAGTAACTCAGTGATTTTTTTTCCAAAATATACAACATAAATTTTGCATTTAAAATAAATAGAACATTTCTTTGCCCTAATCAAGCCAACAGGGTGAACAATCACCAGATCCGTCCTACCCTGTACTGATGCTGAGTCTGATCGATTAATCGGTTAGTCTGATCGATTAATCGGTTAGTCTGATCGATTAATCGGTTAGTCTGATCGATTAATTGGATGAAAAAATGACACATTTAGCAGACTTTCATTTAAAGACGCTCACCGTGGTTGATGAAGGCTGCGGGCCCGAGCCACAGCTGAGCGCAGCGTTTGCGTGTGGAGTACATGACGCTGAAGTCGTTGACCCCAGCCCTCAACACGGCGCTGTCCGCGGGGTTCAGCTCCGCTATGCAGCCCAGTAGGACCTCCACGCGCTCTCCAACGAACCTGCAGGACAGACGGACAGACGCAGCTGTGAGAGCTCAGGGCAGGACTGGAACCGACAGCTGGAAGAAGAGGGAGGGAGGGAGGGATTACCAATGCCTCGTGGCCGTTATCTTCGCCCCGTTGGTCTCCGATGAGTATCTGTCACACGACTCTATCTTGATCCCACTGTCCAGCAGGAAGGCACTGAGGTAGCGATACACCTGCAGCCACATCCAACAACACATAACGGTGACCTATCATGCTTCCTTGAACAGGTCAGGGTAGCTCTACGGACTGAACAAAACACGTGTGCTACATTTTTTGGACAAAATCATCCTTAGATAATGAGATTTTAGTCTGTTCGGTTACAGAATGAGATGTTTTAGGGCCTCTTGTCACTTTAAATCTAAATAAGCTGCTATTTACACTCACATTTGAAAATGGCACACAATTACACAACCGTACATCTTTGAAAAACAGAAGTGGAACCTCCTGCGCAGCCAACAAGAACGCAGTAAGTGGTTTCTGAATGCCAAGTCAACAACAAAACACTCATTTTTTCCAGCAGCCATTGTACAGCGGTAAAACCAGCTGACCAAACGTGTTGGAGCTCAGCTTGGGTTGCTAGGTAACGGGCAGAATTCCACTGAGGTTGCTAGGTAACAGGCAGAATGCCACTGAGGTTGCTAGGTAACGGGCAGTGCCCAAAGAATGTGACTTGATCTTGACGTTTTTGAAACGGCTCATTCTCCAGACTCCAAAAAAACATTAATTTACTGCTGGATGTTTAGCAGTTATTTTTTTCTTACGCACTTGTGCCGTTTCTAGAAGCAGTTCATGCCCGAGTGGAAGTACAAAAACATGAAAAATGTGAGTTTTGCATGATATGTCCCCTTTCCTACAATTCCATGGTGTACTCCTTTGATATTTTGTACCAACTGAAGTCAAATTTAGCTTAATAATATTATCTAGTGCTCTCAAATTACATAATTTTGTAGTAAAGCTGCAGTTCTTGACAGATTAGACCTCAAAGAGATATGAAAAGATTTGAGTTTATGTTTAAGCCACATTGCCCTGCTCTACTTTGACATAACAATGACTAAGCATTTACAAAGATGAATGATTAAGTTCATATAAATGAACCTGCAAACATGCTGGTTCATCCAGGCCTGCAGGCTTAGCCACATGTTGCCACTTTCTGTTTCCTTTCCTTTCCAATTGGCTTCAACATCATCAGTTTCTCTTTGTAGTAACAACAGAAACAAACCAAAACTTTGTCACAACGTGTCTCCGGCAGTGTGAACGAAGCCCCACATGAACATGCAAAACAAACTGAGTCTAGACCCATTTTTAGTTTTTAGGTGTGAAAACTGTCACATCTGTAAGGCTGAGTGTAAAACATGGATATATGTGTGAAGACTCTTTAACAGCTGCTACAGTCACAAACTGTTCCACACATCTAACATCAGATTTCCACGTTTATAAACAAGCAAAATAAAAATTTTTTTCCAGAAAATGTTAAAACATTCTGGTAATTTGAGTTGATATGTTGGCCTGTCGCAGTCGCATGACAACTTAGAACGAGCACAATAATTTCTATTTGCGTTATTCATTATTTTTCTCTCTTTCTACAAAAAACTGGATGACTGAGCGCTTCAGTTTGGGTCTTTTGTCTCAACTAGCACTTTTTTGAAGGACAATGTTGTTTATAGAGACTTCATAACTGATTTTATTTGTTGTTTACACGTTTCCAGAAATCATCAAGGATGCCTCCTGCACTAAATATAGATTCTTTAAAACACAATTTGTGATTTATGTTTGGCATCTAAGAAACTCAAGTTTAAACTCATAATCTACACTCTGAAAACACCTAATATTGACATTTTCTTTTACAAACAGCTTTTATCTTCAGGTTTGAAAAAATTAAAAATAAAAGCAAATCGATGATGCAAAACTAATACAAAGTTAATCGTTTAAATGTAAACAAACATAAAACAGAATTAGAGTGTGGTCCTGGTTCAGATGCCTACATGTTGTCTCAGCAGCTCCTGCCGGTGGCTCCCCAGAGCGTTGAAGTAGTCGCCAGCGAGCTCACCGACCGTCAGCGCCTCAAACGTGGCGTTGAAGTCATGTGTTCGCTGAAACCGCAGCAGCGTCTCCTTGAGAACACCCCAACGTCTGATCTCTGGTGCCGGACTGGAGCGGAAATAACGACCGGTTAAAATCGACAAACACAGAGGAACAGAGGGAGCTGTTTAGATGTTTTGGGAGACGCAGACTCGTCAATGTTTACTAAAAATCAGTGGGAAATGTTTGTGAATAAAGGCTGAAAACACAAGTAAAATTCCAACAGTTAATATCACAGGTCGCACGACAACAGAGTGCAAAATAATACAAGAATAAAGTCGTAATGTTTGAACAATAAAACGGTAAAAGCACGAAAAAAAATTAAATGAGGAATGTTGAGTCTTGTGAAGGTATAAGTTTTACAGAAAATACTTCATCTTTTAACAAATCAGCATCATATTATCATCAGTAGCAGAAATGTGTCGCATCAACTTCACTTTTTAATTCACTCCAGAAGATTTTCTCTCATTAAAACGTTTTTTCTGTCATTTTAAGTTATTATTCTGGTAAAACTGCGTCTTTTCTCTGCTAATTTCACAACTTTATTCTAGAAATTAAGCAAAAATGTTCTGTTATACAACTGTTAAAGAAAGACTGAAATAAAAGACAGTTTTTGAGGATATTTTTTTATCATTTGTAACTCCATTCTTATAAAAGAAATTGAGGTAAAATAATAAAATCAGATCTGGAGCAAGCAGGTGTTTTTGTCTGCAAGAACAGCATTCAAACTTGTAGCTGTAAAAATAATAAACAAACTATGCAGTGTCATTTTTGGCTCAATAAACCGTTACAAAAGATTAAATTGCTTTTTTTCTACATACAGGTAGGATACTCAACAACGCTGACGTTTAATGTCAATTGTGAAATCTGAAACTGGTATCGTTTTAATAATAATAAAAGCAATTTATTTATTCTTTGCTTATTTTTCAGGTTGTTGTATGTGACAAACAGTAATGCTGCATAAAAACATTAGATTTTTGTCACTAACCTGCAAACAGTTAACAATATATTCAAATGTATTGATGGAAAATAGTAAAAATAACATACTTTGGAGCTTGTGATCAGTAGCAACGACTTTTCACTGATTACAGTAAAAACTGAAAAACACTGTTGTAGAAATCTTAGTTTTACATGATTTTGGAGTAATTTGAAGTCATTTTAGTTCTACGTTTTTATCTGAGGTGCAGCTCTTTCACACATGCTGCCAACACTCTGGTTGACATTGTTTTTGATTACCTGATGTTCATTTTATGGGTGCTGAAGCCCAGAAGAGGGTCCAGCACCAAACTGGTGGCCAGGTCATCGGTCTCACACAACTCCTTCACACTCATTCTAGTGTAGCCGTCCATTGCCTCCCACCATCAGCATGCTGCAATCACAGGGGTCAAAATAACGATACGTTACAGGGATATGAAGCATTTCTGCACAACCAGTCTGCAGAGAACAAGCTGGATAGCTTGGTTTAGGTGCTCAGATCAGCAGCACACGATCTCTTCATGTAGCATGCTGTTCATATTTAATTTGCATGTTCAATAGTGGAATAAAAACAAGGTCCAATGAGGTTATGTAGAGTCTTAGCTCGCTGTTTCTGTTCAGAGGAGGGAGGAGGCTGTACGTTTAGCGGCCTGCAGCTAACGGAACATTACTGCATCATTTAGCTGATAAAATCTACACCCTGCAGTCTAATATTTAAAACAGCCTCCTTATTAGAAGATCAGGAATTGAAACCCACCTGGGAGTCTTTTTGTAGTCGACGAAAGCACCACCAGGTAGACAAGTTATCGCCTGGAAGCGAAAGTTAGCTTAGCAACATAAAGTAGCTAGCTCTCCGCCGATCAGCTGCAAACGAAAATGGAGTCTGGTCGTCACTCCGTGTCCTGGCTGGTTGGATGGCGATAAAGAAACAAATCCCGGTGTGAATCCCGAAAAGTACGAACGCACGACATTCCAGTAAAACGGGAAGAAAATGTTTTAAATGTGTCGTAAATTAGCTTTGCAAAGATCGCCTAAAAGTTGATGAGAAACCTCCAGCACAACCAAACTATTCATAACCACGCCCACGGAATTCCCTATTGGCTGAGTCCAACTTCAGTTACGCAAGGAAAGCGTGCCAAACTCTCTGATTGGCCAGCTGGTTAGTGGGCGTTGCCGCCCCTGCTGGGCAGTGGCAAGAACGGTGAGAACCCCTTTAGTACAGTAGGCTGTAGTGATGGGATTTCAGCTTGTTTACTGAGATCCGAATTATTTGGCTTAATTCGTTAAAAAGAAGTGAATCGGTCGGTCCTAAACGTCTCTTCACTAGACGCGAGTTATTTTCTTTTTCTTTTACGGTAGTATTTATTTATTTAAATAATTTCTACCGCAGAAACCGGAACAAAGCTATATTTTATTAGAGAAGTAGTTTGCTAAACTGGTTATTTTTTAAGTTAATCTTAAAATATGTATAAGACACATAGTTAGTACTTTAGTCATTAAAATCCAGTTCCTTATAGTTTATGCTATCTCTTCACAGTGCCAACCTTGTGGAGAACATTGATTAAATTAATTAAATTACGCCTTAAGTATTTGTGGCTCACAAAGTTTTACAATTTATCATTTTTTCCCGACATTTCTGACACTTTTTCTCTTTCCCCATCTCACACTGAGAAGTCAGAATCCCTAAATATAATTTTAAAAACTTGGTTTTTAAACCATACCAGCTATAAAATATTAATTGATTAATGCTGAATTGGTTTGTTTTTACAACTTTTAAACGGAAGGAAAAAAATTATGGTCTAATAATTAGGCCATATTATGATATTCAGCTATTGAACGTGTATAGATCTAATCCTAAATAGTCTTAACCAGTAATGTTACTTCTTTCTTTATGTATTAAAATATTAACTTACTCATGACACAAAATTAAAACCAGTGTAAATCAGATTTGACTGTTCATTCAAAATGAGCCGGCAGATCCAGCTGCCTTGGCCATGACTGACACACCACTCCTGCTCAAAATAATCACAAACCGGGAAACGGATCACAGTCCGATCACATATTTAAAACCTGTACTGACAATAAGCTAATAAATAATTGTTAATTTCGCTGATTTAACCTTTATTAGAGTCGCAGTTTAACTTTAAAAAGCGCTTGCTGCTGTAATCTGGATAATTGCCAGGAATTCAGTCTGTGGACAAGTTTGAACTGGAAAACAATCCTAACGGCTGTGGGAATCTTAAAGTATCTCAAGTATTTGAGCCTCTATGAACAGAAAACTGCTGTGTCTGCAGGGAAGATCTGTCAGGAACGTTTTTATAAACATGATGATTGATGAGAATCAGCAGTTGTGAAGGAGATAGTTTGGTTTTGGCAGCTGAGCGTAGTTTCTGTTCAGAATAGTTTCGGTTTTCAAAGAAAAAGTGTCTCATGAAGCCAAGCAGCATTCCCAGGATAAATAAGTTTATGAACTCACATCCTGGAATATTTGTCTCTTTATAAACATGAACAGCTTTAACCTGACCAGACTTATTTCCATTCACTGTTGCATTAATTTTCAGCATCCTAGGTGCACAAAAGAGCGTTACAGGAGCTCCTTCCTCTCAGCATCTGTGTTAAATGTTTCCATACATGCCGGTATTTATTGTTTCGTATTGTGAATATTAAATACACCAAACCATTTTGAAAATTAATCTACCCTGTTATGCATTCTATTGGACTGGAGGACAGAGTATCAAAAATTATACTCAATTAAGAGAAATGCTACTTCAACATATTTTTACTCAAGTAAAAATAAAAAGTAGCCGTCCAGAAAATTACTCAAGTTAGAGTAAAAAAGTATTTGGTAAAAAGTCCACTGAGAGAGTAACTGATCAGATTATCAATCATTTAATATTTAAAAATTATATCATCAGATGGAGCAAAATATAAAGTTAAGTGGAAATTTTGGTATTTTAAGGACCAAAATGACAATAATTTATACAAGTAAAAAATTAACAAAATCAGGGAAAAGAAAAAAAAAGTTCCATATCAGTTTCTTTCAATAAAAAACTGATGAAACTTTAACAGAAGCTGCAGGTTTGTGTCTGTATCTGGTGAGTATTTTGGTTAAAATGTTTGTTTTTCATTCAGTGGGTAGAAAACCCAGAAATTTTACTCAAGTAAGAGCAGAAATACTTTATAATAAAGTTACTCAAGTAAAGAGTAAAAAGTAAAAATACAAAAGTTACTCGAGTAAATGTAATTGAGTAAAAGTAACTAGTTACCCAACTCTGTACATTGTGTTTGACAAGTTTTATATTCCTCTTAAGTTATTATTTTGTAATTATGATGTTTATTTGTATTCCTTATTTCCATTTTAGTCTTTAAAATACCATAATGTATATGTTACTTTAACCTTTTTGATGCTATTATTTTCAAATATTAAATCAGAAAATACTTTATTCACCCAAAGGGAAATTAAATGTTGCTGTAATTCATATTAATTCAAATTCTTCAGAGTTATTGTAGATAGTGAAGGCAGCAAAGATCTCCTGTAGCAGTCTGTACTACAGCAAATTTGAAGATGCCTCTGACTGAAGACATAAATCCAACACAAAACCAAGACTTAAAAAAAAAAATCCATTCAATTTGACTTGAGTTTGAGGGAAAATGCTTGCTATGATACCATAATGTCAATACTTTTGGATACTTATTCCAGATATAAGATGAAAAGAAAACTCCAAACACAAAATATACAAACTCTATATTTATTTCTACCTTGAAACAGAGATGAAAACAAAAAGATATACAAATAAAAATACCATTAATAGTAATTTTCTTATCTAATCTTAGTTATAGTAACTTTAATGTAATGGATCTAAAACTACCCAGCAACAGTGCATGGTGCAAAAACATCCCTGATTGATTAAAAAGATCCTACACCGATAAGCTTCAGTTACCTAAGCTTAAATGTTACAGAAAAGAAGATATTTGAGATTATTGGTGGTGAGAAGCAGAAACAGAAAGGAAAAGGTGAAAAATGTTCGAAGCTGCGGTTTGTACAGCCATGAAAACAACGATGAAAATGGACGTAAAGTTCTGCGGGTCTCATAAAAAACGTTAGTTTTTTTAAAATCTAACTTTCATTTACATAAAAGAACTTTACAGATCAGAATAAACAGCTTTCTGCACAACAAATCACTGAATTTTACCAATACTGTGGTCAGATTGTTTCAAAATTCACCAAATTGGACCCATTTTCCCTGCAGTTCCTCTTCAGGTTTGGATTCCCTGTTTGTTGTCTAAATTTCACTTCCTGAGTTGATCCTGGATGTGAATTGAACATGTGCACAAACTGAAGTCTGGTGACCAATCAGGCACAGAACAAGGGGTTGTAATATATCAAAACCATGCAGAATGTTAAGATTAACTAAAAATGCACAAAAGGAAATATTTAAAGTCCATTTTGTCCATCCTCCGTCCTTATTGCCCTGCTGTGACAGAGAGCTGCAGGTTTATATTTGAAAAGCAGGAGGACAGAAAGCGGTGAGGCTGGTGGAAGTGGGCTGTGAGATTACCCTGAAGCTCCACAGAGAGGAATATTTAACAGTTACAGCATCCTGCTTTCTCAGTTTTTATTTATATTTTAACCAGAAATACCCTGTATAATCAAATAAACGCAAAGTGTAAAAATAAACTGCTAAATATTAGGAATATCGTACGGAGTGCCGTTTGTAAAGTTACAGAGTGAAAAAATTAACAGCAATAATTTTATTTAGCCCGTCGGAGGAAAAATGTGGGTGTTCAAGTCATATTTTCACCATCTTATTCTAGATTTATAAGGAATAATTATGAATATTTAGTTTAAAACAACTATTTAGCTTGTAAATTAAATAATATAGGAAGCTAAATATTTAGTTCCCAACTAAATGTTTAAGATCAAGCTAAATATTTTGGTTTCAAACTAAATATTTAGTCCAAAATAAATACTTAGTTTGGTAACTAAATATTTAGTTTTAAAAAAAATTCCGAGCTAAATATTTAATTTTCAAACTAAATGCGTATTTTCCAAGCTAAATATTTACATTGAGAACTAAAAATTAGATTTAGAAGTTATATATTGGCAGATTAAATAAATTTGTAAATGTATAAACAACATGGTGAAAAAATATTAACTTAAAAAATGACCACCACATTTTTTCCTTTGTCAGGCTAACTAAACCAAATTACTGCTGTTAATTTTTTACTGTGTAACTTTAGAAACGCTACCCCATAATATCCAGGGCTCACAGTTGATTGGAATAATTTGATATTAAATTTTATTTTTTTTTATGGCTCTTTTCCCACAGTTAGGACACACGAAACTGGGAACGCACTTATAACGCATTCAGTCATTTTCTCTGTTTTTTAAAATTATCATTATTATTATTTTAAAACAAGCACAGACACGTTTTTAAAAGCTAAAAAATAAAGAAGCGCTTGCTTTGCTTGTAGCTTTAAGCTAGCCTAGCAATCCCGCTTCGTGTGGAATTTCTCCGGTCAAAGTTGAACTATGACGTCATTTCCCGCGCCGTTCCAGAACTGTAGTCTGACTGTAGTTTTAGCAACGGCAGCAGCGGAGGAAGTGAAAAAAACCGTTCAGCCACACTTCCAAATATTTAGCATTAAAAGCTATTTTATTCGGCTGGACACTTTTCATTTCGAAGTGGGGGATAGTTTACAGCGCACGTCATTTCCGGTAAGCTTCATTGCGTCGAACTCGCGCATTACATATGTTCCGGGCGAACGTTGGCAACTGGGTAAAATTTAAAGACCCTCAATACGAAGCGAAGCGTAGTAGAAGAGGCAGCTTTTAACCCGGATAACTTTAAGTTAGAATAAGTCTATACATTTATTTTAAATATATAATATTTCACTCACGCTGAAAGGTTTGAAGGACTCATGAACGCCTCACGTTCCCAGTTTAATGTGGAGTTGTGCTTGTTTGTGCGAGATGTTCTGATTACACTTTGGATCTGATGACAACATAAATAAAACAAACCAAAGCAAAAATTAAACCAAAATCTATGAAAATTAGATTAACTAGGGCTGGGCGATAAATTGGTCTTATTGCGTTTTAAGGGTTTAATTTGTGGAAAATCAGTTTTTTTTCACCAATTCGCTCCATTAGCGGCCATCTTGTTACGCGTATTTTAAAGCAATTTATTTGGACTTTGAATTCAAGTCAGCTTTACAAATGGAGCATTAGAGCTAGGCAGTAATTTTTGAAACGTTCATGCAAACTATTTTGAAGAAAACTAAAAAGTTTAAAAAATAAATAAATTTATGTTTTTTTATCGGTCAAATTCCATCTTTTTTCTGCTAATAATATGCCTATTAAACATTCTCGTAGGTTGGCCCTGATTTTCTGACAGTTCACAAAAGGTATGATTGAAACAAAAGCCACTTTTTGAAAATATTTTATTTATAATTTATTATTTTTTAGGAAGGGAAGTGAGAAAAGAAACTGATTAAAATCTAAAATTAATTTTAAATTTATTTTGAAGCCGTATCGCCCAGCTCTAGTCAAAACCTGTTCAGAATCCAGAGCAAAAAATAATCATAATTATCAGTTACTTTATGTCTTAAGATATTTAGTTTAAAAGTCACGACAAATGAAAAGCAGCCACTGACAAATAAGTGATGAGCATGATGATGTACTTCAAATTAAAGGTTACTTTTATTCATCTTTAGCTTTGAGTGAACTAAAAACAAGAAGAGAGAGAGAGAAAAAATAAAAATAAAAACCATTCTGGTGTCAGTTATCTACAAAAACAAGCGTCTATCACATCCATGATCGTGATCTCACATGATTGGTTCTGAAAATGGAAGAAGAAAAATAAATCTAGTGAATTCACCTTATATCCACCTGTGATATCCACCCCTTTCCCTCCCAGCCAATGTACAAAAGCTCATGTTTAGCATTAAACAGTGCCAGACCTCAACTTAAACAGCCAAAGCTCTCTTCTTCATGGCCCCCATCCACTCTGCCCTGCAGCCAGGTATGATTTACATGATAAACAAGCAAAAAAACAACAACTCTTCTTTACATAAAAAACAGGAAAACAGGAACATGAAAGGGGGGGAAAGTACATGGTGAATACAGCAACTTTCTCTGGATCATTCGCTCACATATCCACACAAATACAACACAAAAAGCAAAATAAACGTTCAAAAAGTGTTTCATTCAGAGAGAAAAACCCGACTGAACCCTGGATGTCTTTGTTGCTGTTCAGTGCCGATGAAGGGGACAAGTTTGGGAGGTAGAGAGGAAGGAAGAAATGATAAAAAAAGATGTTGGAACGACGAAGGGTGATGAATCGTAGGAAGAGGAAGTCAGCGCGTGTTATTTCTTGGCCTTGCCGGCCTTGGCTGCGTTCCGTGGAGGAGTGACAGGTCTTCCCAGTCCCACACCTCCTCCGCTGCCGCTGCCGTAAGGATACAATTTCTTATCTGCTGGCTTCAAAATCTACAAAACAGAAAAAAAATAAATCTGTAATTAAACCGGCAGAGACAGCACAGTGAAGGACTTCTAAATGTTTTCTTAATCATTTTCCAGATCCACATTTACAGAGTTCGTTTAAAAAACTTCAACACTCCCTTAAGTGTTCAGTTATTTATATTAAATCTGTCAGATTATAACAAACTCCTACAAAAAAATTTGACACATCCACTTCAAACTTCTTTCATTAGTGAGCTTCTGCTGATACAAACTTTGCCTTTTCTACGTAAAACACACAAAACATGCACATGTTTACAAGATATGGAGAGGAAAGCCATTTAATAAATTAGAGAATTATTGAAAACAGATTAATAACACAAAGATGGATGTCTTAAAGCCTTTATTTTGCTATGTACAATGATTTTCCACTTACAGCTAATAACATGACATTTAAAATGAGAATATTACATTTCCACTTGTTATGTCTCGCTTTCGCACTGCTCTATCAAACCAAATTCTTCAAGCAATCTATTCCCCTTCTCGCCTGTGGGGGCGCTGCACCAAGAATCACAGAAGGAAATGACGCAAAAACCTCTGAATAAGACGCTGAGCGCAACTTCCTTCCGCATGAAACGTAAACAAAAAAATGGTGTAGCGTCAGATTTAAGCGGTTGAAGAATTTCTGTTTTTGGTAAAATACCACGAGACATTTCTCCTGCTAGGGCTAGACATTTATTTTGGTTTTATTTACCCAGAATGCCCTGCGCTGTAGTCCACTTCCTGCATAATTAAACTCTGATGCAGATTAAAAAAGCCCACCTACAAACCTCAGTCTCGGTTCGGTTCAAATGAACTCTGGTGCGGTTTGAATGCCAACCAGGACCAGAGTCCGCTCCAAAAGCAGGAAGTGGACTATAGCGCAAGGCATTCTGGGTAATTACAACCAAAACAAACATGAGAGTCCGCTAGTGGGAGAAACAGCTGGTGATTTTCCACCAAAAACAAAAGATAAATTCTACAACTAAAATCTGATGTTACTCCATTTTTGTTTACATTTCATAAAGAAGGAAGTTGAACTCAGTGTCTTCTTCAGAGGTTTCTGTGTCTTTTCTTTCAGTGGTTCTTAGCAATAGCGCCCCCACAGGAGAGGAGGGGAACAGATTTCTCAAAGGCACGCACATTGTGAAAGCTAACTGCAGCAGCTGAAAATGTAGCAAATGTTGCAACTTTGGTCCCCAATCAAACCGATTCTACTGGACCATCAGGTGTGAAAACTCTAAACCAGGGGTCCCCAAACTACGGCCCGCGGGCCGGATCCGGCCCGCCTCCACATTTGGTCCGGCCCCCTGAACAATACCTGAGAATATTCAGATTTTTGTTTTTCATTTACCGTATTTTCCAGACTATAAGCCGTTTATATGTGGATTTTTCTTCAACCACCAGGGGGCTCTTTAGCAGGAAGTGAATCATTGGAACACTCCCTTACTCCCTTACTTGCGCACCAACATTGAGCCCACAAGCAGCAAAATGAGTAAGAAACAGATCAGATGTCTTTGGAAAGTTTCTTTGCGAAGGGGAAAAGGCCCAGAGAAGAGACAGGAGAATGGATTTATCCCGGACCGGTAGGTGAGTCCCACGTTACAAGCCGCTCTGCGTAACATGCGGCGACCGACTGCTAATGAGGCAGTGAAGCTTCAAGCTGCTTCGTCACGTAGAGACCAAGCAGGCTGTGGATATAAGCAACACTTCGGGTGTCATCGTCTCTCATCACTCCCAGATGGGACCGTCTCGTTGCAGAGGAACAAGCTCAGGGCTCCGTTAGTCAGTATTGTGAGTTAAAATTTTCACGAAAGTAAAATGTTCGTTTTTGTGGCGCTTCGTTATTTTGAAGGGATATATAAACGTTACCATAGCGACCAGAGTCAGAGTGTTTGGGCTGCGGTGGAGAGGAGAGGAGTAGAGCTTTTGAGTCTCAAGTCTGGTTTAGACGGAAAGATTCAAGAATGTCAGCCGATTCTCCAAACCTCTGTGACCACAGAGCTGATAAAGTACAACAGCTTCGATCGGTTCGTGTGTCCAAGGCAGGAGCAACACGAACCGATTCCAGTCACGAACATCCCGATTCCAGAGGATAATCCAGTATACACCTAACATAGCGGGAATTTAGAATAACCAAACACGGATGACGATGTAGAAGTGTAGTGTGGAGTCATTTTAAGAGATAAAAGATGTAACAACAAGAAAAGGCGGTGGATAAAAGACGACGGGAGCAGCCATTCGACTTGCTGCACTATGATTTGGAGGTGAATATGTTTTTTCATATTTAACATTTTTAACTGAATAAACATAATAATGACCTTTAGATTTAATAATAAACATTTCCACATATCATCTCCGATATCCACCAGACTCTCAGTTGCGCGATGTGTCAGCTGTTTGGGATTCCCTTCTGTTCTGACGTCACTGCGCTTTTTGATTGACTACCGTCACATTCAGCTGGTTGTATTCTCGTTCCAAGTCAGGGAAAAACCCCACAGGCTGCGATAAAAGGACCAAGACAACCCAAATAGGGCATATTATTCAGTATTTAGTGGGAACACCAACATGCAGAAGCCTCATCTGACTATTCATCTCCCCTTCCCCTTTCCCCCCGGGCCGCAACAAAATTTCCAAGTCTTGACCAGTCCGCGGTAATAAAAAGGTGGACCACTGATTTAGCACATGCTAATAGCAACACGAAGGATCAGCACTTTTACTGTTACAGTTACCGTTTGGAAATTTCCGTAATCAGTTCAGTTAAATCTAATCTTGGCAACTTTTTTCTTTTTCAAGCCTAATAAATGTGATATTCAATTGACCTGTTATGACTCAAATTTTGGGTGTCCGCCCCCCGCTGCTGCAGTTGCATCATTGTGGAAAACCGGCAGAGATATCTGAGGCTTAGATATATGTTTACTGATTAAAAAACAAAAAAGCAACTTTGGGGTTGTGGCTTATGGTCCAGTGCGGCTCATAGTTCGGAAAATACGGACTATAATCCTTGGATTTATTCTGTGAAGAACCCAAAGAGGGTTATTTGATTGTGCTTTCTGGAAAACAATATATATTTACATTTAGGCACTCCTGCAATTGTCACACTTTTTCTGTTACAAACTGACTCCGGCCCACCACCAGAGAAGGAAAACGTTATGTGGCCCTCACAGGAAAAAGTTTGGGGACCACTGCTCTAAACATTCAGCATTGTATTGATCAACATTTCTCCTGGCTTTCTAAAGGTCTGAATAGATAAACTCAAACATGATGAAAGACCTTCAGAGAACAAGCGGAATAAGTGATGCAGAACACGTTAAGCTAAAGTAAATCCGTCTGCTTGGGAGAAAATGTTAAAGATATGATCACGAATTAGACTTCCTGCTTTACCTGGAAGGAGCACATGAGCGTCTCATCCACACTCATCATGGCACCAGCGTTGTCAAACTCTCCACAGTAGTTGGGAGCTGAGAAAAGAGTGACGAGTTGCCTCTTTGCGAAAAACTCATAACCGTCTTCAACCACCTGAGACGAGAGAAAACCAGAGTTAAAACGAGGCGAACATAAAAAGTCAGAAGTTGCATCAGGAAGACGGGAAGTTTTAGAAAATTACTGCTGATCATAAACTAGTAAGAACCTTTTAATCCTGTTAGCGCTTCCATGAGTAGAAACATGCAGGAACACGAGAGGCTTCAGTGTCACCACGTCTACAACCACATCTTAATTACGCCTCCCTTACACCATCAAATTCAAATATTACACACAAGCCTTCACCATCCATCACTCCGAGGAGGAAAGCCTTGGGAACACCACGTTCCTGATCAGGGCTCCTTTATTTAAAACTTAATATTTCTGGATTTTAGAGAGTTTTTTAGATATTTCTACATCATTTGGGTTTGGGTATGTAACATATGAAAACTAGAGATTGTAAGAAAGTTGCAGGAACAAATATCCATCTCATGAAACCAATAATAGACAATTTGAACATTAACTCTGATCTGATACACATAAAATTTTACAAAGTATTTTTGGTCTTGTTTCTAATGCAAATTTAAATAAGATCAAATTAACTTACAAGTAACTTTTCAGCAAGAAATAGGAGCTTGTTTTAAGTAAATAATTTCTTAATATTGATGGAAAAACCTTTAGTTCCACTGAGATAATTTTACTTATAACAAGATGTTTTTCCCACGTTTGGAAAAGGTAAAAGGTAAGAATCTACATTCTCTATGAAATACACAAACTAATTACAAACATCGGAAGCTAAGCACCTTAAAGGTAACATACGATACTTTGTTGAACAAGTTTAAGGCTTTTTGTCATTTTAAATCCAAATAAGCTGCTGCTTGCCACGCCCCCAACTCAGTGTTTACACTGGCATGTGGAAATGGCTGCAAACAGCAGCGATTATAAAACGGTACATCTTCAATAAGACGTACCGCAGGAGACTCCGGCAGGTACAATAATGCAACAAATGGTGTCTGGATGGTAAGCCAGCAATAAAACACCCGTCTTTTCCAGCCAGTACTTAAAATCTCCAGTTTTCATGATGTTTTCTCTGCTTCTGGTAGAAAATATTTAAGGATGTCAATGAAGCCCACAGAACAACAACAAACTGCAATCAGCTTTACAAAACTCAAAACTGACCCAAAATTTAGATTGGGATATATTCCAGAAATCCTGGTGCATTTGATCTATTCTGTGTTTAAACAGACTAACATAGCGGTTCTCAACGTGAGCGGTACCGCCCCCCAGGGGGCGTTCAGAGGACTGCAGGGGGCGCTGGCGGACATTTTTACAAAAGGGGGGCGCTGGGACGTCTTTGGGGGGTGTTTGGTCGAAGGTAAACTTTACACCTTAAATCCACAACAATACCAGTTTAGACTTTGAGCAACTTGGTAAAACTGTATTGTGTAACATTATATCATGCTTGGCTGCAGCTGTATCGATGGCAGCTCTTCTTCTATTCAGTGTTTGTAGCTTCATGGCTCCGCTCCGCTCCGCATCAGTTCAGCGTTACACCGGCTGATGACGCTGCTGTGATTCACTTTGTCTGGTATTTATGTAGGCTACATATGTTTTGGCAGTTCTGTGATCATGTCAAAGCAGCAATTTATATTAAAAAGTGTTTTATTTCCGTTTGAAAACTGCCCGCTTCCATGGAAGGACAACAGAAAATCGCTCTTATAAACATGTAATTACTAAAATCACGATACCCTCACTTTGTATCCCTCTGAAAAATGAACCCATTTAAATAAAGAAATCCCTCCATGGGTGATTCCACGATAGAGAGCGATCATTTTATAGCGTTAACATGGTGCTGTAAGTGGTCCGACGTGAAACGGGTTTGAGGGAACAACGGTACCACAGCACTTTTATATTTCAATAATCAGGATACTGAAATTGTTTCCGTTGTTTTAAAAGGTTTATGTCAATCTGCCTTTTCCCCATCGATACGCTTCCCGACCGCCCTGCACCTTAGGGGGTAAAAAAAAAAAAAAAAAAAAAAAACGCGCGCACATTGCGCAAAATTATGAAACATGAGAAGCGGGCAAAACGGAGCGACGAACTAGATGTGAATTATGGCATAAAAACAGAGAATCTGACGCTGAATAGTGAAAAATCAACACATGATGTGAAACGCATGACGATTAGGAAGGTAATGAGTGAAAATTACTGATGATCAATAAACTATCATATAAATGTAGCAACAGGAAAGAAACTAAAGTGAACATAGCAATAAACCGACAGAGGATAATATTAATCAAATGAAACTAAATGGAAATGAATGAAGAACAAAATGCAAGAATAAACTAAGAAACTAAAGTAAATACGGAGGAATAAACTGGTATGGCAAGACCTTTAGAGCGATAATTAATACAGAGGACTGTATGGCAAGAATAAACAGACACTATTTCCAGATAAAAGGTAAAATATCCATCCATCCATCCATCCATCCATCCATCCATTTTCTTCCGCTTATCCGGGGTCGGGTCGTGGGGGCAGCAGCTTCAGAAGGGAGGCCCAGACTTCCCTCTCCCCAGCCACTTCTTCCAGCTCCTCCGGGGGAATCCCAAGGTGTTCCCAGGCCAGCCGAGAGACGTAATCCCTCCAGCGTGTCCTGGGTCTTCCCCGAGGCCTCCTCCCGGTGGGACGTGCCCGGAACACCTCACCAGGGAGGCGTCCAGGAGGCATCCTTACCAGATGCCCGAGCCACCTCAACTGGCTCCTCTCGACGTGGAGGAGCAGCGGCTCTACTCTGAGTCCCTCCTGGATGACCGAGCTTAGGTAAGGTAAAATAATATTGTTGAATTGTCATGGGCAGGAGCGCAACTACACATTATTCAGGTGGATGCGAAAACATAAATCGACGCCCCCCACGAAGGAGCGTAGAAACATACGCTCGCCTCCCCCCAGCCCCCCCTTCTCCAGACGCCGATACGTTTAGGGCAAAACTCGCTACATTTACCCCGTTATGTGCGCGAGGTGAAGGAGCGTAAGGCGCGCTGAAGTGTACGGGAAAACATAATCGGTGCGCCGATTCAAAACATCTACAATAATGATAGTAATATTAATAATAAAATAATAGTCAGTGCAAAGTAGCCTACACATTTTTTGGTGGGGGGCGGTGAGGGACCTGGATTAGGGCTAGGGGGGCGCTGGCCCGAAAAAGGTTGAGAAACACTGGACTAACAGAAGAGCACATTATAATAAAACATTTAAAATCTACCTGATGTGCCCTGCATATTAGGTCCATGTCATGTTTGTGCAAAAATTTGGCCACCACATCCGCCCCGAAGGTGAAGGAGACGCCGCGGTCGTTCTCGCCCCAGCCCAGCACGTCTTTGTCCGGGTCGGCCCACAGCAGGTCACACAGCAGGCCCTGGTCCGGAACGTCTGTGGGCCGCATGACTCTGCGGATCTGCTCCATCGACTGCAGGTCCGGAGACAAACCTGGAGGAGAAACGGGAAACGGTTTCACTCTTTTCCATCTTTCCTTCTTTTTTACGAGAAGCAGGAGAACCAGGCCTACCTCCATGACAGCAGAATATTTTCTCATCTACAATAGCAGCCACAGGTAAACAGTTGAAGCAGTCTGTGAAGGTTTTCCACAGCTTGATGTTATACCGTCGCTTACCTGGAAGCAAAGGAAGCATAAACATTCAGCAGCTCCTTTACATCTCAACGCCACTGAAGTCACCAACTGGTACTCACACTCATCATAAAAGCCGTAGATTCGGTTAATGGAGGCGCACTCGTGGTTTCCGCGCAGTAGGAAAAAGTTCTCGGGGTATTTGATCTTATAGGCTAGAAGCAGACAGATGGTCTCCAGCGACTGCTTCCCTCTGTCCACGTAGTCGCCCAGAAACAGGTAGTTGCTCTCTGGAGGGAAGCCTCCGTATTCAAAGAGTCGGAGCAGGTCGTAGTACTGACCATGGACATCGCCTGCAGGGGGCAGCAGAGGCACACAGACGTCAGTCAGCCTGCAGCATTTACAGCTCAATCAACATTATTTTAACACTTTTTCTTGTTTATTACGAGTTGTTTTCCATTTAATTTGATTTTGCAACCCAAGAGTGTTCAAAAATTCAGGAATAAATTAGGACAAAATAGGAGGGAAAACAATATCTGGTCTCAACTGTTAATCTTTTAATCAAACGGTAGATTTCAATCTATTACCAAACTGTGCAGTTTGAAAATCAAAAGCTTTCAAGGATTTTATGCAGAAATCAAAACACTTTCCAAACTTGGAAAACCTTGAAATGAAATTCAAGCATTTTCAAGAATTTCCCTGTTTAATTACTGTATGTATATAGCAAGTGTTTTCAAACAGATACTGACCTGGAGCCTGTTTTTAGTCACTGGAAATAAACAAAATACTTTTTAATTGTTCTTCAAATCGAGCCCAAAATAAAAATAAAACTGGATACCTTTCATTTAACAAAGAAAAACCAGTTTAATTTTTTTTAGATAAATTCTTTTAAAATACTTGTTTAATTAAAGTAGTTCACGCTTTGTTTATTGCTAAGTAGGTTAAGAAAAAAAAAGAACATTTTAGTGATTTAAGTGTCTTAAAATGAGCTTTTTTTGCTGCTGATAAAACTAAAACTCACCACATATTTTTAAAGGAGCCTCTAATTCGAGCAGGATTGGTTGACTCAGGAAGATTTCCCTGGATTTGAGGCAAAGGCCACGGATCTCGTTCTCCGTCAGCTGGACGTTCTTCCCCGGCCGGGAGCCCTTCACTGCGACAAGATAATAAAAATAAGACCATTTATGGAGGAAGCATCAGGACAAGCGCGTACAGTGAGCCTCAGAGGAGGCCAAACAAAGATTGACATTCAGCATTAAAATGTGATGCTTGGATTGCGCAGCAGACCACCAGACTGGACAGCTAACACCTCCCACCAGCCAAATGCTGTCAAATTCTGTTAGCAGTTCAGACTTGCAGCCGTTTCCACAGGTACTCGCTTCTTTTTCCCTCTTTACACATATTCTGGAAACGAGAAGACTTTGGCAAAGACAAAACCCTGATATGTGGAAAACGTCTCTTAAAAGCAGGTCGCTCTGCTAAAGCCGAACATGTGAAACCACTTCCTCTTCAGTCTGACGTTTCCGACTTTATTAGAAGCTTTTCTGTGTGATTGCATGAAGCAGCGTTGGCTTGGATGTAAGAAACTTAAATCCCATTTATCTCCCAGTGAGCGCACATTCTGTCCTCGCCTCGTTCGCTCGCGTTATCTCAGGAATTCAGCAGGTTTATCGAGTATCTGCTTATCATGCGTTTTCACACGTACCACACACACCGCAGAGGGACAACACACCGCCATGATGGACACAGAAACTATCACTTCCCAGGATTTTAACCACTTCTCATCCAAACACGTTTCAGCTGCGTCACAGGAAAACCAGGCGTGTAAAATGTTCGCGCCCTGAAGCTGCAGCGGTTCGGAGCCGGGTCAGTTTGTATCAATGGCCGAATCAATAACGGTGCGATCAATATGCAGCTGTGAACTAAAGGAGAGCCCAACAAACACAAACAGATAAAAAAAAAAAACAACAAAAAAGTCCAGATCCAGACTCTTTAGACTGGAAATTCATGTTAAACCAGTAAGTCTGTCAACAAACCATTTAACTACCTGCTGAATCAAATGATTTCCATCATTTCTTCTCTTTTCTCTCTAGTTACTTGGTCCAGACTAGCCAATTTTTAAAAACAATTTTGACTTCCTGATTTATTTATCCTTGTCGTTTCTGCTTTGTGTATGTTTAAAATGTTTTCCAGTTCCCGTGTTAAATGTTCATTTTAATGTTAAAGTTTATTGATGTTTGAGAATCTGTTATTGTCTTTATTACAATTATATTAATTGAAAATGGTCTCAAAACAACAATCTGATTATTTATCGCAATAACTTCAGGGACGATTCATCATCGTCCAGCTACATTTATTTTGCCCAATAAAAGATTTTGTTTTTTCTCCTGGTAAAAATGAAATGAACTGACACACAAGATGAAAATAAAACATCTGCAAATGTTTTATAGGGATGTAAAAAAAAAAAGAAGTTCTAAATGATTAAAATGTCTTTTAGAGATTATAAGAGGAGTTAGTAGCATTGGCCCATTTGTCTGTATCATTTTATCCATCAACAACTCAAGTTTTATCTTTAAAAATCAAACAGTAAAACTGAAACCAAAACGCCTTTTAAGTTTTGTTACATTTTAAGGCAACATATTTTACAACAGATCTTTATTGAGTCGTATTTTTGTTCTCAATTATTCTGATAATTAATCGGCAAATTCTGCAGATTTTTCATTTACATACATGAGCTGCAATCTTACAAACACATTAAAAGTTTTAAACAAACAACTGATTCAATTAAACATTTTATTGCCTAAAGTGCAAAAACAGCATTTCTTTAGAATATGCGTTTTTACTTAAGTGTAAAATGTTTAGATTGTTCGTAAAGTTTTGGTTTGATTACAGCTCTGAGCGTGATAAACTCTCATTTAATCACTTTTTTGAGTCTGTTTACTCCAGTTAGTTGACAATTATTTTAATAACAATAATGATTCATCGGTTCAATCATTGTCAAATGTTTTAGGCTAAACGTTTCTTACTTTTGTGAGTTGCGAAGGTAAAAAAATTTTCAAATATTCAGCACTAAGCAGCATTAAAATCCAAAATACAGTAACAGCTACAGATCTGGAACCATTTGCTGGAAATCTGTTGCTTCCTGTTTATTTCTGCAACAAAGCAACTGATATTCTGTTTTATGGTCAATTAAAAAACATAATAAAGGTAAAAGTTTACAAAAAACAGGCATTTATGGCACACAGGATATATTTAACCTAAAGCAGATAACACATAAACCTCAGAAATGCAATGTTGTGTATGCCAGTCACAATAAATTTAACCTGAAGTTATTGCAATAAACAATAATATTGCTGTTTTAAGACTATTTTTCAAATAATACAATGGCATAACAATGCAAGAAAACCTGGTAGTTCAATAAACTCTAAATTTTAATCAACATTTAGCACTGGAGCTGGAAGACATTTCAAATATCAAAAATAAATTAAAAATTCAACAAATAAAATGAATGAAGTCTCTAAACAAAATTGTCCTCAACAAAAACGGTTGAGACGAGAATGAAGATTTTTTTTATCATCCAGCTTTAGTAAAAAATGAAAATAAATCAAGCAAATGGAAACTGAATTTGTTTTAATTTATCATTAAAACAAACTCATTTGTCTTCATGCAACAGGAATAATTGTTGTAGTTTTATTACAATTAGAAATATTTCTTCTTAGTGGCAACATGTAAGACGATTTTATATTTTCTACATCTTGTAGAAACATCTCAACAGAAAGTCAACACTTGTATCAATAGATGAACCAAATAAAGGAAATAAATTAGGTTAAAATTAGTAAATGCATCAGTAAAAATATGAGAAATATTAAAGCAGAGTGTTAAAACGTGAAGCTGCATTTATAACAGAGCAGGAATCACCAAGTGGAGGCAGAAGGACGGCGAAGTGACGGAAAAGGCAGGGAAAAGTGGATATAAATACCAGCCTGCTGCTTGTTGCTTTAAAGCGGGATTACCGCAGGCTAAGCCCTGACAGAGCTTACTCCAAAGTTAGCCTCCGAGTCAGTGGGCGACAGCGAGGGGTTCACAAAAGGCTTTAACACTCTCTGAAAACAAAACGCTGCTGCAGTGCAACAGGAAAGCCGCGGTCAGTAACCGGGCCACAAACCGCCGCGGCGCTCCGTCAGTTTGCTTCACTTCAGATCGGAGCAGCTAATCCGATTGTTTCTGCCAATTATCCAAACAAGTTTAATTGGTTTGGTTCAGCAAACAGGAAGCTGATGGAAAGAAAACATCCATCAATGCTACAATTCAGCAGCAGCTGCAGCAGGCGCGTCGTTCCTTCATTATCTGGTAGTTTGGATCGATATCGCCGAGGAGTTTGACCCAGCAATAAAAGCAGAAGCACCAACGGGGGTAAAAAGAAAAAAAAGAACCAAGTGTTGCATAACAGGATATAAATACTGCCACTATCAGGCCTGTTTGTTTTCTCCTGTGCTTGGCAGACAACCTTATCACAGTCCAAGTACAACAATCCATGGACAAACACTCCAGCATGTCCTGCAGTCAAAGTCAAACTCCCAGCAGGCGATTTCAGAACCGAACGATCAGCAGCTCAGACCGGGCAGCGCCTTCATTAGAAGGTAAACAAACAGAACCGCGTTTCATTACAGAGTCTGGGAGAACGCAGAACGTCACCATCCGACCCCAGAACAACAAATAAACCCATAGAATGAGCACAAAAACATCAAAATATGAGCTTTTACATGATATTAGGGTGAAAATCTGGAGCTATAATCAGACCTGTCAGGATAACAAATGTTACTGGGTGATAAACTGTTCCAGAAGTTATTAAGATAAACAATAGTGTTGATTTGAGACCATTTCCAACTACGACATTGGTAATAATGGCATAATAATGCAAGAACACACTGCCAAAGATGATTGAACTTTAAATACTAACGAACATTTAACTCTGGAACTGGAATATATTTTAAATATCCAAAATAAATAAATAAAACAAAAGAAACAACAAATAAACAACAAAACTGTCCTTTAGAAAAAGGATTAGATTTGACCAAACTGAAGACTTTTCTCATCCAGTTTCTGGTAGAAAGAGAAAAATAATAAATCATAAAAGTGTAAATTATTGGGCTTGTTTTACAAAAACATTTAAAAAATTAGTTTTTAAGATGATATTAATGTGAAAACTCGAATCTCTAATGTTCTCTAAAAACAAAGTTTCACCAACTCAAATTCAAGACCTTTTTAAGATCATCATGAACAAAACATAAGGCCTATATCAAGACAAAAATGTTTTAAATGAAACCAAACAATGATAAATGTAAACTTAAGACGGCAAAAAGCTAGCTAGCTAGCTAGGTTATATTAGCATCTAGTTAGCGGTAGCCTCAACCTCCTGGGTGTGTCTGTGCAACTCAAATTTTTCTGACAGAAACGTCACGAAGAATGAAAAGCAGAATATCCACGATTAAATAGTCCAGAAAACCCGATATTAAAGACCTACAATTAATAAATTTAAGGCTAATTCACATTTTTAAAACTAATTCAAGACATTTTAAGGCCTTAATTTAAGATTTTTTTTAACAATGAGAGGAAACCGTAACCATAAAATCTGGATGTGTAAATGCATGTCTGAGTGATTAAATTGACATTTTCAATTAACTAAAAGGAGATTAAGAACCCTTGAGCCTGAATTTATAGTCAGAATAAAACAATTTTATACTCTACTGTCCTCAAATCATGTATAAGTATAAAACTAACTTACATTTATTCTTCTAAATGTATTTTTGAGTTAGCAGAATAAATAACTTGCAGCGTCTCTCCATAGTACGAAATTAGCTGCCTGTTTTGCCCAGATATTAAAATTTTCCAGTAAATTTATCAAAAGAAACACATTTCCTCCCCCCCAAAAAAATCCACATTTATAAAACAAAAAACAGAAACTTTGATATAAATAAATGTGTTTTAAATGCAGAGAAGGCCATCATACTGACAGATCAGGTATTTCCCATTAGTTCTGACTTTAATTATTTAAAATTGTTGTTTTTAACTCAAGTATTTCTCTCTGCTGATGTTTCCAGATTTAACGTTTCTTACTGCCTAAAAAAGCAGCAGAACGTTAAACCAGTTTAGGTCCAGATAAAATATTTCTGACTGATATTTGTGTTACATATATAAAAGGGACTTGACTCACCAAAACAACCACTTTCCTGTGGAAGAGCAAAACCAAACTATTTTTATACCAACACCTTTTTCTGAAAAAGCTAAGAACATAAATAAAAATAAAAAAGGCACAAAGTGTGAATCTTTTCTTTACCAAACTTAAATTACTTCTATGGCTGCCGCCAGTTATTTCATACCACAAATCTTTGAATTTTAGATTATTTATTGAAAAAGTGATTTGATTTAGATTAAAAAAAATAAAAGGTCATTTTCTACATTCCACAACAGAAACGTATTTGTAGAAATCTACAAATTGCTACTTACAGCATGATAAAAAAACAACTAAATAAAACTGAGCACTTATTATTAAACATTTATAAACAAAATCATACGTATTCAGGTGTGAAATATTACTGGACTTAACTAAACATACATTAAAAATGAGTCCTGTGTCTGAGTGTAAAATGAAACCTTGGATTTCTAGTTTTTTCTACTCAGACATTCAAATTATCTACACCAGTAAATATGATTAAATAGGACGTAGGGAAATTTATTTTGGCTTTTGTATAAAGTTTGCATTTTAAAAACCAGGAGGCTGCAGCTTCAAATGTCGAACAAAAGGAAACAGAAATCAGCAATAAATGGATTAAATTAATGTTTTTCCTTCGTGGCTTTCAAGTGGTTCTTTTCTCTCAGGTGTCATTTGTTAAAAGTAAAATAAAGTAATAATATCATACGCAGCGTCCCGATCTTTGTTAAACTTAAAGTAAATACTTTTGGAGACTTGAGCCTTTGTAAAGGTCGTGCTCATTAGAGAGGAATCAGAACTTCTGCTGTTTGTTTTAGGAGAACGGCGCAAACAGAACCAGCCAATGAGCTCAGGTTCTGACCCAATTAAAGGGACACACACACACACACACACTCTCTAATGGGGAAGAAAACGGTTGTAACTTTTGTAAGGAATAATAAGCAAATTTTTAATTTTTCAGTTCACAAAAACTCTAAATTAAGTTTTTTAGTTAATTAAAAAGCACATATTTAGTTTTATAACAGAAATGCGTCATTTCGTCCTCCAGTTTAGTCAATGAAGCTGTAAGGAAGAAAACTAGTGACAACGTTCCAGGGAAAAGGTAGACCAGAAAACGTCACTGCTAAAGGAGCATCAAAGCATGTTAATAGAAATTGAGTGGAAGGAGAAACAGACGAGCCCTGGTCTCAGTCAAACCTCTCTAAGGGAGAACAGGAGAGCACTGAACCCAAAACTTAGGGAATTGGTGCCATAAATTGGTGCACCCCTATTTTAGACCCATAAGCAACAACAGTAACATCCCACTGAGAAGTTCCGACCCGACAGAGTCTGGATGATTCTGCCAACAAGACCAACCAGCTATTAGATCAACCTGAGCCACTGCTAACCCTCCTTATTATGAAATGTAGTTTTCATTTTTTAATAAGACTCAAATTGAGATTTATTGGCTTTATATGAGCCTTTTGCAATAAGAAATTAATCAATTAACCACATGATCAATTAAAATGAGCTCAATAATTGCAATTCTGATGATTAATATATTTTTAAGGGTAACTTAGTTTTATAATCCATTTTATTTTTGGTTCTGGATGCGTGTGGTTTTTATTTCTGCCTCATTTACTTTTTTTTAATGTTCAAACTGTCTTCCAGTGCCTTATGCTCTTTACAAAATGAACTTCATTTATCTTTGAGGTGATGAACCTGCAGCAAAATGCTATAATCAATATATTACTTTAAATGGTCTCAAATTTGTTACCAAAACAAATTTTACTGGAAAAAATTGTCCTAGAAGTTATTGCGATAAATGATAACAAGTGGCATAATAATGCCAGAACTCATTCTCAAAGATCCAAAAACTTTAAATTCTGACGAACATTTAATACTAGAAGTGAAAGATATTTTAAATATCCAAAAATAAAACAACAAAATGACCCGTTAAAAAAGGCTAATTGAGACCAAATCACCAGACTTAAAACTTTTATCATCTAGTTTATGTAGAAAGAGAGAAAAGGGAAAAATGATGGAAATAATTGAGCTTGTTTTAATTTATCACGTGATTAACTGATTTAGTGCTCAAGATAACAATATTATCATTTATCACGGTAATTTATAGGACAATTTCTCATCCACCAAACTTTTTATCGTGTGTACACAGAAATAAAAGAATCTGAATTACTTTGAAAGAACAATTTCCCTGAACTAGGTTCCCTGAACAATGCAGCATAACAATGGGTTACCGAGTTACTTTTAGAAAACTTAAATCTCTCCACACAAAAGAAAAAAACACTAAACAAAAACATTCAGAGTTGATTCTGAAAAGGACAAAGTGCTGAAAGAGTTAGTCAGCTGTTTCCTTTCAAACTCTCCTTAAGAGCAGACGTACATCATGTTTATGCTCTGCTGGCTCCCAGTTATGAGGTGTAAACAAACACTAGAAAACACACCTGCAGTCGCTGCGAGCCGACGGTGATTCTGCTGTTTTCTCACTGATAGCAGTGAGATGTTAGGCTGTTTCCTTGTTCTGTATCCGCTCACGCATGCAGCTTTTTGTTTCCCATCTTGCATATGAAACGATAAATCACTTAAGCCGATAAGTCTGGTGAAGTATTAAGCATTGGGAAAAGTCTGAAAATCGCAGTAATTAGCAGCCGATTTATGGTCTACAAGCACTATGGAGGTGTTTTACTGTACTGGTTTGACTCCAACTCTAAATGTAAAGCCTGAGTCCAAAGATTAACAGAGTGGGGGAAAAAAAACCCCGTTTATTCCTAAAAGCATAAAATTGACGTGTGGGGCAGGTTTACGTAATACATGGAAATTAGTGATCATGCTTTCTGAAGCCGTGACACGTTTGTGCAGAATATTTTTTACCACTTCCTGAATCAGGGGAAGTTTAAGGTTGAACTCTTCCAGGCGCTAGATCAGCACAAGTTTTGTTTCTACAAATATAAACACCAAATCCAGCAGTAAAACATCACAGAATCAGCTAGAGATCACAATCTGACAGGTCAAATAATGATTCCTCTTTCTATTCAGAAAACTTAAGCCAACAGCGTGGACTTCTGATACACTTGTTTAGGCTAAATATAAGAAAAACAACACAAATATAAGTGATATCTAGGCCTGTCAAGATCACAAATTTTGCTGGATGATAAATTTAACCTTTAAATTTTGCAATAAATGACATTATTGTTATTTTCAGACTTTTTTCAAGTAGTATGTTGCAATTTCACCCTACCAAAAAAACAATAAACTTTAGTTTTGTAAAGAACACTTAACACTGGAACTGGAAGATACTTTAAATATCCAAAATACAAGAACATACAAAAGCAATACATAAAACGAAAATAAAAACCACAAACAACCAAAACCATAAATAAAAAGCGTAATGACATCTCTTCAAAGAATATCATTTTGATTTATCATGCAATTAATTGATTAATTGTGACGAGCATCTTTAGAAGCACAAATCTGCTGCTTGTGAACCTGGAACTGAACTTTTTTCTTTCACTCAACTCCCATTTATGCATTTTTAGCAATATTCTTTAACTTAGGGCTTCCAGTACTTGTAAGCAATAAAAATAAACATTTAAATAGCTCTCTATGTGAATGCGTAAAGCTATTTACACCAGGAGCAGCAAGTTAAAGATGTGAGGAAAAAGTGATGTTAGGAGTTAATACAGTGATTTTTATTAATTTTGTTTATAGTATTTACGTAAAAATAAATCCATATTATTTACGCGTCAAGTTAAGATTTTGCTTTCTAAAAGACCTTATATAATCTGCAGATGAAACTAGTTTAGCAGAATAGATTCATAAAAGAAAAAAATACGTGACGTATCCACAATACGTCACTGTAACGTCACGCATTTCTTTTAATTTGACAACCGAAATACATCTCCAATGAAAACAGAGTGAGAACAGGCTGTGATAAAAAGGGAACTCTCTGTACAAACAGAAATAAATCTATGAAACGCAGCTGATTCACTTTCAACCTTTGATCTGGCAAAATCCGACCCCTGCCAATAAGAGCAGCGCCGGTCTAATGTAGGCTACTTCACCGCACACAGCACCGATCTCCCGGGTAAAGGTCTAAAAACATTTTACCACAGCATCATCGAAAGAAAATAAAGCTTCACACTGGTTTGGATTCCCCTTACCTTCCAAAAGACGTTGAATTATAGAGTCGATGTTTAATTTGTCCGGCTCCGCCATTTTCTGAATTTTCTGACGTTATCGGGAAGTGAGACCTCGGTTTTATGCGTCGCACCTCTTTAAAATTCAAAACAGAGAACAAGAGAAAATGGACCAAGTGTTATTAATTTGCTTTACAGATGTAGTCGGTCGCATTCAGAAGCAAACGACACCGACAAAACCGAGCAACAGGAGCATAATCAATGAGCTAATCCGAGCTAAAGCTGCTACCCAAGTAGCATAAGCTACACTTTTTTTAGTAGCATCCGCACAAGTGTACCGCGGCTGCTAAGCGCTGTAATAACACATTAAGATAACAAAATGTTCCCGAACCTTTTCTCTAGAGCGGCAACTGCCCTCCGGGTACGGAAAACGATGAGTTATTTATTAACAAGGTTAAATCTTGGCCCCGTTTTCTCCTGCTTTGTCCAGGTCGCTCCACTCTTCGCCCCCAGGAACTTTAAAAGAGGGCCGTTTCAGCCGAGCGTCTACGGCGACATACGAGGCTGAATCAAACCCAACTTTTCCCAGCCTTCTCAGGCTCTGATTGGTCACGCAACCCAATTCCTTTGCATCTGATTGGCTATTTGCTATGTCTGTCTTAAAAAATAAACTCCGCCCACAGCAGTTTTTAACGGCTGCAAGGGTGAGCTTACGAAAAGCTTTAAACGTCTCCATCTAGTGGTTAAATTGATAGTTGCAGATCTTCATAATTTATTAAAAACACACCTGATAGCTTTTCAAGACTTTATTTACCCAACAATTTTATTTTATTTTAAACTGTCTGAAAGTCTATAATGTGTATGTTTTTAAAGTTGTTTAAAACATGAATAAAAGCTGGACTGACTGAATTCTTTCGCCATATTTGTCAGAAAAAACAACATATATTCATTAATGCATGCTAATAAAAAATGGACAGAAATTGGTCTGGTGTAATTTTCTTTTGTTAAATGTAACATTTTCACAAGGTATAAATAGGACTTGAGCACATTGTCGTCTGTGTAATTAATCCATATATTGTACTTCAATTAGCCAGCTAGCAAGATTATCATTTATTGATTGGTAATTCATTTTGAATTCTTCAATCTCAAAGTGGTCAATTCAATTTAGAAAGAAACCAAATGCAATTTGCATTAGACAATGCTTAATTTATAAAAATGGAACATATCTGAGTTTAATGCTTTAATTATCCTCTGAAGAAATTAGATTTTCTCTTAAAAAATAAGAATAACACCTGTGTAAAGTAAAATAGTATTTAAAAACAACATGACTTATGCATTTAATATATAAATTAAAACAAAACATAATCATGCACACTTCATCTATTAGTATAACCGCTCACAAAGATATTTAAAGCTTTACAATCTGTTACTACAGATAAACTGATCTCATTAGTAAAAAACCCACATTTTGACATTTCTTCTACTTTATATAGCAGCTCTTTGCTGCTTAGTCTTCTCTAACATTTCTCAACGTTGACGCATCCAGAGAGAGGAATATTAGGACATTCGTTTTGCCTAATCTCAGCAGATCAGCCGTCTCCAACTCCTCAAGAGCAACTGTCCTGCAACTTTTGTTCCAGCACGTCTGAACCAGATTAGCAGGTCTGTGCAACTCAGACTCTCAAGCTTGTGGTTGTATTACGGCTTGGATTGACTCTCATGATAACATCTTATGCCGTTCACTTGAGGTGTAACTGCAGAAAAGCTGCAGTGAAAAAATCTTTTCAGGAATGCGTTCAGTCTTCCTTAGGCTTAAGGGATAGATATTTCCTTGCTTTACTGAGCAACTTTACGTTAATGAGCTTTATGTGTTTGTATGAGCCAAAGAGTGTAATAATGAACGCTTTAAATGTTATAAGACAAAGTGGCACAAGGTTTACGTTAAGCTAAGAGTGTCCAAAGTTTGGTCCGGGGGCCATTTGTGCACCTAAAAATTGAGCAAACTTGGTTTTCAAGCTCTAGTTTATCTAATAAAATAATCGTACAGGGAACTTTTCACTGCCTTTAAAATATCTTATAAAAGAGTTAATTAAATCTTATATTAAATATCCAGTCTTTTTACTCCAGAGTGGATTTTGGGAAAACGTGACTAAATAAAAAAACATGGAGAACGAGCGCTAAGCGTCGCGTTTGTCTTACTGAAAATACAAACCAAAACATCCACAGATTGTGGAAACCAATCGGCATTCAGGACGTCGTTTACAGGTTTTATGCTCAATGATTTCCAGCTCCCTTTTAAGCAGAAATCAAACTTTTTTAATCTTATAAAAATGTTTTATTTACAGTTGTCTAGACTAGAAGGGAAACATGTTTGAAAAACATAATAACAGATTTTTAAAAACCAAAATAGAAAAAGCTATCTGCATTTTGTGGCCCTCGATCCTTTCAACTTGACGGTGATGGTTTCCTCTTTCAGGATGTTTTAATGAGATCGATCACTTTGTCAGAAATAAAGCGTAGTATATGAATATTTATCAACGTACTGCAGGATTCTGCAAACAAAGGTCATATATCCATAAATTAGTTTTTGACCTGATGGTGCTTTGACAAACAAAGCTCCTCAACGAGGAGCCGCTTAGCGTCTGGAAACCGTCTCAGTGACGTCTGAGCTGATAAGGTGCAGGACTCCGTCTCTCATGAATGAAACAAACTGTGTTTCCACTCATCCCTGCGATGAAGAAAGTTCTACACAGAAAAAAATAAAACAGATGTTCAGTTTCTGCACAATCCATCCATCCATTTTCTTTACACCCTTGTCCCTTAGTTGGGTCGGGAGGGTTGCTGGTTCCTCTCCAGCTAACGTTCCAGGCGAGAGCCGGGGTCACCTGGACAGGTCGCCAGTCTGTCGCAGGGCAACACAGAACAAACAACCATGCACACACACACTCACACCTAGGGACAATTTAGACAGACCAATTAACCTGACAGTCATGTTTTTGGACTGTGGGAGGAAACCGGAGTACCTGGAGAAAACCCACCATGCACAGGGAGAACATGCAAACTCCATGCAGAAAGACCGGGGCCGGGAATCGAACCCAGAACCTTCTTGCTGCAAGACAACAGCTGTACCAACTGTGCCACTGTGCAGCCCGCTGAGAACAGCACAATCCATCCATCCGTCATCTTCCATTTAATCCAGCTGTTAAAGTCGTTTAATCACACAGCAGGTTTTATTGCCAAATATGTGACCCAATTCTGATCTTTCCACCTCCCACAAAATCTGATTTGTTCCACTTCCATATGTGGAACTAATTCAGACACATATCAGATTGTTTTCAAGTCGTCTGCAGTCTGAATAATCCGACTTTATTAATCCGACTTTTACATCCTTACTGTGCTTCATCATTCTGCACCAGAAGAAGCCGGATTGACGTAAAAATGGCTGAAAAAAAGTCATAGTCATGAAATTATTAATGGAGTCCATCAGTGAAGCGCATCACATCACAATCCCAAACTCATACTGTTGCTAAACATTGTTGCTGTTTGGAGTACTTTTATTTATTTATTTTTAGCTTTCTTTATCTTATTTTTTGACACAGCATCGTTACGGCTGTAAACGCGGCGCTGATTTGTGATGTCAACATTCTGCTTCTGTGCATGTGAGTCTCTTTGGAGTCATAAAAACCAGAAATTGACTGTCGTCACATAATTCAGTAGAATCAGAATCAGAATAATTTATTGTCCTTGTCAGAAAGACAACAAAATTCCAGTTTCAGTTACAACCATCCATCACACAACAACACGACAACACCACACACAAAAAAAATCAGATTTCAGAAAAACAAACAAGAAGTCGCACTTTAATGTCATCTATAGCTGTGTCTGTATCTCATTAACTTTTAAAACACTTTTCTTCATTTATTGAAGTTAATCTCCATAAAGTATCCAGAAATTTTACTGAAGTAAAAATAGCAATGCTTCAGAAAAATATTACTCAAGCAAAAAAGTACAGCGCAGTAAAACTACTCCTACAAGTAACTTTTTACCACCCAACTCTGATTAGCTGATTTCCAATCAATAAGGTTCAATCTCAAAGTTTGGGTTAAAAAAGAAACAAAAAGCAGAAAAAAAACTCAACATTTGTTCCTTTTTTCTTTGAAATAGAAATGTTGTACAGGGTTTGAAGTGAGCTTGTGTTTATGTAGCAGAACAAAAGCATAAAAAACAATCAAATCCAGATTTTAATTGTTCAAAAGATGAAGTTTCCTACAAAAGTCCAAACTCAAGTTAAGTTGTTGACTCAACAATTTGACGAATAAAATACCAACATTCAACTCCGTTATCTCTTATGGCCGATTCGTCACATGGCCGGGGCGGTTTCATGTCTTTTCCCTTATTTTTTGAATAATGTCTGATATCAGAAGTAATCAGGTTAACTCAAAGTAAGAATCAATGTCTGTGAATTATTGCTGGTGAAAATAAGAAAATGACTCCAGTAAATGTAACTGGTTTTGACCCAGAGCTGTTTGGCTAATTTCCAGTAGCGTTCCACCTTTGATCAATGAGGTTTAATCTCCAAGTTTGGGTTAGAAACAGAAAAAAGGTCAATATTTGTACTTTTTGTGGTTTGAAATAAAGATGTTGTAATATTACAACAGTTCGTCTTTCAGGGTTTAAGCAATAAACTCCATTCAAATCCAGACAAGAATGGTTAAAAAACAAAGTTTCTTATAAAACTCAGGTTGAGTTGAGATGATTAAACAGACAATTTATGTTGGGAAAAGTCTTTAATTTGAAGAACAAAGGATGGAAATTCAATCCTATTGTTGACAAAGACTTTATCAATTATCTCTAATGGTGGATGGAAGTTGGCACAAACGTTTGGCCAGATTGGTTAAAAGTCTATTTTCTCAATAAGTTAAATAATGTCCGATGTCAGAAATAATCAGATTAATTCAAAGTGAGAATCAGAATCATTACTGTTAAAAATCAAAACATTAATGAACTGAGGCTAAAAATACTGAGGATAAAAAACTTTCAATTTTTCTACATTTTCTCTTTATCAGATTATTTTTAATGTTTGATTTTGATGTTATGCAAACCAAAACTACCAACACGTCTATTTTTAAAGCCGACATTCCTCCTTGTTTCTTCATTCATCTTTCTCGTGATCCATGAAACCAACTGGATGAGTCAAGACCTCACGGTCTCCGCTTCTCGTCTTCGTCTCCTCCTCTTCGTCATCAATTTCCACACAGACAGGTGTGGAGGGAGCTGGGATAGCTATGGAAACCTGCGTGGGATTTGTTTGTGCCGCCTGGGTGAACTGATGGGGAAAACTGCCAATCATCCAGATGATTCACGTAGAGTTTTTTTTTTTTTCCAACTTGTGATGGATACAAATGGAGAAACTACGCGGCATCATTGTTGCAACAGAATAAAAACATGCATGAGATTTTGTTTCATTTTGTTTTTTTCTTTGTTTTTTAGGAAATTTGTGAAGTCCGTTTCCAAAAAGAGGGGAAAAAAGAGGGGAGCATGAACAGGTCAGAACTGGTTTCAGCTCCATGTTTCCTCAGTGTTTCTCAGGCTGGAGGATAGCTCCACCTACACCTGACATTCCTCTATAAGTAACGTTTGTTTCCTCACACTGCAGCTTCCAGACGGCCGCGCATCAGAAAACATCTTCAACAAAAACCTCTAGACCTCTACAGGTGTTCAAAGAAGACAAATAGGTAAGTCTTTTCATGCAATATGAGAAAGAGCATTAAGAAAACAATAAAGAAATTAATGTTTTTAAAAGGTATTTATTTTAAAGAATCTTTGATAAGTTATTTTTTCTCTTTTACTCTGGAATTTAATCATCCAGTTTAGATTATATTTGCCTTAAATGTTCAAAACTAAATAAATTAAATTAAATTAAATTGTTTAACATTTTTTTCTGCCACCCTTCATATGGGTTGTTGATTCTTTACTATTTCTGATTTAAAGAATCTCAATTTAATCAAAAAATAATAGTTATTGTCTGATAACAAAAAAGAATAATCCAAGGTATTTTAACATTTAATCAAATCTGACTGATTCTTCTGCACACATTGGTATTAAAAAGTCTGATTTCAGGTACCCTGATGTGATCAAATACTCATAAAATAGTTACAATTATTCTTTAATTGCATCTCTCTTGCTGGACGTTGTGAGGCAGCGGCTGAGCCTTTAATGGGTGGAGATCTCAGGCCTGTCTGGACACGACTGATTTGAAAACGTTGCTTAAACCAGATTCTGTGGCGTCATGCACCACATAATAAGTGTTTTGTCTGAGGGAGTGTATCCAGCTGAAGCTTTGACAAACACACAGATTAACTGTAACAATGAGTGAAACAATGAAAGATTAATTCTGAACATTGTTTTTAATTCAAGTAGCTTTAGAAAATCTTATCTTAATGCCTAACAATTTCAAAATTTGTAAAAAAAAAAAAAAAAAAAAAAAAAAAAAAAAAAAAAAAAAAGAGAGAGAGAGGAAAAAAAGAAAAAACAAACTTCCCTGGTATTTAACATTTATTTTACCTTTATGTATGTAGTTTTTTCCAGAATGGGATCGTCAGCTGTTCAGATGGCATGTGTGGCCTTCGGGGTCGTCGGGCTCATTGGGGTCATCGTCTGTTGTGCCCTTCCTCTCTGGAAAGTGTCAGCCTTCATAGGAAACAACATTGTGACGGCGCAGGTAAGCATTTATGATTCAGAGAACAACAAAATATATTTTATGACTCAAGTGATGAGAAAAGTTATGTTTTTGTAGGTTTAGACCTGTTTAAGGTCATTTAGACCTTAAACAGGTCTAAATGACCTGTTTAAGGTCATTTAGGTCATTTAGACCTGTTTTATTGAGTAAATGCCACAATGATTGAAGAAAATAGTTTTTTAAATTGCCTTTTAATCTTCACTTCTCAGGTCAAACATACTGAACATTCTTAAATAAGACCTATGATACAAAATTCACATTTTGCACGTTTTTGTATTAACATTTTGGTCTCAACAACTTCTGAAAACAGCCGAAAGAGCTTAAAAAAGCCATCCAGCTGTTTTTGGGCAATAAGTTCATGTCTAGAAAATGTGTTCTTCCAAAAACCTTCCAGATCAACAGGCACCACAGGTTACCTAGCAACCCCAGTGGAATTCCACCCGTTACCTAGCAACTCCAGTGGAATTCTGCCCATTACCTAGCAACCCCAGTGAAATTCCGCCCGTTACCTAGCAACCCCAGTGGAATTCCGCCTGTTACCTAGCAACCCAAGCAGAGCTCCAGGGCATTTGTACAGCACATACAGTGGTCCATTGATAATTAATATGGCTGCATACTTTGGGTCGCTGTCCAAGTGGAAGACCCATTGGAGCCCAAGCTTTAACTTCCTGTCTTGGGTTCCTGCTTCAGCATTTCCACGTAGTTATTTCCTCATGACCATGTGAAGTGCACCAGTCCCTCGTGCTGCAAAACATCCACAGAATATAAATCAAGTTTGGTTGATGTTCTGTGACTTACAAGCTTTCTACCTTTTTCCTCCGAACAAAGCAACAAACTTGCTTCTATTTAACCAAAATCTTGTGAATTCATCAGAAACCTACAAAGTCCTGACATCATCATTTGGCCTTTCCTAGATTGCTTACAAGTTTGACAGTGTTTCCTGGAATACAGGAAATGAGAAGAATATGCGTTTTATACAGTGCATGTGAACGTCTGCTTCTGCGTCTTTGGGTGTAGGAGAGTCAAGCAGGTCTGTGGATGGAGTGTGTGAAGCAGAGCACTGGGCAGCAGCAGTGCAAAGTGTACGACTCCCTGTTGCAGTTAGGCTCTGACCTTCAGGCCGCCCGCGCCATGACCATCATCAGCTGCATGCTCAGTGTGCTCAGCCTCCTCATCCTCTTCTGCGGTGCCGACTTCACCATATGTATTCAGAACGAAGAGGTCAAGCCCAAAATCAGCCTGGTGGCCGCAGTGGGCCAGATCCTGGCCGGCCTGCTGGTGATCATCCCCGTCAGCTGGTCGGCACACAACACTGTGAGAGACTTCCACAACCAATTGGTGCCCGACTCCCTGAAGCGAGAGATGGGAGCGTGCATCTATATCGGCTGGGCAGCCGGTGTACTGATGCTCCTGGCTGGAGGTCTGCTCTGCTGCTTCAGCAGACCCAGATCCGGCAGCTCCGGAGGAACCGCCAAGTACTACAGCAACAGCGCTTCAGCGCCAAACAAGAACTACGTGTAGAGGCCGTGTGGTACCAGAACCTGTAAATACTTTATGCTAATAATATCTGAATCTGATTATTATTTCCATAATTTTAACAGTTGGTGCTGGAAGGCATGAGCTCTGTAAAGTTTTATTTCAAACAGTTTCTGAGCTGTTTTTTCTTTCTATCTTGGCAAAATAGTTGAATTTCCATGAATTTTCTAGAAATTTGTGACATAATGATGAAAAAGACATATGAAGAAGACTCTGTAAGCAGCCAAATGACATATTACATGGATTGTTACAGGCAAGTTACAAGACAATAACCCAAATGATCGTGTTGTTTGCTGATTTAGTCCATTTTATGTTCATGATTTCTCTGCTGCCTACCAGATTTTCCTCAGGAAACATTTTCATTGTTGTGTTTCTCAGGCTTCTGCATTACTTTCTATTCATAAAACTGGTTTTGTTTCTCATTTTGTACATTGACCGCGAGAAATTATTAAAGCTTCGTCAGCTACAGATATGTATGGAAAAATGAATAAAATGTATCGAAAAACACCAAAGACAGATTCAGTTTGCATTTTTTTAAATATAAAATTTGAGGCTAAAAAGCTACGTTATAATCTCTCTTACAGAAAAATGCAGCATTAAGGTTTTTCTGACTTGCTGTTAGCACCATTTTGTAACATGTTGCTTGAAATGTAAAATGATGCTCAAGTCTGGGTTGGTCTGTCATGAAATCATATTTAGAGGGTTTTCTTCATGTAGGCGCAAACACAGCAGTATTTGTTGGATGTTGCAATCTAGTCTGAATTTTTTATCTGATGTTTCTGTTTTTGCAGGTAATACATAACTTCTCCTAATTTGAAGAATTTCCTTACTTTGTAAAACTTATAAAGATCATCAAAGTCTAGTTTAATTTGATTTATAAAAAGATCTAAAATACTGATAGATGTTTATATTCATCTTGTGAGGCTCACAGAACTTTGACAGCGAAAGTAAAAACTTTTTGCATAAAGTCTGCAACAGTGCATGTCATCTTAAAAAGAAGAAACACAATGTTTTGTCCCACAACTTAAATTCCCTCAAGATACAATTTGCTGAAAACAGGAAACTACTGTAGATGCAAAAAGTCTAGACAGTTTTGAATTTCCTTATTCAGTTGTAAAAGAGAAGACCGAACCACATTTAGATCATTATTTCAGTCTATGAACCGTTTGAAGTCTGAATAAATAGAAGAAACTGCAGCACCTGATAAAGATAAGCAATATCTTTCCTCTTTACTTATTTCAATGTTAAGAAAAAACTCATGTAACTGAAATATAAGTTGATGTTTAAAGCTAAAAAAAATATGCATCCAAAGAATATTCAAAATGTAATAAGTATAGAGAGTGAAGGTGTGACCTGGGAGGAAAATGTAATTTAAAGAAACTAAGTTTACAAACCTCTTACATGCATGTGATATCAGTTTAAGGAGGGATTTTATGGATACATTTTGTGGAGAGAAATTAATCGAATGACTTACATTATTCCAACTATTAATTTATGTTAATCAGTGTGTATGTATTTTCAGCTCTGATCTGGAGGTAATTTGTAACTGTAGGTACACTGATGTATGTGCATGTTCGAGAATGGGCCGACTGGTTGGAGCTGATAGAACGGCAACAGTAAGTCAAATCGTTACAGCCGAGGTCTGCAGAAGAGCATCTCTGAACACGTTGAGCCTGGAGGGGCTACAGCAGCAGAAGACCAGACCGGGTGAAACTCCTGGCAGCTAAGAACAGGAAACTGAGGCTACGATCCACACAGACTCACCAAAACTGGACAGTAGAAGATGGAAAAACGTTTCCTGGTCTGATGAGTCTGGATTTCTGCTGCGACATTCGGATGGTCGGGTCAGAATTTGGCGTCAACAACATGAAAGCCTGGATCCATCCTGCCTGGTATCAACGGTTCAGGCTGGTGGTGTCATGTTTCTGGCCCGTCTGCCTGCTATGTTTCTCTCCTCAGTACTCCTCTCATCAAGCTCATCTGGTTCACCTGCATGCTGCTGCGCTGGAGCACAATCAGGCTCATGTCTTCCACCTGTTCACCAGCAGTTATATTCAGCTCTCAGGCAGGCAGACGGTGCCAGATTTTTGAAAGCCACTGAGTGAGTAGATATCCAGCGTTTCTTCCTGACCTGACCACGATCACGAACACATTTTTGTCCCTTGGATTTTCCTGCCTTGCCTTGCCCACGTCGGATTCTTCACTGGCTTCTGTTTTCTGGTCTCGACCCTGTTTCTGCCTTTTGACGTCTGCCTCCTGCCTCGCCCTTGGATATTGTCTGCCTGTGCAAGTACTGGACCCTTTTTCCGTGACCTGACCACTGCTCTTCGCCTGACCCTCGGATACATTTGTCTTGTCCTGCCTGCCCAAACCCCTGTGCCTCCTAGTCCTGTCCTTCCCTAGGTGTGCCACTTGTCTCTTCCACTGTGCTACCTGGATCCCTCATCCCCCACAACACAAGGAAGGTTAGTGATCTTTTCCCTTTACAACTTTTGGCCTTCCCCTCCTAACCTACAACCCTCTAACCTGTTTCTCTGTCCTCAGAGGTTCCTGTTCCTTGCTCGTGGTTCCCCGTCCCCATACCCTGGTCCTCAATAAAGAACTTATTGATTTTTACTTTGTCTGACTGAAATTTCGGGTCCTCAGGTCTGAACATTACAGGTGGGGGATATTTTCCTGGCACACTTTGGATCCATTAGCAACAATTGAGTACCATGAAAGCACACGTGCAGAATGCATGGCTGTAGGATGAGGTGGAGGTTAAGGGTCAAATCTTTGAACGACCTTGTTGCTGAAATGTGCAATACAGATAAACTTGGCTTGTAAATTGTTCACACAGAAGTGTCACTGCAATCGGGTTCAATTAGTTTTATGAACAGCCACGCAAAAAAAAATCCAAACTGAGCATCAAGACCTGCTGTGTGAAGGTAGCTTTAGTTGTGTGGCCTAAACAGTGACGAAGTGTTGTCTAACTGTGTAACGTTTCCCAATCAATATCCAAAAACACCAGCAGTTTCCAAACAGTGGATCTGCTAAAACATGATCCTAAGGTCAGGACTGGATAAGAGACTGCAAAGGAAATAATCACTCCATTTGTTGCGAGATTTGGATTGGGATTATATGCCGTCTTTGGACAACAATTCTCAAATCTTCCAAATGTTGGGTCACATTTGAACCGGATAGGCAACAGATATCTAAGAGGCCAATGTTGCTTGGATATCCGATACAGGTCACATTACAGCAAAAATATCAGAATTGGGTCACTTTGGGTTGCACTTTGGGTCCATGATGCAACCTTAGTCATTCGAGGCGCCATGAAGGACGTCGGAAGTGAGAGACGGGAGTATAGAACAGAGCCAATTAAAATATTTTCCCAAGTTGTTTTACCAGTTTATTCATGGCTTCTACTTGTTCGAGAGCGCATACGTTGTTTTGACGTCAATCATGGTGGAGTGGGCGGAGTTCTGCAAAGCGTGATGTCACGTGCAAAAGGTCAATACTTTTATTTTGGTAACCTTCTATATAAAGTAAAACCTTCTATATATAGTAAAAGTTAACAGGCATGAATGCAAAGGCTAACAGCAAGTCGGAAAAACAGAAAAATCCTCTTAATTTTAGCTTCAGCCAATAAAGGACGAGGCTCTTATGGTGGTTGATGACTTGCACAGATGGCTTTAATAAATCATCATCAGTTCTGGCCTTCTCAGAATTCACTGAATGCTACAATTATTAAATAAAAAAACCCTCCAAGCTAACACAATTTGTTATAGACATCTGCTGTTTCAAAAGCAAAAATAGCTAAGAGTTTGACTTTATTTTTTCTGATATTTTAGCTTTTACTGCTTTCATTCCTTATTGTCTGGAATAAAGAAAGAAAGCAGCTTTGGCATATTTTGCAAAACTACCCCTATTTATAAGGAATTTATTCAATCTACAAAACTACACAGCCCAGTTTTTAGGTTAAAAAAATTCCACAAAACGTGACAAATTGATTACTGAAATCCAGATATTGAGTCTCACAATGTTTTACAATGTAAACAAAATCAAAACCCTCTGCTGATTATTTGCCAACGGTGACTGCAAACTAAAAAAAACCAAACTGTGACATCCTGTCTGATGCCTGCAGACGCTCCGTTTGCTGAAAACATGAAACCACAGCAGACGTGTAAAAGACTAGGCAGCTTTGAACTTCCGTACTGAACTACATATTTGAAGCAAGAACCACATATATTTGGTACCAATCTGTAATCCATATCGGTTAACAGAAGAACCTCCAAGTCCTGATCCAACTGCGTCTTTTAAAAAGGTAGGCATTTTTTATGCTTTTTAACCCAAACAGACAACAAATTTCACTAAGGCAGAAAAAATAAATTGTCTGATTCAATTCAATTTATTGGAAATCCATCAAGAATACATCTTTTGTAACTTACATTTACTTTTTTCATATATTTTATATTTATTACATGTTTATTACATGTAGGGTGGTGGTGGCTATTCTGAATCCATGTAAGATCTGAATCAGATGAGAACCGGACCTGAGAGTCCAAACCAACTGTCCAGTTGTTTCAGCATATGTGATGATCAACACTGAGGTCCAACAGAACCAGCACTGTGGTTCTCCCACAGCCTGTTTTTATGGATGTCAATGAACACTTTGACTAGGCCAGTGTCTGTACTGTGGTGAGCTTTGGGGAATTAAAAGTAGCAAACTCACTGAACATATTAAAAACATCCAGGACTCATATTTCCCTTTCCCTGCTAAAACTGCACAAACATAATTACTCGCCTAAACGGAAACAGACTGATACACATCAAAGTGACTGGTCATTGTTAAGAAACCACTTAACTGTTGAAACAGCTTTTTCAGCTGATGAATCAAAGGTTGGGGATTGGCTTGTAATTCTACAGCACTGATTTGTCCACATTGTTCTTTTTTCATCAATGGTTTGATAACTGCTGTTTTTATAGCCAGTGGGAAAACAAGTTCGCAAATATGTTTGCTGAAAGAAAGTAATCGTAGTGATCAAATCCATCGGGCGATTCAAACTTTGGTTTTGCTCGATGCAAGAATTTGCCCCTCTTACATTCCAGCTGACTAACCACAAGGTTCTGACTGTCACGCGACACGCAGACCTGCAAAGCGCACACACACGCACACACCCCCCCCCCCACACACACACACACACACACACACACACACACACACACACACCGCCCCCATATGCCAAACGCAGATGCAACGAGAAACCAAGCTACACAAACACAGAAATACTGGGAGCCAATCAGGGACGGGCACCTGCACACTCATGTTTGCATAATCAACTTTACGACACCTGTCGTAACACAATAAATGGAGACAGAACTGTTTGTATACAATTCCTGAAAATCAGGTGGTGCCTTGACTTGGTAATTTTGATCTAAATTATTAATTTTGTTAAAGGGGTTGGGCTGTTATGGATTTTATATCATGTCTTTCTCTCATCAGAAACATACTGCTGCAGTCTCCCAGTCGAGCTCCTCAGAGCAGCAGAGGAGCGTACCGCAGTCAGGGGCGGAGCTATGGGGGGCGGCGGGCCCCCGGCCAGGGCCTAGGGGGGTCCCGGATGCGAGGCAGGATGTGACTTCAGGGATCCAACCCTTTATCATGGCTGATGAGAGCTGGAGAAGGTGGGCCCACTTCTGTTGAGTATGGCGTATGTAGAAATATAAGGAGTGATGCCCCAGTAGGTTATACAGTAGGCTGCCCCAGTCATTCTTGACTCATGGTTGCTAAAAACTTTACCAGACCGACTGAATTTAGTGACTTAGTGGGTGTAAAATATTGAATAAAATGTTGTGCTACGTGATTGGCTTTATTTTTACTCTTACTCTCACATTTAACTTTATGACACACAAAATTACAAGTGGATTGTCCATATTGTCTCCAAGTGCATTCTGGGTAAATCTTGTCAACATCCGTCCACCAGTCACTTGCACGTGAAGGAGCACACCTGCTGTTGCGGAGCTCACTATGTTGTAAAGTTTGTTTTTGTTTTGTTTTTGCAAACAAGGTGTCATACAAGAACAATACAGAACCTAGTAATTACAAACACAGATACAACATCCAAGGGCTTTACAGAACATAGAACAATTATTTTACAATGTCAAAATCAAATTGTTGCTCGAGGTCTGCAGTTCTTTAAGCACAGTTACGATTTAAATGGCTTTCGCATTTGAGCTTAGTTTTAAGGATTCAATATAGATGTTAATAGAAGATAATAAGATCAGGAAATTAGGCTTTTGCTGTAAAAATGTACCATAAATAATAAAAAAGTTAAACATATAAAAATTCTGTTTTGACAAGATTACATTTCTACATCCCAAACAAAACATCATTATCTATTAAAGTAATTTTGAGATTTTTTTTTTATGAAAGAAAATTGACATATCTCTCCAGAATATTTTGGTGTAATAATTGCAATCCCAAAATAGATGAGCAAGCTTTTCTTCGTTATTTTTACAGAACGTACACATAGGGTCCAGATCCATTTTTATCAAAAATGTCATAACAGGATAAACATTATGAATAATTTTATAAGAAATTTCTCTTACTTTATTATTTATTAAGTATTTTTTAGGAACAACCAAATCTACTTCTAATTTATATTTTCAAAAATGTTGGACCAATAAAATATACAAGCTGGTGAAAAAAATAACATTTCGTAATAGAATATTTCTTAACATTTTGTTGGTTGTTTTCTTACTTATAAAAGGACAATCATGATCAATATAAATGGAGTTTGGATCAAAACTTGGCACTGAGTGAATTTGATCTGGAGGTAAAGATGATAAATGACCTGCTAGGGTTTGCGTCAAACACCACAGCATATTCTTTAGGAGTAACAAGAAATTGGAAAAGTAACATAAAGTCAGAATAAGACAATAAATGACCATTTGGATTTAGTAATTGGCTTACAAGTAATATTCATCTATCAAACCATTTTCTATAAAATATAGTCTTATTTTTGTATTTAATGTCTTCATTATTACAGATATAATATTTATGAGGAGAAAAATTGTGTTTGTACAAAAGTGACCAAATTACCAGCTATTGTTTATGAAACAGATAATTTTATGGGCATAATGTAATGTAATTGCATCTAAGAAAGGGCAATCCTGCAATTTTGTGAAAGTTGTAAATGGTAATAGCAATACATATAGTTTAGGTTTTTTAGAAGATTTTTAAAATATTTAATTTTGAATGAATTGTTTAAAGATGTTAAGTCAAGGGCTTCAATTCCACCTTTTTCAACTTTATTCATTAGAATATTTTGCTTGATGAGATGGCATTTTGTTATCCATATAAAGTTAAAGTTTATTTTATTAATATTGGTACTGATTTGTTTGGGAACATCAAGAGTCGGATAAACAAGTCTAGATAAGCCTTCAGCTATGACTAATAATGAACGTCCTAAAAGAGAGAGATCTATCTGTTATTCTATTACTGTGTTGTAAATTTAAATTATCACTAGCTTTATTATTTGGGTATATAGGGCCCGATATTAGCCCTGGCCCCCGGCCCGACGCTGACTTGTTCAGGTACTGATTAGAGGTGAACTGTTTGTAGTCAACTGGGAGCCTAAATATGTCAACATGGGGAGAGAGTTTGATGAAAGTATCGTTGGCATTGTGTCGAAATAGTTCTGCCAAAAATTAAATTACAGAAAAGTGAATGACGTTTGTCACAATTGTCAGAAACTGAGGGAAAAAGTTGTGACAAGTTTTGGGGATATTCACCCTGAAGAAAACTTTAAACTGTACGAGTGAAAGCCGAGCAGACCGAACTTGTACGAATGCTCTAAGACCATTATTCCACCAGTCCTCTCCAAAATTTAGACCCAGTTCAAGTTCCCAAGTTGCCTTAACTTTGGTAATGTGTGAGGAGTCAAAAGACAGAATTTCATTGTAAACCTTTACAGATATATGAGTTTTGAAGAGGATCAGCTCAGAAACATCTCCCACTACAAACTGTTGAAAGGGTATGTGCCTCTAACTTGCACCATGGGAGATCCAGAGATCTAAACTAAATTACATGTTGTGGATGTGTTCTGCCCAATAACACAGTAGGAAGTTTGGAAGTGACTGAATCCACCACTGAATTTACATCTATGAAGTTTGGACTTGCAGATTCTGGGTTTGTTGTTGTTTTTTTATGTCGGCTGCTGAAGTTGAACATGTTGTGGTTTTCAGTGCGCAGGTGCTCTGGCGCCCTCTAGTGTCTGTCTGTGCACATCGCTGCCAGAGGCCCAATCCTGCATAGAGGATGCCAATGGTTGGATGATTATTACCAAAGAGGAAAACCCAAGAATATTTATCAGAAAAAAATTTAATCCAGTTTTTTAATTTTTCTTTTTTACAGAATGGCACCAAAAACAGTTAAGATGATATGTGTGGCTCTCAGCACCGTCGGGCTGATTGGGGTCATCATCTGCTGCTCCCTGCCTGAGTGGCTTGTGAGACGTGATGATTATACGGTAACAATATAATCAAAAGGCATTTATGGTTGACATTAGCATGATAGTCATGATTAGTTAGCTTTTATGCTTTTTTTTAATCAACTATTATTTTATGTGTTATTGTATAATATAAGCAGAATGTATTTATAAAAGTCGTTATAAAAATGCTGTAGAACTGAAACATAATATTGACTTTGCAGTTTTACGCCTCATCAGAAACTTACAGATTCCTGACATCATCTCTTCTTTTCTAAACTGTTTAAATACTCAGTGATATTAATTTATATAAACTTCTGGCTTGGATGGAAGTTTAAAAATATTCTAAAAAAATAAACACAATTCTGATATTCAGTAAAAATAAATTAATTAGATTTTTCTATGAGATTTAATGTCATACAGCATGTTTAATAAAGTGAAGGTAAATATCTGTTTCTATGTCTTTGGGTGGATAGGAAGTTCATACAGGTCTGTGGAAGAAGTGTGTGAAGCTGGAAACTGGACCGCAGGAGTGCAGAACGTCTGACTCCTGGTTATTTTCTGAAATTCATGCCTTCAGGAATTTCACCATCACCAGCTGCCTCCTCTGTGGTCTCAGCCTCCTCCTCCTGATCTTTGGTTCTGACTTCACCCCACGTGTTCAGAACCAAGACACCAAACCCAAAATTATCCTGGCTGCTGGAGTGGGCCTGCTGCTGGCCGGCCTGCTGGTGATCATCCAGGTCAGCTGGGTGACACATATTTTTAGAAATGCACCAAAAACAGTGACGCTGGGCGCGAGCATCTATATCGGCTTCATAGCTGGTCTGATGTTGATGCTGACTGGAGTTCTGCTCTGCCACTTAAGCAGACCCGGATCCAGCAGCTCTGGAGGAACCGTCAGCTTCTCCAGCAACAGAGCTTAATTTAGTGGCTTAATGGAAGGGACTGGTGTCCGACAGACGGGTAGACAAAGGAGTTGATTTGGTAAAAACTGGGAAGACGAAGCCAAATTATAATTTCTATACTTTAAAGTTTTGGTGTTCGAAGGCATGTACTCTGTAAATCCTTTGACTTTTAATTTTATTTTGGCAAAATTCCTAGAATTTATCTTAAAATGTCACTTAAAATTTGACTTGACAAAGATTAACAGGAAAATCATTTTACATTTCATAATGTCTACAGGAAAATTACATTTCAGCAATATTTTGATGCATTTTTTGTTTGCTTATTAAATCCACCTTGTTAGTTATTTTTTTCATGCTTTTTTAATTCCAGTTTAAAGAAGTTTGACAGTGAGAGGAAAAACAGAGGTCGAGGTCAGTAAAGCAAGTATGACATGGCCAGATTAAGATTTTTTTTAAAAATAAAAGAATAAAGTCATAATATTATGAGAACAAAGTCATATTAATAGAGTAGTTGGCTGAACAACTATAAAATATTGCCGGAAGAAAGACGTAAAATTATGAGTAAAAAGTCATTGTAATATAGAAAAACAAACCTTTGTAGAGTTATCTGTGACGTGACCAGCTCAGAAAGTCTGAATCTTTCTTTGAAATAAACAGTTCTTCAAACAATCGTTTCAAAGTCGCACTCAAAGAGTTCGAACAGTACGTCCAAGTATGTGGGAGCCTTGACCCATCTTGTTTATATTTACCCAGAAAGCACTGCAACATCATGGGAGGAGGAAGGAATCTAAAAAACCTTGAGTAAAGTCAGGACAAGCATGCGAGGTCCAATGGAACCAATTTCTTAGGATTGCTTTAAAACAGTGAATGTGAGCTCCTCAGTAATACCATAGCTCCAGATAGTCATTGTTGGAGGATATTTCTAATCTTCTAAAAAAAAAAAAAAATTATTATTCTTTAATGTTCAAAATATTTGACTAGAAATTATATATGTAACTGTACGAGGGGGTACCCAAAAGTTTCCAGAATGACGCTGCTGCACGCGCAGTTTTCGTAGTACACGATTCTGTTATTTGTTCAACCACGCCTTCTCAATCAGAGTGCCAAGCGGCGTTGATGTGGAAGGTTTCGTCTGCCCGCAGTGAATTTTCTTGTAAGAGCTGTTTTGTCCTGCCATCGTTTTTCTTCATGGAGAAGCTCTATGAGCAGCGCGGCTGAAAGCTTTGCTTCCTGCTCGGGAAAAAAGCATCGGAAACCATTCAAATGTTGAAGACCGCTTGTAAGGATGACGCTATGTGTCAAGCTCAAGTTTACTCGTGGTTCACCTGCTTTAAAAATGGTGAAATGTCAATTGATGATCAACCGCTTTTTTCCGGAGCAGGAAGCAAAAAAAGCCGGTCAGGTTTGTAAGCTACCGTACACACACACACACACACACACACACACACACACACACACACACACACACACACACACACACACACACACACACACACACACACACACACATAGGTTTCTGCAAGAGGCGGCTGCAGAATGATGCAAGAGGCTGCAGGTTGCTGCAAGCGGCTGCAGGTCAATGCAAGATGCTGCAAGAGGCTGCAGGATGATGCAAGAGGCTGCAGGTTGCTGCAAATGGCTGCAGGATGATGCAAGAGGCTGCAGGATGATGCATGAGGCTGCAGATTACTGCAAGTGGCTGCAAGAGGCTGCGGGATGATGCAAGAGGCTGCTAGTGGCTGCAGGTGGCTGCAAAAGGCTGCAGGATGATGCAAGAGGCTGCAGGTCAATGCAAGCGGATGCAAGATGATGCAAGAGGCTGCAGGATGATGCAAGTGGCTGCAGGATGATGCAAGAGGCTGCAGGATGATGCAAGTGGCTGCAAGATGTTGCAAGTGGCTGCAGGATGATGCAAGAGGCGGCAGGATGATGCAAGAGGCTGCAGGATGATGCAAGTGGCTGCAGGATGTTGCAAGTGGCTGCAGGATGATGCAAGAGGCGGCAGGATGATGCAGGAGGATGCAGGATGATGCAAGAGGCTGCAGGATGATGCAAGTGGCTGCAGGATGATGCAAGAGGATGCAGGTCGATGCAAGTGGCTGCAGGTCAATGCAAGAGGATGCAAGAGGCTGCAAGATGATGCAAGAGGCTGCAGGATGATGCAATAAGCTGCAAGTGGATGCAGGTTGCTGCAAGTGGATGCAGGTTGCTGCAAGTGGATGCAGGTTGCTGCAAGTGGCTGCAGGTTGCTGCAAGAGGCTGCAGGTTGCTGCAAGAGGCTGCAGGATGATGGAAGAGGCTGCAAAAGGCTTCCATCATCCTGCAGCCACTTGCAGATACCTGCAGCCTCTTGCAGCCTCTTGCATCATCCTGCAGCCTCTTGCATCATCCTGCAGCCTCTTGCATCATCCTGCCGCCTCTTGCATCATCTTGCATCCGCTTGCATTGACCTGCAGCCTCTTGCATCATCCTGCAGCCTCTTGCATCATCCTGCAGCCTCTTGCATCATCCTGCCGCCTCTTGCATCATCCTGCAGCCACTTGCAACATCATGCATCCTCTTGCATTGACCTGCAGCCAGCATATGCCCTCCGCTGTGCTCTATATAAAAGAGTAATGGTGAGCTTTCCTCTTTTTGTCACCAGCATGTTAACGTTTTTCTCCAATTGAATGCATAGTTTATTTTAAAAATTGTTCAACTCAAGTTTATGTTTAGTAATCTTTCATATTAAATAAATTAGCCATATGTTGCTCTGAACATAATACTAACATGGGAGGGTGTTAATGTTAGTTGATAAAGGTATTTCAACATGGATAACACCAAAAATACCATTTATTGTACCAGAAGGGCAACTTTCAGCGCCTGGTGACATGAAACATAAAGGTTGAATGTGGTGTTCTTTAAGCAAATTAATCTTTTATTGTAGAAGGTTGTTGAATATTCTGTGCTATGAATTGTAAAGCCAGATAATCAAGATAAATAAAAATTATTTCCAAACAATTGTGATCAGGAGTTGGTTATAATGAAATAAGTGAAGCTTCTCTGATTTAAGGTTTCTGTAATATTTTCAAAGTAAAACCAGCTCCATGTTGCTTGACATCAAAGAGTTTAAATTTAAATGTTTATCTTCAAAGCCAGCAGTCCAGAACAAAAATAGTCAGGTTGATTTACACCCATTTTGCCTGATTTGAAGAAGGTGTATGTGTGTGTGGGGGTTTGACCTCTGATGACCTCTAGAAACCTTTGTTTTAATATCTTCAAAACCAAAGCAGCCCACACAAAAAACTTTGCTGCACAAACCAGCACAAACGTAGCCGAGTTGATTGACACCCATTTTGTCTGATTTTGGAGAAGGTGGGGGGCTGGTTGACCTTGGATGACCTCTAGAAACATTTCTTTATATCTTTAAAATGACAGCAGCACAAACGAAAATTTTTGCTGCACAAACCAGCACAAACGTAGCACAAACGTTTGACACCAATTTTGCCTGATTTGAAGAAGGTGGGGGTGGGGGGGCAACTTCACTCAGGTCAGCGCTCTGAGAGGGATGTGGTGGGCGGGTCCCTGCGTCATTTGGCAGCAGCTCATTGGCTAAGAGCAATGCTAGTGTTTTTATGTGAAAAGTTAACCTTTTGACTGCTGATCATAACAATAATTCACCATAAAATGATGAGCATGACACACTTTCTTCTTGCTTTTAACCCTCTGATGCGTAAGTGGGTCCTTTTGGACCCGGTGAGGTCATCATTTTGCAATATCTTTGTAATGAAAAGTTTTCATCACTTACTATTCCAGGTACTTCTCAAGAAACATGTTATTGATATCATGCAATTCAAATTTTTAATTTACCTTTTATACATTTTAAGAAATAGCATGTTTTATATCACTACCCCATTCTTCCGTGAGTGGGTCCAAAATGACCCGCATTCATTTCCTATGGAATTTAATGGGAATCTTTGTTTCTTACCAACTGTGACTGTCAGGAAAACATTTTTTGTGAACCAAACACACTGAGTCCTAAGTGTCACCCCTGAATAATAATATTTTACACAGCAAGAACTCTTGCATATAAATATGATCTTTATTTTTTATCTCACAATTGTGTGTGTGTGTGTGTGTGTGTGTGTGTGTGTGTGTGTGTGTGTGTGTGTGTGTGTGTGTGTGTGTGTGTGTGTCTGACGTCCTGGATGAGAAAACCAAAAGAGAAAATGTGTTGAATGACATACAAAACCTCTTTCGCACCACCCACCATGCCCACACACACACCCACACACACATAATGGATGTTGACATTGTCCATTACTTGTCCATTATTGTTGTTGATATTTTGTTCTACAAATTGTCACAAATGTTCTACAAATTGTTTTAAAAACGCTTAAAAAAGTGAAAAATGAAAATATTTCACACATGAAATAATTCTTGTGTGAAATAAAACACAGTTGAAAGTATCAAGCAAAACATAACTGAATCAAAATGACAAAAGTAGCAAAAAACACATTGATTTTATTACCAAAAGGAATGAAAGACAGTCATGAAAGAAAAACACTCTAAAGCTGTGGATAGGTCTGAAGCTGTTGAAAACATTTAATGCAGTAAAAGTAAACAGAAAATTAAATTTACGACTTTTTTTTACAGTTTTATAAGAGGTACCACTTTGGGTCACACAGAAGAAGAGCATTGGATTTTTCTTTTAATTCTTTTATTACAACTAGAAACTAGCTATCAGGCCTGAATCAATATTCAAGCTTAGAAATCAGCGGGCTCTATGCTCCTCAGTCATCACAGCCACGTGGGCTTGTAGCTTCTGGTTGCCACGGCCCCAGGTGCTCCTAGCTTCTGGTTGCCACGGCCCCAGGGGCTCCTAGCTTCTGGTTGCCACGGCCCCAGGGGCTCCTAGCTTCTGGTTGCCACGGCCCCAGGGGCTCCTAGCTTCTGGTTGCCACGGCCCCAGGTGCTCCTAGCTTCTGGTTGCCACGGCCCCAGGTGCTCCTAGCTTCTGGTTGCCACGGCCCCAGGGGCTCCTAGCTTCTGGTTGCCACGGCCCCAGGGGCTCCTAGCTTCTGGTTGCCACGGCCCCAGGTGCTCCTAGCTTCTGGTTGCCACGGCCCCGCGGGCTCCTAGCTTCTGGTTGCCACGGCCCCAGGGGCTCCTAGCTTCTGGTTGCCACGGCCCCGCGGGCTCCTAGCTTCTGGTTGCCACGGCCCCACGGGCTCCTAGCTTCTGGTTGCCACGGCCCCACGGGTTCCTAGCTTCTGGTTGCCACTGCCTCGCGGGCTCCTAGCTTCTGGTTGCCATGGCCCCAGGGGCTCCTAGCTTCTGGTTGCCACGGCCCCGCGGGCTCCTAGCTTCTGGTTGCCACGGCCCCGTGGGCTCCTAGCTTCTGGTTGCCACAGCCCCAGGGGCTCCTAGCTTCTGGTTGCCATGGCCCCGCGGGCTCCTAGCTTCTGGTTGCCACGGCCCCGCGGGATCCTAGCTTTTGGTTGCCATGGCCCCACGGGCTCCTAGCTTCTGATTGCCATGGCCATGCGGGCTCCTAGCTTCTGGTTGCCACGGCCCCACGGGCTCCTAGCTTCTGGTTGCCACGGCCCCACGGGCTCCTAACTTCTGTTGAATTGGCCCCGCGGGCTCCTAGCTTCTGGTTGAATCGGCCCCGCGGGCTCCTAACTTCTGTTGAATCGGCCCCGCGGGCTCCTAGCTTCTGGTTGAATTCTGGTTGAATCGGCCCCGCGGGCTCCTAGCTTCCGGTTGCCATAGCCCCGCGGGCTCCTAGCTTCTGGTTGAATCAGCCTAGCAGGCCACTAGCCTCTCAGTTGCCACGGCCCCGCAGGCTCCTAGTGTCTAGTTGAGTCAGCCCCACGGGCTCCTAGTGTCTAGTTGAATCAGCCCCACGGGCTAGTAGCTTCTGTTTGCCATGGCCCCGCTGGCTCCTAGCTTCTGGTTTCAAAGGTCCCACAGGCTCCTAGCTTCTGGTTGCCACGGCCCCCCAAGCTCTGAGCACCTTGGTGACCAAAGCCCCCCAGGCTCCGAGCACTTTGGTGCCCGCAGCCCCCCCAGGCTCCAAGCACCTCAGAGCTTACAGCCCCCAAGGCTCCAAGCCCCTCGGTGCCCACAGCCCCCCCAGGCTCCAAGCACCTCAGAGCTTACAGCCCCCAAGGCTCCAAGCCCCTTTGGTGCCCACAGCCCCCCCAGGCTTCAGTCACTTTGGTGTCCACAGGCCCCCAGGCTCCTTCACTCCTGCAACCCTGTGGTCTCCAAGCTCCTCCAACACCGCAGCCCTTTTAAGGCTCCCTATCTGATAGTTTTGTCTTTGCATGTGTCTCTGGTGGTCAAGGCTTTTTTTCGAATCATTCGCCAACTTTCGGCGGGCCCCCTCCAACTTTTGCTGCAATGTTCTCGAAAGACTGTGATTTCCTCAACCCCTCTGGCACCATAATGTCCGGAGTTGACTGTCTGTGAGCTAATCTCTGTATCTTTGCTCGTTCTACTGCCTCTCTTTCCAACTCAAGCCTTTCTTGAAGAGCTTTACGTTCCTCATGTTCTCTGGAATAGAAACATTTTTCTTCTATCCCCAGGAATTCATCTGTTGTATCAATGAACTCATTCCGCCTTCTAAACCTAATGGCAGCCTCTTTTCGCACCCAGTCCACTTCATCCATTCTTCGAGTAAGTTGCAATAAAGTGGGTGACAAGCAGTACATTTTTACCCTCCCCACAGAGAGCTTTCGGGGAGGGAGTTCTGGTTTCATCTCCTGAGGTGATTTCGTGCCAGAATCTTTTTTAGTGTCGTCTGAGGATTCAAAGGCCCGATTAATCGTTTTCAACTGATCAAAATTCTGTTTTAGCTCCGTGTTCATTTCTTCCATTGTCTTGTACATTTGCTGTTCAAAGTCCACCCAGCCTTTCTCATCTGCATCAAGTGATGCTTGCACATCTACCAGGAGCTTTTGGAGAGTACAAATGTCACTTTTAACAGACGGTGGTTTTTCCAAAGCTTTATGTTCATGCTTTTCTATTGTTATAGATTGTCTTCGTTCCCCCATGTCCAGTTTAACTTTGCGAGCTTTTATCCTTTCAATCTCCCTTTCAGTGCACGGACCTACAATCGGCTCCACATGAAAGTCCAGGTCATGTTTTATAAGGAAGTCCTTTAAAAAGTACACCGCACTGGAACTCCGAGATTCTTTCCCTAAAATCTTATCATCAACCTCACCTTTCTGTCGAATCGATCTCATGTTAAGTTCTACTAATGTCCCGTAATTATTTTCAGGGGGGTCATGTCCGCGAAACTGCTGCCTAATGTACTCCTCCATAAAGTCCACTTTCTTCGTCTTCTTTACCCTCTTGTACTTGTTCATGCCAAATACTTGTCCCATACTGCTGGAAGAAAAAAACAGAAGCTTCTCAAAATACTTTGGCAATCTCTCACCAGTTGTTTTAAAAACGCTTTATAAACAAGAATAATATAATAATAACTATTATTATTCTGTTAGCTTGGGTGTCTTGCTGGTATTTCCTGAAAACTTCAAGGGTCAAACTTGAAATCTGCACAAATCCTCATTCCTGTGATGTCTGGAATATCTGAAGTGAATAAAACCATGCACTAAGAATCTCAACTATGACATCACAATAGCTGCAGACCAGAGGCGGAGAATTGCGTCATCAGCCGTCACAGATCAGTTTTGTTTGATGGGGAAAAAAAAAAAAAAAAAAAGCTACGACCCAGCTAGCAAGCCAATATTCAGATCGGTCAGCATTGTCTGAAATTCGAATATTCGAAACAGACCTTTCCAAAACGTTGCCTGATCGTTCTCTCTGAATATTCACTCACTGTGGACGAAATGTTTTTGCTGTAATTGTATTTTGTGTGGCATCCAGCCGATTTGGAGAAGGCCATAACTGATGGTTAAATTGTGATTTATTAAAGCCATCCGTATCATTCATCAAACGTAAGAGCTAGACAGGAACAAGTCATAGTTTTCACCATCTGTTGTTTTGTTGTGCGTAGCTCATTACAGGAGTACAAATCTTTACATTAACAGCAATCACATACTTTTCGCATTTCAACTTACTCACATTGTTTCCTTACCGACTGAAGCTCAAACTGGGTTGCTTTTTAGCATTTCTGTTTTGTTTTGCTAACTTTTAACCGATTCAGTTGGAACGCCGTTCCGTTACCATAGCTACCGTAACACAGACACCAAAATAAAAGCATATATCCTTAACGGTAGTTACAACAAAGGTAACTTTACATTCAGTATCTTTATGATGATTAATGTGTTTAACAAAATCTCAGGGGGTTTTTCTTTATGGAGAAAGTTTGCGTTGCTGAACGTCTCTGACGTTTTTATAAAATGCTGGTATAAAAATTAAATACCGCATTGAACCACTAGAGGGCACCTGGTCCGGTCAAACCTCATCCCTCTCCATTCAAACAGTGGATATATGCTCGGCTTTCTAAATGTCTTTCCTTCATAACTCATTCATCCTAAACGTTAAAGAAGAATTTTATTTATATAAAAGTTATGGAAATACTTCTATTTAGAAGATTTATTTTGTATTACTGAAAATAAGACAAAACATCTGGTTGTTATCCAGTTATTAACAGTAATAATACAAACAAAATGCCAGGTTGCTAAGTCATGAATCTTGTCGAACGTCATGTAATTTGTTTTGTCAATAGTAATGTACAGCTGTGCTAATATTTCAATGAAACTGGTGCGTTAAAATTATTTAACAGAAAAACTGCACAGGAGCACAATTGCTTAATTATTTCGGTCGGCTCCGTCGTTTAGTTGCAGCCGAGGTGAAAGCGTTTTGTAATTCTTTAGGATCTTCATCTTCATTCTGCTTTCTTCACATTTTGCCTTTTTGGAGTTTCATTGGTGTGTTTGTGGAGGATGTACACTCTTAATAAAAATAAATGAAGCAGAACACATGTTCTTAAAACACATAGTCATCTCTGGTTCAGTGTCAGTGCATGCTGGTTGCCACCAGGTGGCACTGTTGCTGCCGGCAGCCCAAACTTTCTTTTAAGCAGAAAAATGAGATTTCACAGATTTTTTGATGCAGTTGCCTGACATAAATTCAGATAAAAAATACTTAGTTGATCCCACAGGGAAATTTAATGTTGCTATATCTTATATAATTTCAGATTCTTCAAAGAGTTACTGTAGAAAGTGGTGGCTGTTGGCAGGAAGGACCTCCTGCAGCAGTCTGTATTACAGCGAATCTGAAGAAGCCTCTGACTGAAGGCACTCTGTTTTCCTGAGAGTTGCAGGAAGAGGACGGTCAGGGTTGTCCGTAACTTTCTTGGTTTTATGAAGAACCAGTCTTTTTATCATCATCTCCAGAAGTTCAACAAGAACCCACATAACAATTTTGCTTCATTTTTTAATCCAGTTTATGTTTCTGCCATGTCTTACATGTTTTCTATTTTCTATATGTCAATTTAGATACAGAATGTCTTAGGTCGAGTAGCAGGGCCGTGCAGAGACCACTAAAGGGGCAGGTGCTCAAAAAAAGGGCACATCTAACTGCATTCTAGGACAGAATATTAACAAACCCACTGAGCTTTCAGTGTCTGATAAAACAATAATAAATTACAAAATTGTGAGATATACAATCAAAGCTAAGGAGAATCTCCATATAGAGCATAACACTATGCCTATGTAAGATATTTTATTAGTAATTTCTTTCTGCAAGTTTTTTTTGTTATAGGAAAGTTTTGCAATATTCAAACCCGCAATTTAGCAAGATATGTAAATCAGAGCTGGACAACCAGACGTATTTTGTCTTTACAGAATTACACTAATAAAATATAAACAAGGGCACAATGCAACCTTTTAGTGACTGTAATCTATAAAAGAGCTGCCTGTTTGCTGCAGTGGAGATGAAGATGATCCATTCAGGAAAGCAGAGTTGCATCAAACTTTAATGTGGAACTGCAGGAATAAAGAAAAGAAAAAAAACAAAAATGAGAAAATCCTACTCAGTTTTGCTTAAAAATAAAGTTTTTTTAAATTAAAATCACACATTTTTGTCACATGAAGTGAATTTTTTTTTCTTTTTCTTTTCTTATTTGCGCTTGTCATAAATCTTTTCTTAATATTCTAAGTTTTTATTTGTGACTCAAAGTTTTGCTTGTGATTCTCACATGACGTCTTGAGCAGGACCCAAAATCACAATAAAAGATTTCTGATGTGTGAAAATAAAAGTTTATGTTTGGCAAATAACTTTTTATGTTCACAAGACAAAAATTAGTTATTTAATTAAAAAGTTTTTTAAACAAAATGATTTGCTTTTTAAAAAAGAAATCATTACAATTCCAAAAGTTTTGATTACAATTTTATTTTACTTAACTGAAGTTAGTTTTTGTTTCCATTGAATAATTTTGAAACAAATTTAACTTCATACTCTGTGAACCAGACCCTAAACTTTCTTAAAGTCTGGGTTGAGTTTTTTCCCCTTCATTAATGTCACTTTTATTGCATACATTATATTTATCATGGTAATTCAGGGTGAGTTATTTTTAATTCTAAATGAATATCCTTGTTGGACTTTTATTTAAGTGTTATTCTCCTTCAAGATACATTTACCTAACGCCAGAATAAATGCAATGTACATTATGCAGCAAAGGAAATTAGAAGATCGGACATATATCCATTATGGAGATGATCGGTTTAGGACGGGCGATGTGCCCTTATTGCATAAGCGATACTGAAGAATGACTGTTATCATTAAAGATACAGGGGAGAAGCTTTTTAGTTATCTAGCTTTGCTAGCAAAGTTGTTAGCTAGCAGTTAGCTAATAGCACAACAACAGCCTAATGTCTGTATGATAAAAATACTGAATCAATAGATAAGAACAGTTTTTCCTCACCTGGCTGTCTCCTCCCCTCAGTAGTTCTTCAGAGAAAGACAGACGCAGAGGCCTGTCAGTGTCTGTTGTATTTCATTACCTCTTTGCTTAAACCGCGACTCAGTGCTGGAGGCAAGGAGCAAAAGGGGCAGGTGCTCAAGCACCACCAGCCCCCCTCTCTGCACGTGCCTGTCGGGTAGATTTTAAGTTTCAATCTTACTTGTAGGGGGAACTGATACATCTCAGTTCATAATTATCCAAATTAGTTTGGTCGTTCCACTGAACCGAAACTAGCAACTTCTCCAAAATCGATTCCATTCCGCAATGAGTTTTAGAGTCCTCAGCTGGGCTGCAAGTCTCAGCAAGAATCACATCCAACTTGCGTCTGTCCACACCAACAGTCTGAGTGTTCGCTAGTTCGGTCAAGTCCGACACAAATTTGTCAAGAAACCAGTAATCCCCAAGATCCAAACAGCAGAAATCTTGGTGTCATGAATAAATCCAGGCTGAATCCCGCCGGGTGTGTCCCGTCAGGACAAGAGGGCTCTCCTGTGCCCAGTCTTCTCATCGAAAATTTGATTAATTGCATTGAGAGATCGGTTGACCAGATCCATAATTTGTAGATCTGGAGGATGTGCAAAGAATGTTTTCAAAAATATAGGAAAAGACAGCATCCTGATTAATAGAATCACGTTGCATGTTTTTAAGAACAGCTGGACAAAGATCCAAAGAAAAAAGATCCGACATCTCAAGTTCAGACTGGAGCTGCTTCCAGCTGTAGGAGCCGTTACACTGGGAGCTGGTTTCCCTTTTTCTGTTCAAACAGGTGGAACGTGCAATAAATATATATTATTGTAGCGTGAAGAACGGGACGTAACAGGTCGTTTGTTTCCATTCAGCTTCTGAGTTCAACTCACAATGACATGTAAGACGTTTGCTGCAAACTTACAGCACATGATGCTCAGCATTCAAGGACTGAAGGCATTTGGTCGAAACTTTCAGATACAAAACGCCTCAATAATCCAGGAGCTCCTGATAATTTATTTCTATATTTGAGAGACAAACAGGATCCATTACAATAATGAAACCCAATCTTCATTTTCAGTGTTTGTAAAAAAAATTCTATGTTCTTTTCATCTAAAATAAAACCAGGATATTTATAATTACTGACTAACTCCATTTGTGCACAGTGGGAAGCAACAGAGTTGGGAGAAAACCGTTGTTTCGTCTTATCCATGTTCAAAACCAGCTTCAGACACGTAATGAGTTTGAGATACTCTTTGTTGTTTTTAATTGTATACAAAATAAAATCTTTCTACTAAACATTTGCTGAAGATGTAAAAAGTTACATCAGATGACCACAAATTCTTCATTGACACAAAACAAAACCAAAGATGTGCATTAAACCAAAACACCAAGCAGAACTTTCGTTATGAAGCAACAACCACATATTTGGTGCCAATTCAGTTTCCACTTTACTTAAAGACGCAACAGACAGAAGAACCTGCAGAACGTGAGAAAGGTAAGAAATTATTCACCTTTTTATTTATTTTTATTGCTAAGAAAAACTGATTTAGCCAAAATAGAAGAATTGTTGGATTCTAATCTTGTTAGAAATCCATCATAATGTGCACAAAATTGATCTTTTGAGAGCCAAATAAGCTCTTCTTATTACTTATACATTTTTAATGTGCTCTAAGGATCCATCAAACAAAAGGAGACAAAATAAATAATTTTCAGTTCAGTTTATTTCTATTGCACCAAATCACAACATGTTATCTCTAAGGAATTTACAAAACAAAAAACAAAAATCATATTTTTATGTTAAAGTAAAAAGTTATTTGAGAACGTTCAGTTTAGTTATCTCAGCCGAAGCCAAAGGAATCACAGCTAAACAGATTGTAGCTTCAATAAAGAGTTAAATAAAGAAACAAAGTTAAAAGTTTAATTAACTTCACCGAGTTGATATTGAAGCGTTCAGTTTGTCCTGCAGCAGAGAAAACCAGGAAAACCTTTAATAAGCTGATTATTAAAGACTTTATGTGTTAATTTAGCAAGGAGTCAATGAAGAGAAGCTAAAATAGGAGAAATTTTAATTTGGCTGCTCTTTCTGGGATTCACATAATGAAAGACACATTCATTACATAACAATTACAAACTTAATATTAGAAACACATTTATAGTTTTATATAAATATGCATTTATTCATAAATCATCAGACTTTCAGTGTTCAGTTATGCCACAAGAACAGATCAGTGCATTACTGCAAGAGAAAGCAAAAAAATCTGTATAATTAAGCTTTATTAGAAACAGCATATTAATTCATAAATGTACATTTATAAAACTATATATTAAAAATAATTAAGCAGTTCTTGTTTAAAAGCTCTGAGATTTGTTATATTTAAAACTATCAACATGGGGAGAGGGTTTGATGAAAGTATCTTTGACATTGTACCAAAATAGTTCTGCCAAAAACATGCGAGTTAAATGACAGGAAGGTGAATGACGTTTGTCACAATTGTCAGAAACTGAGGCAAAAAGTTGTGACAAGTTTTGGGGATATTCACCCTGAAGAAAACTGTAAACTGTACGAGTGAAAGCTGGGCAGACCGAACTTGTATGAATGTTCTAAGACCATTATTCCACCAGTCCTCTCCAAAATTTAGACCCAGTTCAAGTTCCCAAGCTGCCTTAACTTTGGTAATGTGTGAGGAGTCAAAAGACAGAATTTCATTGTAAACCTTTACAGATATATGAGTTTTGAAGAGGATCAGCTCAGACACATCTCCCACTACAAGTTCGGTGGTTTGGAAGGAAAAGTGGGAAACAAACCTTTGGCACAGAGTCTAATTTAAAGGTATAGATGAGAAGAAGGGAGATTAAATTGTAATGAAAGGTCTGCAGCACTGCTAAAAATACCTTCTTTGTAAAAATCATTAAAACATGTCAGCCCTTTATCACCCCACGATGAAAATGTTGGATCTGTGAGCGCGGCTGAAACAGATAATTCTTCAATAATGTCATGATGTGTTGTGGTAGACCCAAAAGCAGCAGGTAAAGACGTGGGTGTGGTTTAGAAAATTCAATTAACAAAATCAGAGTCCAGCTTATAAAAATGAACATCCAAGGGAAACACAAAACAAACCAAAGAAAATCCAAAACTGAGACACGAAGAGATACTAAGGAGCACGAGGGGAACGACGAGCAGGAAACCGGACGGACTGGCGAGTTGAGACTGGGACAGAGGAGCTTAAATACTGGGAGGTAGTAAATGGGAAAATGGACTTAACTAGATGAGAAAGAGGAGCTTTGCTGAGGGGCGGGGAGAAGATGGCGCAGGGAAGCTAAGGAGATATACTGGAGAAAAAACGGGGAGGAAACACTAGAGAGCTGAAAATACATCTAAAACTAAACACTAATACTAAAGACCTGGTAAAGTGAAAGACAAAAATACACAAGGAAAACATAAATAAACCTAAACAGAAAGGCTGGTCTAACTGGGGATGTAGAGCTACGGTGACTAGAAGGACTAAATAAAGACATAACTCAACTAGAATCGCTAAAGGAGGATGGACAGATTCAGGCAAAAGACTAACTAAACCTAAAGTGACAAAATAAGAAAACTAGAAACACTACTGGGGAAAGCTAGAAGTGCTTAAGAAACAACTGGAACTACTAAGAAAAGTAAACCTAAACTTCGACAAGAATAATTGAACCTGCGGCGATTAAAATAACTAAGAAATAAACATTACTAGAAACTCTACAGGAAAACCGAAATAAGGAACTAGAAGGCTTAAATAAAACTATCACTAAAGAAAGCTCGACATAGACTCAGACATACAAGAATAACAGAAACTAAAGAGTAAATCTAGAAACTCTATGAAGGGCCTCTAACTGAGATCCATAGATCTAAACTAAAATTACATGTTGTGGATGTGTTCTGCACAATAACACAGTAGGAAGTTTGGAAGTGACTGAATCCACCACTGAATTTACATCTATGAAGTTTGGACTTGTAGATTCTGGGTTTGTTGTTTTTTTATGTCGGCCCCTGAAGTTGAACATGTTGTGGTTTTCAGTGTGCAGGTGCTCCAGCGCCCTCTAGTGTCTGTCTGTGCACATCGCTGCCAGAGGCCCAATCCTGCATAGAGGATGGAATATATAGCAGAAAATGATTTAATACAGTTTTTTCTTTTGTTTTTTACAGAATGGCACGAAAAGCAATTCAGATGGTAAGTGTGGCTCTCGGCGCCGTCGGGCTGATTGGAGTCATCATCTGCTGCTCCCTGCCTGAGTGGATTGTGGGATATGGGGATGATAAGGTAACCAAAAGGCATTTATGGTTAAAATTAGAATGATAGTTATGATTGATTAACTCTTATGTTTTTTTATCAACAACTATTTTATGTGTTGTTGTATAAATTAAGCAAAATGTCTTTATAACAACTGTTATAAAAATGTTGTACATATGAAACATAATATTGACTTTGCAGTTTTATGTCTCATCATAAACTTACAGATTCCTGACATCATCTCTTCTTTTCTAAACTGTTTAAAGACTCAGTGATATTAATTTATATAAACTTCTGGTTTGGATGGAAGTTTAAAAAGATTCTACAAAAAAAACCCCCAAAAAACTTATTTTGACATTTAGTAAAAAGAAATTAATTTGATTTTTCTATCAGATTTAATATCATACAGCATGTTTAATAAATGAATGTAAATATCTGTTTCTCTGTGTTTGGATGGATAGGAAGTTCATACAGGTCTGTGGATGGCGTGTGTGAAGCAGGGATCTGGACCGCGGGTGTGTAAAACGTTTGACTCCCAGGCATACCCTGACATTCAGGCCTGCAGGGCCATGACCATCATCAGCTGCCTCCTCTGTGGTCTCAGCCTCCTCCTCCTGATCTTTGGTTCCGACTTCACCCCATGTGTTCAGAACCAAGACGCCAAACCCAAAATGATAAAGGCAGCCGCAGTGGGCCTGCTGCTGGCTGGCCTGCTGGTGATCATCCCGGTCAGATGGTTTTCAAATAATATTGGAAACGCACCAGAGGGATTGACGCTGGGAGCGAGCATCTTTATCGGCTATATAGCTGGTGTGCTGATGATCCTGTCTGGACTTCTGCTCTGCTACTTAAGCAGATCCAGATCCAGCAGCTATCACCAGCTTCAGAGCTAGGCTGTAATGGGAGGGACTGGTGTCCAACAGACGGGCAGACAAGGAGATGATTTGGTAAAACCTGGGAAGATGAAGTGAAATGATAATTTCTGTACTATTACCATTTACTGTTGGAAGCCATGTATTCTGTAACACATCTTTTATTTTTCTTTGGCAACATTCACAGTATTTTCTTAAAATCTCTGTTAAAATTAAACTTCATGAAGATCATGAGCAGAAAAATAATTTAAAAAAACATAAATATCTGAATGCAGGAAATTTTGATTTCAGTGATATTTTGATGCATTTTTAAAATTTGCTTATTAAATCAATTTTATGTTTTTTCATGTTTCTTAATTCCACTTTAAAAACCAGTCAACATAATTACCAACCAGATTTGCTTCAATTTCATGATGTTTCTCAGTTTTCTGCTTTACTTTCTATTGATAAAACATTTACTGTAACTATTTAGGTTTTTGTACAATAATAACAGATCATTATCTTTGATCAGATACAGATGTGATTGGAAAAATAAATAAGATGAATCAAAAAATGAAAAGGTTTTTTTCCTACAAACATAAAAAATGTAAGCAACATTCAGAAAAAAATTACTTCAGCTGTTTGATTCTTCATTTTTGACTCCCATGCAAAATATTGCCCTTCCTTGGGCTGACACCTTATCGTGGTGGAGGGGTGTGAGTGTCCCAATGATCCTAGGAGCTATGCTGTCTGGGGCTTTATGCCCCTGGTAGGGTCACCCAAGGCAGACAGGTCCAGGTGAGGAACCAGACGAAGCGCAGCCCGAAGACCCTTATGATGAGTAATAACATTGGACTTGGTTTTCCCTCGCCCGGACGCGGGTCACCGGGGCCCCACTCTGGAGCCTGGAGGTGGGGCACGATGGCGAGCGCCTGGTGGCCAGGCTTTTACCCACGGAGCCCGGCTGGGCTCAGCCCAAAGAGGAGACGTGGGTCCCCCTTCCAATGGGCTCACCACCTGTTGGAGGGGCCAAAGGGGTCGGGTGCGTTGTGTTACGGGTGGCAACCAAGGGAGGGGACTCTGGCGGTCTGATCCTCGGCTGCAGAAGCTGGCTCTTGGGACGTGGAACGTCACCTCTCTGGTGGGAAAGGAACCGGAGCTAGTGTGCGAGGCTGAGAGGTTCTGGCTAGAAATAGTCGGCCTCACCTTGACGCATGGCTCTGGTTCTGGAACCAGTCTCCTTGAGAGGGGCTGGACGTACTTCCACTCTAGAGTTGCCCACGGTGAGAGGCGCCGGGCTGGAGTGGGCATACTTGTTGCCCCCCATCTGGGTGCCTGTACGTTGGGGTTTACCCCGGTGAACGAGAGGGTAGCCTCCCTCCGCCTGCGGGTGGGGGGACGGGTTCAAACTGTTGTTTGTGCTTACTGGCCGAACAGCAGTTCAGATTACCCACCCTTCTTGGAGTCCTTAGAGGGGGTACTGGAGAGTGCTCCTCCTGGGGACTCTCTTGTTCTACTGGGGGACTTCAACGCTCACGTGGGCAATGACAGTGAGACCTGGAGGGGCGTAGTTGGGAGGAACGGCCCCCCCGATCTGAACTCAAGTGGTGTTCTGTTGTTGGACTTCTGTGCTCGTCACGGATTGTCCATCACGAACACCATGTTCAGGCATAAGGGTATCCATTATGCCTGAACCAGGGCGTCCTGGTGCACTTGGCACCAGGACGCCCTAGACCGCAGTTCGATGATTGACTTTGTCATCGTCTCATCGGATCTGCGGCCGTATGTCTTGGACACTCGGGTGAAGAGAGGTGCGGAGCTGTCCACTGACCACTACCTGGTGGTGAGTTGGCTCCGGTGGTGGGGGAGGAAGCCGGTCAGACCTGGCAGGCCCAAACGTGTAGTGAGGGTCTGCTGGGAATGTCTGGCAGAGTCCCCTGTGAGACGAAGCTTTAACTCCCATCTCCGACAGAACTTCGAACACGTTCCGGGGGAGGTGGGGGACATTGAGTCTGAGTGGACCATGTTCCGTACCTCCATTGCCAAGGCGGCTTATCAGAGCTGCGGCTGCAAGGTTGTTGGTGCCTGTCGCAGTGGCAACCCTCGAACCTGTTGGTGGACAACTTCGGTGAGGGATGCTGTCAAGCTGAAGAAGGAGTCCTATCGGGCCTTTTTGGCCTGTGGGACTCCAGAAGCAGCTGATGGGTACCAGCGGGAGAAGCGGCATGCTGCTCGGGTTGTCGCTGAGGCAAAAACTCGGGCATGGGAGGAGTTTGGCTCTGGGTTGGGCTCTTCAATCTGTGGGGCTGAGGTCGCCGAGGTGGTCAAAAAGCTCCTTGGTGGCAGGGCCCCGGGGGTGGATGAGATCCGCCCGGAGTTCCTTAAGGCTCTGGAAGTTGTAGGGTTGTGTTGGCTCACGCGACTCTGCAATATCGCATGGACATTAGGGGCAGTTCCCCTGGATTGGCAGACTGGGGTGGTGGTCCCCAGCCTGCCACACAAGGCAGACAGGTCCAGGTGAGGAACCAGACGAAGCGCAGCCCAAGACCCTTATGATGAGTAATAACATCATAAGATCCCCTGTTCAAAAAGGGGGACCGGAGGGTGTGCTCCAATTACAGGAGGGTCACACTCTTAAGCCTCCCTGGTAAGGTCTATTCAGGGGTCCTGGAGAGGAGGGTCCGTCGGATAGTCGAACCTCGGATTCAGGAAGAGCAGTGTGGTTTTCGTCCTGGTCGTGGAACACTGGACCAGCTCTAGACCCTCAGCAGGGTCCTAGAGGGTTCTGGGAGTTCGCCCAACCAGTCTACATGTGTTTTGTGGACTTGGAGAAGGCGTTCAACCGTGTCTCTAGGGGGGCCGTGTGAGGGGTTCTCCGGGAGTATGGGGTACCGGGCCCTTTGATACGGGCTGTCAGGTCCCTGTATGACCGGTGTCAGAGTCTGGTCCACATTGCCGGTAGTAAGTCGGGCTCGTTTCCGGTGAGAGTTGGACTCCGCCAAGGCTGCTCTTTGTCACCGATTCTGTTCATTACTTTCATGGACAGAATTTCTAGGCGCAGCCGAGGTGTTGAGGGGATCCGTTTTGGTGGCCTTAGGATCGCATCTCTACTTTTTGCGGATGATATGGTCCTGTTGGCTTCATCAGATCGTGATCCGCAGCTCTTGCTGGAGCGGTTCGCAGCCGAGAGTGAAGCGGCCGGGATGAGGCTAAGCGCCTCCAAATCCGAGGCCGTGGTCTTGAGCCGGAAAAGGGTAGAGCGCCTTCTCCGGGTCAGGGGGGTCGTTCTGCCTCAAGTGGAGGAGTTTAAGTATCTGGGGATCTTGTTCACGAATGAGGGAAGAAGGGAGCGGGAGATCGACAGGCGGATTGGGGCAGCGTCTACTGTGAAGCGGGCGCTGTACCGGTGCGTCGTGGTGAAAAGAGAGTTGAGACAAAAAGCGAAGCTCTCGATTTACCGGTCGATCTACGTTCCCACCCTCATCTATGGCCATGAGCTTTGGGTCATGACCGAAAGAACGAGATCCCGGATACAAGCTGCCGAAATGGGTTTCCTCCGCAGGGTGGCTGGGCTCTCCCTTAGAGATAGGGTGAGAAGCTCGGTCATCCGGGAGGGACTCAGAGTAGAGCCGCTGCTCCTCCACGTTGAGAGGACCCAGTTGAGGCTCGGGCATCTGGTCAGGACGCCTCCTGGACGCCTCCCTGGTGAGGTTTTCCGGGCATGTCCTACCGGGAGGAGGCCTCGGGGAAGACCCAGGACACGCTGGAGGGACGATGTCTCGGCTGGCCTGGGAACGCCTTGGGATTCCTGGAGGAGCTGGAAGAAGTGGCTGGGGAGAGGGAAGTCTGGGCCTCCCTTCTGAAGCTGCTGCCCCCGCGATCCGACCCCGGATAAGCGGAAGAAGATGGATGGATGGATGGATGGATGGATGGATGGATGGATGGATGGATGGATGGATGGATGGATGGATGGATGGATGGATGGATGGATGGATGGATGGATGGATGGATGGATGGATGGATGGATGGATGGATGGATGGATGGATGCAAAATATTGATTTACAAAATGATGCCCATCCTTCACATATAGTGCTCCAGTCTGACTTCTTTATCTTTGAGTTTTTCTTCTGTATTTTGTAAACAAAAGAAAAGGTTTGGCTGATTTTTTACAACTACTTCTGTTGATGAGTTTTTCTTCCCTTTGTTAAACTTTAATATCTCAGTTTAAATAAAAAAGATCCTAGAATCTTCACAAGCTGTTTATTCATTCCAGCATTTTGGTTTCACCAGATTTTAGACAAAATAAAAACTTTGCACTTAAAGTTCACCAAACATGAAGCTTTTCTGGATGATCTGAGGATTTATTGGACGGATGTTGGGTCGTGGTTTTAGTGATGCAGCTGAAGGAGAAAATGCAAATGATTTATGTTTATTAATAGTTCTTGAAAGAAGCATCCAATGTTGTTCTGCTTTATGAATGCGATATTTACCAATGAGCATCAATAGTTGTATAAAATGTATTATATCTTCATTATTTAAAAAAACTATCAAGTCTCTCATCAAAGGTAATATTTACCCTAATTTCACCTGCAGAAAAAGTACAAAATATTGAATTGGTTCTGCTTTTTATAGTTTTTTAATTATTTAGCCATATATATTATTACCTAGAGGTTGGAGTCCTTGTCAAACGATGTTTTTGACTAAAATCCCTGAGGGTTAGAATCCCATCTAAACGACGTTTAACTGAAGTCCTAAAAGGGGTTTTAATGTTTTTATCTTTTTTAATCTGTTTCAAAATCTCTTTCTCTTTCTCACTGTTTATTCAATGCCACATGCTGTTTTTATTTTAATTATGTAAAGCACTTTGAAATGCCCTGCTGCTGAAATGTGCTATCCAAATAAAATTTGATTGATTGATTGATTGATTGACTGATTATAAATAGTCTCTGATCAATATAAACTATAATAACCCATTACTGTACAGGGCTTTTTCCGGAAAACTTGCTCAGCCCGGCGGTCCACCGTGTTTTTGTATTAAAAGATGTTAAGGTGACAGGAAATTTAAAAATATCACTCGGTAATCATATGTTTCATTGGCAGTGAAACACTATTTACACCCACAACTAGTCTTAAAAACAACAAATCAAAATATACAATGAAAATGAATATCAATGATTTGCACTTCTGTTTAATCCAAATTAAGTCAGCGGCTCCATCAGGTCCCTCAGGTCTTCAGGGGCCCCATAAATGCTAATATTTTAACACAAACCACAGATACTTGAATGTAACATTTGTTTATTGAGATTATCAATGCTGTTAAATCTGATTCAGTTTCAGCATACATAAATTAAAATATTTTAAATTGTTTAACATTTAAATGTAAGCTTTTAAGGAGCTGGCAAGTTTACTTTGTAAAAGTTCAAAGAACAATTTTTATAGTTAGATTGTTTTGTTACCATAGCAACACTGATGCTGTGAGTTTAATCTTTATGTTTTGTTCACAAATACAATTTAGTAAACTACAAGTATAACTGATTGCTTTTTAGGTTGGCCATTAAACTACTTCCCCCTCTCTCAGATTAAATCCAACACATCTGTTAGAGGTGCTGATGTTTTTAGGAACAAAAGGGGCCAATAAATCAAATTCTGCTCCAGGCCTCACACAGTCTTGGACCGGCCCTGTAATCTGCTGCACTGTGTAGAGACGCGCAACAAACAGGGGATTTAATTCAATTTCATTCAAATTTAATTCAATGCTGCTAATGTGGCTTTAGTAGCTCTTTCATTTCGTGCCTGTTGAGGTTTTAATAAGAGTCACAGAAACTATTCTGTGTGATGCTGTCAGGTCGATATGAACCAGACTCTCTGAGGAATGTTTCCAGTACCTTCTTGAAACTGTCATGAAGGTTTAAGGTGGTTCTGAAGCCAAAAGGGGGTCCAACCCAGCAAGGTGTACCTAATAAAGTGACCGGTGAGTGTAACCACAAGTTTAAAACAAATTTTAAAACAGTTTTAAAGCAATGGCACTGATTAATAGAATCACGTTGCATGTTTTTAAGAACAGCTGGAAAAAAAACATCCGACATCTCAAGTTCAGACTGGAGCTGCTTCCAGCTGTAGGAGCCGTTACACTGGGAGCTGGTTTCCCTTTTTCTGTTCAAACAGGCGGAGCGTGCAATAAATATATATTATTGTAGCGTGAAGAACGGGACGTAACAGGTCGTTTGTTTCCATTCAGCTTCTGAGTTCAACTCACAATGACATGTAAGACGTTTGCTGCAAACTTACAGCACATGATGCTCAGCATTCAAGGACTGAAGGCATTTGGTCGAAGCTTTCAGATACAAAACGCCTCAATAATCCAGGAGCTCCTGATAATTTATTTCTATATCTGAGAGACAAACAGGATCCATTACAATAATGAAACCCAATCTTTATTTCAGTGTTTGTAAAAAATGTACTATGTGCTTTTTAAAAGAAATCTCTTTATCTAAAATAAAACCAGGATATTTATACTTACTGACAAACTGCATTTGTGCACAGAGAGCAGTGGGAAGCAACAGAGGAACCTCTGGTAGTTTGAGAGAAAACCATCGTTTTGTCTTATCCATGTTCAAAACCATCTTCAGAGAATTAAATGAGTTTGAGATACTCTGTTGTTTTATTTGACAAAATCTAATCATTATCATTACCAAAACCCCATCCATGCACCACATCACTCCTGTCCTGCAAAGACTCCATTGGCTGCCCACCAAGTTCCGCATAGAATACAAAATTCTTCTGTACACTTTCAAGGCCCTTTACAATCTCTCCCCATCATATCTTTCAAATCTTATTCATGTTGCCATTCCCTCTCGCTCCCTCAGATCATCCTCCTCTATCCATTTCACTGTCCCCTCTGCCCGTCTCACCACCATGGGGAGCAGAGCTTTCAGTCGCTCTGCTCCCCAACTATGGAACTCATTACCTTAGAAACATAAAGTCATTATCAAATTTTAAAACCGAACTCAAAACACACCTTTTTAGATCTGCCTTTTCCACATGACACAATTGGTTTGCCTGATTTTACATAGATTTTATATAGATACATTGTTTTGTTTTATTTATTTCTATCTATTTTTAATTGTTATATTTTATTTGTGTCTGTCACTATTTTTTACTCTTGTACGGTGTCCTTGAGTGCCAGAAAGGCGCCTTTGAAATAAAATGTATTATTATTATTATTATAATAGATGTCAAAAGTTACATCCTGTTATTAGCTTAGATGAGCACAAACTCTTCATTGACAAATCAGAATCACAGATGTGCAAAAAATAAAGCAGAACTTCCGTTATGAAGCAACAATCACATCTTTGGTGTCAGTTCACACAGTTTCCACTTTAAAGTCACAACAGACAGAAGAACCTGCAGAACACAAGAAAGGTGAGAAGTTATTTGCCTTTTTATTTATTTTTATTGCTAAGAAAAACTGATTTAGCTAAAATAGAAGAATTGTTGGATTCTATTCTTGTTAGAAATCCATCATAATGTGCACAAAATTAACCTTTTGAGAACCAAATTTAGCTTTTTCAAAAATATTTTATACATTTTTAATGTGCTCTTTAGATTTACTATACTGAAGGGAACAATAGAAATTACTTTCAGTTCCGTTTATTTATATTGTGGCAATTCACAATACATAATTTCTAAGGAATTTACAAAGCAAAAACAAAAAAAATAATTTTCTATGTTAAAGAAAAGTAAAAAGTTAGTCGCAGGAAAGCGAGAACATTTAGTTAATAGCAGCATTAACTAAATGTCAATGCTGCTATTAACGTTTAATGACAAACTGATGAGAGGAATCGCAAATAGACTGTAGCTTCAAGAAAAAGCTAAAAATAAAGAAACAAAGTTAAAAGGAGACGAGTGATTATTAAAGAGTCAGATACTCTGATGTGTGATGGAGCTGGTTATTAAACCCTCTGTGTTAATTAAATCGTGTATTTGCTTGTTGCGTTTTCTCTCAATAAGATAAGCAAATACACCCTGGTCTGTTTTGTCACAAAGGTCAATTTAAAGTTTCAAATCTTTACACATTTAAAGAGCCTCAGTCAAAACGTGTTCATTCTTAATTCTGGTGTCAAAACCTGATTGGAAATCGATTTATTCCCTGCATGTTTATGTTTGAGTCAGGTTGAGCTGGACCTGCAGATAAAAACGGCCCTTTGTTAACCAGACAGCCGGTCACGTTAACGGAATGTTTTCCGTATTTGACCGGAAACATTTTAAAGCAGTCCTTCATTTTGGCACTTGACTGCACATTTCAGACTTTACGCACAGAGTTAATCGCAGAAGCAACTGAAATCAATCAATCAATAAATCCTTTCTGAATATCATCTCATGGACTCTGAACTAAATGCGTCTTTCTGACCGGAGCTGACAGCCTGTTGAAGAGTTATGGACCGGAGGCTTTGGAGCGTCTGTTTAGGAAGCGCATTCAAAACCTTTGGTTGAAATGGCGCTTTAAATTCTAGTCTCCATTACAGAGCAGAGAAAACTGAAGAGATGTTCTGTTAATCCATTTACAGTCTAAACAGAGGAGCCGACAGTTTATCTTGGAAATAATTAAAGGTGCAGAAGTTCATCAGACCGTAACAAGCGCAGTGCGCAGCACTTTGCGGACCCAGCGCTATCTGCTCAACTCAACTCGCCCTGCGGTTTGAACACATGCAGCAGGAAGACGTGACCCTCCCGAGGCCTTAGCCACGATCAGGATGTAACTCTGTCCGTTTCGGGGAAGCGAAACCACATTCTGATAATAATAATTATGTATTTGGAACAATGAGAGCAAAACGAGCTGCTCTGTTTTTGGTTAGATGTTTTTCTGAAGCTTTGGACCGAACCATGGAGCAAAACTGGAACCAATATGATGGTTTTAATTTTCACCAGAACTCCTGCTGCAGCGTTCTGGGTCAGATGAAGAATTTTAACTGTATTTTATGGACTTTCTGTCAGTAAACAAGTTCCAGCCTGGAAGTAACAAGTGGATGGACTGTTTTCTACGTCACTCATGGACAGGATATCTTTAATTTTAGCAATAACCCAGAAAGAAGAAAATCAAAGAAACCTGCTTAATATGAGATTTAAATAACAAGTCCTGGTCAAAAATAACTCAGAGGTTCTTTACTTTGTGACGAGATGCAGGAAAACAATCAGACATTTTGAGCCTCATGACACAAAGAAATCAAGCAGCAGTCATCATATCTCTGATCTAAAGTCTCTTTTCTCAGCCACGTTGCTCCAACCTGTTAAAATGCGGTTTGGTTTTACCCCAAAGTGAGGTTTTCCATTATACGCTCTGTTATGGTGAGCGCGGTGTGAGCGCTGCAGCTGTGGTCAACTGATGTGGTCAACTCTCCTCTGATGTTTGCAGCAACACTCAGCAATGGAGAACCTCAAGGTTCTGGTTCTGATGGACTCAAATACATCCAAAAACACAAAATCTTATCAGCTAATTTTAGTCTAGTACACGGTGCAAATAACTCAGTATAACATAAATAAGACAAAACTAACTTACAAGTAACTTTACAGCAACAGATATCAGCTTGTTGTAAGTCAATAATTTCCTAATATTGATGAAAAAGTTCTAGTTCCATCTGCAGATTAATTCACTGATAACGTGGAGAAATGTCTGATTATAGGTGAAGTAATAGGAGTCGGGCTTGGTAATGGAAATGAATCTGGCCGAGGCAGACCAGAACCGAACCGGTTAGTTAGTGGAAAAGCGCCATAACTGACCCATAACCAACAGAACGTAGTAAGAACTGGACCACAGAATATGACATCAACACCTGCAGGTGGTCAGTGAGACACATGACGGATATTATTCTCAGTTATAAATAATGATATTAACTACAAGCAGAACTGAAAACAAGATGGCTGCTGATATTATTTACATGTTAAAATAAATCTGATAATCACATCATAATTTTTAAACCCAGAAATTGTATTTTTATTGAGGTCATGATTGTCATGATTAGTGGTTTTGTTGTGAGGTGATGGAAGACGCAGGCAGACCAGGATGAAGATGAATGATGGTTTAATAAATAAATCCACAGGACAGAACAGGGAGCATCAAGGCGAGGAGACAAGAGACAAAGACAACAGGTGGAACTAAAGACACTGGGAGGGTAATCAGGGAATGAGACACAACTGGGATCAATCAACAGGGAAGACAGAGACTCACAGGGGAACAGAATAAACACAGAAAAACCTCAAAATAAATACACAGAAAACACAGATCACCACAATGAATGTTCAGTTTCACGTTAGTTTTTGTGCAGATGGAGGACAGTGAAAAGCTCATCATGTGGCTCGTTGAGAAAGTTTGATGCAGAAAGATTTTAAGTTTTCCTAGAAGCTAAATTTGAGTAAATGTAAAATGTTAACCTAAGTTTAGTTGTTTTTATGTAGGCAGCATGACAACATGTTGTGGTTTTGAGTTTGCAGGTGCTCCAGCGCCCTCTAGTGTCCATCTGTGCACATCGCTGCCAGAGGTCCAAACCTGCATTAGAGGAAGCCAAGAAGAAAACCCAAGAATATATCACAGAAAATGATTTAATTCCAGTTTTTTTCTTTTTCTTTTTTACAGAATGGAATCAAAAACAGTTCAGATGATATGTGTGGCTCTCAGCGCCGTCGGGCTGATTGCAGTCATCACCTGCTGCGCCCTGCCTGAGTGGGTTATAGGACATTATGGTGATCTGGTAATCATATGATCAAAATGCATTCTGTGGTTGACATTAGAATGATAGTTATGATTAGTTAGCTTTAAAGGTTTTTTTTATCAACCATTATTTTATGTCTTATTGTATAATTTAAGGGCTGCACAGTGGCGCAGTTGGTAGAGCTGTTGCCTTGCAGCAAGAAGGTTCTGGGTTTGATTCCAGGCCCCGGTCTTTCTGCAAGGAGTTTGCATGTTCTCCCTGTGAGTGGTGGGTTCTCTGGGTTCCTCCCACAGTCCAAAAACATGACTGTCAGGTTAACTGGTCTCTCTAAATTCTCCCTAGTTGTGAGTGCATGGTTGTCTGTCTCTGTGTTGCCCTGTGACAGACTGGTGACCCGTCCAGGATGTACCTCAGCTGGAGAGGCACGAGCACCTCCCAACCCCACTAGGGACAAGGGTGTACAGAAAATGGATGGATGGATGTATCATTTAAGCAGAATGTCTTTATAATAACATATGAACTTTGCAGTTTTATGCCTCATCAGAAACTTACTGACATCATCTCTTCTTTTTAAAACTGTTTAAATACTCAGTGATATTAATTCATATAAACTTCTGGTTTGGATGGGAGTTTAAAAAGATTCTCAGAAAGTAAATACATATTTTGACATTCAGTAAAAAGACAATTTGATTTTTCGATCTGATTTAATTTCATGGAACATGTTTAATAAAGTGCATATAAATATCTGTTTGTCTTTGGGTGGATAGGAAGTTCGTGTAGGTCTGTGGATGGTGTGTGTGAGGCGGGGAACCGGACCACAGGTGTGCCAAACGCTTGAAAGCATCGAGCAGATCTCACCGCTTCATTCCTTCCGGGCCGTGATCGTCTTTAGCTGCATGCTGGGTATTCTCAGCCTCCTCCTCCTGATCTTTGGTTCCGACTTCACCACATGTGTTCAGAACCAAGACACCAGGACCAAAATGATCCTGGCGGCCGGAGTGGACCTGATACTGGCCGGCCTGCTGGTGATCATCCTGGTCATCTTTGAGACAAATGAAATTAGAAATGCAACAGTGCGAGTGACAGCAGGAGCGAGCATCTATATCGGCTTCATAGCTGGTGTGATGATGATGCTGACTGGAGTTCTGCTCTGCTGCTTAATCAGACCCGGATCCAGCAGCTCTGGAGGAACCGCCAGCTTCTCCAGCAACAGAGTTTAAGATAAAAAAATTAATTTAGAGGCTTGATGTAAGGAACTGGTGTCCAACAGACAGTCAGACAAGGGAGATGATTTGGTAAAAACTGGGAAAACGACGTCAAATTATCATATCTACTTTTAACATTTAGTGTTAGAAGCCACGTACACTGTAAAACTTTTGACTTTTTCTTTTTCCCAGTATTTTTCTAAAAGTCTGTTAACATTTGACTTCACAAAGATCTTCAAGAAAAATATTTTAAAAGGCATGAATGTCATTTTTGCCTTTCAAAATAATTTCGCTGAATGCAGGAAAATTAGATTTCTCTGATATTTTTGATGCATTTTTTTGTTTGCTTATTAAAACTGTTTTATGTTTGTCATTTTTTCATTCTTTCTTGATTCCAGTTTAAAAACCAGTCAACATAATTACCAACCAGATTTGCTTCAACTTCATGATGTTTCTCAGTTTTCTGCTTTACTTTCTATTGATAAAACATTTATTGTAACTATTTCTGTTTTTGTACAACAATCACAAAAGATCATTATCTTTGATCAGATTCAGATGTGATTGGAAAATAAATTAATCAGAAAATTTTATTTCATATAAAAGCTTTTTGTTTTTCAAAAACATGAAAAGTTTAAGCAACTTACAAAAAACTTTACTTCAGCTGTTTGATTCTTCATCTCATATGTAAAATAATATTGTTTTACAAAATGATAAAGATCCTTCAGATAAAGTGATACCGTCTGATTTTATCTTATATTTCAGCTTTTGTTTCTGTATTTTTCATTTGTAAACAAGAAATTAAAATAAAAGTTTTTGCTGATTTTCCATAACTACTTTTGTGATTTAAGTGTCTTTGCTGATAACAGTCAGGCTGATCGGAGTATTTCACAAACTGCTGGGATTTTCCCACACAACCATCAGAGAATGGTTTGAAAAAGAGAAAGTGTCCAGTGAGCAGCAAATGCCTTGTTGATGCCAGAAGTCAGAGGAGAATGGGCCGACTGGTTGGAGCTGATAGAACGACATCAGTAACTCAAATCGTTACAGCCGAGGTCTGCAGAAGATCATCTCTGAACACGGTGAGCCTGGAGGGGCTACAGCAGCAGAAGACCAGACCGGGTGAAACTCCTGGCAGCTAAGAACAGGAAACTGAGGCTACGATCCACACAGACTCACCAAAACTGGACAGTAGAAGATGGAAAACGTTTCCTGGTCTGATGAGTCTGGATTTTTGCTGCGACATTCGGATGGTCGGGACAGAATTTGGCATCAACAACATGAAAGCCTGGATCCATCCTGCCTCGTTTGGTTCTGGTGCTGGGGATGCAGAGCCAGAACCAGAACCTGAGGGTTCTGGAAGGTTAATTCTGCAGCTGATCTTTAATGTATTGTGGTGCTAAACCGATCAGTGATTTATAAGCTAACAACAGTATTTTAAAGTCTATTCTCTGAGCTACAAGGAGCCGGTGTGTTATGGGCTCTAACTTCCTGGTTTTAGTCAGAACGTGAGCAGCAGCGTCTGGATCAGCTGCAGCTGTTTGATTTGTTGGACAGACCTGTGAAGACAGTAATCAATGCAGCTACAGATAAACGCAAATAAAGCTCGAGCATTGTTCTATGTGCTTTTTAAAACTCTTTATCCAACATAAAGATGTTTATATAATTACTGACAAGCTGCATTTGTGCACAGAGAGCAGTGGGAAGCAACAGAGGAACCTCTGGTAGTTTGAGAGAAAACCATCGTTTCATCTTATCCATGTTCAAAACCATCTTCAGAGAATTAAATGATTTTGAGATACTTTGTTTTTGTTTTTTTTTATCTTTCCACTAAATATTTGCTAAAGATGTCAAAACTTACACCCTGTTACTTTTAGGTTAGATGAGCACAGACTCTTCATTCAAGTGAAACAAAACCACAGGCGGCGCAAAAAATCAAGCGGGATTTCCGTTGTGAGGCAACAACCACCCCTTCAGTGCCGTTTTACAGTTTCCACTTTACTTAAAGACGCAACAGACAGAAGAACCTGCAGAACGTGAGAAGGGTAAGAAATTATTTGCCTTTTTTTATTTTTATTGCTAAGAAAAACTGATTTAGCTGAAATAGAAGAATTGTTGGATTCTAATCTTATAGAAATCCATCATAATGTGCACAAAATTAATCTTTTGAGAACTAAATAAGCTTTTCTTATTACTTGTACATTTTTAATGTGCTCTAAGGATACAGAAGGAGACAAAATAAATAATTTTCAGTTCAGTTTATTTCTATTGCACCAAGTCACAACACGTTATCTCTAAGGAATTTACAAAACAAAAAACAAAAATCATATTTTTATGTTAAAGTAAAAAGTCATTTGCAGGAGAGCGACAACGTTTAGTTTAGTTATCTCAGCTGAAGCCAAAGGAATCACCGCTAAACAGATTGTAGCTTCAATAAAGAGTTAAATAAAGAAACAAAGTTAAAAGTTTAATTAACTTCACCAAGTTGATATTGAAGCGTTTGGTTTGTCCTGCAGCAGAGAAAACCAGGAAAACCTTTAATAAGCCTATTATTAAAGACTTTATGTGTTAATTTAGCAGAGAGTCAATGAAGAGAAGCTAAAATAGGAGAAATATTAATTTGTTTATTTATTGGGCTTTTCTTCCTTGGGTTCACATCATTAAAACACATTCATTACACAAACATTTACACACTTAACATTAGAAACATTGGTAACACTTTATTTGAAGATGGACATGACACTGTCATAAACATGAATAAGCCTTCATGAATATTTATGACTGTGGTCATAAAGCGTCATTGGGTAAATTATGACACTTTTAATACAAAGTTGACATTATTTAAAATGTCTTTGTTATGATAACTTGACTTTAACCAAGAAATCATTACTGTTTAAACTTTACCTTTAACATAAAGATACCTATTTTTTAAAGTGCAATCAGTAATACTTTTATAACAAATTTATATCATTAATGATTTCTTTGTTAATGTCAAGTTGTCATAACAAAGACATTTTGAATAATGTAATAATGCATATTTTGTCGATATTTTTACAAGAATTGAAGCCCATATATTTTTTCAATCAAGTCGGAAATGGAGCAAAAATCAAACCACCTGTTACCAAGTCAAACTGCCTTTGTTGGAAATGTTTAGTTTAGAAACCTAGAATGCTGTGACATTTAAATTTGTAAAACTATATCTTAAAATAATTAAGCAGGTCTTGTTTAAAAGCTCTGAGATTTGCTAAATTTAAAACAGGTGAAGGAAGTGAGATTCACGTTTTCATTCTTTTAGAAATATGTTTTTTTGGAAGTAACAAGTGCATGGACTATGTTTTCTACGTCTCTCCTGGACAGGATATCTTTAATTTTAGCAATAACCCAGAAAGAAGGAAATCAAAGAAACCCGTTTAATATGAGATTTAAATAACAAGTCCTGGTCAAAAATAACTCAGAGGTTCTTTACTTTGTCACCAGATGCAGGAAAACAGTCAGACATTTTGAGCCTCATGGCAGAAAGAAATCAAGCAGCAGTCATCACATCTCTGATCTAAAGTCTCTTTTCTCTGCCACGTTGCTCCAACCTCTTAAAATGTGGTTTGATAGTGAGATAGATAGTGAGATTTTCCGTTGTACGCTCTGTTCATCAATGTGGTGAGCGCGACATGAGCGCTGCAGCTGTGGTCACCTCTCCTCTGATGTTTGCAGCAACACTCAGCAATAGAGCTAAAGTGGGATTTTATTGAGGTCATGAATGTTAAGTTTCACTTCAGTTTATGTGCAGATGGAGAAGGACAGAGAAAAACTCATCATGTGGCTCGTTGTGCAAGTTTGATACAGAAAATTTTATGTTATAAATTATGTCATGTTTTATGTAATAAAATGTTCTTGCAGATACATTTAAGTACATATAAAATGTAAACATAAGTTTAGTTTTTTTTATTAATATTTTACTAGGAGGAAAGGGGAAATAAGAACAGGATCTCTAACTGCTAATGTCACAGTGAGCCACATAGTGCAGCTTCTCTGTGACAAAAAGGAAAAGAGACGAGAACAAGAGATGCTGAGTGTACGGATGGAAAAAGGCTTACAATTTTTTATATAAGTGAACAGGAGAAAATATGTAAAAACCAAGTAAAAAGGTAATAAAATAAAAATAAGGGGAGAAAAACAAGGAACAAATATGTGAGGGGAGGCAGAGAGGTTGGCATCACTCAATCTGGGAGCAGAGACTGAAGAGAGTGAAAGAATGTCATGAAAGGCGCCATAGATTATAGAGTTTAGTGGAGATGCCTTTCACTGAATATCTAATCCTAATCCTGAATATCTAATCTCCAGTTTTAGAGGAATCAGATTTTAGAAGGGACATGGTGTCATTGAGCCACTGACCGTTAGATTATTTGTGAAGTCAGAGGGGGAAATGAGAAGAGCATTTAGAGAGGATGAGGAACACGACTGGATCTGTAACTTGCACAGAGATCCATAGACAGGGCCGTGCAGACACCTTTGGAGGGTCAGGGGCACATTGAACAAAAAACACAGTATAACAACATAGGAACAATCCATGTTAATCAATAATTTAACTGGATCCTACTATATTGTTGCCATGGGGACAATGCAAAGCAAATGTAACATATTTTCCCCAGCAGGTTTAATGTTTCTGTTTCTGTTGCTCTCAGTCGGCTGCTGAAGTTGAACATGTTGTGGTTTTCAGTGTGCAGGTGCTCCAGCGCCCTCTAGTGTCTGTCTGTGCACATCGTTGCCAGAGACCCAATCCTGCATAGAGGATGGAATATATAGCAGAAAATTATTTAATCCAGTTTTTAAATTTTTCTTTTTTACAGAATGGCACTAAAAACAGTTCAGATGATATTTGTGGTTCTCGGCGCCGTCGGGATGATTGGAGTCACCATCTGCTGCTCCCTGCCTGAGTGGTTTGTGGGACATGTTAGCGATATGGTAATAACATGACCAAAAGGCATTTATGGTTCAAATTAGCATGATAGTTATGATTAATTAACTTTTATGTTTTTTATCAGCTACTATTTTATGTGTTATTGTATAATTTAAGCAGAAAGTCTTTATAACAGCCGTTATTAAAATGTTGTACATATGAAACATAATACTGACTTTGCAGTTTTACATCTCATCATGAACTTACAGATTCCTGACATCATCTCTTCTTTTCTAAACTGTTTAAAGACTCAGTGATATTAATTTATATAAATTTCTGGTTTGGATGGGAGTTTAAAAATATTCTAAAAAAATAAACACAATTCTGACATTCAGTAAAAATAAATTAATTTGATTTTTCTGTTTGATTTAATGTCACACAGCATGTTTAATAAATGAATATAAATATCTGTTTCTCTGTGTTTGGATGGATAGGAATTTCATCGAGGTCTGTGGAAGACGTGTGTGACGTACAGAACTTCACCACATGTGTGCGGAACGATTCCTAACACCATGATATCTTCTGAAATTCATGCCTGGAGGGCCATGACCGTCATCAGCTGCCTCCTCTGTGGTCTCAGCCTCCTCCTCCTGATCTTTGGTTCCGACTTCACCCAATGTGTTCAGAACCAAGACACCAAACCCAAAATGATCAAGGCAGCCGCAGTGGGCCTGATACTGGCCGGCCTGTTGGTGATCATCCCGGTCAGCTGGGTGACACATATTTTTAGAAATGCACGAGAGGGAATGATGGTGGGAGCGAGCATCTATATCGGCTTCATAGCTGGTGTGATGATGATGCTGACTGGAGTTCTGCTCTGCTGCTTAATCAGATCCGGATCTAGCAGCTCTGGAGGAACCGTCAGCTTCTCCAGCAACAGAGTTTAAGATAAAAAAATTAATTTAGAGGCTTGATGTAAGGAACTGGTGTCCAATAGATAGTAAGACAAGGGATAAATTTAGGTAAAAACTGGGACGACGACGTCAAATCATAATTTATATACTTTTAACATTTGGTGTTGGCCTTTTAAAATAATTTTCCTGAATTCAGGAAAATTAGATTTCACTGATATTTTTGATGCATTTTTTTGTTTGCTTATTAAAACTGTTTTATGTTTGTTATTTTTTCATTCTTTCTTGATTCCAGTTTAAAAACCAGTCAACATAATTAGCAACTAAATTTGCTTCAGTTTCATGATGTTTCTCAGTTTTCTGCTTTACTTTCTATTGATAAAACATTTATTGTAACTTTTTCTGTTTTTGTACAATAATCACAACAAATTATTATCTTTGATCAGATTCAGATCCATCCATCCATTTTCTTGCACCCTTTTTCCCTCAGTGGGGTCGGGAGGGTTGCTGGTGCCCATCTCCAGCCAACGTTTCGGGTGAGAGGCGGGGTCACCCTGGACAGGTCGCCAGTCTGTTGCAGGGCAACACAGAGACACACAGGACACACACTCACACTCACACCTAGTGGCAATTTGGAGAGGCCAATTAACCTGACAGTCATGTTTTTGGACTGTGGGAGGAAACCAGAGTACCTGGAGAAAACCCACCATGTACAGGGAGAACATGCAAACTCCATGCAGAAAGACCCCAGGCTGGGAATCGAACCCAGAACCTTCTTGCTGCAAGGCAACAGCTCTACCAACTGCGTCACTGTGCAGCCTCAGATTCAGATGTGATTGGAAAATTAGTTAGATTAATCAAGAAATTACATTTCACAGAATAGCTTTTTGTTAATCAAAAATCTAAAAAGTTTAAGCAACTTACAGAAAACTTTACTTCAACTGTTTGATTCTTCATTTCATATGTAAAATAATTTTGTTTTACAAAATGAAAAAGATCCTTCAGATAAAGTGATACCGTCTGATTTTATCTTATATTTCAGCTTTTGTTTCTGTATTTTTCATTTGTAAACAATAAATAATGAAAAGTTTTTGCTGATTTTTCATAACTATTTCCGTTTATGAGTTTTTCTTCCCTTTGTTAAACTTTCAGATCTGCACATTAATGTAACATTGGAAGAAACGTGATTTAAGTTGTTGGGTTTTTTTTTTTTTTGGTGCCAGTCAGGCTGATCTGAGTATTTCACAAACTGCTGGGATTTTCACACACAACCATCAGAGAATGGTTTGAAAAAGAGAAAGTATCCAGTGAGCAGCAAATGCCTTGTTGGTGCCAGAGGTCAGAGGAGAATGGGCCGACTGGTTGGAGCTGATAGAACGACATCAGTAACTCAAATCGTTACAGCCGAGGTCTGCAGAAGATCATCTCTGAACACGGTGAGCCTGGAGGGGCTACAGCAGCAGAAGACCAGACCAGGTGAAACTCCTGGCAGCTAAGAACAGGAAACTGAGGCTACGATCCACACAGACTCACCAAAACTGGACAGTAGAAGATGGAAAAACATCTCCTGGTCTGATGAGTCTGGATTTCTGCTGCGACATTCGGATGGTCGGGACAGAATTTGGCATCAACACTTTGAGTTATTTTCACTGAGTAATAAAATACATTCAAATTTGCTGTAATCAAAAACTCAGGTGGCTGTGTACATTTATAATTACTCAGAAACTCAATGTGTGCACCAGGCGTGAGAAAACCGTTGCTTTCGTCTGATGCACATTCAGAACCATAAGCTCCATAGTATGCATTGAAAAAAACTCAATGGGGTTTTTTTTATTGCAAAGTCAAATCCTTACGAGAAATGATTGCTAAAGAAGTGAAAAGTTACACCCTGAGATGAGCACAGACTGTTCATTGGCATGAAAAAACCAAGCAGAAGTTTCGTTATGAAGCAACAACCAGAACTTAAATGCCGTTTCAGTTTCCACTTTACTTAAAGTCACAACAGACAGAAGAACCTGCAGAACGTGAGAAAGGTAAGAAATTATTCACCTTTTTATCCATTTTTAATGCAAAGAAAAACTGATTTAGCTGAAATAGAAGAATTGCTGGATTCTAATTTTAATAGAAATCCACCATAATGTGCACAAAATGAACCTTTTGAGAACCAAATTTAACTTTTTTTAATATTTATACATTTTAAATGTGCTAAATTAAGATTTATTATACAGAAAGAGACAAAAATTGTCAGTTCAGTTTATTTTTATTGCGCCAAGTCACAATTCAAAGGAATTTACAAATCAAAAAATTACATTTTCTATGTTAACGAGAACATTTAGCTGCTTAGTTTTCCCAGTCGAACCTCATGAAATGAATGAACTTTTAAATTAGTTAAAAGTTGAAATAAGTGTACAGAGTGGATATTAAAGCGTTGAGTTTGTCCTCCAGCAGAGATGAATCAGGAAAAACTTTAATAAGCTGATTATTAAAGGTTTCATGTGTTAATTTAACAGGGAGCCAATGAGGAGAAGCTAAAATAAGATAAATATTTGTTTACTTATTTGGCTTTTCTTTCTTGGATTCACACCGTTAAAAACACATTCATTACAAAAACAGTTACACACTTAACATAATATTTAAAAAATAGCATATTTACTCATGAATGTACATTTATAACACTTTATATAATGAAATAATTATACTGAGCTTCCAATGGGACGTGGAGAAAATATTTTCTTTTGGGTTTCCTCGCAATAAGCAAATACTGTTTTATATACAGTCACAAAGGTCAGTTTAAAGTTTCACATGTTTCCACATTTAAAGAGCCTCAAGTGAAAACATTTTTATATGTTATTAACTCTGTAGTGGAGAAAATTGATTGAAAATCGATTAACTGCATGTTTATGTTTTTGTAAAAGGCCCAATTCTGCCTTAGAGGAAGCCAAGAAGAAAACCCACGAATATATTGCAGAAAATGATTTAATCCCAGTTCTGTTTTTTTTTTTTTTTTTTTGCAGAATGGAATCAAAAACAATTCAGATGATATGTGTGGCTCTCGGCGCCATCGGGCTTTTGGGGGTCATCATCTGCTGCGCCCTGCCTGAGTGGGTTGTGATCCATCGTGGTGATACGGTAACCATATGATCAAAAGACATTTGATGGTTGAAATTAGCATGATAGTTATGATTAGTTAGCTTTAAATGCTTTTATTAATTTCTAACCTTCCTTTCATCTCCAAGATCCTAGAAAAAACAGTTGCCTCTCAACTCCATCTCCATTTAACCAGAAACAGTCTGAATGAACAGATCCAGTCCAGTTTTCACCCTGATTAAAACACAGAACCTGCTCTCTAAAGAATCACTAACTCTCTCCTCACGGCGTCATATTCAGGTTTACTTTCTCTTCCTTGATCTCAGTGGAGCTTTCAATACACACACACACACACACACACACACACACACACACACACACACACACACACACACACACACACACATACGCGCGCACGCACACAGTTCTGCTCTACAGACTTTCTTCCATCAGCATTGTGCACACACACACACACGCACGCACACACACACACATACAGACACACTCCTCGCTTGGTTTCAATCATATCTCTCTGGCTGAACTCAGTTCATCCAACTTAAATCCCATATTTCCTCCGTGGTCTCTGCGGTGCCCCAGGGCTCTGTATTGGGGCCCCTTCTTATCTTCCGTTAATTTAACATCCACTTCCTCTTTTTTGCCGATGACACGCTGCTCTTTTTATCCTCTGAACCAGATTCTTCCCTCCCGGCCTCTGCCCTCCGCCACTTCCTGTTAAGATGAAATAAAATCCTGGTTTGCATCAAACTTCCTCAAATTAAGCAGTGATAAAACCGAGTTTTTACTCATTGGCACTAAATCTAGAGTCAACAACTTTTCCCTCACAACTGACAGTTCTCTGGTCTCTCCAACTCCTCAGGTTAAAAGTCTGGCTGTCATTCTTGACAGTACTCTCTCTTTCCAACTGCAATCCTCTCCTGGTTGCTCTGCCTCATTCATATATCCGTAAACTTCAGCTGGTTCAAAACTCTGCTGCTTGCATCATTATGAAAACGGCCGCATTTCACCACATCACTCCAATTTTACAACAACTTCACTGGCTTCCTGTTGCATTCAGACTTCAATCTAAAATCCTGTTGGTTACATTCAAGGCAGTTCACAACCTTACCCCTCCTTATCTGTCTGAGCTCCTGCATGTCACCAGCCGTTCCTTCGTTCTTCCTCCTCCCTCCACCTCAGGGAGTCTCAGCACCCTGGGAAAGAGCCTTCTCTTACTCTGCTCCCCAACATCAACTGGGCTTTAATAAACTGTTTAATGATTCAGTGACATTCATTTGTATAAACTTCTCAAAAAATAAACACGAATCCAGCATCAGTAAATAGACAATTAGATGTTTTCTGTCTGATTTAGCTTCATGAAACATGTTTAATAAAGTGTAACTAAATATCTGTTTGTCTTTGGGTGGATAGGAAATTCATGCAGGTCTGTGGAAGGTGTGTGTGAAGCCGAGCACTGGACCACAGGTGTGTGCAACGTATGAAAGCGTCTCACCGCCTCACGCCTCCCGGGCCATGACCGTCATCAGCTGCATGCTGGGTGTTCTCAGCCTCCTCCTCCTGATCTTTGGGTCCGACTTCACCACATATGTTCAGAACCAAGACGCCAAACCCAAAATGATAAAGGCAGCTGGAGGGTTCCTGCTGTCGGCCGGGATGCTGGTGATCATCACGGCTATCAAGGAGATAAATGCAGGAGTGGGAGCGACAGCGGGAGCGAGCATCTACATCGGCATTATAGCTGGTTTGATGTTGATGGTGACTGGAGGTCTGCTCAGCTATTTAGTCAGATCCAGCAGCTCTGGAGGAATCGCCAATTGCTGCTGCAACAAAGCTTAAGCTAAAAAAAAACGAAATGTAGAGTTTTTATGTAAGGGACTGGTGTCCAACAGACGGGAAGACAAGGAGATGCTTTGGTAAAAACTGGGACGATGACATGAAATTAACATTTACTGTTGGAAGCCATGTATTCTGTAACACATCCTTTACTTTTCTTTTGGCAAAATTCCCAGTATTTTCTTAAAATCTCTGTTAAAATTAAACTTTATAAAGATTATGAGCAGAAAAATAATTTAAAAAAACATAAATGTCTGAATGCAGGAATTTTTGATTTCAATGATATTTTGATGCATTTTTTAAATTTGCTTATTAAATCAATTTTATGTTTTTTCATTCTTTCTTGATTCCAGTTTAAAAACCAGTCAACATAATTACCATCCAGATTTGCTTCAGTTTCATGATGTTTCTCAGATTTCTGCTTTATTTTCTATTGATAAAACATTTACTGTAACTATTTGTGTTTTTGCACAAACTATAAAACTCATTATTTTGATTTTACAAAGATATCACATTTTATCTTTGGTCAGATAAAAATGTGATTGGAAAATAAATTAGATCAAAAAATGAAAAAGTTTTTTTTCTACAAACATAAAAAATGTAAGCAACATTCAGAAAACTTCAGATGTTTGATTCTTCATCTTTGACTCACATGAAAAATATTGATTTACAAAATGATGCCCATGCTTCAAATAAACTGCTAAACTCTGACTTCTTTTATCTTTGAGTTTTTCTTCTGTATTTTTCATTTGTAAACAAAAGAAAAGGTTTTGCTGATTTTTCATAACTACTTTTGTTTATGAGTTTTTCTTCCTTTTGTTAAACTTTAACATCTCAGTTTAAATAAAAAAGATCCTAAAATCTTCACAAACTGTTTATTCATATCCAGCATTTTGGTTTCACCAGATTTTAGACAAAATCAAAACTTTGCACTTAAAGTTCACCAAACATGAAGCTTTTCTGGATGATCTGAGGATTTATTGGACGGATGTTGGGTCGTGGTTTTAGTGACGCAGCTGAAGGAGAAAATGTAAATAATTTATGTTTATGAAGGGAACGTGCGATGATGCTAACTACATTTCCTTTACAAATGTGCGTTTTTTTAAAAAAAATAAATAAATTTCTTTCCTTTATAATCTGCATTGAATTTATCCTAAATGTTGAAGAAGAATTTTATTTAAATAAAAGTCAAAGAAGTTCTTTAATTTACAGGGTTAGTTTTGTATTATAGAAAAGACATACGAAACATCAGGTTGTTAACCAGTCATTAACAGCGATAAAACCAAGGAAATGCCAAGTTATCCGGTCATGAATCTTATCAACCTTCATATTTTTGATCTGAAGTCTGTGTTGTAGTTCCTAGCTGCGCCACTAGGTGGCGCGGTCGTTTGTGGGTAGTATTTTGTTCTAGAAGCCGTGCAGGTTAGCGGTCGATGTGTTAGCAGGCGGATTTGTGATTTCGTTAAAGTTAAACACTCCATGTGAGTGGTAGGTTGCAGTCTACTTATGTTTGTGTCTTTATTATTAAAAAAAAAAAACTATAAAGTCTCTCATCAAAGGTCATTATTTATCCTAATTTTACCTGCAGGAAAAATAATATTGTATTGGTCTTGCTTTTTATAGTTGTTTGATTATTTAGTCATAAATATATATGATTATTAACAGTTTCTGATCAATATAAACTAGAATAACCCATTACCGTATAAATCTTCCTCTGAATTTCCCCTGCAGAACAGCGACCCCTGCTGACTCATTTTTGTATTATTATTTATTTTATTCCAAAAATACATCAAAAAACAGCTGCAACAGAATGTTGCAGCTGTTTTTTGATGTCTGTCCTCAGACATCCTCAGACTGCTGAGAGACTGAGGATGTCTGTCCTCAGACATCCTCAGACTGCTGAGAGACTGAGGATGTCTGTCCTCAGTCTCTCAGCAGTCTGAGGATGTCTGTCCTCAGTCTCTCAGCAGTCTGAGGATGTCTGTCCTCAGACATCCTCAGACTGCTGAGAGACTGAGGATGTCTGTCCTCAGTCTCTCAGCAGTCTGTCCTGCTGAGAGACTGAGGATGTCTGTCCTCAGTCTCTCAGCAGTCTGTCCTGCTGAGAGACTGAGGATGTCTGTCCTCAGTCTCTCAGCAGTCTGTCCTGCTGAGAGACTGAGGGCTATCAGCAGGAGATTGTTGTCAGAATGGGAAACTGTAGGGAAACTGTAGGGAACTGCCAATAACTAATGCTGCCTTTGTGTCCTGATGCAACAGAATGTTGCAGCTGTTTTTTGATGTGTTTTTGGAATAAAATAAAAATAATCTCCTTTATTTTGACAAAAATGAAACAAACTTTTCCTCTTTACTTTATTTCTAATAACTTGGCATTAATATAAAGAATAGAAATGGACATTAATTCACACTAAAACGATTTAATTTGATGAACTGTATGAAAATGATAAATTGAAAATTTTCTCCACTAATAATGTAACTGATTACCAAATAACAGCAGGACTGGATTATTAACACTCTACAGCTTTAAACTGTGATTTCTGTCCCATTCATGTCGGATCTATTAGCGACATAATTGGCTTTTTTACTGTGATTCATTAAAACAACAAAAATTAAATGAGTTTTATAGTTTGAGCTTCAAATGTATTGTGACAGAAAAACTGTGTAAAGAAAGACAATTATTATGTTAAATAAATAATACCAGTTGAGTTGAATCATTAACACATTATAAATGAATTATACTTCATTATTTTAGTCGTAAACAAGCTGAGATTAAATGTCTTTTGTTCTTTAGGATCTTCGTCTTTATTCTGTTTTGTTTTCTTCACCTTTTGCCTCTTTAGAGTTTTATCGGTGTGTTAAGGGAAGATGTACACTAATAAATAAAAATAATAAATGAAGCAACATGCACATAAAGTCATCTCTGGTTCCGTGTCAGTTCATGCTGGCTGCCACCAGGTGGCACTGTTGCGGCGACAGCACAAAACTTCCTTGTAAGCAGAAAAAGAGAGATTCACGGAGATCTTTTGATGCAGTTGCCTGACATAAATTCAGTTAAAAATACTTAATTGATCCCAAAAGGAAATTAAATGTTGTGATTCAATAATTCAGATTCTTCAAAGAGTTATTGTAGAGAGTGATGGCTGAAGGCAGGAAAGACCTCCTGCAGCAGTCTGTATTACAGCTAATCTGAAGAAGCCTCTGACTGAAGACACTGTTTTCCTGAGAGTCGCATGAAGAGGACAGGCAAGGTTGTCCATAACTTTATTTGTTTTTACAAAGAATCAGTCTTTTTTTTCATCATATCTAGAAGTTCAACAAGAAGCTGGATGAGAATTTTGTTTCATTATTTCATCCATTTTGTTTCTGTCATTTCTTTCATGATTTCTGTTCATAAATCTGCCAATCAGATATGTTTGTGATTTTGCTTTAATAAAACATTTACTGAGTTGTTTAATTTCTTATTTAGTACACTGACTACTAGAAATTATTAAAGCTTTGTCAGATCCTGATGTGTTTGAAAAGAGAATAAAACATGTAAAACCACAGAAGACAAGCTTATTTTTAAAGAATTAAATTCTAAAAATCTGAATAGTGTGGATGTATTTAATTTTTAATAATAAATGCTGCTATGGACCAGGTGTGGACAACATAAAACCTTTCCACCAGACATTTGCTAAAGGTGTCAAAAGTTACATCCTGTGACTTTTAGCCTAAATAACCACAAAACTGTTCATTTGCTGGAAACATGAAACCACAGATGATGAGCCAATGCCCAGACAGGTTTGAACATCCATTGTGAAGCTATGACCACATGCACAGAACCACGTAAAGTACCATTTCACAGAGTTTCCACTATCACTGCATGAAAAGGTTGATTTCTGGCAGCTACTGACACGTAGTGCTGCCTGGCGCTTTGAGACTGAGGGCTATCAGCAGGAGATTGTTGTCAGAATGGGAAACTGTAGGGAAACTGTAGGGAACTGCCAATAACTAATGCTGCCTTTGTGTCCTGATGCAAATCGAGGAACTGATTTCCGCATGCAAAACAGTTTCCCGATTTGCATTCTGGAACTGATGCAAATCAATCCCCTGACTATGGAAAATGATTTGCATCAGGGTCCAGGAACCACTGGACTTATTGATTACATCTCCATGATCTTATGGGGTTGTTGATACATGTTGGTGTAAAAGTTGGAACCAAAGTTGTATATTTATTTTCTTTTGATTTATAAAAATCAAAGATTGGCATTCTTTGTTATCTTTTCCAGTTAAATATATGACTATACACAGGGGCGGCGCCAGGAATCTTGTGTCCCCTGACAAAAAATGTCATTGCTGTTACAATGTTTCGAGTCTATTTGACCACATCACAACCACAGTTGTGATGCTTAAAAAGCATCACAACTTTAAAGGTTTGCATCTGCCTTGCTTTCTTTGGTTCAATGCTGATACTAGCACAATATTTACTGTTCATGAATTTTAAATCCAACAGTCCACATCCAGTATGTAAATAGGTTGCTTAACCCTTATGTGTGTGAGGACTGAGGCAAACGTAGAGGACTATGGAAAATGATACAAGTTTTACATGTGTGGGGACGGTTGGACCCCATTTCGACATACAAGGGTTACATTTTTTCTATTAGGGTGCGTTCACACTGCAGCCTGAAGTGACTCAATTCCGATTTTTTTGGCAATTCCAATTTTTTTGCCAGGGCCGTTCACACTGCCAGAGACTGCGACCTGTATGAGTTCTGCAGTGTGAACGGGCAAACGACCTGAAAGTGTCCCGCATGTGCAGTAGAGGGCGCAATAGCGTCATCGTTCTCAGCGTTCTGCCAACCGCCGTAAAAGAAGAAGAAGAGCTCAGTGTTTGCGGAAGTAAACATGGAGGCTAACGGTGGAGCAAAACTTACATTTTTGAAGTTGTTATTCGGCCGGAGCAGCAGATTAACAACTTAATCATCATATAGTCCGTCAATGTTGTTGTTTTTCTTCGCACTTGCGCGTATCAGGACACAGAATAGTGAGATTTGTTGAGAAACAGTGACGTTCAGTTCGGATGAATGCGACCTGGACGTTAGGTCGCATTTGAATCGGATACTATCGGATATAATTTTATAACTTTTCTTAGCAGCATAGTAACTGCCACAGTCGTTCGTGTTTTCTACTGACTGCTGCTAACAGCGTCACTGAAGCCTCCATGCAGGAACGAACCATTTAACGCAGATAGGGGAGTTCAGGGCAAATATGGATGTGTGTTTTATGGTCTGGGAGTGGGAACATTAATTTTTTTACTGCTAAAAACATCCATCCATCCATCCATCCATTTTCCTGCACCCTTGTCCCTTAGGGTTGCTGGTGCCTATCTCCAGCTAGCGTGCCGGGCGAGAGGCGGGGTCACCCTGGACAGGTCGCCAGTCTGTCACAGGGCAACACAGAGACACACAGGACAAACAACCATGCACATACACACACACACTCACTCACTCACACCTAGGGGCAATTTGGAGAGGCCAATTAACCTAACAGTCATGTTTTTGGACTGTGGGAGGAAACCGGAGTACCCAGAGAAAACCCACGCATGCACAGGGAGAACATGCAACTCCATGCAGAAAGACCGGGGCTGGGAATCGAACCCAGAACCTTCTTGCTGCAAGGCAACTGCTCTACTGTGCAGCCCCTGCTAAAAACAATCTTTGAAAATACAGTATGATTCATTTTGTTATTGGCAGGGCCCCAATTTTTTTTTAATTTTATTTCTATGAACATAAAATAAATAATTCAATTGTGGAGGGCCCCCTCCTGGTCCGGTCCCCTAGAATTGTCATCATTGTCAAAAGTTACATCGTGTGCCTCTTTGTTTAGATCATAGACATCAGTACATAGACGCCTCATGGAGCGCTGAGTCGTACGTAAAAGCGTCCGCCATCTTTTATGTGGCAGCAGAACGATCGGAGCTCCTTAAGTCCTGGGCTGTGTGAACCTGTTTCAACCGTTTTACAAAACAAGCTGCATTACCTTCCCCAGGTAAGGATGAAAGATCAGAATTACTTGACTTGCAGCCAGAAATTCGCTTATAAACAACCGAAAAATATTTCCTATGTAGATCATTTGGCCCGAAATAACCGCTAATTGTTAGCATAGCAGCTAACGTTTTCATACTGTTTTCTAATGGGAGAGTTGATGAGAAACCGCTGTTAGAGGAGAAGTTAATTAAAAACCAGAGGATTTAGTGAGTAAAGATCAGTCAGGATCAGAGCTGGAGCTGCTGGTCTTCAGTCTCTGTTTCCAGCTCAGCTTCACCATGTTGGTATTTAGCTATAAAGATGCTACGAGTCAGAGCCCAACATGCTGAAAATGTCTTTTTCTGAATGTGAAAGAAACATATACGAAATGTATATCGTATGTATTTTCTATTACACTTTTGGATAATTTCTCTTTTATTCTTGGCTTTAGCTTGTGAACCAGGACGTCATTGAGTTCTCCCAGTGTGACCAGCAGACTGAAGCCTCTGACCAGTATTCCCAGCATAATAAATACATTTTTTACTCTTTCACTTTTTGTGTATTTTTAAATATCTCAATCTTAAGTATTAGTGTATTAATGTAGCTTATGTAATGAAATAAGAATAATTTACTCTGTTAGAATTATTTTTTGCTCTTAATAGCAGAGTTGACATACTGTAATAAATATTTATTCTCTGGAAAAGAAAAAATATGTAGTTTAATGTTTGACAATGACTGATTTATAAATAAAAAGTCATTTCTCAACAATGTATAAAAAATAAATACAGGAAAAATTTTTGTCTTGAAATGTTAAAATGTACATTAAATTATGGAATTATGTAAATACGTTCTTTAATAAAACACTGTAAAAATGTGTCTGTTCATCAATGTCAATATAAAAATTATCAGTCATTTCTATCAAATAAAACTTTGTGCTCTTTATTCAGAAATGCCCCAAAACAATTAAATAATAATCACATCAAAAGTTAGAAACTCGGTCTTTAGTCATTTCTTTGATTCCCAAATATATTAATGTGTGTGAGAAAATGTGTCAATGGCAGGTATTAACTTAAAATAATTTGTAGAACGGCACTTTATAAAGTTTGGTCCATTCACGATATGTGCTTACTGGCAAATATTCCACATTCAATATGGCGGACGCGGTTACATATCGCAGCAACGGGCCGACCCGCTCCATGAGGCGTTTACGTGTTCATGTCTGTGGTTTAGATGACCACAAGTTTTTCATTTCCCGGAAGCATAAAACCACAGATGATATGCAAAAATCAAACAAAACTTCTTTGGTGAAGCAACAACATCTACAGAACCATTTCAGTTTCCACTTGGCTTAAAGTCACAACAAACAGAAGAACCTGCAGAACGTCAGAAAGGTAAGAGGTTTTTTATTTCTATTTTTAAAGTTAAGAAAAACAGATTAAGCTGAAAAATAAGTATTGTTGGAGTCTATAAGAAATCGATCACTATGTGCACAAAATGAATATTTTGAGACCAAAATTTAGCTTTTTTTTTGCCATTTATACATTTTTTATTATACGGATGTTGTGTAATGGTTTTTCAGCAGGCAGCAATTACATCAGGAGACAAAACTAATTATTTTCACTTCAGTTTAGTTATTCTGCACCAATTCACAATATATTATATCAAGACAATTTACAAAACAAAAACGAAGAAAAACGTAATTTTTCTAAAGTTAATTTTTAAAGGAAACCTTATATTACAGCATCTTAAATATTTTTATTGGACAGTGAAAGAATCATCATGTGGCTCATTGTAGAAACTTGATACAGAAATTTTTAAGTTGTTCTTGGCCAATGTAAAATGTAAGAACATATAAAATGTAAACATAAGTTTAGTTGTTTTTTTATTAATGTTTTACTAGGAGGAAAGGGGAAAATAAGAACAGGATCTCTAACTGCTAATGTCACAGTGAGCCACATAGTGCAGCTTCTCTGTGACAAAAAGGAAAAGAGACGAGAACAAAAGAGATACTGAGTGTACGGATGGAAAAAGGCTTACAATTCATACATTATATATATATATATATATATATATATATATATATATATATATATATATATATATACATTTTTTTCAGAAGTGAACAGGAGAAAATATGTACACACCAAATAAACAAATAAAATAAAAATAAGGGGGAAAAATCAAGGAAAAAATGTGAGAGGGGAAGCAGAGAGGTTGGCATCACTCAATCTGGGAGCAGAGACTGAAGAGAGTGAAAGAATGTCATGAAAGGCGCCATAGATTATAGAGTTTAGTGGAGATGCCTTTCACTGAATATCTAATCCTAATCCTGAATATCTAATCTCCAGTTTTAGAGGATTAGATTTTAGAAGGGACATGGTGTCATAGGGCCACTGACCGCTAGAGGGCGCTTTAGTTAATTTCCGATGAAGAAGAGATGCCGTCTTTCCAACAAGTAAGTAAATGCTAAAATATCCAATTAATTAGAGGTGAAGTATTTGTAGTCAACTGGGAGCCCAAATATGGAAACATGGGGAGGATTTGATACATTTTCTAAGACCATTATTCCACCAGTCTTCTCCAAAATTTAGACCCAGTTCAAGTTCCCAAGCTGCCTTAACTTTGGTAATGTGTGAGGAGTCAAAAGACAGGATTTCATTGTAAACCTTTACAGATATATGAGTTTTGAAGAGGATCAGCTCAGAAACATCTCCCACTACAGGTTTAGTGGTTTGGGAGGAAAACTGTGAAACAAACCTTTGGCACAGAGTCTAATTTAAAGGTATAGATGAGAAGAAGGGAGATTAAATTCTAATGAAAGGTCTGCAGCACTGCTAAAGATACCTTCTTTGTAAAAATCATTAAAACATGTCAGCCCTTTATTAGCCCCTGATGAAAAGGTTGGATGTGAGCGCGGCTGAAGTAGATTATTCTTCAATAAAAGGAGCTTTTATAAAGATTTAAATTTAAAGTGTCCTAAATGTTTAATGCAGATCAAACTACTAGATTATTTGTGAAGTCAGAAGGGGAAGTGAGAAGAGCATTTAGAGAGGATGAGGAACATGACTGCTCTAACTGAGATCCAGAGATCTAAACCAAATTACATTTTGTGGATGTGTTCTGCCCAATAACACAGTAGGAAGTTTGGAAGTGACTGAATCCACCACTGAATTTACATCTATGAAGTTTGGACTTGTAGATTCTGGGTTTGTTGTTGTTTTTTTATGTCGGCTGCTGAAGTTGAACATGTTGTGGTTTTCAGTGTGCAGGTGCTCCAGCGCCCTCTAGTGTCTGTCTGTGCACATCGCTGCCAGAGGCCCAATCCTGCATAGAGGATGGAATATATAGCAGAAAATGATTTAATACAGTTTTTCAATTTGTCTTTTTTACAGAATGGAATCAAAAACAGTTCAGATGATATTTGTGGCTCTCAGCGCCGTCGGGATGATTGGAGTCATCATCTGCTGCTCCCTGCCTGAGTGGATTGTGGGACATGTTAGTGATATGGTAATAACATGACCAAAAGGCATTTATGGTTCAAATTAGCATGATAGTTATGATTAGTTAACTTTTATGTTTTTTATCAGCCACTATTTTATGTGTTATTGTATAATTTAAGCAGAAAGTCTTTATAACAGCCGTTATAAAAATGCTGTCCATATGAAACATAATATTGACTTTGCAGTTTTACATCTCATCAGAAACTTACAGATTCCTGACATCATCTCTTCTTTTCTAAACTGTTTAAAGACTCAGTGATATTAATTTATATAAATTTCTGGTTTGGATGGGAGTTTAAAAATATTCTAAAAAAATAAACACAATTCTGACATTCAGTAAAAATAAATTAATTTGATTTTTCTGTTTGATTTAATGTCACACAGCATGTTTAATAAATTAATGTAAATATCTGTTTCTCTGTGTTTGGATGGATAGGAATATCATCAAGGTCTGTGGACGGCGTGTGTGACGTACAGAACTTTACCACAGGTGTGCGGAGCGATTCCTTACACCATGATACCCTCTGAAATGGAGGCCTGCAAGGCCTTAACCGTCATCAGCTGCCTCCTCTGTGGTCTCAGCCTCCTCCTCCTGATCTTTGGTTCCGACTTCACCCCATGTGTTCAGAACCAAGACACCAAACCCAAAATGATCCTAGCGGCCGGAGTGGGCCTGATACTGGCCGGCCTGCTGGTGATCATCCCGGTCAGCTTGATGACAAATATTATTAGAAATGTACCAAAGGGAATGACAGAGGGAATGACAGAGGGAATGACAGAGGGAATGATGGTGGGAATGATGGTGGGAATGATGGTGGGAGCGAGCATCTATATCGGCTTTATAGCTGGTTTGATGTTGATGCTGATTGGAGGTCTGCTCTGCTACTTCAGCAGATCCAGGGGCGAAGGAGGAACCGTCAGCTTCTTCAGCAACAGAGCTTAAGATAAAAAAATTAATTTAGAGGCTTGATGTAAGGAACTGGTGTCCACAGACGGGCAGACAAGGGATAAATTTAGGTAAAAACTGGGAAAACGACGTGAAATGATCATTTCCATACTTTTAACATTTGGTGCTGAAAGGCATGTTTAGGAATATTTTTATTTTGGCAAAATTCCCAAAATCTTTCTTAAGATCTCTGTTAAAATTTGACTTAAAGATCCTCAGAAAAATGATTTTGAAATGCAGGAAAATTACATTTCAACAATCTTTTGATGCATTTTTTTTTGCTTATTAAAAATGTTTTATGTTTGTTATTTTTTTTCATTCTTTCTTGATTCCAGTTTAAAAACCAGTCAACATAATTACCAACCAGATTTGCTTTAATTTCATGATGTTTCTCAGTTTTCTGATTTATTTTCCATTGATAAAACATTTATTGTAACTATTTCTGTTTTTGTACAATAATTGATTATTATCTTAGATCAGATTCAGATGTGATTGGAAAAATAAATAAGATTAATAAAAAAATGTAATTTTATATAATAGCAGTTTGTTTTACAACAATATAAAAAATTTAAGCTACATAAAGAAAACTTTATTTCAGCTGTTTGATTCTTCATCAATATTGTTTTACAAAATTCTGCAAACCCTTCAAAGTGCTACATTTCAGCTTTTGATTTTGTATTTTTCATTTGTAAACAAGAAATAAAGAAAAGGTTTTGCTGAATTTTCATAACTATTTCTGTTTATGAGTTTTTCTTCCCTTTGTTAAACTTTAAGATCTGAGTTTAAATAAAAAATATCCTAAAATCGTCACAAACTGTTTATTCATATGCAGCATTTTGGTCCTTTGGCTCAGAGGCCAACAGTTTAATCTGCTGACATCAAACCACAGCAGATTTATGAACGTTGGCGAGTTTTGAACTTCCTAATTCAGTTTCTAAGTGAAGCCAACGTTTCACATTCAAAGATCCGCCTGGTTTAAGATCAGATGTAACAGAAGAACCTCCTGATCCAACCACAACTTTTACAAAGGTAAACACTTTTTCTAAACTTATTTTTACCAAAACAAGAAATAAATTATTGGATTCCTTTTATCACAAATCAGTTAATGTGGATAAAATTACCTTTTTCTTTCATATTTTTATGCTTTTCTGGTTGATCTGAGGATTTATTAGATGGATGTTGGGTTGTGGTTTTAGTGACGCAACTGAAGGAGAAAATGTAAATGATTTATGTTTCCTAAGGAAATGTGCAACGATACCAACTGCATTTCCATTACAAATGTGTTTTTTTCTTTACTAAATTTCTTTCCTTCATAATCTGGACTAAATTCATCCTAAACCTTGAATAAGAAATTTTATTTAAATAAAAGCCAATGAGCATCAACAGTTATATAAAATGTTTTGTGTCTTTATTATTAATAAACTATAAAGTCTCTCATCAAAGGTAATTTATCCTAATTTTACCTGCAGGAAAATAGAATATTGTATTGGTCTTGCTTTTTACACTTGTTTTATTATTTAGCCATAAATATATATGATTGAAATGTGCTATACAAATAAAATTTGATTGATTGATTGATTGATATGATTATTATAGTCTCCGATCAATATAAACAAGAATAATCCATTACTGTATAAATCTTCCTCTGAATTTCATGTGTTTCTGGGATAAAATAAAAATAATCTCCTTTATTTTGACAAAAATGAAACAAACGTTTCCTCTTTACTTTATTTCTAATAACTTAGCATTAATATAAAGAATAGAAATGGACATTAATTCACACTAAAATGATTTAATTTGATGAACTGTATGAAAATGATAAATTGAATGTTTTCACCACCATAACCAATGTAACTGATCACCTTGTAACAGTAGGACTGTTAGGAGGTAAGAGAGACTTCAGCTGTTGCACTGAGACCTGTCATCTCCAGAGGTTCTCAGATGATACAGCTGTGGTTGGTTGACTCAGAGATGAGACTGGTGATTGGTGATGAGACTGAGTTCAGGCCTGCTGCAGACAACACTGCCGCATGGTGTGGGCTGAACCAGCTGCAGCTCAGTGTGACCAAGACCAAGGACCTGGTGGTGCATCAGAGGAGGAGGACCAGGACACCAGTGTTACCATCCGGGGTCAGTGTGGAGAACTATACAAGAATAAAACCCAAACTTCATTTTCAGAGTTTCTAACAAATTTTCTATGTGCTTTTTAAAAGAAAGCTCTTTATCTAAAATAAAACAAGAGATATTTATAATTACTGACAAAGTCTGTGCACCAAAATCAGTGGGAAGCAACAGAGATCTGATAGCTAGAGAGAAAAATATTGCTCTTGTCCACATTCAAAACCAGCTTCAGAGTATGCAGATGAGCTTGAGATTTTTTAATGCAAAAAGTTACATCCTGTTATTCTTAGCTTAGATGATCAAACTCTTCATTGGCATGAAACAAAACCGCCGATGTGCAAAAAACAAATCAGAACTTCCTCTGTGAAGCAACAACCACAAAAACAGAGTCAATTCAGAGTCGCCACTTTGCTTCTTAAAGTCAACAAACAGAAGAACCTGCAGAATGTGAGAGAGGTAAGCAATTTGCCTTTTTTATTTATTTTTAATGCAAAGGAGAAACTGATAGAGGAGAGGAGGAACTTTTCCTTTTCATGAGGAAAAAGAAAAGCTCCTCATAAGTCCTGATCAAAAATAAGTTTTTTTTGTCATAGGAATCATCAACACCTGTGCAGGTGGCCAGTGAGACATAAGACAGATATTAGGCTTAGTTATAAGTAATGATACTAACTGAAGACCTGAGAACTGAAAACAAAATGTCTGCTGATATCATTTACATGTCAAAATAAATCTGATAATCACGTCGTAATTTTTAAACATAGAAATAGAAAATAAAACGTAATCTACATCCATCTGGTGTCCGCTGGGGAATATTCTCTCTGTAAATGAGCGAGAAATTTTCTCTTAGTTGTACAGATCTGTTCTACTGAGTACATGTTGCAGCGCTTGGTATTTTTATTGAGGTCATGAATGTTCAGTTTCACTTTAGTTGTGCAGATGAAGGACAGTGAAAGACTCATAATGTGGCTTGTTGTGCAAGTTTGATACATAAAGATTGTAAGGGGGTTTTTTTGCAGCTAAATTTGAGTAAATGTAAATGTAAACCAAAGTTTATATGTAGTTGTTTTTTTATGTCGGCTGCTGAACGTTGAACATGTTGTGGTTTAGTGTGCAGGTGTTCTGGCGCCCTCTAGTGTCCATCTGTGCACATCGCTCCCAGAGGCCCAATCCTGCATTAGAAAATGCCAATGGTTGGATGATTGTTACCAAAGCTGGGGTGAAACCATCCATCCATCCATCCATCCATCCATCCATCCATCCATCCATTTTCTTTCACCCTTGTCCCTCAGAGGAGGTCGGGAGGGTTGCTGGTGCCTATCTCCAGCTAGCGTACCGGGCGAGAGGCGGGGTCACCCTGGACAGGTCGCCAGTCTGTCGCAGTGGAGTAAAACCAAATAATATGTATTAGAAAATGATTTAATCCCCGTTTTTTAATTTGTTCTTTTTGCAGAATGGAATCAAACACAGTTCAGATGGTTTGTGTGGCTCTCGGCGCCATCGGGCTGATTGGGGTCATCACCTGCTGCTCCCTCCCTGAATGGCTTGTCCTGAGAAGTTACAGCTATCCTGTTCTGGTAACCACATAATAAAAGGCATTTTATGGCTTACTTTTTTTATGGTTACTTTTATGGGGGTTTTTTTTTATCACCTACTATTTTATGTGTTATTGAAGAAGTTACGCAGTATATCTGCTTAAATTCTTTTAAAATGCTTTTCATATGAAACAAACTTTGCAGTTGAAATTGGGCCTCTGTCTCTTTAAGAAGCTTCTGCTCCATCTTCAGCATGTCATTGCATCATTGCTTCTCATTATGCAGTTTGCAACCATTTTGGGAGTTTTTGAGCTATAGTCTCGATAAGCATTTGCTTTGCAGTTCTTCGCAGTTTTTGTAACCATTTCTGGGGCGATAAAGTGAGGTTTACCTCTATTTTAACATAATATTGTTAATTAACCTCATCAGAAACTTACAGATCCTGACATCATCAACTGGGCTTTCCTAAACTGTTTAAAGACTCAATTATATTAAATTTAATAAACTTCTAGCTTGGATGAGAGCTCTAAAAAAATTCAGCAAAAATAAACTTGCACAATTCTGCCTAGGGCTGAAACGATTCCTTCAGTGATTCAAGAACCTCAATTATTAAAATTCCTCGAGGAAATGTATCTGCTTCGAAGCTTCATTAAATTATGTTTTATTAGTTAGCGCACCGTGTTCCAATTGGGTCATTATTTGCGTTGCGCGGAGCTCTCACTTCCACCTGAGTTGTTGACGAAAGCTGAGTGTTAGCAGCATAATGTCCAATTTTCAAGTTCTGCCTGGGAGGATTTTATTTATTCATGATAATGTTAAAGTTTTTGTCGTTTTTCGGGGACCAATAAGCTCCTTAAAATGACATGAGCGATGCCTGGAGTACGGCAGCCTTTCTCCTCTGAGAGCTGCTGGTTCAGAGCAAACGGCAGGATTATTTATACAGGTGAGCGGATAGACTGAACGCTGCGGCGGCTTTAGATGCGTAGCTTTACGGACGAACTGGAAAATAAATTCATATCATCCAGGTCACAACAAATGGAAGGCAAAGGGCATCGTGGCGTTACACGGCTGGTGGATGTTTCTGTGTGTGACGAACGAAGGAGTCAATTCCAGTCACTAACATGAACTCAAAGCTATAAATGTCTGGGCAAAGTGAGAGTTCATCTATTACACTGACTGAAGATGAACCAAAAGCTGGAGCTTAGACATTTCAGATTTTTGTATAACTTTTCTTCAGGTTAACTTAGAAAGTGCGGTGTTATTGTTACAAGTTAATTTTCTAAACTACAAAAACGTTTTGTTAGGGAAGCTCAAATGTAAAAAATTGGATTTATGTTGATATCCGATAGTAACTCTGCTGCTGTTAGATTTACTAATGTTTTATTTTATCTTTTTTTTTATCCGATTACTCGATCAATCGTAACAATAATCGATAGATTACTCAATTACTGAAATATTCATTTACAACGGCCCCAATTCTGACATTCTGTAAATAGACAATTATATGTTTCTATCTGATTTAAAGTCATCCGTTGCATGGAACACATTTAATAAAGTGAATGTAAATATCGTTTCTGTGACTGTGGCTGGATAGGAGCAGCACTACGGTCTGTGGATGGAGTGTGGGCCGGAGGAGTGCACACAGTTCGGCTTCGTACTGGCGGCCAAACCCTCTGGACTTCAGGCCGCCCGCGCCATGACCGTCAGCAGCTGCATCCTCTGTGGTCTCAGCCTCTGCTTCCTGATCTATGGTGCCGACTTCACCACATGTGTTCAGAACAAAAACTCCAAGACCAAAAGGATCCAGGTGGCCGGAGTGGACCTGCTGCTGGCCGGCCTGCTGGTGATCATCCCGGTCAGCTTGTGGGCGCATAATATTTTGAGAAACAAACAATGTCACTCGAGAGACATTGGAACTAGCATCTATATCGGCTGGGCAGCTGGTGTGCTGATGATCCTGACTCAAGGTCTGCTCCTCAGCTTTGGCAGACCCAGATCCAGAGGCTCTGCTGGCGGTTCCTCCTCCAGTTCTGCTCCAGTTCTGGAGCAGTTCCTCCTCCAGAACTGCTGGTTCTGGAGGAGGAACCACCACTTCCGTTGCTCTAGTGACCAGCTGCCACACTCAGAGCGTTTAAGGTCCAAGCAGCGTCATGTAGAGGTTTTATAGAAGGGTCTGGTGTCCAATAGATGGGTGGACAAGGGATAAATTCAGGTAAAAACTGGAAAGACGACGTCAAATTATCATTTCCATATTTCTGACATTTGGTGCTGGAAGGCATGTAAACTGTAACACATATGATTTTTATTTTTATTTTGTCAGGATTTCCAGTATCTTTCTTAAAATGTCTGTTAAAATTTGACTTCACAAAGATCCTTAGCAGGAAAATAATTTTAAAATGCATTAATGTCTGTATGCAGGAAAATTACATTTCAGTGACTTTTTGATGCATTCTTGTTTGATTATCAATACTTCCTTATTTCCAGTTTAATAAACAGTCAACATAATTACTATCCAGATTTGCTTCAGCGAACAATTTCATCAAAAACATTCACTGTAACTTTTTCTGTTTTTGTACAATAATCACAACAGATCATTATCTTTGATCAGATACAGATGTGATTGGAAAAATAAATAAGATGAATCAAAAATGTAAGCAACTTGCAGAAAACTTTACTTCAACTGTTTGATTCTTCATCTCATATACAAAAGAATATTGTTTTACAAACGGATGCAAACCCTTCAAATAAAGTTTTACCGTCTGACTTTATTTTATCTCATATTTCAGCTTTTGCTTCTGTATTTTTCTTTTGTAAACAAGAAATAGAGAGAAACGTTTTTGCTGATTTTTCATAACTACTGCATTTCCTTTACAAATGTGCGGTTTTTTAAACTAATTTTCTTGCCTTCACAATGTGCACTGCATTTATCCTAGACGGTGAAGAATAATTTTACTTTGTTGTACTTGTTTTTCTATTTAATGAATGTGATATTTACCAATGAGCTGAATAAAATGAATCGTTTCTTTGTTCATATATTTATTAAAAACTACAATGTCACTCATCAAAGGTAATTCTTTGCCCTTTTCGATTGTTTTTTAGCTGGATAAAGTGATGTAAGTCATTCCAGAATATTTTACTGTATGCACATTGAAAATTAAATAGTTTCTAAATTAAATGGCATTCCATTTCTTGGTGGCCATCAGTATTAAAATCTCCTCCACATATAATTTTACCTGCAGGAAAAAAGAATATTGTATTGGTCTTGCTTTTTACAGTTGTTTGATTATTTAGCCATAAATATATATTATTGTAAATAATCTCTGATCTTTATAAACTAGAATAATCCATTACTGTGTAAATCTTCCCCTGCAGAACAGCGACCCCTGCTGACTCCTTTATGTACATATTCACTCTGCCAGAATGTTGCAGCTGTTTTTTCATGTGTTTCTGGGATAAAATTAAAATAATCTCCTTTATTTTGACAAAAATGAAACATAACTTTCCTCTTTATTTCTAATAACTTAGCATTGATATAAAGAATAGAAATTGACATTAGTTCACACTAAAACGATTTGGTGAACTGTACGGTAAAGAAAGACAATTATTGTGTTGAATAAAAAACATTAACACATTATAAACGAGTTATGCTTCATTATTTTGGTCGGCTCAATCGTGTATTTTTCTAGTTGCAGCCGAGATGAAAGTGTTTTGTAATTCTTTAGGAGTTGGATCTTCATCTTCATTCTTTTTGTCTTGTTCACCTTTTTCATTTTTGGTTTGGAGTTTCATCGGCGTGTTCGGGGAGGATATACATTCTTAATAAAAACTATTGAATAAAAGATAACACATATACCTAGACACATTCAGTGTCAGTGGATACTAGCTGCCACCAGCTGGCACTGTTGCTGCAAGCATCCAAACACTTTCTTCTAAGTAGAAAAAATGAGATTTCACGGAGATTTTTTGAAGAAATTGAATAAGATAAATTAAAATTCAAAAATACTTCATTGATCCAAAAAGGGAAATTAAATATTCTAACTCATTAATTCAGATTCTTCAAAGTTATTGTCGATGCTGAAGGAAATATTGTTGGAAGGAAATGTCTCCTGCTGCAGTCTGTATTACAGCACATCTGAAAGCCTCTGACTGAAGACACTCTGTTTTCCTGAGTCTCATGAAGAAGACGGTCAGGGTTGTCCATAACTTTCTTTGTTTTATAAAGAATCAGTCTTTTCATCATCATCTCCGGACATTCAACAATAATTTTATTTGATTATTTAACCCATTTTATGTTTCTGTCATTTCTTTCATGATTTCTGTTCATAAATCTGCCAACCAAATGTGCTTGTGATTTTGCTTTGCTTTCTATCGATAAAATATTTACTGAGTTGTTTTATGTCTTATTTAGTACACCGGTCAGGGCCTGCCCAGGGCAAAGTAAACTAAGCAGCCGCTTAGGGCCCCAAGACAGCAAAGGGGCCCCCTCAGTGGAGCTGATTTTTAATTTTTCTTTCTTTTTATAATTTCTATGTCATTATAATATCAAAAACACACAATTTCTCTGTGTAGATATTTGTTTTTACAATAATATATATTTGATAATGTATGTAGAAATTATTATTTTATCAATAAAAAGGAAAATAAATAAATTGCTCTTGGGGGGCCCCTTGTGGCCGCGGCAGGTACCGCACGCTTCGCCAGTAACATGAGCTGCTGTGTTATGTGCAGAGCATCCAAACGTCCAAAGCTCCAGTCAGAAGTGAAGTAAACAAAACAATGTCTCTAAAAAGGACTTCAGGGAGGGAGAAAAGAGGAAGAATAGAAAAAAGCCCAAATAAAGGTTTGTTTTAATGTGTCTTGGTAATGTAATGTAATTTAAAAGATTTGTAAAGCTGCTCATAGAAAATTAGCTTGATAGTAAAGGGTTGCCACCTTTCAGAAATAATAAGGGACGCCCACCACAGCATGTGGTTCCACTCACGCCGTGATAGACATTATTTTATGGTGGTGTTTTTTTGTTTTTAAAAAGTGATCCATAGAGCAATCGTTCATACATAGAGTCAGGGGCGCGATACGGGGGAAAAGTGATGACAATTCTGACCAGCAGGGGGCCCTCCACAATTTAATTATTTATTTTTTGTTCATAGAAATTAAAAAAAATAATCAGGGCCCTGTCCATTACAAAATTAATCATATTGTATTTCAAAGATTGTTTTTAGCAGTAAAAATTTTATGTTCCCACTCCAAGTTAATAAAACACACATCCATATTTGCCCTGAGTTAAATGGTTCGTTCCTGCATGGAGCGACGCTGTTAGCAGCAGTCAGTGGAAAACACGAACGACTGTGGCAGATATGCTGCTAATAAAAGTTATGAAATAGGTTTTCCCAAAAAAAAAATAAGAGAGAGGGAGAGAGAGAAAAAGGCAAGTGTTAATTTATAACCCAGTATAACCCAGAGGTGGGTAGACTGTGTGAGATTATCAACCATTTAGCATAATTAGCTTAGCTACAGACTACTGTTTAGTTCCTTTTCACTAGCATTTAATGAATTAAGAAAAAATGACCAACATATTCATATATATAACTTGTCCCTTGTACCTTTTACCACTTAACAGGTGAGTCAGTCAGCAGCAGCTCTAACCCACGTCCCTCCTGACCCGTCCTTTCCTGAGTGAAATTAAAGATGCAGGATGTAACTTTTATAAAAAATATATTTTTTCTACATATTTGTTTAAACTGTCATTATATTGTGAGAGGTAATCTGTGAACAATCTATTTCCTCTGCTTTCTCCCAGTGCTAGAAGCAACCAGTCAGTGGCAGGAGACTTTTTGTGCTGTCAATCACAATCTCATGTGGTGCTGCTCATCCTTCCTCCTCCTCGCTTTGTGCTATGCTGCAGCTAGCATAGCACAGAGCTGTGCAGATTCAAACTGTGAATGCTCAGTTTAGTTAGCATAGCTACCAATGACGGCAGATAAACGGTTTCTTGTAATGATAAGTTGTTTCTCCACCATTAGCACATTTAGCAGTGAGTGAATGAGGATAATTGACAGCTAAGACCCTCCTACTGGTTCTGATTGGTTGTTTTGGTCAGAACGGTGCATTACGTTAACCAGTAATAGTAATTCAGGGAGGAGATGGAGGAGATTGATTGTTTTCACTGATTATCTGTCTCAGAACAAACTGCTACAACATGGTGACAGCTTTACCAAATATGGAGAAAACATTTTTTTATTAAAGTTATCTACTGCAGCTTGAATAAAATGCAACTACATAAGATTTTTGAGAAGTCTGGATTGCTTTATGTGTATTTGCACGTTGCTTTTGACTGTTGCTGACTGTTGGAGACATTTCAGTATCTAAAACTAATAGAACAAATGTAAGCAACCTACTTGCAGACTGGATGTGGACTGTTGGATGTTAAATTTATGAGCAGTAAATATTGTGCTAATTATCAGAATTGAACCAAAGAAGCAAGGCAGATGCAAGCCTTTAAAATTGTGATGCTTTTCATGGGTCAAATAGACTCAAAACATTGTAACAGCAGCTGTGTGGCAGCCCCCCTGCTGATAGTTCTCAAGAAAACCACTGCTTTAGTTTTATCCACATTCAAAACAAGCTAAAGGGTATGTAATGAGTTTAAGATACTCTTTGATGTTGTCACTGCAGGCAAAATAAGAGTTTTCCACCAAACATTTGCTAAAGATAACAAAGTTACATCCTGTTACTCGTAGCTTAGATGACTATTCACTCGTCATTTACGTGATCCAAAACCACAAATGTGTAAAAAAAATAAAGCAGAACGTCCGCTATGAAGAAACGACATACAGCACTATCTCACATAGTTCCTTAAAGTCACAACTTATAGAAACCCCTGCAGTAAGGTAAGCAGTTTTTACCTTTTTTAACTTATTTTTAATGCAAAGAAAAACAGATTTAGCTACAACAGAATAATTGTTGGAGTCTAATCTACAAGAAATCCATCATAATGAGCACAAAATTAACCTTCTGAGACCGAAGCTTAGCTTTTCTTTTATCATTTATACAGTTTTAGAGTGCTCTGTAGATTTTTTTATAAAGTTGTCTGATGGTTTTGGGGCAGGCAGCAATTACAGACACATCACAAATTATATTCAGTTCAGTTTATTTTTATTGCACCAATTCACAATATGTGTTATCTCCAGAGAATTTACAAAACAAAAACAAACATTTTAATTTTCTATGTTAAAGAAAGTAAAAGTTAGTCGCAGGAGAGCGACAACGTTTAGTATTTTAGTTATCTCAGCCGAAGCCAAAGGAATCACAGCTAATCAGATTGTAGCTTCAGTAAAGAGTTAAATAAAGAAACAAAGTTAAAAGGAAAAGTGAATATTCTTAGTGTTTAATACAGTTAATCTTACGACATTTTGAACAAAATTCTTAATTTAGAATAGGTTTGTGTTAATGGTAGGTATGTTTTGAACTTGCATAAACACTACAGACAAGAGTTTGTCTGCAAGGGAGACGGTTTGTTACCAGAGGGAAACGAGGCCCTGGATTTACTTCTTCTACACGGGCATCTCCCAGGCAAGCAGTAAAATAAGAGACATGATTCAGGGCTGGAAAGCTGGTGAAAGATTCCTCCATTCCTGGAGGGTGGAAGGCACGGTATGCATGACTGAAAAGATGTAGGAGAATTGTATGTGTTAAGTTTCACTTCTTCCTCTTTCTTCTCTATCTCTTTCTAGCCTGAGCTCTGCTTTTTCAAAATAAAAAAGAGAAATGTGAACTTCTGCATTTCTCTGACTCAGTTTCTAATTTTCAAAAGAATTTTCCTAAAAAAATATGATATCAACTGGAAATGAGGACTCACCACTCTACCCTTTATTGTTCCTTTTTTCGTTTTTGCATTCAGTGCCACTCACTCTGCTGCCCTCCAACAGTTTGGGGACTCTCTACTTTAAACCACACAAAATCACACACAAAATCTCTGTAATTTGTGTGTGTAGGCTGTGTGTATGTTTTCATGTAGACGCTACGATGCTCCTAGTTGATTGGTTTTTCTTTTTTGGTTTGCTTTACATAAAGTTCTGAAAATCAATTAAAAAAACCATAAACAAAAGCCCTAGAAATTCTGCAAAATTGCAAAGGAAACAAATGTACATGAGTGGATATAAAAGTGTTCAGTTTGTCCTCCAGCAGCCTGACATACAGCAGCAGAGATTCAGAGATAATCCAGAAAAACCATTAATAAAGCTGATTATTAAAAGCTTTATGTGTTAATTTAACAGGGAGCCAGTACATTATTGTAAGAGAACACAAAACAAAAAAAATCTGTATAATTAAGCTTTATTAGACACATAGCATATTAATTCGTAAATGTACATTGATGAAACTATATCTTAAAATAATTAAGCAGTTTCTGTTTAAAAGCTCTGACATTTGTTAAATTTAAAACAAATGAAGGAAGTGAGTTTCATGTTTTCATTCCTCTAAAAATACATTTTTTTTAAAGTAAATGTCAGGTTTAAATCCCCTAACCACTCTCACAAAACACAAAGAACGGACAAGAGTCAGAGATCAAATATTACCTGCAGGGAGAACACAGAGAAACCCAGTTACAGCTTTCACCTGTTCTGAAGTTCAGTCTGCTTCTCCTTATTCAGGGAACGCCCTAGTTACATGTGGCACGCAGCTCTATGGGTGCGTTCACACTGCAGCCTGAAGTGACCCAATTCCGAATTTTTTACCCGGGCCGTTCACACTGCCAGTAAATGCGACCTGTATGCGTTCTGCACTGTGAACGGGCAAACGACCTGAAAGTGTCCCGCATGCGCAGTAGAGGGCGCGATAGCGTCATCGTTCTCAGTGTTCTGCCAACCGCCGTAAAAAGAAGAAGAAGAGCTCAGTGTTTGCGGAAGTAAACATGGAGGCTAACGGTGGAGCTTAGCTTACATATTTGAAGTTGTTATCTGGCTGGAGTAACATATTAACAACTTAATCCTCATATAGTCCGTCATGGTTGTTGTTTTTCTTCCCGCCTGCGCGAATCAGGAAGCAGAATTTGTTGATTATCAGTGACGTTCAGTTCGGATGAATGCGGCCTGGACGTTATGGTCGCATTTGAGTCAGATGCGTATCGGATATGGGTCACATTTGAAAAAGAATCCGACCTGTGCTGTTCACACTGCCATGAAAAGATCGGATACAGGTCGCATTACGTCAAAAGAAAAATCTGAATTGGGTCACTTCAGGCTGCAGTGTGAACGCAGCCTAAAGGGAGATGGAAGAAACAACTGCGTGCCTGATTACACAGCATCTCTTAACAGAGCACTCAGTATCTCCAAGGCCAGGAATCCTGCCTGCTGTTGCGACGGCTACATTCTGCTCATCTTCTGGGAAGGTTGCGGTTGTCTCCTGTTCATGAGGAGATGTTTCTTGTGGTATGTTTTGCATACCACAAGAAACACACTACGCATAATGGGGATTTCCATTACCGCAAGAGTAAAGACATAAAACAAACATATGATAACTTGTATACATTTATTCCAACATTTCCCTCCTGTTTATCATGTTTGTACAAATTCTCACATCGCTTAACAGTTACGTCTTAAAAAGATTTTCAACTGCAAGGTCATTTTTATGTAAGCAAACATAATTACACTGTCATCATTTTAATCAGAAAACACAGTCAACTTCATATCACTTACTGTGTCTGAGTCAGGCTGCTGCTCCTCATTGTCTTCATCCTGTTATTTTGCTGTCCTTGTCATCGCTGACCCTTTTTCTCTGGGCAGACCCTAGCCAGATGCCCCTGCTTGCCACAGCCCCAACTCCCTGAATCCTGCATGCTATAGTCCTTTGCCTTCCCAGCTTCCTCTTCCTCCTCTTCTTCACTATAAAATGCACCAGCTGCTGGCTTCTTTGCTTTCTTTTCACTCTACTTTTTCAGCAGGTTGAGCGTGATTTACATACTCATCTAGTGCTCCGGTGGATGTTCCAGTATAATGCTTTTGTACCCGATGTCTGCTTGGATCTTTGGATCCTGCATGAAGTGCATTTTTTAATTGCTGACAGTATGGTCCCTGCTCCTTTCCACCATCTTCTAGACCACTGTGAGTTTTAAACACTTGTCATGCATGTTCTAAAATCATCAAAGGGTTCATCGTCCCTTTGCCATTTCCACATAATTTGCCCTCCTTCTGAATTGTGTTTCAGTTCTTTGTAATATAATAACCCTGTAATTCTTTGAGTCAATTCACTTGAGTGATGAGGCAGAGGTCGGCCATCATCGCCATTTGGGGTCCAATCTCCAATAACATGATGCCAATCCAAATTTAGGACTGCCATCCATACTTGTTGGACTTCTGCTCCATCCAAGTTGTATGACCTTCTTAAATTTTCCATATCTGCCAAATTGTGCAACATCGTCCTTATGAGATGTTACTCCTTCTTCTGCCTTTTTGACATCTTCTGTAGTCCAGGCTGAACTGCTCCCGTCACCCTCTGTAGGGACTCCAACATTAGGACTGGCCACCTGAATCATTGGGAACTGCTCAACTTCCTCATGAGTTGGATTATTTATTGGTGGGGAAGTTGGGGAAAACATGTCCCCCAACCCCGAGACCAATCTGGATGTCCATTTTTGTCCAGTCAGATCAGTATTTTGTCGGGTATGTTTTTTGTTATTTTTCTGTTCAGTTTATGGAGGAGGTGTTTCAACAGGAAGTTGTGGGTACAACCTTTCTGCTGTCGGAGCTAAGGCAATGGCTGCAACTCCTCCTACAGCCCCACCGTCTTCCCCTTGCTGCTCAGATTCAGCATTTCCCTGTCTTCTTCTGGCTGACCCTGTTTCATTATCTTCCTAATAATGAAATAGAGTATCTGTTTTGGTTTTTTCTTCCCCCTTTTCTCTTTTTTGTACTATTTTCATCCAATAATCCACATCTTCATAACCTTCCTTCCTCATCTTTTCTTGGTCATTTTGTTTTGTTTTGTAGCTCCCTTCAATTCTAACTTTGTGTGCTTAATATCCCATTGAAGCCATACTTAGTTATCCAAAGGTTTAGATGTTGAGTTTTATCTGACTTCTGTTTTTCTATTACTTTTCAGTCCTTACATGCTAATTCATCCTGTGGATTTTTACTTTGCCCCTTCCCCATCCATCTATTCATTCATTCATTTTCTTTACACCTTTGTCCCTAATGGGGTTGGGAGGCGCTGGTGCCCATCTCCAGCTAACGTTCTGGGCGAGAGGCGGGGTACATCCCGGACAGGTCGCCAGTCTGTCGCAGGGCAACACAGAGACACACAGGACAAACAGGGAGAATTTGGCGAGACCAATTAACCTGACAGTCATGTTTTTGGATTGTGGGAGGAAACCAGAGTACCCAGAGAGATGCCCCTTCCTCATTTTGTTCATTTGGACCTGTTATCTGCACCTAGGGTGCCTTAAAATTGGTGTTGTTGTGTGACAGGGCAGTAATTAAGTTTTTACCGTAGTGGTATTTCTAGCTTCAACTCTTTCGAGTGGAGAAATCTTGGCTCTGCATCCACAAGGGCTGACTGCTTTCACTCCTGTTATTTTTACATGAAAACAGACACCTAACGATATTTGTTTTCCATTCACACTCTCACTCAATCCGTTACGCAAATGTTTCAGTTGCTCGCGGGCTTCGCCGTCCTTCAGTTACCTATCAGTGCCTAGGATTATAGGGCTTAACTTCTATGCGCAATGACCCTCAGTCACTCGCTCACTTTTTAGAAAAAGTATTACTCACCGACTCTTGACCCCTCTATCGGTAGTCAGCCGTTGGATCTTACCAGCTAATTTTAGTCTACTACACGGTGCAAATAACTCAGTATAACATAAATAAGACAAAACTAACTTACAAGTAACTTTACAGCAACAGATATCAGCTTGTTGTAAGTCAATAATTTCCTAATATTGATGAAAAAGTTCTAGTTCCATCTGCAGATCAATTCACTGATAACGTGGAGAAATGTCTGATTATAGGTTAAGAAATAGGAGTCAGGCTTGGTAATGGAAATGAATCTGGCCAAGGCGGACCGGAACCGAACCGGTTTAATCAGTGGAAAAGCGACATAACTGACCCATAACCAACAAAATGTAGTAAGAACTGGACCACAGAATATGACATCAACACCTGCAGGTGGTCAGTGAGACACATGACTGATATCATTCTTAGTTATAAATAATGATATTAACTACAAACAATGAGAACTGAAAAAAAGATGGCTGCTGATATTATTTACATATTAAAATAAATCTGGTAATCACATAATTTTTAAACCCTGAAATGGAAAATAAAACACAATCTACATCCATAAGGTGTCAACTGGGGAATAATCTCTACTAGTGCTTGGTATTTTTACTGAGGTCATGAATGTTCAGTTTCACTTTAGTTTTTGTGCAGATGGAGGACAGTGAAAGACTCATCGTGTGGCTCTTGTGGAAGTTTGATACAGAAAGATTTTAACTTTATATGTTGTTTTTTATGTAGGCTGCTGAATGTTGAACATGTGGTTTCAGTGTGCAGGTGCACTAAGCGCCCTCTAGTGTCCATCTGTGCACATTGCTGCCAGAGGCCCAATCCTGCATTACATGATGCCAATATATCACAGCAAAAAATGTAATCCCACTGTTTTTATCTTTCTTTTTTACAGAATGGCATCAAAAACAGTTCAGATGGTGTTTGTGGTTCTCGGCGCCATCGAGCTGATGATGGTCATCACCTGCTGTGCCCTGCCTGAGTGGATTGTGGGACATCATGGTCATACGGTAGTCATATGATCAAAAGGCATTTTATGGTTGAAATTAGCATAATAATTATGATTAGTTAGCTTTATTTTATGTGTTATTGTATAATTTAAGCAGAATGTCTGTATAACAACATATGAAACATAAGCTACTCCTTGGGCTGACGCCTTATCGTGGTGGAGGGGTTTGAGTGTCCCAATGATCCTAGGAGCTAGGCTGTCTGGGGCTTTATGCCCCTGGTAGGTTCACCCAAGGCAGACAGGTCCAGGTGAGGAACCAGACAAAGCGCTCCAGTGGTGGGGGAGGAAGCCGGTCAGACCTGGCAGGCCCAAACGTGTAGTGAGGGTCTGCTGGGAACGTCTGGCGGAGTCCCCTGTGAGACGGAGCTTTTACTCCCATCTCCGGCAGAACTTCGAACACGTTCCGGGGGCAGTGGGGGACATTGAGTCTGAGTGGACCATATTCCGTACCTCCATTGCCAAGGCGGCTTATCAGAGCTGTGGCCGCAACATTGTTGGTGCCTGTCACGGCGGCAACCCTTGAACCCGTTAGTGGACACCTTCGGTGAGGGATGCTGTCAAGCTGAAGGAGTCCTATCGGGCCTTTTTGGCCTGTGGGACTCCAGAAGCAGCTGATGGGTACCGGCGGGCAAAGCGGCATGCGGCTCGGGTGGTCGCTGAGGCAAAAACTCGGGTGTGGGAGGAGTTTGGAGAGGCCATGGAGAAAGACTTCCGTACGGCTTCGAGGCGATTCTGGTCCACCATACGGCGTCTCAGGAGGGGGAAGCAGTGCAGCACCAACACTGTTTATAGTGGGATTGGTGCGCTGCTGACCTCAACTCAGGACGTTGTGGGCCGGTGGGTGGAATATTTTGAAGACCTCCTCAATCCCACCAGCATGCCTTCTGTTGAGGAAGCTGAGCCTGGGGACTCTGGGTTGGGCTCTCCAGTCTCTGGGGACGAGGTCGCCGAGGTGGTTAAAATGCTCCTCGGTGGCAGGGCCCCAGGGGTGGATGAGATCTGCCCGGCGTTCCTTAAGGCTCTGGATGTTGTAGGGTTGTGTTGGCTCACATGACTCTGCAATATCGCATGGACATCGGGGGCAGTTCCCCTGGATTGGCAGATGGGGCGGTGGTCCCCCGATTCAAAAAGGGGGACCGGAGGGTGTGCTCCAATTACAGGGGGATCACACTCTTAAGCCTCCCTGGTAAGGTCTATTCAGAGGTCCTGGAGAGGAGAGTCCGTCGGATAGTCGAACCTCGGATTCAGGAAGAGCAGTGTGGTTTTCGTCCTGGTCGTGGAACACTGGACCAGCTCTACACCCTCAGCAGGGTCCTGAAGGGTTCTGGGAGTTCGCCCAACCAGTCTACATGTGTTTTGTGGACTTGGAGAAGGCGTTCAACCGTGTCTCTAGGGGGGCCGTGTGAGGGGTTCTCCGGGAGTATGGGGTACCGGGCCCTTTGATACGGGCTGTCAGGTCCCTGTATGACCGGTGTCAGAGTCTGGTCCACATTGCCGGCAGTAAGTCAGGCTCGTTTCCGGTGAGAGTTGGACTCCGCCAAGGCTGCCCTTTGTCACCGATTCTGTTCATTACTTTCATAGACAGAATTTCTAGGCGCAGCCGAGGTGTTGAGGGGATCCGTTTTGGTGGCCTTGGGATCGCATCTTTGCTTTTTGCGGATGATGTGGTCCTGTTGGCTTCATCAGACCGGGATCTGCAGCTCTCACTGGAGCGGTTCGCGGTCAAGTGTGAAGCGGCCGGGAGGAGACTCAGCGCCTCCAAATCCAAGGCCATGGTCTTGAGCCGGAAAAGGGTAGAGTGCCTTCTCCGGGTGAGGAGGGTCGTCCTGCTTCAAGTGGAGGAGTTTAAGTATCTGGGGATCTTGTTCACGAATGAGGGAAGAAGGGAACGGGAGATCGACAGGAGGATTGGGACAGCGTCTACTGTGAAGCGGGCGCTGTACCGGTGCGTCGTGGTGAAGAGAAAGCTGAGCCAAAAAGCGAAGCTCTCGATTTACTGGTCGATCTTCGCTCCCACCCTCATCTATGGTCATTAGCTTTGAACGAAAGAATGAGATCCCGGATACAAGCGGCCAAAATGGGTTTCCTCCGCAGGGTGGCAGTGGTCTCCCTTAGAGATAGGGTGAGAAGCTCGGTCATCCGGGAGGGACTCAGAGTAGAGCCGCTGCTCCCACCCTCATCTATGGTCATTAGCTTTGAACGAAAGAATGAGATCCCGGATACAAGCGGCCAAAATGGGTTTCCTCCGCAGGGTGGCAGTGGTCTCCCTTAGAGATAGGGTGAGAAGCTCGGTCATCCGGGAGGGACTCAGAGTAGAGCCGCTGCTCCTCCACATTGAGAGGAGCCAGTTGAGGCTCGGGCATCTGGTCAGGATGCCTGCTGAACGCCTCCCTGGTGAGGTGTTCCGGGCACGTTCCACCGGGAGGAGGCCTCGGGGAAGACCCGAGGCCTCCTCCTCTATGGTCATGACGTTTGGAATGTATCCGTGACCTCAAAGAACGAGATCACGGGTACAAGCAGCCGAAATGGGTTTCCTGGGCTCTCCCTTAGAGATGGGGTGAGAAGCTCGGTCATCCGGGAGGGACTCAGAGTAGAGCCGCTGCTCCTCCACATCGAGAGGAGCCAGTTGAGGCTCGGGCATCTGGTCAGGATGCCTGCTGAACGCCTCCCTGGTGAGGTGTTCCGGGCACGTTCCACCGGGAGGAGGCCTCGGGGAAGACCCAGGACACGCTGGAGGGACTATGTCTCTCGGCTGGCCTGGGAACGCCTTGGGATTCCCCCAGAGGAGCTGGAAGAAGTGGCTGGGGAGAGGGAAGACTGGGCCTCCCTTCTGAAGCTGCTGCCCCCGCGACCCGACCCCCGATAAGCGGCAGAAAACGAATGAAACATAAGAATTTTGACTTTGCAGTTTTACGCCTCATCGGAAACTTACAGATTCCTGACATCATATGTTCTTTTCTAAACTGTTTAAAGTGATATTAATTTATGTAAAGTTCCGGTTTGGATGAGAGTTTAAAAATATTCTCAAAAAATAAAATAATAAAAATAAAAAGCATAATTTTGACATTCAGTAAAAAGAAATGAATTAGACTTTTCTGATTGAATACCGTAGGACATGTTTAATAAAGTGAATATAAATATCTGTTTCTCTGTCTTTGGGTGGACAGGAAGTTCATGGAGGTCTGTGGAAGATATGTGCAAAACACACAAATGGAGTGCAGATGTGTGGAACGTATGAAAGCATCGCGCAGGCCTCACCGCCTCATGGCTCCCGGGCCATGATCGTCTTCAGCTGCATCTTTGGTATTCTCAGCCTCCTCCTCCTGCTCTCTGGTGTCGGCTTCACCCCATGTGTTCAGAACGAAGATACTAAGACCAAAATGATCCTGGCGGCCGGAGTGGGCCTGCTGCTGACCGGCCTGCTGGTGATCATCCCGGTCAACCAGGAGACACAGCTATCAGTGTGGGTGGAAGGAGTGAGGCTGGGAGCCTGCATCTATATCGGCTATCTAGTTGGTTTGATGTTGATTGTGACTGGAGTTCTGCTTTGCTGTTTCGGCAGACCTGGATCCAGCAGCCCTTCAGGAATCGTTAGCTGGTTAAGAAACAAAGTTTAAGCTAAAACATAAACTTAATTTAGAGAAGCGGTTCTGAACGTGGGCGGTACCGCCCCCCAGGGGGCGTTCAGAGGACGGCAGGGGGCGCTGGCGGACATTTTTACAACAGGGGGGGCGCTGGGATGCCTTTGGGGGGCATTTGGTCGAAGGTAAACTTTACACCTTCAATGCACAACAATACCAGTTTAGACTTTGAGCAACTTGGTAAAACTGTATTGTGTAACATTAAATCATGCTTGGCTGCAACTGTATCGATGGCAGCTCTTCTTCTTTTCAGTGTTTGTTAGCCTGTCTGTTAGCTTCTTGGCGCAGCTCCATTCTCCTGCTACTGGTAGCTAAAATCACGATACCCTCACTGTGTATCACTGGAAAGAACAGGAAAAGAAACTAAAGTGGAATAAACTAAGAAACTCAAGTAAATACAGAGGAATAAACTTGTATGGCAAGACCTTTCGAGCAATAATTAATACAGAGGACGGTATGGCAAGAATAAACAGACACTATTTCCAGATAAAAGGTAAAATAATATTGTTTTAGTGTCATGGGTTTGTTGAGACCATATCTAGTACTGAGAATAAATATATCTTACAGACCATAACAGTAAATAACTGATCACTTATTTATGTTTTTAATTAGATTTGATATTTTTATTTCTTCAATATTATTTTTCATGTCAGTGTTAATATCATGAGGCTGAGACTCCATGACACTTTCAGTTTGACTCATTAGGAATTGATTAAGAACCAGATTTGTTCTTTGTAATTTCTGTCCAGTAAAACTATTAATCTATAATCAATAGACAGGTCTATGTAAATATATAATCCATGTTTCTGTCTCATATTTGTATGGCATTAAAAGGAACTTTTGTTTTCCACTGAAAGCTCTGGTTTGCACAATAAATGCCATGTGGGTGAAGTTTTATGGATGATACTCTGATGTCCCATTCTCTTGAAGGCAGCACAGAGCTGCACCACCAGAAACTGACAAACACTGAAGAGAAGAAGAGCTATGATTAATGTAGTTACAGTTTTATCCATGTTTTAATGTTGCAGAGCTCAGTCGTTTGCAAATAGTTCAAAGTTTAAACTGGCATGTTGTACATCTTTTATCTGCTCATTTTGTAGAAACAACAAGAAAATAAGAATAAGAATACTTTTCCACTCTGATTGGCTGCTGTTACCAATTTTAACTTGAATGTTCATTGCATTTTTTGTAGACGTCTGTAAAAATAATTTCTATTCCCATGACTTTTTTGTTCTCTGGGAAATAATTTTTGATGATAAATACAGAAACAAGCATAAAAATCAAAACATCTACAATAGTGATAGTTATATTAATAATAAAATAATAGTCAGTGCAAAGTAACCTGCAAATTCTTTGGTGGGGGCGGTGAGAGACCTGGATAAAGGCTGGGGGGACGTCAAATTATCATTTTTATACTTTTAACATTTGTTGCTCGAAGGCATGTACACTGTAACACTTAACTTTTATGTTGGCAAAATTTACAAAATTATTCTGAAAATGTCACTTAAAATTTGACTTCACAAAGATCTTGATTAGAAAAATAAAATTGATAAATGTCTGTATGCAGGAAAATTAGATTTCAGTGACCTTTTGATGCTTTTTTAAATTTGCTTATTAAATCCATTTGATGTTTTTTCATTCTTTCTTGATTCCAGTTTAAAAACCAGTCAACATAATTACCAACCAGATTTGCTTCAGTTTCATGATGTTTCTCAGTTTTCTGCTTTACTTTCTACTGATAAAACATTTATTGTAACTGTTTCTGTTTTTGTACAATAATAGATCATTATCTTTGATCAGATTCAGATGTGATTGGAAAATTAAATTAGATCAAAAACTGAAACACTTTATTATACAAAAACATACAAAATTAAGCAACATACAGAAAACCCCAACTGTTTGATTCATCTCATATGCAAAAGAATATTATTTTACAAAATTATGCAAACCCTTCAGATAAAGTGTTACTGTCTGACTTTATTTTATCTTATATTTCAGCTTTTGCTTCTGTATTTTTCTTTTGTAAACAACAAATAAAGAGAAAAGTTTTTTATTTTTCATAACTATTTCCGTTTATGAGATTTTCTTCCCTTTGTTAAACTTTAAAATCTGAGTTTAAATAAAAAATATCCTAAAATCGTCACAAACTGTTTATTCATATGCAGCATTTTGGTCCTTTGGCTCAGAGGCCAACAGTTTAATCTGCTGACATCAAACCACAGCAGATTTATGAACGTTGGAGAGTTTTGAACTTCCTAATTCAGTTTATAAGTGAAGCCAACGTTTCACATTCAAAGATCCGCCTGGTTTAAGATCAGATGTAACAGAAGAACCTCCTGATCCAACCACAACTTTTACAAAGGTAAACACTTTTTCTAAACTTATTTTTATTTCCATCAAAATAAACTGAAGAAATTAATTATTGGATTCCTTCTAATTATCAAAACTCACTCAGTGTGGATAAAATGACCTTTTTCATTCATATTTTATGCTTTTCAGGATAATCTGAGCATTTATCAGATGGATGTTGGGTCGTGGTTTTAGTGTTGCAATTTTAAATCATTAAAAATTTTAACAATTAAAATTCAAGGAGAAAATTTTAATGATTTATGTTTCCTAAGGGAATGTGCAACGATACCAACTGCATTTCCATTACAAATGTGTGTAAATCTTTCTTTATATTTTGCTAAAACTTTGCAACTTAATTAAATAAGAAATTAAGATCACATGTGAAAAAGCTTGTTCACATTAAAATCATGGCAGTGACAGATGTCAAAAGTTACTTGAGATTCATAATTCAGCCGTGTTGCTGGTGCTGATCAGCCATCAGAGGAGACGGCGCCGTTTAGTTCAGGCGCTGCAGCAACAAGCCCCTACGGCTGGGAGCGGCTATGTATGCAGTATTACAGGGAAATTATAGCTGCCGACTTTACAGAAGAGCGATGGATTCAACACAAATGACACAAAGCCTTTTATAAACTGTGCAATGCTGTGAGAGCAAAGAACAGAAACCGCCATCCTTCTACCACTTCCTGTCATCTTCCTCATTTCTGCCAGGACCAACGTCTGGTTGTTGATCATGTGACTCGTGATTCAAGAAAAGTCTTTCAATATGGCTGAAAAAGCACAGCAAAAACATGAGCTTTTTTAAGAAATTCATGTTCCCAACAAGCAAATTTATTTTCATAATTTCAATTTACGTAATTCTATGGTTAATGGAAACACAGTTATTTGGCGGGATAAAGTTAATAATCAGGGTTTTCTGATGCAGCTACTGCAGAGTTGCAACATCGCAAGCAACAGACGTCCACTTAAACGATGCAACTGGAGAATCTAATGTAAAAATGACAACTAACAAAAACTAAATGCGAGTCATGGAACATAACGTAACAATAAAAGGAGCTGAAAAGAGCCATGGGAACGAATGAATCCAGCACTGAATAATCAGGAACGCCAATAGCAAACGAAACAGATGAGCATTGATGTGAACTTGACTGAGGCAGGAAAGTGAAGCAACAACCAAGCAGAGCAAACAGAAGAGATGTGGAACGGCTACGGCAAAGACAATGCAGTCTTCATGCAACGTCACTTTTGTGAACTTTCTAACCGACAGCCATCATGGCAGGCAGTTGCTATGACACAATAAAGAAGCAACAAGCTTAGAACCAGCTTTAGCCTTTTTCCTAACTGATAGAAAAATATAAGTACATTACAACTAGAGATCTGCCGATCAGGTTTTTTCCTGCCCATACCGATACCGATTATCCATGAGGGCCGATACCGATCACCGATACCAATCACATAATTTTTTTTATTTTTTTTATCATAAACACTACCGGTTACATTATGTGAAAAAAGGAACCATAAATTCACCTTAATTTAGACAAAAACTTGTTAATAACTTTTTCCAAGAAGAAAATTAAACAAAACAGGCATTGTGCAAATTGCACTGCTATAGTAATATTATCTTTAACAGACTGATAAAATATGGAGGCTCTGAAGAGGCTAAATAATGCAAAGAGTCAAAATAAAACCTCTCAACATTGCCAAAAAAATTCAAGTATAAAACTTAACATTCAAAGGCAAATACAGGATCCATTACAATAAACAATCCAGAGTTACTGAATGAAAACTTCCTGATAGCATGGCGGCTAGCTGATTACTGCTAGTTCTGATTGGCTGTTTCTGACTGAGCAGAGTAATTATGCAGAGCAGGGAGGATATCGATTATTTTTTTAGAGATTATCTGTCTCATGTTAGGACAGCGGAAGTTTTAATACGTATGTAAAATGTATTTTTTTAGGTTAGATGCTGCAGCTTTCAGCAGAGGTTCGGTGTGAGAGTCACTACCAGGTGGAGCAGAAGCGGCGCTCCGTCTGTGAAATATTACTACCTGTAGCGTAGCAGCGGTTCAACAGCGAGAGCTGAACCAGCGTCATACATCGCAGCTCCAAGACTTAAATAATTTTCCAGGTTATTTGTTTATCTTTCTGACCGTCATGCTAATCCGGGTAAGTGTTTGTAGCTGTGCGCTGCTTTACCTGCTATCTGATCCTCCATATGTCTTTTTTACTGCAGTGAGCCTCGATGTAGCCAAACTCCGTCAAGTATGGCATTGTTTTTATGTCGTATTAGCTTCGTTGTGTTGATGCATTTTGACGTGCTTCAATTTTCTGCCACAACATGCAAACTCCCCCATTCACTCAGTGCGTTAAAGTTCCACATCGCTTAGGATTTGTTGCTGCGCGTTTGCGCAGTATGAAGGAAAGAGGAGACCAGCTGCACAGGCAGGCTGCGAAATGAGATGCAGGTGATCGGTTTGTGTGATCGGCAATAAGAGCCAATAATCGCAGATCACTGATCATGCACTTTTTCACGAAAATCGGCCGATTATGATCAGTGACCGATCGATCGGCACACCTCTAATTACAACTGTTACTTCATTACAATTTGAGTACTCTTCTATATCAGTGATATTTACTGTACTTACTGCTGAACTAGTAAATTTAGCTTAGCTAATGCAGCTTTTGTCTGCAGGCTAATGCAGACATGTGGCCTACATCTACTACATGTACTCACTCTGCCAGTCACCAGGACCTTGTTATACTTTGTTTGTACGTCCTTTACAAATCCGTTTAACAAGTTTTTGCATACATGCATTTCAGGCTGTGAAACTCCATGTTGTACGATTGACTCTTCGTGTTGACTACGTCATTAACTATATCATAGTATGAGATCAAAGGCAGCTTGTCCACATCGTCTGACATATTTTCCTTCTCCATCTCATTCAGGTTGATCCTGACAGCAGCCATTTTGTTAATGTATCTTTTCCTTGCACATTGGCCAAGAGTGTCCATATAGTTTCTTTTTGTTGGTCTCGAAGCCACAGAGCCGATGCGCTTGCCTACCAAGATGGCGCAGATCACTTCTGACCTGTGGTAACTATGTATTGGTATCGGCGATACCAGCTCTGCGTTTATTTAGTATCATATCGATAAAATATGAAGTACTGCACACCTCTAACATCCAGTGACCCAACTGGATTCAGTGATGCTGATTAGCAAATATTCTGGATTTTTCCCTACCAACCAAAACTGCAGCTAAGAGATTTGAGTCTGTCTGGAAAATTCACTGTTGAATGAGAGTCAGTAGGCGGAAATGTGGTGTAAATGACTTTAATTGCATGTGGGAACACACTATTAAAGAAAAATTATTATAAGATTTTTTTAAATGTGTATATAATTTGGACATTTTTCCTGTCACATCCACGAGTGTGGCGCCCCCTACTGACCAGCAGAGGAACACAGAGAATATATCACAGAAACTGCTTTAAGTATTTGATTTCTGGTTTTTAGTTTTTTTCAGAATGGCATCAAAAGCAGCTCAGATGGTCTGTATGACCCTCGGGGTCATCGGCCTGATTGGGGTCACCACCTGTTGTGCCTTCTTTCAATGGAAAGTGACCATTTTCAAAGGAGTGAACAGCGAACAGGTGACTACAGATTCTGAGGGCATCACAATGTATTTTATGATTTATGGAGACAAAATACGATTTGTTAGCTCATGTTTTATTACTAGGCTATTATTGTAAATGTAGTGTTGATGTATGTTTTTAGCAGCATGATGCTTACTGAACCACTAGGTATTCAATATTATCACTACGTTTTCTATCAGCTTAATATACATTTTTGGGGGAATTATACTTTCTTTTAACTGAACCTCTAAGAATCCAGCAATGGATATTAAGTCCATCGCTGGATTAAAAAATATAACAATGTTTATTAAAGCATGACATTTGTTTTAGCTTTTTTAGACCACAGGACAGTCAGTTTGCATTAACAAAACACTAATCTGGCTTTTCATGGTGCTGATGGCTTCTTCCTCTCTGAGTGGCCTTTCAGCCCATGTTTGACAAATGACTAATTTCACTCTCAAAAAAAATCTCCAAAGTTTCTGGAAATAAAAATATATTAGGTTTTGTATTTGATTTAATGTGTAGAATATGTAATATTTTGTTTCTGTGTCTTTAGGTGGTTTATGAAGGTCTCTGGATGAACTGTGTGACGCAGGCCACAGGACAGTTGCAGTGCAGAGTGTACGACCCCTTGATGGTGTTGCCCTCTGACCTTCAAGCCGGCCAGCCCATGACCGTCATCAGCTGCATCCTCTGTGGTCTCAGCCTCCTCATCCTGTTCTTTGGTGCCGACTTCACCCCATGTGTTCAGAACCAAGGCACCAAGACCATACTCCTCCTGGTGGCCGCAGTGGGCCTGCTGCTGGCCGGCCTGCTGGTGATCATCCCGGTCAGCTGGTCGGCACACATCATAATAAGAGATTCCAACAACCCCATCCTAATATGGGTCCAGAGGAGAGAGCTGGGAGCCAGCATCTACATCGGCTGGGTAGCTGGTGTGATACTGATCCTGACTGGAGTTCTGCTCTGCTGCTTCAGCAGACCCAGATCCAGCAGCTCTGGTCGAACCGTCAAATACCACAGAGCTTCAGGTCTAAATGACAACTAAATTTAGTGGTTTTATGGAAGAAACTGGGGTCCAATAGTGTGACAAAGTGGTTCAGTTTGTGTTCACCACTTGTTCCTTATTCTTTCTGATTCACTTACTTTCTATATTTGGCTATAATGACTAATGTAAAGAGATTATTAATGCTTTATCAGACAGATGTTGAAATGATTTTGACCAGAAGGTTCAGCTACATGCAGAAGATTTTAAATTGAGATTTTAACAATAAGTAATAAAGGTTTATGTTACAAAGAACATAAGGTAGCCGTTGTTGTAAATTTTATTGCCGAGTGCTTTTACACGGACAAGCCGGTTAAACTGTAAAAAATAAAATAAAATAAAGACAAAACGTCAATACTTAGTATTATAATATTCAATAAACACAAACTTAGACATAGATTTAGGAGCTTGGCTTGACTTGACTAACCGGTTATAAAGCAGTTTACTCTTAGAACACTTCGTAATACAATAAACAACGGCATTCAAATATCACAGTGCAGCAAACAACAGTTAGCATTTGGCTAATTAGCTCTAGCAAATTCACCAAGCGCACGTTTAGAACAGATAACAAAAACTTTTCTCCTACAGATTTACAGCGTTAATGTAACTCATCACGTTGGGCAAAATTCATGAACAGCAGTAAGATATGATTTTATGGCAGGTTCAGCTTGTTAGTTTAAGCTAACGGCAACCTGAGCACACCACCGGTCCGCCGTTAGCTTCCTTCTTCTCCACGTTAATCCACGTACCAATAGAAAGCAACTACAGTGCCCCCTAGTGGAATGGGAGGAGCAAATACAACAGTTTCCTTTCGGTACCAATAGTTTCTCAATAATTACAATGGTTGTCTTCTAATTTTACATGGTGCATCATTCTAATAATTCAAATCAAATTTTGGTTAAAACTAAAACCGTTACGAAGCCAATATAAATTTTTTTTATTGATCTCATCAGCTGTTTGCAACAAAACCTAAATATGTAGTTTTCAACACAATATTGTAAACTATTTGTTCAATCAAATCTTGGAAACTTATTCCAAAGAACTCAAAAAGTGAAAATAAATCACAAACAGGCAAAATAATTTGCTCACCACCGATCTCACAAGAGGACAGCGCAGCAGCACAAAATGGCGCCGCCTCTAAAACCTCACTCTCTACAAGCAGAAGCACAGAGAACCGAACTAGTAAATACTGTTGAGGAAAATAAATATTCTTAGTTTTTAATACAGTTACATTTTATGACATGTGAAAATAGTGGATTGAACAAGATTCTTGTGGGTAACATCTTAGAGGGCTTTAAGTTAGCCCTGCAGAACAGAATGTCTGATATCAGGGAGGAACCAAGTCATAAATTAACTTTTGAGCAGCAGCAACGAGACATCTCAATTCATCTCCCTCAGTGAAACACCAAAACTTAAGGACAAACAAAATGACAACACAGTACTAACAATAATTGCAATTAGTAGAATACAATTTGGCTGCACAGTAGCGCAGCTGGTAGAGCTGCTGCCTTGCAGCAAGAAGGTTCTGGGTTTGATTCCCAGCCTCTTGTGTTGCCCTGTGACAGACTGGCGACCTGTCCAGGGTGACCCCGCCTCTCGCCCGGAACGTTAGCTGGAGATGGGCACCAGCAACCCTCCCAACCCCACTGAGGGACAAGGGTGTAAATAAAATGGATGGATAGAATACAATTTAGTTAAAATTAACATGACCTGAACTAGTCTAATTTGTAGTTTTATATTAACAACTACATAGAGTCTCCAAATGTAATATCAGTTAGTTAAATATAATCAAAACTAGCATAACATTAATTAGAAAATGTTTGAAATGAATGTGTTTATATTAAAAATGCTCAGGTATATTCTAGAAGTGTTTTATTCTTTAAATCTGCGCTTTGATCTAAGAGGATGCAGAAGTTCTGACCCACTTTACGTACCAGGCTTTATGTCAATTTAAAATTACTGCACTGATCTGTGTTTGTAGGAATTGACCGGCAGGGAAATAAAATAGGTTTAAGACAGGTTAACTTTTGGTTGAACTCTTGGAAGACCAGAGGTTTTGTTCCAACCAGGTATTAGGAGTAACATCACATTTTGAACTGGCATGAGTAGAGCTCGCTCTAGATGACCTTTGGTCTCCCTTGTCTAGATAGAGAAGCACCGTAGCCCTGAAATCAAACAGGTCTCAGAAGGTAATGAAATTGCCCAAACTGAGTAATTTGAAACTGGGTCTATCCATACAAGGAGAACAACACAACTTAATCGCATAATTGCATAAATTAAAACAAAGGAAACAACCTTTTAAATAAAAGTAAGGGCCCCAGAGGAACGAATCAGATTTGCTTTTGCAACTCTCCAAAGGCGTCTTTTCTTTTCTTTTTTTCTGTCTCTCTTCTTTTCTATTTGTCTCAGGTAAATTAATGTTTGTTTTAGTGAGTTTGAAGTGTCTGTGTTGTCAATGTGGTTTTATACTTTTAAATTTAGAATAAATTCTGAAAATGCATGACGTGGAGCTCTGAATGTTAACTCTGTGTGGCTTTTATTCCACGCATGGCATCAATGAATCCGGAAGCACAAGAGAATATAACGAGCCGGAACTTAATGATTTTTATTCTCTTAGTAATACTGCTGAACTTAATCCATTGTTCTAGCAGAAATCATGCATAAAATCATGTTTAGCAACAACAACAAAGTTAGCTAACTAGTCATTTTATGTAATTTTTCTACCTTTTTCTGTGAATCTCCATCTTTGTTCCGTTAGCATAGTAAGCGATCAACTAGCAGCCTAAAGGAAACAGGAAGAAGCGATGGAGGTGGTGGGCGGGACATTGTGCCATTTGGCAGCGGCTCATTGGCTCAGGTGCGGGGGTATGGGGGGGGCCCGGGCCAGATGGGGGCCCATGGGGTCTGGGGGTGCCAGGGAGGGAGGAATGGTTTCAAGTCGCTTTAAAGTCTGATTATAGACGGAGAAAGTGCGCCCTCACCTGGTCAGAAAGGTGTATGTTAAAGCTACTGTGTCCCTCAATGGAATATATAGTAGTCAGTCCCAGTGACTGTTTGACTCACGGTTTAGCCAATGTGCTTCCTGGGTAAAAACGAAACGAGAAACGGGGCCCAAACCCCCTGGCCCCTTCAACAGTTTCCAGCAGGGCAGGTGATACACGTGAGGGGCCTGGTCACTGGACCCGGTCATTGGACCCGCCCCCCGGCCTGACGCTGACTTGTTCCGCTAGTGCATTGGCTAAGAGGGATGCTAGTGGTTTTTCTGAAAGTTAATCATATAACTGCTGATCAAGACAATAACCAGTGGGTGGGTGACACACTCAACTCCTGGCACATTTAAGGGAGATGAGAGTTACTAAAGCGTCACGTCAAATCTTTCTAGACATCAGTGTGATCTGCTGCAGATACCCGACCTCAGACCAGGCACATTCTTCAGCATCTTCAATGGGTCACAGAGCTCTTACTTTCACAAAGGAACCAGTGAGCCTCAGTGCTCATCTCTGACAAAAGTCAATTCATGCAGAGCAGAAATGGCCACTGTTGTTACCAGATGAGCCTTTGGTGGTGATGATGTTACAGGGTGGGCAGGTGCTCACCATCTTCCATCTTTTGCTACTTCTAATGTAAAATATTCCACAACTGTAGGTTGGTCTGGCATATAAAACCCCCAAAAGGTCAGCTGAGACTGGCTCACTGTTTTTTTTCTGCATCTACATGAGCAAATGAGAAGCAATGTTTGTAAGAAGCTGCCATTAAAGTCCAGATTTAATGAGAAAAAAGATCTTGACAAATATAATTATTCATATTCAGTTTGTGAGCCTCATCGAGTTTTGTAATGTAGAAAAATTAAACACTTTCCACCTTAAATTCGTCAAAGTAAGAAGTTTACATCCTGTATCAAACCTCTAAGATACAGGATGTAAGAGACACACTCTCAGTTTACTAATAACATAAAACCACAGCAGGCATATTAAAGCACAGACCGCCTCGAACTTCCTTTTTCCACCGTGAAGTCAAAACCACATCTATTCGGCACCATTTCACATTTAATGATCATTTTGTTTTAGGTCAGAATTGACACAAGAACCTCCGGCACCTGATCTGAGTACATCTTTTTTTTAAAAAGTAAGCATTTTTCATCTTTATTTACTTTTAACATTAAGAAAAAATAACAAATGTTACTAAAACAGAAGAAATAATTGCATTGATTCCATCCAATTTATCAGAAATCCGTCACGATGATGAGAAAATTAATCTTTTGGCACTTTAACATTTTTTTCTTTAATATTTAATACTTTTATGTGTGCTATGAGGATTTATTTGAAGGAGGGCGGTAATGGTTGGGGTGGGTGGCATCAAATTTGCTTTTAGTGCCTGCAATGAAATATTTTTATACCTGAGATACACATAGTAATTTCTGTAGTGTCAGTATCTCTGTGTTAAATTATGATTGAACCTTTTTGTGCTTTGGCAAATTTTGGATAGTGCAACCCACATAATCGTTCTGCTCCAATTATATTGAATAAATTAGAATATTTTTTATATTTTATTGTTGGTTTGTTGTTTAAATTAGACCAAATTTATTGTCCCAAGAGGCAATCTTTGAAGACGACAAGAACAATTTCAGATAAATCCATTTTTAAATTTACAATAATAGTTACTTACTACACAGATTTAGGTAATAAGTAACAAGCTGAATTTACTCAATTACCCGTACTTTTAGGAGCATTTTTATTACACTGTACTTTTTACTTTTACTTCAGTAATTTTATAAAGTTTTTCTATTCTTACTTGAGTAAAATTCTGGATTTTCTACCCACAGAATGAAAAACAAACATATTTTAACCAAAAATTCACCAGACACACACCTGCAGTTTTTGTTAGTTTCATAAGTTTTTTATTGAAAGAAACGGATTTGGAAAAATTTACTTTGCTTGTTTGTTATTTTTTCGTTACTTAAATGAATTATTCTAATTTTTATCCATAATATACCAAAGATTCCAATTAACTTTATATTTTGGTCCATTTGATTATGTAATTTTTAAATATTAAATGATTGATCATTTGATCAGTTACTCAGTACTTGAGTAAACGTTTTACCAAATACGTTTTACTCATATTTTTTGACAGCTACTTTTTACTTTTACTTGAGTTAAAAACTATGTTGAAGTCGTTCTGTTCTTGAGTCATCCACAATGCCCAACCGGTTATTAATGAGGTTGACACCTATACCTTAGAAATAAATGAAATGTTTACACATGATCTAGACATTTAGTGATCACCCAAAACCTAAAGATATTTTACTGCTGTCATGATCATCAAGTGTTTGTATTTTAATTATTTTCTTGTCTATTTATACTCTGCCTAGTTGCTTAAGTTGTGTGTGTGATTTCATTCCTTCACCTATTTTACCATAAGATGAAGACAACGGATGGATGACTGTTAGCAAACTGAGCATCTAGTTTATTTATTTGCCTCCTGTTTTTATCTGTTGCAGAATGAGACCATCAGCAGTCGAGATGGTTTGTTTGGCTCTTGGGGCCGTCGGGCTGATTGGGGCCATCAGGTGTTGCACCCTCCCTCAGTGGATAGTTTGGGTCAACGAGCGCAAATACATGGTAACCATGTATTGTTTTAATAAGAGAATATCTAAAGACATTTTTGACTGGTGTCCAATAGACGGGTAGACAAGGAGCTGAGTTGGTAAAAACTGGGAAGACGACACCAGGGATTGTAAATACTTTATGCTATAACTAAATATGATTATTAGTTCCATAATTTTAGCTGGTGGTACTAAGAGGGTTGAACTTTGTAAATCTTCCTTTCTATTATTTTCTGAATTCTTTGGGGTTTTGGAAAATGTCACTTAAAATGTGACATTAAAAAGAAATCCTCCATATAAAATAAATGTTACCATGCAAAAAGTGTCTCTAACCTGAAAAAAATGGATTTCATAGAAATTTTGGAAACTTTTAAAAATAATGAATTCAATTTTTGCTTATTTAATACCTAATTAGTTTAATTTATTTTCTCCTGTTCAGAAAGCTGCCAACAGATCCACATCAGGAACCAATTTTATGATAGTTTCTCAGATACTCTGATGCTCCTATATTATTTTCTTCTAAGGAAACATTTAGTTCTATGTTTGTTTCTTTAAAATGATCATCAAAGATTATTAAAACTTTATCAGACACAGATGTTTAAATGATTTGGAAACAAAGGTTTCGCTACATGCAGAAAATGTTAAATTAATGAGACTTAGACAATAAGCAATAAAGGTACCAATTTTGGTACCAATAAAATATTGGTACCAATAGTTTCTCAATAATTATTTTATTTCACAATTACAATGGTTATTTTCAAATTTTATATTATTTGAGAGATAAAAATATTCTAAAAAAATTAAACTGATATTCTGGGAGTCAAAAAATAAAATGTGTTTTTTCAATCTGAGGTTATTTATTAAGAAGAAAAAGTAAATATCTGTTCCTGTGTCTTTGGGTGAACAGGAATATCAAAAGGGTCTGTGGATGTGGTGTCAGAAGCAGAGCACCAGACAGCTGGAGTGCAAACTGCATGACTCCATGGTGGCGCCATCCCCTCTAGATCAGGCCTTCAGGGCCATGACCGTCATCAGCTGCATCCTCTGTGGTCTCAGCCTCCTCATCCTGTTCTTTGGTTCTGACTTCACCCCATGTGTTCAGAACCAAGGCACCAAGCTCAAACTCCTCCTGGTGGCCGCAGTGGGCCTGCTGCTGGCCGGCCTGCTGGTGATCATCCCCGTCAGCTGGGCGGCACATGATGTGACACACTATTACACACAGCAAAAGATTGGAGCTAGTATCTATATTGGCTGGGCAGCTGGTGTGCTGATGATCCTGGCTGGAGTTCTGCTCTGCTGCTTCAGCAGACCCAGATCCAGCAGCTCTGGAGGAACCACCAGCAACAGAGCTTTGTGAGTTGTTTGTTTTTCTATTTTGGCAAACTGTTGAATTCTCATGAGTTTTTAAAAATGGTAAATTTTTATTTTAATATTTAACCAGCTGAGTAAATAAGAACAAATTCTTACGTGTAGTAATGATGTGGTGGGAAGGTAAGAAAACAGGACGAGCCAGGGCCGTGCAGAGACTAAAGGGGCAGGCGCTCAAAAAAGAAAAGAAAAAAAAGAAAGGGGGCACATCTGAACGTATTTTAGGACAGAATATGAACAAAGCCATGCAGCTTTCAGAGTTTAATAAATAATGATAAATTACAAAAATGTGACATATACAATCAAAGCTAACGAACATCTCTATATAGAGCATAACACTATGATATTGTATTAGTAATTTATTTCTGCAGGTCTATTTTGTTATAGGAAAGTTTTGCAATATTCAAACCCGCAATTTAGCAAGATATGTAAATCAGAGCTGGACCACCAGACATATTTTATCTTTACAGAATTACACTATTAAAATATAAACAAGGGCACAATGCAACCTTTTAGTGACTGTAATCTATAAAATATCTGCCTGTTTGCTGCAGTGGAGATGAAGACGCTCCATTCAGGAAAGCAGAGCTGCATCAAACTTTAACGTGGAACTGCAGAAAAAACACAAAAGCAAATATTGAATTGTTAATGCATGTCACCATAAAAAAAGCCTGCTGAGTTTTGCTTAAAAAACTTTTTTTAAATTAAAATCCCAATCTATGATCTATGTTTTCGCATCCACCTGAATAATGTGTAGTTGCGCCACTGCTCACATTCACTATCAAACTCTCTTACAGTTTGATTGCAATGGAAGTTAACTTGAAATTTCAGTTTCTGTTGCAATCAAACTCTGTAAGAGAGTTTGACTGTGAATGTAAGAGAGTTTGACTGTGAATGTAAGAGAGTTTGTAGGTTTCGGCCCTTGGGGCCTCTCAGTTTCTCCTCACCTGGTTGTCTCCTCCCCTCAGTAGTTCTTCAGAGAAAGACAGACGCAGAGGCCTGTCAGTGTCTGTTGTATTTCATTACCTCTCTGCTTAAACCGCGACTCCGAGCTGAAGCAGAAACGATACTTCAACGTTTTCCGTCATCTGACTCCACTTTATTCACCAAAAACGTGTTTTTTTAATAATTCACCAAAATCTGTTCTGTAATCTGGAACGTTCCTACGTTGAGCTCCAGTTAGCCGCTTTATCTCACTGCGCGAGAGGCAACTGCGTCATGCGTCACGGGCAAAAGGTCAAAGGTAACAAGGTGACCGGAGGGCTTATTATGTTGTACAAAAAAACCCAACAAAAAACCAAATTATTTCAGTACTTGTTATTACGTGTCAGAAGAGGGCTTAGAAAATAATAATACAAAAAATAAAAAAAATTGACCAAAAGGGGACTTAGGGGCAAGGAGCAAAAGGTTTTCCCATTTTCCCATCCTGCTATCTGACTTCTTCAATGGAGCAACTAGACTAACTAGGAACTCCATCATCCATGTTGAGTTGGTTTGAGCATCTGATCAGGAACCTCTTGGACTTCGCTACTGTTGCCTTTTACCTCAGCAAACCAATCTTGGATAAGAGGAAGACAATGGATTGTTACCAAAGCCAGAAGAACACCAAGAATATATTGCAGCAACGTCCTTATCTGCTTTCTGGTTTTTGTAGAAAGTCATCAGCAGCAGTTCAGATGCTATGTGTGACTTACGGGGTCATCGGGCAACTTGGGGTCATCGTCTGTGGCATCCTCCCTCGCTGGAGAGTTTCAGCCCACATAGGAACTGTTGAGAAAAATTATTATTTTGAGTGTTTAACACAGTTTAAACCTTTTAGAACGAATTTCTTAGGTTTGAACAGGTTTGTGTTAGTGATTTAAAACCCAAAGAACTATTGCTCGGTTAAGTATTTAAAATACAAAGGAGAATAGAGGATTCTGCAAGAGAATTTCGGCTCAGACCCCTGGGGTCTTATCATTAAAGACAGGAGGTCATAAATTAACATATGCAGGAAGGTGGAGGACATTATCACTTGAATTACTCTGAGAGAGGGAACTTTGGTCGGTTCACGTAACCAGGATGAGAAATCTTCCAGAACTAACATCTGACATGGTGCAAAAAAACTGAATATAACAGAAAATGTTTTAAATCACTAACATTTAATTTGTAAGACATTTTTCTTAGTTATTAATAACATGTTTTGACTAAAATTCTATTATCTTGTTTTAGAATTAATTTAGTTAATGATGAATGTATTTGAAATTGTATTATTTCTGACTATATTAGAATCACATGAAAAGGTTTTGTTTAGTATTAGAAAATACTTAGGTTTATGGTGAATGAATGTCTTAATTCTTATTTGTTTCTAATTCCTAATTAGAAACAGGAATTGTACTTCATTATTTTCTGTTTATTATCTATTGCTTTTGGTTTGATATCAGAACTAAACTTTGGAGATGCTGAGTGCAGAAGAACAAATTGGATTTTTGGAGAACTTTTCATTGAATTAAAAGTACAGAATTAAAGGTTTGTTCCTGGCAGAGCAGAAGAGAAACCAGAATTTCACAGCTACCTGTGAGGTTCCTGCATCTGTTTCTCTTTGCCCAGATGGCTGTAGAGCCACAGGAGGCCAGATACTGTTAAGAAAATAAATTTAAAATAAGTTAGTTTTAGAATTTATCATGACTTGATTGAAATACCATAATTATAGTTTTAAAATTTATAACATATTCTGACCTATTGATATATTTTACTGTAGTTAAAGCAGATTGTTTGCCAAGATCTTCTGATCTGCTCTTTGTCTGTCGGGGAAACAATCAGTAGGAAGTTCTAGCTTTTCACACTGATCTGTGAAAGCCATAAACCACCATGAATTCGGAGAGTCTGCTTCTACCTTATTTAACAAAAGGTGTTTGATCTTGCGACCAAACTGCGGGACTTTTTCTAAAATTTAAAAGGGCCAGAGATGCCTTCCAATTGGTCAAGTAGAGATACGCCTTATTTGAATACATTAAAGAGGAAAACACACCTACAGGTATAAAAGTTTGTGCACAAGGGAAACAATTCAGAAAAAAGCTGATTTATTTTACTTCTGCACCAGCTCTTTCTCCAAGGACGTCCTTGATATTTCTTTGTCTTCTTGTCTCAGGTAACAATGTTTGTATCTGTCTTTCTTTAGTTTCCTGTACTATTTTATATTTTCTTCTGATTGGATTAAATCCTGTAATTCTGTGACGTCAACACGCATTGTTGTGTTTTTGTCCCCGCACGTGGCCACGCGAGAGAAGCCGGGATCAAAAGGAAGTATCAGAGCCAGAGTTTTGCTAAATTTACCAGTAATATAGAAATTCTTCCTTAACAGAACGAACAGTCTGAACTCACAGGTATGCAGAAATTATGACTCAAAGGGAATCTAAAGGTTCTGTACGGTTTATGATTAAATAATATATTTTGCTGGCTCTTGATTTACTACTCGACTGCAGAGTTATTGTTTGTTTTTAGCAGTATATCAATTACTAATCCTCAGGTGTTTAGCTATAAATGAAACACAGACTGTTATGAAGAAAGATTTAAATCAAGTGGAATTGAAGGTAAAGCCAAGCTAACCTGGTAAAGAACTCATTTAAAAAAAAAAAAAGTTCTCAATATTCTGGCATTTAGTGAATAGAAATAAATTAGTTTTTTTATATCAGATTTAATGTTAGGTGATGAGGAAAAGGTGTTTTTTACACAGTGTATGTAAATGTCTGTTTCTGTGTCTTTGGGTGTGGAGGATCTTCATGAAGGTCTGTGGATGGAGTGCGTGACGCAGAGCACTGGGCAGCAGCAGTGCAAAATGTACGACTCCATGCTGGAGTTACCCTCTGACCTCCAGGCCGCCCGGGTCATGACCATCATCAGCTTCATTCTCAGTGTTCTCAGCCTCTTCATCATGTTCTTTGGTGCCGACTTCACCCCATGTGTTCAGAATGAAAACGCCAAGCCCAAATTGATCCTGGTGGCCGGAGTGGACCTGATGCTGGCCGGCCTGCTGGTGATCATCCCGGTCAGCTGGTCGGCACACAACACTGTGAGAGACTTCCACTACTACTGGTTAGGGAATTCCCAGAAGAGAGAGCTGGGAGAGAGCATCTATATCGGCTGGGCAGCTGGTGTGATACTGATCCAGGCTGGAGTTCTGCTCTGCTGCTTCGGCAGACCCAGATCCAGCAGCTCAGGTGGAACCGCCAGGTACCACAGTAACAGAGCTTCAGGTCCAAACGACGACGCAATTTAGAGGCTTTACGGAAGGGACTGGTGTCAAATATACGGATAGACCAGAGGGCTGAGTTGGTAAAAACTGGGAAGACACACAGGAGATGCTGCCTATAACTGAATCTGATTATTAGTTCCATAATTCTAGCTGCTGGTGCTTCAACATGCTTTAATCTGTAAATCTTCACTTTCCAACATTCTGTAAGTTCTTTGTTTTTATTTTTTATTCTATTTTGGCAAAACTCTTAAAATCCCATCATTTGTTTGCCTATAAAATAAATGTTACGATACAAAAACCGTCTCTGTAAACTGAAAAGTTAGATTTCTTAGGAACTTTGGAAACTTTTCAAAATAATTACTTTTTTCTTTTTTAATCCCTGATATGTTTCATTTATGCCGCCATTTATTTTCTCCAGATCAGAAAGCTGCTAACAGATCCACATCAGGAAACAATTTTATGACAGTTTCTCTGTTGCTCCTATATTATTTTCTATTAATGAAACATTTTGTTCTATTTTTGTTTCTTTACAATGATAATCAAAGATTGTTAAAGCTTTGTCAGACACAGATGTTTAAGTAAAAAAACACCAGACCCCAATCCATCTTTCAGCCATTTCGTCCTGTGTAGAGATAAATATAAAATGTTATTTATACACATAGAAATTCAATAACTTAGAATCGAAAGGCAATTTATTTCACTTAATTATATTCACTTAGTGAATAAAGTAAAAGGCAAATCAGAATATTTCGCAAACTATAAATATCAGTCAGCAACACGACTTAGAAATTTGATTAGAACGTTTTGGGCAAAACGGAAACTGTAAGAACCACCAAAGATAATTTTTATGGATTAAAGATTCAAACTGTGCAGAGCCTGACACTAAAAATCCACTTAGCTGCGAACCGCTAACGTAGCATAAACATTAGCTCTCGCTAACATATAAGGAGGGCAGAGTACCAGACATATAAATCGTAACCTGAAATCATTTATAATTACTCCATGTCTCATTATAATCGGAGAGCAAAGCCTGCAGGTTTAGCTTCTACTTACTTCAGAGGACAGACCACCGGGATGTTCCATCTTGCTTCTGGGTTTGCCTGCCTATTTTTCTGGCCAGCGAACCATTCCGCCACCCAGTGGTCCTTTTTCAGACCACTTAAGCTGTTTTCGCACTGCGAGGAACGGAACGGCACGCTTCGGTACGGTTCCACCCGTACTGCAGCCCTATTGTGTTTGCATATACACAACAGGTACCTGGCTGACGTCAGGTACAGCCATTAAGCTGTATCTGACGTTATTATTTTTGAACTTAAACAATGGACCTTACCACAGGGGTCGTGTTTCATTGGCTAATGCCCATTTCACGTCACAGCGCAGCTACCACATGCGTGACCGTCTCATAAACACAAGCTACAGTAGTAAACTCATGCTAATGTACATTTTGGACTAGCAGAACGGCAGAAAGTTTTTGCGTCAGGACTCGAAAAAGAATGGTTCTACACTGTCAGTGGGGAATCTGTACAGGCGATGTCAGGTATCCTGAACGTATTTGTGGAACTAAAATTCACAGATTTCCAAAATCTGAAACGGAAAGCCTTGCTTGGATCAAAGCTTGTGCACGACCGCATTTGCAGCTCAACTGTCGTAGGATCAATAAGAACAAAGGAGTGTCTGCTGGTGTAAGTATTATTGCTTTGCTTTCTTTCTGTTTGGTGAATGAAAAAAATAAAGTCAATAATAAACACATCCATTATGAAAACCTTTTAGCCAAGTACAGCATAATGGCAGTACCGATACAACTTCTCCACCTTGAAGGCTGTCTGTTAGTCTTACGTTAGCTGAACAGATCAATATGCAATACCGTATCTGACATACATTAAAGATTTTATTTCACCTGAAAAGGCTTTTTACTAAACTGTAATCGTGTTAGCCACGCTAGCACAGAGTACCGAGTATAAGTCCTAGGCACATACGAACATTTGCCAACAGAAATCAGCGATTTCAAAAGTAACCCTCAAAACCATGAATGCCCAACTTACCCAGCCTTGCAAGAATAGGCATCAGTGATCTTGTCCACAGCTATATTTATGCTGAGTGTCTGAGGATCTGCTGTTTTCCTCATCGACTGGTAGCATTTAGCTGTGATGCGCACAATGTTGGAGGCATCGCGCGGCTCAAACACCTTGATGTCGTCCAAAAAAGATGACATGAACTTGTTGGTTTCCTCGTCCATTGTCGTGGCTGATATTTTTTGAAAAATCCGGCAGAAATGCTACACTAATCGACTCAGAAATACTCTGCAGAGAGTCAGTCGAAGTGAAAGACGCCATATTTACATAGAAACTAAACTCCGTGAGGCTTTGTTAGTGAGACATGCAGTCACGTGGGATTTTAGAGGGCGTTTCTGGGCGGAGTTTGGTAAGGTCCATGATTTCTATGTAGCGGCCGAAGCCTTTTCCTCAGAGATCCTCAGAAACTCTCTTTCCTCGTTGACCGATGTAGCTCATTCTGTACTCATTCATCAGCGAGTAAGCGGAGGGAGAAAAAAAACCTCATCATGGGACCAGGTAACAGCAGAATATTGAGAGGAATTCATCGCAAATAATAAAAATATTAAAAAGAGCACTCTTTACAAAATGCAGTAAGAACAGTTTAGTGAGAGCCAGCTAGAACCGATCAACGGCGGACTCTAAACCAATCAGCTGCTGAATTCTAAGCAGCGCCGCTTGGCCGGCCCGATTGGAACCAGTCGGAAGTTCTAATGCAAACACAGTCGGCCCTACTTTGAAACCGTTCCGTTCCTTGCAGTGCGAAAACGGCTTTCGTCTCCTGTACCGCTCAAAATACACAATAAGTCTATAAACATTTTTAGGATATTATAAGGAAGTGCTGAGATCTATCGTTTTCCATCGAACTAACGTATTTGCCACTTCGGCACAGTGAGAAACGTTCAGAGGATAAAAACACTAGACTCAGAGCAAAACTCAGATGTCCCAGCTTTCTACTAGCATGCAAACGCACCATCTACACCGGTGTTTTTCAACCTTTTTTGAGCCAAGGTACATTGTTTTCATTGAAAAAATCACGAGGCACACCGCCAACCAAACTTGTAAACAAATAAACTCTGTATTCGCCTATATTAAATATATAGTCATTCTTGTCAAAGTGTCTTGAATAGGAATCAAATAAACACAAAAAAATTATTTTTATCTGTCCAAAGGTAGATCAGCAAAGCTCAGCTTTAAAGCACGATTTTGTCTCAGTTCAGTTAGTTCTTCCTGCTCCTGTAAAGTCATGTTCTTGCCAACAACTGCTGAGCTGTATGGGTCCCTAACAAAGTCAAGGCATTCAGTGAAGGCTGAAGAGAAATGAAATGACATCTTCTCCTCGAGTTTTTAAATGTGTACCTATTATTTCACACAGTGCAGCAGTGTGAACATTTTGCCATTTCTTGGCTGGTGGGAACATTTCAAGGTTGCCACTTTCCACATGTTGTTGCCAGAGGTGCACCTTTGAGCGGAATCCGTTCATTTTACCTGTGAGTAGGTTTTCATTTCGGCCCTGCATTCGTGCGTTCAGTTCATTCAGATGATGAAAAATATCCGCCAGATATGCCAGCCTTGCACACCACTCATCACTTGTAAGCAGCTTTGCGTAATCCGACGCCTCATTTGTCAGATTCAGTCTGAGTTCCTCCCACAGCTCATACAACGGGCCAGTACCTTGCCGTGCGACAACCATCGGACCTCCGTATGAAACAGCAAGGTCTTATGCTCCGCTCCCATTTCCTCACACAAAGATGCAAATATGCAGCTTTTCACAGGTCTTGCCTTCACAAAGTTTACCATCTGCACAACATCATTCAACACAGGAGCCAGGTCTGCTGGTGAAGTCTTGGCCATGAGGGCCTCACGGTGTTAGAAACAGTGCGTAATAATTACATCTGGGTTTCTTTCCTTCACTCTGCTTACACAGCCTTTGGTGCGCCCAACCATGGCTGCAGCTCCATCAGTGCAGACACTCGTGCAGTTTTCCCACTTAAGTCCTCCTTGTTCTAAATATTCTGATGTGACCCGAAAAATTTCCTCTCCTGTTGTCCTTTCTGGCAATGTCTTGCAAAATAGGAAGTTTTCTCTGATTGCGTCTCCATCCACAAAACGCATATTGGCCAACAGGTGAGCATGTCCACTAATATCAGTACACTCGTCAAGTTGCAAGGCAAATTTCTCACTGATACGCATCTTTTCTTTTGGTACCCCTGATTATTCACTCTGCAGGAGATTCAGCAGTGCTGTGACCTCTCACATAACACACTTCCCTAAATCTTGAAGAGGTTATTCTTGATTGTTGCAGCCGGTGCCACTCATGAACATGGCTCTGGTCTCGTGTTGATGTCTCAGTCCTGTGAGCCATATCAAAGGATAACTGCAAACTCTGCAAATGAAACAGTTCCTCTTCAGTATAAACCCAGACACACCCCGTTAGTGACAGATGATGAGTACAAAGTGGAAGAGATGGAGAAGGTGATGTAACTCTATGCATCGGGTTAATAGTTTGGGTTGCTGATAGGACAGTACACTTCCTTTTTGCAAGTCCAAATTCATAATCTACAATTAACTTTTGAACTTTTGAATTTTACTCAGATTTGTTGACTATGACTGTACATGGGTGAGGAACTCTGATCTTTCAGAAATGTTTCCCATCAGAAGTCGTTTCCTAAGTGAAACTTTAGGGAGCAGCTTCTGAAGATATAAAATTACAAACGGATTTGCAATCAACATTAAAACAAGACATGTGGAACTGGTCTTGTTTTAATGCTATGATGAAAAAAAAGATGATTAAAAATGGGAGGGTGCTGTAAACACAACCCCATTTGAGCTCTTCACAAGAAGCATGCAAACATAATGAGACGAAATAACATGGAGACCTGAAGGAACACGGCCACCTGTTTCTAAAAACAACAACTTTGAACCTGAACGGTCAGCTGAACTTGAACGTCTTCAGCATCTTTAACGGGTCAGGGTGCACTTACTTCAATGTTTCTCAACCCTGGTCCTCACTCCCCCCTGCTCTGCTTGTTTTAGATGTGCCTTTATTCCAGAACAGCTCGTTCAAATGATTGCGTGACCATTAAGTACTGCAGAAGCCTGTTAATCACCCAAAGATACAATTCAGGTGTGGCAGAAGGGAAATTCCTAAACCATTAGGTATTCCCTAATGTTTTAGTCGTTACCTAATGTATTACCTAAGACATTATACATTAGGTATGGAGGCGGTGAGGATCAGGGTTGATAAACACTGACTTACTTTCAAAAAGGAACCAATAAGCCTCAGTTCTCACTTGCAATAAAAGTTGATTCATGTTGAGGCGAAATGATGGCTGCAAACATTGACGGACACATCGAGGAGAGCGCCACGCATCAGCCTCCGTTACCAGATAGGGCAGTGATGAGGTTACAGCGAAGGCAGGTGAAAAACATGCTCACCATATTTCATGATGCTGCTTCTAATGTAACATATTCAACAACTGCAGAAACTGCATATATCAATCTTTATTCCAGACCAAAAAGGTCCATAAAAAAAATAAAAACAAAATGAGAAAAAAAATAAATAAAATAAAATAAAAACATGACATTCACTGAGTCACAAATAAGTGATGACATAAAACCCCAATTAGATAAGTTGAGACTGGCACACTATTTTTCTTCATACATCTATATGCGCAAATGGACAGAAATGTTTGTGGGAAGCTGCCACTGAAGCCCAGTTTTACAATGTAGAAACATTCAAAACACAGGATGTAAACTAAGATGTTGACATCCTGTGTCTTACCACTGAGGTACAGGCTGTAAGATACACACTCTCTTAATTTACTAATAACATAAAACCACAGTAGACATGTTTACCCTCTGATGCATAAGTGGGTCTTTTTTGACACGGTGAGGTAATTTCTTTGCAATATCTTCTTCGTACAGAAAAGTTTTCATCACTTCATATTCCAGGTGTTCCTTAAAAAAAACACGTTACTGATATCACAATTAAAATGTTTAATTTTCACATTTAAGAGAAAATGTGTTGAATGACATACAAAACCTGTTGATCAATGTGTTCAAGGTTATTTTATCATCTCAATAAATGAAATAAAAATTCATAGCTATATAAATAAATGCATAAATAAATAAGCTGGAAACGTATAGTGTGCCTTCTCTGGGTCGGGGAGGATGTCCTGCCTCAAGTGCAGGAGTTTAAGTATCTCACCATCTTGTTCACAAATGTGGGGAAAAATGGAGCAGGAGATCGACAGGCGGATTGGGGCAGCGTCTGCAGTGAAGCGGGTGCTGTACCGATCTGTACCGGTCCGTCGTGGTGAAGAGCTGAGCCACAAAGTGAAGCTCTTGGTTTACTGGTCGATGTACGTTCCTACCCTCCTCTATGGTCATGACGTTTGGAATGTATCCGTGACCTCAAAGAACGAGATCACGGGTACAAGCAGCCGAAATGGGTTTCCTGGGCTCTCCCTTAGAGATAGGGTGAGAAGCTCGGTCATCCGGGAGGGACTCAGAGTAGAGCCGCTGCTCCTCCATGTCGAGAGGAGCCAGTTGAGGCTCGGGCATCTGGTAAGGATGCCTCCTGGACGCCTCCCTGGTGAGGTGTTCCGGGCACGTCCCACCGGGAGGAGGCCTCGGGGAAGACCCAGGACACGCTGGAGGGATTACGTCTCTCGGCTGGCCTGGGAACGCCTTGGGATTCCTCCGGAGGAGCTGGAAGAAGTGGCTGGGGAGAGGGAAGTCTGGGCCTCCCTTCTGAAGCTGCTGCCCCCGCGACCCGACCCCGGATAAGCGGAAGAAAATGGATGGATGGATGGATGGATGGATACGCTCACATGTATGTGAGTGCATGATACACATAGCACAATAGAATACAGACAGTAATGTTGCTAGCTTTGTTAGCTAGCTAGTTTCAAGAAACATGATCGTTCTCACTCATGTACCACCACACACACACACACACATAATGGACATTGACATTGTTCCTGTTGTAAAATTATCATTTTGTTTTAAAAATGTTCTACAAATGTTTAAAAAAGTGAAAAATTAAAATATTTCAAACATGAAACAGAAATAATTTTTTGTGGAATAAAAGATAGTAAAAAGTATTAAATAAAACATTAATTTTAATCAAAATGATAAAAGTAGCATTAAAAGCACATTGATTCTAATACGGCAGTGTTTTTCAACCACTGTTCCGCGGCACAAGTGATCGTCAGGTGTGCTGTGGAAATTATTCAATTTCACTACGGTACCGTATTTTCCGGACTATAAGCTGCTACTCTTTTCTAAGCTTTGAACCATGCGGATTGTAGCCCGATGTGGCATTTCTGTGGATTTTTCTTCAACCACCAGGGGGCTCTCTAGCAGGAAGTGAATTATCAGAAGTCAAAATTGTAAATCAAAGAAGAACGGCTAATTTTCATTTAAAACAAGCACATGCTAGCAGCAGGCACGACGGAGAAATGTTTTCAAACTCATATCATGCAGCTTTTAAGTTGAGGGCTGTCGATCTGGCACTACAGGAGGGAAATAGAGCCGCTGCATTTAAGCTCGGTGTGAACGAAACCATGGTTCGGCTTTGGAGACGGAGGGCTGCGTCCAGCAGATTTATTAGGACGAGGCATTCTGCTGGGTCCTAATGGAAAACCGAGAGCAGCTTCCAGTTTTTATTTTATTTTATTTAATTGAAGGTGCTAGTATGGTGCGCTCTATAGTCCGAAAAATACGATAATTGGTTTTAAAAGATGTTTTGAGAATGAATTGTCTGCAAATAATGCCATCTTCGAGTGTCTGCTGTAGCAGTGACTAGTGGCGTAATAATGTAATATTCTTACCACTAGATGGCAGTAGGTACAGAACATTTAACATTACAACAAGAATTAGTGATGCATGAATGTTACAGGTAGCGGTGAGAGCACTGAATCTAGAAAGACTGTGATGACAGTGATGCAAAAGACAGTGAAGCTCAGCAGTAGTTGGAAAGAACATGAGTCCATTTCCCACAACATGTCTGTGTGAAGTGAGCTTCTCTAGTCTGGTTACTATAAAAACTAAAACCAGAGAGAGACTGAGATGTTGAGGAAGAACTTTGTCTTTCTTCAGTTTCTGCCAGGAAATCAGTTGTTTTCACCCAAACATGCACAGGTTTCACACTAGGTGGGTAAAATATACAGATATTGACATTTTGTACATGCAACTCTTCATATTGTAACAGTGAATATGAAGTGAAATGTTTCCCAAATATTATTGCTTCTTTCAGAATAAGAATTATTTTCTGTATTCCGGCTATAAGAATGATTGTGGATTAGTTTGTAAAACAGTTTGGAGTTTTCTACAACTTCTTTAAATTTAACACCACAGTGTTGTGGCTGTTCAGGGGTATTTTTGAAGTGGATATGTTAGGTGCAGTTTGAAATAAGAAATGTAAAATGTGATAATACATTTTTTGTGTTTATTTGATTCCTATTCAAGAGACTTTGATAAGAATGACTATATATAGGCGGCTACAGAGCATCTTTATTTCCATTTTTAGTTGGTGGTGTGCCTCGGGATTTTTTCAATTAAAACAATGTACCTTGGCTCAAAAATGATTGAAAAACACTGTAATACGGGTCAAAAAAGACCCACTTACAGAAGTGGCAGTCGTGCATCAGAGCACAGGCCACTTTGAGCTTCCTTTTTCCGCTGTACTTGGGAAGTCAGAACCACACATATTCTGCAGCTGTGCACAGTCTGTGGTCCATCTCGTTTACGGTCAGAATTAACAGAAGAACCTCCAGGACTTGATCCAACGTCATCTTCTAAAAAGGTAAACCTTTTTCCATCTTTATTTAGTTTTAGCATTAAGAAAAAAATAAGTATTACTGAAACAGAAGAAATAATTGCAGAAATAAATCCATCATGATGAGAAAATGAATCTTGAATGTGAGAATCTTTTAATTGAAGTGTGCTATGAGGAGTTATTTGAAGGAGGGCAGTAACGGTTCGTGACATCAAATTTGCTTTTAGTGCCTGCAATAAAACTTTTTTTTTACCCGAATTGACACGTAGTAATTTCTGTAGCTTCAGTTGCTCTGTGTTAATGGAGGACTGAACCTTTTTGTGGTTTGGCAAAGTTTTTATAATGCTACCCACACAGTTAATCGTGTTGCTTCACCCAATAAACTAGAATGTGTGTTCACATGCGACTTTTATCATATTTATTTTTAAGTATTTTAACACAAAACAATTAACAAATGAACACATTTTAACTAAATCTAACATATAAAAATGTCCAAAATGCTTCAAAAGGCTTTAAAGATGCTTTTAACTGGTTTTAATTTCCTTTTTACCGTGCTGAATGATCCTTAAATAGTCAGTTTGCTAACCAAATGTCATATTTAGCTGACAGCCGTGCTAGCCGTTAGCTTCACTCACCGAAGTTTCCAGAGAAAACAACTCCATCCAGCTCCGTCAACGATGTAACACCATCCAGCATTTGTTTTCACACACTGTTCTCTCGTTTTCTCTTTAACTTTGTCTCTCAATTTGTCTCTCAATCCTCACTGTTCTCTCCATTTCTTTCATTCTATCTTCATGCGCTTCTCCCAACACACACACAAAAGCGGAAAGTGAAGCCTGCCCCCTATTGGTGTTGCAGAGAATTACAACGGCTTCTGCAATGCTGACCATGCAGGTTACGCAACAGCCTTATTGCAAAATTAATTAACACCGTATTTTCCGAACTATGAGGTGCGCCTTTGATTTTAAGCCATTTAATTTATATCTCAACTCAAAATTCTACACATAAATACGGTAAAACATTTTTGTCACTTTTGCTAATTTATTAAAAAATAGAAAACCATGAAACCACATTTAGATAAGTATTCAGTCTTTTTCCAGGAAGCTCAAACGTGGGGTGTTTTCTCTTCCGTGAGATGTTTACGACTTAAATGTATGAAAATCTGCTCCAGAAAGAATGGTCTACTTTCCATCTATATTTCGATAAGTTCGTCAGTCAAAGCACATTACGTATTACTCCGCGACGCTCCTGACTACCGTAGCCGTAATGTAATTTTGACAATACCACACAAGAGCCAGAATTATTCCATATTAATCCACTAGAGGGAGCTGTTTTACTCCAGAACAATACATAAGGCGCTCCGGATCAAATTAATGACTTTATGAGTCTTATTTTCTAAAGTATATAATTTTAACTTTATGAGAAACTGAATTTTAGGTTTAATTATCTGTAATATCATTTAAAGAGATGTTTTTATTTTTTTTTCTGTAACAACAATTCATATTTATGAGTACATTTTATAGTTGTATTTCAAAAAGGAATAAAGAATTAAATTTAAAAAAAAACTTCGGAAAATACAGAAAACCTTTATTTTTAACACATATATTAAAATATAAATCAAACTTGTTCCCACAGACAAACAAAACAAATTCAAGCTTCAGGCTAAAAACATTTCCAAACATCTGCTGTTTTAATTTCCCCCTTTAATTCACAACCAAAGGTTAACAGCAGTTTTCTCCCTGTCTGTTTTGGCTCCATTGTTTTACTTTTGACTTTTCGCTTTATGTTTTTCCTTCTTTAAATTTTGTAGAATTTTTGTCCGTTTAGTTTTTGGTCTCCAGTTCTTTCACGCGCTTGGTCAGCTCCTCTAAAGCTGCTTTCAGGTCCTTCACCTCCTTCCTTAGAGACTGCACCTCCTGAGAAACAAACAGGAAGTGAGCGTCACTGAGCAGAAATGCTCCAAATCAGGAAAATAAAGCCTCAGAACAGTAGATCATCCAGTTTTCTCACCCCACTGCCGTCTGGTTGGCTCCCTGCAGAAGCAGTCGTAGTCTTCAGGAGACTCTTATGAACTTTGAATTCCTTGGCCTTCGTGGTGGCTACAAACCCGTCCTTTAGGGAAATCAGAACAGGCGGAGCTTCTTTCCCATCAAACCACTCATCGGCTTCAACCGACGCCTCGGGTCCGATGGTGTCAGGGTACAGATCCTCCTGGAACAGATCCGACTGCGCAGCCAAAGGAGGAAACAGTCAGCTAATGCCAACGCAACCCACTGTGTTTCTGCTGCACTTAGAAACTCACCTTACGAGGTACCGTCATGACTATGGGTTCACATTTCCTCTCATGCAGTTTGTAGAACCTGAAGGAAAAAAGAGTTGGATACAATATGAGCAAAATGACAAATGTGTCAAAAGTTCTTCTACTGAAACTGTTTTCACTGCAAAAATACAAAATCTTACGAAGTATTTTCATCTAGTTTTTAGTGCACCTGAAATAATACCAAGCTAATTTACAAGTAATTTTTCAACAAACCATAGGAGCTTGTTAGAAGTCAAAATTTTCTTAATATTAATTTTTAAAAGTTCCAGTTCTAATGGCAGAAAACGTCTTGCTATTAGAAAAATAACCTGCAATAGAACAAGTATTAGAAGTAAGAAATACTGCCACCTGCAGGCGGAAGTTCGCATCAATGATTTTGATTATTTATTGCAAAAACTTAGCAATAAACTCTCTATTAGGGACGGGCATTTATCGTATCGTTTATCATTTACTGTGATAAATTTCTTGTCATGATAAACATTTTGATCTATTGTTGACAATTAGTTTCAAATAATAATGTTTAAACCCCCCACAGTTTGTTCAGAGAGAGAATTAATACATTAGAAAATGTGATTAAATGTTTTTACACTGAGCAGATTAGTGATCACTTTTTTCTTCATGTGTTTTTCAAGAGCAGTATTTGTGTTTGTGTGGCTATTATTGCTGTGTCTCACAGTCACAGCCTAAAACTAAGGCAAGAAATAGTTTATATTGTCAATTTTATTATTAAAGCACCAAAAAACATGGTGATAAAACATTAAGTCCATGTTACCTTACTCACAATTTTGCATCACATGAGGATCTGTTGAGTTTGTGTTCATATTCGCATTGTGAGAAACTGGAGGGACAGACTGATGTAATTTGGCATCTAAAGGGTCATATAAAACATCCATCCAGGATTTTGTGTTTTTTCAGTGTAGTGAATGAAACAAAGCTTATGGTTTTGATGCAATCTGTGTCTGGATTAACCACTTTGCAACCCAAGCAGCTTCAGTTACCTTGCGATTTCACACTTGTTGACCTCCAGGCCTCTCTTGGGCATGTACCCCATCCCCTTCTGGCTCTCCTTGCTGCTGAACATGGACAGGTAGTGGACGTACGGCGCCTCGTCCGTCACTTCGAAGTAACGGATGCTGCTGTCTCCCTGTGAGAAGGCCAGCACAGAAAACGTTGAGCCGTTTGTGCGTCTGCAGGTTTAGGGTGAGAACCACAGACTGTCCCCCGTCTGAACCCAACCTTGCCACAGAGGTAGACGACTCCCGTGTCTGGGTCGAAGAACGGCAGGAGGACGCCGCTGCTCGTGTCCAGCTCCTGCAGGGTCAGCGGCTCCCCAAAGTTGTTCTACAAAAAAAAACAACTGCTGCTTTCATAACAACCAGAGGAAAACCCAAAAGCAGACAAATGTAATTATTGCTGTTGTTCTTCTTCAGTGGCAGCAGCCAGTGTGATGTAATGCAGCTGTTGCACAACAGCTGTGTTATTATGCTTCCCTCTAACAAATAATACAACTATAAAGCCTCTCAAAAGTGGAACTATCTTCATAGCTTTGAGTCGCTTCTAATTTAAATGCACTGCAAAAACACAATCCTACCAAGTGTTTATGGTCTAACTTATTAAAGTAAGTTAAAACTGACATGTGTAGCTTTTCAGTAAGACATGGGAGATTGTTTTAAGTAAATAATTTCTTAACAGTGATTTTAAAAAGCACTAGTTCAACTGGCAGATTATTTCACTATAGCCAGACATCTCCCAGATTTATAAGTGGAATAATCTGCCAGTGGAAATGGAACCTTTTCATCAAGATTAAGACATTTTTGAATTAAAATACCATACCAACTTTATTTATAAAGCACTTTAAAACAACCATAGCTGATACAAAGTGTTGTACATTAAAACACAACATAACAATAAAAAATAAAAACTCTTACAGTTTAAAAACAAACAAACATACAATTTAAAACTAGATCCTGCTGGAGTTGAAAGCCAAGTAAAATAGATGGGTTTTAAGAAGAGCTTTAAAATAATCTGCTATGTCTAAGTTACTTGTGAGTTAATTTTATTTTATTTCAAGTATATTAAGATATTTGCACTAGAAACTAGACCAAAACTACTTGGTAAGATTTTGTGTTTTTGCAGTGAGAAATATAAAAATTAGATTTTTTATATTTCTTTATTTTCCTCTGACATGTTAATGTTATCTTAGTACACTTGAAATAAGAAAAAACTCACTTTAATAAACTTTGTAACAACATATTTGAGTTTTGTTTTAAGTCAGTAATTCCTTAATATTAGTCAAAAGAGGCAAATTTGATCAATGTTCATGAATTATTGACTCAAAACAAGCTCTTATTTGCTGAAAGTTACTTGAAAGTTAGTTTTGTCTTATTTCGAGCGAAACTCCAATTCATTTAGTTCGTTTAGGGAAAAACAACAACAACAAAAACCATTAAAAATAAATAGAAAAACCAGTATTTTAAAATGTAAAACATATAATTTCTTCTTTCTTTAGCTGAGATGGGATTCCCAGCAGCACTAACTCATTATTATTATTATTATTATTATTATTATTATTATTATTATTATTATTATTATTATTATTATTATTATTATTATTATTAGAGGATGTAGTAGTTACAGTTTTCACTCTGAGGGTTTCCTTCACTCACCGGGTCCCACAGCGCCACCTGCCGTTCACTCATGCGACTGAAGCCGGTGCTCAGGATCTGCCCACCGGACACGAACACGGCTCTCACAGGCCTGGAGCCTTCGTGAGGTTTGTCCTTCTCCTGTAGGGGGCGCAGAAGAGCAACGTTTCAGACATTTAGGTTGTGGCAAATAACGCTCCTGTTGACGCAACTTATTTTGATCAATTAACACAATTTTACAAAACATTGATTAGATTTTTTTTAAACTATTATTGGTATTATTATTATTATTATTATTAGTAGTAGTAGTAGTAGTAGACAATCTATAGTTTACAGAAAGTCTACTTATTGTAAAGATTGACTGTACGGTTGTGATTTGTTTTTTTATAGCAGGATTACTGTAAACTTTGCAGTTTGCAGTTCGGACCCCTGTTCTACAGGCAGCACTTACAAAGAGCACGGTGCCTTTGCGGGGGTCCAGCACTCTCAGCTTCTTGTCTTTGCAGGAGGTGAGGATCCTGGAGCCGTCCCTGTTCCAGCAGGCGCTGTAGATGAGGTCGGGATGAACGCTGTCGATCCTCACCACCTCCTCCCCCTGAGCCACGTTCCACAGGATTATCACATTATCAGAACCTGCAGGGGACAAACGAGTTCAGGTGAAACCTGTTGAGTTTCAGCAGTGGGACAGTTGCTGTTGTGATAGAGAACAGGAAGAAGGCCCAGTCTGCAAAAGTAGTGATAAATAAATTGGTTGTGCACAAGAGAAGATGATAAGTGGAAGTGAAAGGTGATCATTTCAAACTAAAGTTTCAATGTGCAACATGCTCCCTGACTTTGTGAACTGAAGTGTCTTATAACAGAGAGAACTTCCCGTTGGTTTTGCAGCAGATGCAACACAAACATTCACCTCTGTCTGTCTGGTTCCTGAAAACTACAGTTCCCTAACAGATCATGTGAAACTCGGAGGTCACCTGCGCTCAGCAGCACGTTGCGGGCGGTGGGATGCCAGCTCAGGATGCCGACACGCTTACAGTGACCGTCCAGCTTCACAACCGGCTCTGTGAGCGGCGAGGTCAGCCCGCCGTCCGGGATCTCCCAGATCTGATCACAAAATCCCACATGTGAGTCACATGACACAACTGAGAGCGTGTTGAAGGAGTCGGGAGTTTCTGTCGCCTCACCATGACGCTGCAGTCCTCAGATCCACTGGCAATGATGTTGTCATTGTGAGGGCAGAACTCGATGTCCAGAACCGGACCTGTGTGGCCACAGACGGTGGGGTAGGACATGTCGATACGTCCAGTCTGCAGACACAAACATCGAGAACATTTAGGGTTGCTTCAAGAAGCAAAGATGAATAACATTCAGCATTACGGGTGATGACGAATGAAATTAGCGTCTGGTAACCAGGTTAAGGAGCTTCTTCGAACAGGTTAGGACAAGTCAATGGGCTAAACAAAACATGCTCCTTTTTCCTTTTTTTGCAAAGTCATTTTTAGATGATGAGATTTTAGTCTGCTCAATTCTGCCTGTTTTGAATCTTTAAATCCACATAAGCTGCTGTTGGCCTCACCCTCCAACTCAATGTTTACGCTGACATGTGAAAATGGCTGCAAACCGATGCACAATTATACAACCGTACATCTTTGAAAAGCATAAGTAAAGCCTCCAGCACAACCAACAAGAATGCATAAAGGGTTTTCTGGATGGTAAGTCACCTGTGTTTTCCAGCAGCCATTGTTCAGCGCATATGGCAGTAAAGTCAGCTGACCAAATGTGCTGGAGTTCAGCTTGGGTTGCTAGGTAACGGGCAGAACTCTGCTGGGGTTGCTAGGTAACAACGCAGCGCCCATCAAATGTGACTCAACAATCTGGAGATTTTTAAAACGGATCATTTTGCAAAAACATGATCTTAATGGCAGAGTTTTGTGGTTTTTCTTGGGCTGAAAAAAATATGCAAACAGTAAATTTTGCATCATAATGTTTGAACAGCTAAAACAAACTAAATGACAGCACCAGCTAAGCTCCCACAGATAATAGTTTGGTTTGGCTGTAATTTAATGCCCACATTGCTGCCACATCTACTGCCACACCAGCTGACACGCAGGATGCATCTCACACGTTTCCTGGTTGCTTTAGTGTGGATGGTTGGAAATGCTTGACCTGTTGGTTTCATTCTTTGCAACATGGTGGAACGTGACGTATTTCTGGGTGTCAGTTTTTATTTACACCCCCACTGCAGCGTCATGGCCAGAGTTAGGCACCAACTAGCTACATTTACTTGAGTACTTTTACTACATTGTACTTTTTACTTTCACTTACTTAATTCTTCATTTAAAATATTACTTAGGAAAATTAAGTAAGATTTAAACTAAAACTAAAAGATAAAACCTACATGAGCACAGATGAATAAATTGTAACTAAAACAAAACTACATTTTAACCTAAAGACTAAATGAGTTACCTCATCCCAACATTTGTCGCCCCCTGCTGGCCATTCAAACTAAAGTCATTTGCATCAAGTCAACAGTTAATTAAAACAGGTGGATTAACTCTGCAGATGTGGAGAACTAGAAGCTTCAAACAACAAAAAACTGTTAATTGGTCTCAAATATTTCATCAGAGTTTGTTAAACTTTACTTTATTTACATTTGTTTAACTGTAAATAACTTAGAAAACTTAATTTGGTTACTTGTGACCAATTAATGTAATATATTTAAGGTGGGTCACCTTTCCCTTTTTTCAGGTCTGCATTTTGTTTTCCAAAACCCTCTTTGTGGTTTTTAATTTGATGCCAAGCAGAAAGAAAAGTCGAAATTAAGGTAAGATCCAACCAGATAACAGAAACATTTATGATTTAATACTATTTTTTTCTCTCTGTTCATTAAATCCAAAGGCAAAATTAAGTTGTTCTGTTCATCAATCTAAATTTAACCCTACGAGTGATCAGTGTGGGTTATGCTTTTTAAACCAATGATTCCTAAAACTTTGGCATTTGAATTAAATGTATCTAATTAACTTCTTAAAAAGGATATCAATCTGTAACTGAGCTTCCTGAAACTAAAATTAAGCTTAGTATGAAACTAATTCTCCCACAGAAACAAATCTCTGACTTTTAAAATAATTTCAAGAGAACAAAAAGAGGAATTTGTATTTTAAGTTACATTTTTGCATAATTTATATATGGCCAGAGGTTCAATAATGTTTTTAACTGAAACAATTCATTGTGATTAATCAATTATTGAAATAATCATCACTAAATTAGTGATTGATTCATTATTAACATTGTCAAAAAATGGAACAATAACACAGTCAGGGCAGTAATTAAGTCAAAACTGCAAAAAGACATAAATTTAGGTTTTAAGATAAAAAAATAGTCACCACCCTTTACTTAATCAATGCTTGATGAAGTTAAGCAGAAAGGACTGAGCTTTTTTATATTGACATTAGAAATATATCTTTAGCTGCAGATGTATCCGTTGTTACAAACATTCTCCACTAAAGGAATATTGTTATTGCATTTCAGGCCATAAAAAGATAATTCTGATATTTTAAAAAGTAAACGAATTACTGGTTTATTTGCATTTTTGAGTACTTTTTCATCCAATTAATGGATTCATTTTCAGACTAACTGATCACTACATTAACCGTCAGCCGCTGCCCAACTGCTTTCACAGCCATACATAGAAATTCAGTACAGAAGCAGCAAAGTAAACGTAAAACATGAGGCACAGCAGCTTTAGGCCACATCCGGTCTCTGCACTGACATGACAACAAACTCCTAATATGGTGAAAACTCAACAGCAGAGCAAGGCAAGTGACGTGAAGAAAGACTGAAAAGACGGCTTACGACTTCCTTTTTCAGTCGCCTGCATGACGCCGACAGCAGAATTCAAATTTCAGAGTGAAAGCGTGGCGTTGCAAAGCCAGAGATGTTGCATCAGAAGCAGTTTTCAGGTTTAACACCTGCATGAAACTGCAGCAGTGGAAGCATTTTCTCGCACCTTGCTGAGGGGCAGCACCATGAAGGCCCCGCCGCCGCTGGCGTCCACTATCATGGACACAAACTTGGGGTTGACGGAGCAGAAGTTGCTGTCCCAGGTCATGGTGGAGATGCGGATGTCATCGTAACACTGGTCGGCCTTCACCGCCTGGCCAAAGACGTGGCGGAACTTGCTGGTTCTCACAACCTTCCTGGACATGGTGAACTGGGCAGAAAGCAGCAAAGAGAAACACGATTCTTATTTGTTAAACACAACATGCATGAGATGTGTGGCCAATTTGAGCGTTTCTGATTTCAGGTTGAGACAGACTAACTGGCACAAAGCTGACTGCACTGCAGGAAAGCTAGAAAAAAAAGGGGAAGCAAAAGTTTTCACAACTGCTTCCTCTTGTCCGTCTGTAACTGTTGCCTCTTCTCTCTTTAATTCGAGCCACACTGAAGCAATTCTGCATGCTGACACATCCATACAAGGAAATATATAAAATATAACACCAGAAGATGCTGCTATGATGTTTGAGATTCACACATCGTGACCCTAAAAGGCTAAAGCTGTAGGCAGAGCGACGGTTTCACCACATCCTTCCAGACAGAGAAGCAAACCTACAGACTTTTCTCTTTTTTTCCCTTCACTTTCTCAACCAAACTCTCGTTTTTGTCTCGCCTTTCCCTTTAAATAGACACATAAAACAAATATCTTCAGATTAAAGTGCCAGAAAAAACACTGAAATGGCTTAAAATCTGAAGTCTAATGAAGCTTTGCATCATTTACAGTAAGGCTCGTTCGGAAAATAAAACAAACAGTAAGTGGGTTCTGTTTTACCTCCATTTGTAGATTTTACTTCCTGAAATCTGCAGCCGCGCCTAAGCTGAACACAGCGAACAGCAGTTCTGCTGCATGTGCATCACAAGACATCTGAGGCAGCCCTGCACCTAATTTAATAAGCCCTTCTGCAAAACAAGCTGTAATTTCATCACAAGCCCAAATGCATGTCAGTAACCTGTGACTCCCCGCTGCGATGGAAACAACGCAGGCCACAAATCCCTCCATGTGAAGGAAGAGAAACCCAAACCATGTGGAATATGAGGAAGAAAGAGCTTTCATTTAAATCAGAAACTTTCCGTCGCTGTACGGATGTCTTTTAGCAGGTGAGGAGTGATGCTGCGGGCTTACCTGGGAGTCGTGCAGGGGGGAAGAGTCGGCTCAAGAAGTGTCAGCGGTGCACCCTGTCACCAGAGTGATGGCGCAGAGGAGTCGCTAGGTTAAAGTACATCACAGAAACGGCATGAAGGAAGTGAAAATTTCAAATGAAGGTGGAAGTGGGAGGCGTCTCCTGTGACATTTCAGGGTTTTAAAAGCTGCAGAGGGCAACAAGGGAAAAAAAAATTGTGCAGACGTCGTGAGATTATGACCAGATAACATGGAGAGTACGGTGAAGAGTTTGTGTGAGTTTTGATTTATACTGAGCCAAAAATGAAGAACTTTGGCTGTTTTATGCTCTGCAGCACCCAGGTGTGCAGTAACATGATGCCAGAATGGAAACGATTAAAATAATCAACTAATTTCATAATCAGTTGTTACTCAAATAGAGGCCATTTGCTGGAAAATCCCACATATTCAGAGCAGCAATTAAGCTAAAACTGCACAAAATACAGTTTTATGCAAAATGCAAGAACATTTTGCATTTAAAACTTTTTTTTATGTTTCACCCTAAACTCCTCAGGAGGCATTTTTTGATATTGACTTAGTTCAAATTCATTAAGGGGTGTGCAGTAAAATGTAAATTTTATTTAAAAAGGAATTTATTTGCTTATTTCTAATGTATAGAAAAAGCTGAAACATGTTGGTTTAGCCAAGTGATAAAGTGCAGAGCAAGAAGCAGCTTTCATCTATGAGGCTCTGAGTGAAGTTACACCCCAGCAGAACGACAGGCTGATCGCATCCATGACACGCCGCATGGATGCAGTAATTCATACAAAAGGAGTTATAACCAAGTTCTGAATGCTACACACTTTCCAGAAATCTGACATTACTGATTACAATATCTTTTTTTATTGATTTTATGTAATATTCAAATCTTCAGACAGACAATTTGGAGTTTCATCATCTTTAAGTCAGTAATTACACAGAACAGATCACATTTTGCACGTTTTTAAACTTCCGTTTGGGTTCTAAAAACAGAGCAAGCACTTAAAAAAACCTATCAAGTCTGAGTTTGTTTTTTTTTTTTTGGTGTCTGGAAAATGAGCCATTTCAAAAACCTCCGGATTGCTGTGAACTGCAGCATCACCTAGCAACCAAAGTCAAGCCCAGCTCGTTACCTAGCAACCCAACTTAAGTTCCAGCATCTTTGTTCAGCTGGTTTTAATGCTGTACAATGGCTGCTAGAAAAGACAAGTGTTTTGTTGTTTACTTACCAGCCGGAAACCACTTTCTGTATTCTTGTTGTTTGTGCAGGAGGCTCCACTTCTGCTTTTCAAAGATGGACGGTTGCATAATTGCTCATCCAGTTGCCAACATTTTCACGTGTGAGTGTAAATGCTGAACTTGGGGGCGTGGCCAGCAGCAAGACAAATAACTGCACCACCGTATTTCACAACAGCTTCGGTTTTCTCTAGACAATGTGCTTTGTTGTTAGTGTGCGGGGAAAAAAAACTTCCTGTTTTTTGTTGCCAAATTTTGATCTATAATTCAGCTTTGCTTTCATTACAACATAAAATGTCAGAAGATTTTATCCAGGACTGGAGGTTTTCTTAAGAAGAAACACTTTTTTGGTTTCTTAGCAGAGTTTGGTATTTTTACTACTCTGTACTTGATAAATGATAAAGTATCGCTACTCTGACTAGAGTAAAGATCTGAAAGTGACATCAGCTAATAAACAGTAAATCTACAGTAAACAAGTTAAGAAGTGTAATATTATATTTCCCCAAAAGTGGTAGGAATAATTTTAAATATTTGTGTAAAAAGAATAATACAAATGTAATTTTTTCCATGTTTAATTGTATTTAGTTTATGTTACTCAATATTATTAAAACATATATATTTTTACTGTTATTTATTTGCTCTTGGGGGCCCCCTGGTGGCGTGGCATCTTATTTTTTTTCTTCCTTTCTTAAAATCTTTATATATATAAACTAATACAAGTGTTAAAATTAAGAAATAAAATAAAATGTGATTTAAAAAAGACTCCAGTGTATTTCTTAAGGTATTTGTAGCACAGAGTGTTTTTGTTGATATAGTAAAGAAAGAAAAAAAAGTACAATAATTTAAATAATAAGACATTACATAATATAGAAATATGCACATAGTGGTGTGGTGTTATTAGAGCACAATGATATAATAACTCCACACCAGTCTGAAAATCTGCTGTATGAATGAACTTGATTAATTTATCTGAAACAAATCTAAAAATCCCAACGAGATGAAAGAAATTTTTAACTCAGACAAGTTTAAAAATATAGATTTAAGTTTATTGCACAATCGTTGCTGGAGACTGAGGAGTTTGAGAGCCTGTCTGTTACACAGGACGCTAACGCTGGACAGACATGAGGACAGCAGTGTCTAAAGCACACAGACCTAACGAGGCGCCGCGGGGTTCATCCCGTCAGCGCCACATCCGGGTATTTATGCAGGTTTCATGCTTGCACGGGTTCAGCTGGACAGTTCATACATGATCATGAAAGGTATGGAGAGCTAAATAAAACCCCCCGCTGCACCGCTGCCGGTATGACACAAGTGAATTCATTTCATTTGGCTGAGGTATGGCTTCAGGCGCGCCAGTGTCAGTGCACAGGAGGCTCCGCTAGGGGGAGCCAGAGAGGTGGGAAAATGCGGAGACGCTGCAGATGTGACAGTTATAACAGACAGACCCTCCCGGAAGCCCCCTTCGTCCTAAAACAAAGGGCTTCCCTCGCTGCACGCGCACAGGACTGTGCAAAAGTTTTAGACCGCCTTTCATTTATTTGATGATGCTTGCAAAAAATTTTCAAAGTGATTCTAAAATCAATTTTGGGGGAACAGTGGCGCTCCCATGAAATGTTCATAAGAGTGGCCTGTAAAAAAAATAAAAGAAATATAGCAAAATAACAATTATGAGGATAAAAGTCATATTAATTTTTTTTTAATGAATATTTTGAGAATAATCAAAATATTGTACTGTGACTTTATTCTTGTAATTTTATCATTTTTATTTTCTTAGCATGGCATCAATAGCCCACCATAATCATTATATAAATAAAACAAAAATTATATGTACAAATGGAAAACCAGATGATAAACAAATTTATATGCATATTGTTAATTTTATGAATGTATTATTAATTATGTTTTATATATGTCTTTATTGAACTGATGTTTTCTATGATTCGAACATGATTGTTATTTTTCAGGAGGGGGCCATGAGCCCCCTCATACCTCCACTTGGGGGCGCCACTGTTCATGATTCATTTAGATCCTCAAAGATTTTTTAGCAGATTTTTGCTGCTTATTTGCACTTTTTTTGTTGAATTTAAAGTGGATTCACAAAAACATCTCCCTCCTAAAGTTGAGTAAAAAAGCAGCTAAAGTCGTCACTTTGCAGCAACATCTCATGAAATAACTTTTGCACAGCTCTGCAGACCAGTGTCAAAGTTAGGATCCACAGAATTACAGATATAATAATAATCAGCTTTTAACAATACAGAGAATTCATTATAAACATGTTGTTAAACAGGCTATCCGGCACCTGTGTTGTTAAAAAAAACGTATTTTGTTAGTCATGTTTTACTTTTTTTCTCCATTTAACATTCAGACAAAATAAACAAACACAAGCCTTCCCACCAAAGGTTTTCCTTCTTCTTGTTACAAGGTTCACAGAGCGAGCAGACTGGACTAACGCTGGCGGGCGGAGCCCCGTTTCGGGTGGCGGCACCCTGATCGGCGCGTCCTTCGGCTGATAATGCATAGTTTGACCGGTGGAAGTCAGGAGGTGTCCACTAGCCCACCAGAGAGGTCATTAATGTCTTTCTTGAGTCTAAAAATGTGGTTACACTTTGAAAGCGGCTCTACATTTAGCATTGAAACAAATTTAAGGATCTTCTTTTCTGTTCTTTACATATATATGGACACAGCTAAGCGAAACGTTTTTGATATCTGAAGCACAGCAGTGAAGCCTCGTCTGCTTCTGGATTAACCCGCTTCCTTCCTGCACTGTTTGCTCGATTAATCTACATGTATTTACATCATCTTTTATGATCTTAAAATGTGTTTCCTTCCAATCCAGAGCCCTTTGGAGATTAGCGATCAGTGCAGTAACATCCAGGAGAGACTGAATTACGATGACTGGATGATTGGCTAACACTATGAGACATCAGTTTCTGTTTCAGAGCTACGTTCATGCAAAGTTTTAGTTTCATTCAATGGCCAAAATACATTAGTTTCTGCGTTTACATCGCAAACTCTACTTACAGCAGGTAATAACCACTATCAGGCTTGCAGTAGTAAAGTCTGGCTGAATTTTTCAGGGCGTAAAAGGAGCGGGTGGCGTCACGCTCTGAGGCTAGCGAGCGTGACGAATGACGGGGAAATCCTTCTCTCACCTCTGAGTCAGAGCCGACAGGGGAAGCAGGCGGCGTGCTGCACCCGACCCGGAGGGACCGAGGCGACGTCTGCCGCCTGCAGACAGACTTCAGGGGCAAAACGCAGCAGCACGGACATTTGGGATTAAACGGCTAAATGATTAAACCAAAAACTCAGGTTAGATTCTGACAGAGTATAAGGGATACGCTGAGAAAACAAAGGAATAAAATTACAAGAAGAAAGTTGTAACAATATGAGGATAAAGTCGTACGAGTAGAAACTCGTACAAGATTCAAGTTGAAATATTATGAGAACAAAATTGTACGAGAAAAAAGTCGTACGAGAATAAATTTATAATATTGCAAGAATAAAATCAAAATAATTCCAGAATAAAGTCGTATTATGAGAATAGCAATTTTTATTTCAATCGTATTCTCATAGCAGTATGACTTCATTCTTGTAAAAAAAAAAAAATTGTCTTGTAATTTTATTTCTTTTCTCTTAGCCTGGCACTAACAGCACCCCGTATAAAACCAGCGCTGCTGCAGGTTTTAAAAGAGCCGAGGGTGAGGAGGTTCATTCCTGTTTACAGCAGTTAGGCTGGAAGAATAGGCAAATTATAAACACATTAAAACAGAATAAAATTACAGTTTTTAGTTTTGAAAGAAAGCGCAAGTCATCATAAAACATATGGCTGGAGTGCATTTACATTAAAATATAAAGTGGTAATTATGTGCCTTTGTAGTGGAAGAAATTACATTAAAACTGAATGTAAACATGGACCAGCAGCAGGATATAAACAATTTTTATAAAATTAGCGACAGAAAATCAATAAATTTACTTTCACATAAATAAAATCCAAATAAAAACAGTTATAAATAAAAGAAATTCAGCACTTTTGGCAAATTATTAACTGCCATCTATTTCATTTAAGCCGTTTCTGTTGCCACATAAACGTCCAAATTTAAAAAGTAAACAGAGAATATAAAGTCATTTCAGACCAAAAACCTGAGGTTGTTACGCAACTGTGCAAAAATAAAAACAAAAAAAAGTGCAAACACCCCTGTACAACCACAAACTTCAAAGTGTTTTATTTGGGTTTTATTTGAGATACCAATTTTATAGAAATCTGAAAGGTGCGGCGTGCATTTATATTCAACCCTCTTTACTCAGATACCCCAAACGTTTGTTTTCATCTCCCATTAGTAAAACACAGTCCTCCTGTTTGTAAACTAATCTGAGGAAACTTCATAGAAAATTAGTGAATACATTTTATAAATACCTAAAATAAAGATTGGGCATTATTCGTCTAGAAGCAGTCAGGACGGGAATGGAGGAACTACAGAGAATCAATCTGTTGTGTTCATAGATCATAAAGTCTTTTTGGCCTCAAAACACACCTTCACCATTATAAAACACGGCGGAGGCAGCATGATGCTTTTCTTCAGGAGGGAGAGAGCAAAATGGGGTTAATACAAACACATGCCACAGGTTTTTATCCTGAATCATTTTGAAAATGACTCATTTTTTCTGGTTAATGATATAAAATCCCACTAAAACACATTGAAATCTGAGGTCGGGATGTGAGCAAATGTGAAACAAATTTGTAAACTCATAAATAATTCCTGAATTTAAATGGCACCGAGATACGGCACAAAAAAATCAGATATTGCAGCTGCGTGAATCAGGAATGAACTCCTCACCCGCGTTTCGTTTGGACGGAAACGAGCAGAAAACCAGGGAATAAACTGAGAAACTCCATATTTAGAGAGGGAATCCTGCGGCGACCCCATCATGAGCGCTTAGCACAAAAAAAAAAAAACCGTGAGGGAGTCCGACTGTGTGCTGCGATGCTGATGGGTCGAGATATGGATGTGCTGCATAGGTAGCAACAGTGACATCTGAGAGCAACCGACGGATATTTAAGATATCATCTCTGACTCCCTGAGTTCAGCTGGCTCCCACATCTTCTTCAAATTAAACAAAATTGGTATCAAACGTTTGTGCCGCAAAATCTTTGTTTGTGGCGCTATCATTTTAAATTTAGTAATGTTTCCAGAGGTCATTAAAAGTCAACCAACCAGACCATATCTACAAAATCAAGCAAATTTGGTATTAAACAACTTTTTTCTTCTTGATTTTAGAAATTATAGCAGCACAAACAAAGATTTTTGCTGCACAAACAGCAAGTTGATTAAAACCGCATTTTGTTGAATTTTGTTGTTAATTTGGACTGACTGGTTGACCTTTGATGACAAGTCAATATCTTAAAAACTATAGCAGCACAAATAAAAGAAATGCTGCACAAGTGTAGAACAGATGATTGACACCAAAATAATAAAAAAGGGGATTTTTGTGCCGCTACCATTTTAAAGTTATTAGTAAATGTTAGTAAATGTTTCCAGAGGTCAAAGGTCAACCAGTAAATCCATATTTACTAAATCAAACATATTCTGAGTCAATCAGCGGCACTACAAATATTTTAGCAGCACAACTTTTGTTTAAATCTTAGAAATTATAGAAGCACAAAAAAAACTTGCTGCACAAATATATAAAATTGTATTGACACCAAAATAATCAAACAAAATATGGCGTCAATCAACTGTGCTACGTTTGTGCTGCAAAAAGTTTTGTTTGTGCCGCTATTATTTTATACATATTGATGTTTCCAGAGGACATCAAAGGTCCATATTTACAAAATCAAACAAATTTTAGCTGCACAAGCAACTTTTTTTAAATCTTAGAAATCGTACCGGCACAAACAGAAAATGTTGCTGCACAAACATAGCACAATTAACTGACACCAAATTTGGACAGGTTGGTTGACCTTTCATGGCCTCCAGAAACATTTATTAATATCTTTAAAGTTTAAAACAATAGCGGCACAAACAAAATGTTTTGCTGCACAAATGTTTGAAACCAACTTCGTTTAGATTGAAGAAGTCAGGCGGCGGGCAACTTCACTCAGATTCACCTACTTTTTGACTGTGCAAAAGTTTTAAACCATCCCTCATTTCTTTAAATGTGACTCCAAATAGTCAGATTTTCCTTTTCATCTTTTGAAGCACAAATGTCAAACTCATTTCAACGAATCACGAATGTCTTCAAAGGACCAGCTAGGCCAAAAAACCATCAACAAACTACTAAAATATTACTAAATAACTCTCTGCATTCAATATAAACTTTGTAAAGTTAAATAATCTTGATATCTTTTGACATATTTATAATTTGGTAGCATACAGATAAAAACCGCCGTGATTTAATTGATAAAAATAATATTTAGGCCACATGGAAAGATATGACGGGCCGGATTTGGCCCCCGGCCCTTGGGTTTGACGCACGTGCTTTAAAGATCAACAGTAATGAGAAAAAGCAGCAAAAATCTGGAGAAAAAAGACTCATCTGTCTGCTTGGAATCAAAATACAGATAAATGAGGGACAACAAGACTTGTGCACAGTAGTGTTGATGTTCATTTTACTGTTTAAATGTTTCCACTTCTCTGTGTCTTAAGTGTTTGTGTGGTTTTGTCCACATTTCTGTGCGTCTTACTTCTCTCTGCCTCCGCAGAAATGTCTAGGATGGATGAAGATATAAACATTCTGAGTTTAACACATGCAGAGACGCTCAGCCCCCCTCAGAGGTCCTTTCACTTCCTGTCCCAGAGGACGGGGGGCTGGGGTCAGTCGGAGGGACAGATGTAGCTGTTGATCCACAGCAGGTCGTCCAGGACGCCCCAGTGCAGGTAAAGGATGGAGCCCACCACCAGTACGTGCATGATCTGGTGGCTGTTGCACCAGTAGTCGAAGAGGCCCGGCCGGAAGCGCTCCGGGATGCGTGTGATGTTGATGACCCCGCCCAGCACGGCCAACGCGTCCATCATGAGGAAGTGGCGTAGCGAGGTGGGGCTGCCGCCACCCACGCCCACGCCGCGCAGCAAGAAGAAGGAGAAGCGGAACACGGCCTGCCAGGCGAAGGAGCGCAGCCGGCGCACGCTGCTGCGGGCCGTGACTGCGCAATAGATGGCGTGTGTGGACAGCAGGATGTAGACGAGCAGCGACACGGTGCGGATGAAGGGGTAGCACCACAGCGTGATGTAGACGATAGGGAGCGCCCCTGAGGAGGGAAGACCAACAGGGTCAGAAAGGTGTCAAAGGAACTAGTTACATTTACATGAGTAACTTTTTGGAGTATTTTTACTTCACTGTACTTTTTACTTGTACTTTATTGCGACTCAAACGTGAGTAAAATTTCTGGACACTCTGCCTACTGATAGTAACTTCACTGAATGATGAATAAGCTTGTTGTATTGAACAGTTTAAGATCAGATTATGGTCTAATCAAATCATGTTCATTACATTTCTTTGCACAAAACCGTTCTCTGATAATTTGATTTAGGCTTAATTTCAAACCTAAATCTTGAAATTAAGCCTTTAGTTATACTAACTAATCTTAGTATAATGATACTAAGATTAGTTATCATTAGTATAATGATTTATGGCTCATTCTGACGCCATAAATCAGAATGAGCTGATTTATGGCGTCATGTCACTTTAAATCCAAATAAGACGCTGCTGGCCTCGACGCCCCTAACTCAACGTTTACACTTGCACATGAAAATAGCTGCAATTACACAGCTCTGAAAAGCAGAAGTGGAGCCTCCTGTACAACCAACAAGAACGTGGAAAGTGGTTTCTGGATGGTAAATCAACAACAAAACACTTGTCTTTTCCAGCAGCCATTGTGCAGCGCATAGAGCAGTAAAACCAGCTTGGGTTGCTAGGTAATGACACAGTACTCATTGAATGAATGTGACTCAACAAACGGGAGGTTATTGAAACGGCTCATTTTCCAGACACCAAAAACCAAGAAGTTATTGTCAAAAACAACACTTGAGAACCCAATAGAAGAAGAAAAATATGGCAAGTGTGAATTTTGCATTAAAAAAATCCCTTTTTAGGTATATTTGGTTTTTAAACCATTAAAATAGGCTCTAAAAAAATAAGTGTTTTTAGAGGGTGTCTGTAGTATTTGGATTTTAGCTATTCACGGACGGCTGTGTTCCTGAGAAAACCCGGGTTCACGGTACCCTCCACGTATTTTAGAATCTCAGCCATCTACCAGTGAAGTCAGCAGTGATATCCAGCAAAGTAAAGGTCACTGGATTCAATAAATATTTTACAAACTATAGATCCTCGAGTGTGAAGCAGCGGGAAATAAAGCATCTTGTAATTGATTTAAGTTCAGTGTAAACATGGAGAAACAGTAAGAACAGTTGTATTTTTTTAAAGACACTTTCACACAAGCACTCTAGACAAACTATAACTCATTGGTCTGGAAAGTCAGGTTCATTTGGAGGGTGTGAATACTTTGTTTTGTTTTTTTGTTTGTTTTTTTGCCATTTTCTCCACTGTTTGTTCAATAAAAGCATCAATAGATTTAAATACGAATGGGAATGTTTCTCAAGAGCAGCATTTGTGTTTGTGGGGCTATAATCGCTGTGACACACAGTCCCAGCCATACGGTTACCTAAAAAAGAAGTAATAATTCTTCACTTTTATCATCCCAACAGTACCACAAAATATTGTGACAAAACTCTAAGTCAGTGTAACTGTAAGCTCTGTCCATTTACCACTTAAAAACTAAGATCTATTTATCCAGTCTTACAATTTAATTAGAAAAAATGCAGTTAAGTACTTTTGTTTTACTGTCATTGAGTTCAAACGTGGTCCACGTTTTATATCTGTGCTCAGCAATTTTAAACAATAAAGCTGTCGGATGTAAATTATTAATGCATTGGAATCGGTACATGTAAAGCAGAGGAATCGATTCCCATTGTCCGGCGTGTACAAATGCATAAAAAAATACATTAATAATAAAGCTCCACTCAGTTTTATCACAACATGATAATACAGAGGTCACTAATCATCGAAGACGTTGGCTACTTGCTTCTACAAGCACCGCTGAATGCAGTGAAATCAATACAGCTACACCTCCAGGCAAACAGCAGCATGGTAAGTCACCAGGAGTCAATACAGCAACATTAAACCCTGAGAGCAAACAGCAGCAATAAAAGAACGGCCGCTGATGAAACGACTGGGTGGAGGCGGCTTACCCAGCGTGTTGATCATGCAGATTCCACAGACGTCCAGCTTCAGCAGGGTGTGGTAGACGGGCTCCCCGCCCTCGTGGTTCATGAACAGGTGGTAGACCACGGAGCCCAGCTGGGGCGACAGGCAGGCCAGGAAGTGCACCACGCCCAGCCAGGTGACGCTGATCTGAGACCAGGGGATGTTGAGCGGGAGCAGCACCAGGAAGCAAACCAAAGGGATGCCTGGAACATAAAGGTTAAAAAACAGCTCAGATTAATACGTTTGTAGCAAGGGCTGAAAACGATTAATCAGATTCATCGATTTTTTTTTAAATAACAGTCAACTAATTTAGCACTTGATTAATCGCTAACTGAAGTATATAGATCAGTGATGCCCAGGCTACGGCACGCGGGCCAGATCCGGCCCGCCGCCACATTTGGTCCAGCCCCCCGAACAATACCAGAGAGCATTCAGATTTTTTTCATATATTGTATTTTCCAGTTTATATGTGGATTTTTCTTCAACCACCAGGGGGCTCTGTAGCAGGAGGTGTGTCCTGTAAACTGTGGGTGTTCTGTTTTGCATGGCGCATTGCTGCCATCTGTTGGACTTTTAGGGAACTGCTTGACTTTTATGTTATTTAATCAGTATGGTTGTTTGCTAGCGGTAGAGCAGATGAACACACGTGTTTGTTATGAACGCCGCATTCCAGGTTTCCCTCAATGAAATATATACTAGTCGGTCCCAGTGACCGTTTCACTAACGGTTTTTGCCCATGTGCTTTCTGGGTAAAAATCAATCGAGAACTCCCCCTCCCCCCCCGTCAACAATTTCCGGCAGCGCAGGTGATAAACGTGTCACACTTTTTCTGTTACAAACTGACTCCGGTCCTCCACCAGAGAAGGGAAAAGTTATGTGGCCCTCACAGGAAAACGTTTGGGGACCCCTGATATAGATGTTTAAAATACTATTTGTTGGAAGAACAACACACCCAAAAATGTATACAAAATAAGATGAAAAAAACCCACCTTTTGTAAAAAGGAAATCTCTTATTAAACACCTTCAGCGATGCGTTTATGCAAAAATGTATCAATTAGTGTACGAATAACCATGAATGCTTTGGCAATTAAATGTTTATTATTTAAAATAAGAAATTGCATGAATTATTTGTTTAGTTGAAACATCAACAAACTTATCAGGAAGTAGTGCTACAACTATTATTTAGTAATCGATTAATCTGCAGATTATACTGAGGATTTATTGGTTAATCAGTGTTTTAAAAATTGCCATTCATTTAACCACTTAAGCCTTTTAAACAATATTAGATATACATTAACAGACAAAAGTAAACAAATAATTAAGTTTCTCTTTTAATTAAGAAAATAAACATTTCATAACATTCCTATAGTAACTCTGAAATGGGTGAAGCTAAAACTGTAAATTTAGGCTAATCATATTTACAGACGAAGATGTTTTAATCTTAAATGTAAGAGGTTTTTTTTATAAATTTTTTTTGCTTAATTACTGCTTTAAATATGTTTTTTTTAGACTGAATACTTCAGTTAACGATTAATCTGTTACTAAATTAGTTGCCTATTGTTTCAATGAACGATTAATCCAATTAATTGTTTCAACCGTACTTAAAAAAGTACAGTTCTCAAGCTGTGTGTTTTACAAATGAGGTGAAAAGCAGTGGAGGACTGGCACCAGAAGAATCCACTCAAAAACAATAAAATAAAAAATAACACAGCAGCTCTGACAAAACCAAATTAAGGTGTCATGTTTGCTGTGATGGATTATCTGGCTCAGGACTTTGGGTTGCTGTTTCTGGAAGCAAACAGGAACGATTCAGGATCTGCTGAGCGAATGCACACAGCAGCAAGAAGAGCCGGAGAGAGAAACGTACTTATTGGTGCTCCGTCCTGAGGGAGAAACAATGAGAGCTCATTCCAACGCAGCCAAAGGCGATTCGGCTACTTACACAGGTTGGCAGAAAAAAAACCCCCCTGAAACATGGACTACAATACAAATATATATCACAACTGCAACCGGATTCTCAGAGGACATTTAAGCAATTTCTGACATATTTTGGGTGAATTTGAAATGAAAACTTTGTGAGAAAACAAATGTACAACCTACAGAGAAGTACTGATACGTATAACAATCAGAATCTGCTATTTATTTTATTGAGATTTTTTGTGATAAGTCAACAAAAAGTGTTGTTGGTTCTTCTACGTAATGTCTCAAAAGCAAAAAAATTGGATGGAATTATGTCTAGACTTTGACTAGGCCATTCTCCTCTAATTAACCCCTCCAATTGTAGCTTTGGCTTCATGCTTAAGGTCCAGAACGAAGTATTTCTCAGTCTCTAACAGGTTTTCTACCAGTTTCTCACAGCATGATGCTGCCACTACCATCTTTCACCATTCCACAGACTTACCGACGTTTAGTGGTGTAACCACTTCTGTTAATCCACTAATGAATTCACAGCAGAGTTAATTTTTCAGCATTTTCGCTTTGAAACCATTTAGCACACTTAGCTTCCATAGCACTAAATTACTTTGTAAACTTTCAGTAAAATAAAGTTTGACATCTGTGTTGACGTTTTGGTTGTCGACTGATGAGAATTCTTCAAGTACCCAGATGTCTATATTCATGCTCTTATTTTGAAGCCTGTTTACGCAGCAATTCCATTTCCTGTACAGAAGTTTGCTTTTTTTACAAAACTTTACTGAACAAGTGGCAAGAATAGAAGGAATTAACAAATGAGGTGTAGATATATAGGAAAATATAGAACGTACTGTATGCCACTGACACTTGGTGGGTGTGAACATGGTTGAAATTAGCACTTTAGCGTTAGCTCCCACTAACTTTCTATGCTGGTACAGCACTTTAGCCTTAGCAGAACTAATGTTTATAATTAGTGCTTTAGAGTTACCACCACTGCTGACATTAAATTAGACACAGATGGACTCTATTAAATTCTAATGAACATTTAACAGTGGAACTGGAAGACATTTTAAACATCCAAAACAAATGAACACAAACAACAGAAACAAATAAAATGAACTATGAAGTCGTTGTAACTAAAATTGTCCTTCAGAAAATTGCTAGTTGAGACAAAAGAACCATATTAAAGACTTTTGTCGTCCAGTTTTTCATTGCTTATTGTGACAGGCCCAAAATCTCTGAGAAATCCACCGAAGCCTGTGGCTGTCATGTGACTAAATGTAAATAAAGTGGTTTGAATAGCTTTGCAAGGCAGAGTCCCACCTGCTTCTCTCTGTTTGTGCTCACTCTGCCCTTTTCAAAGTCGAGGCATTCGTCCTGAGCAGGTGATACAGTGAACGCCGGCCACTGTAACATCTATTTTAGGTGCGTTATCTCCTCCCCTCCCCCTCCACTTCGCCGGAGCAACCGAACTCAGGCGTGGACGGCGCGGGGAGGAACTCCTCTGAACGCCTGCAGCATGAAACGTGTCTGCGACCCGAGCCGAGGGCAGGAGGTTTCCAGTTCGCATGCAAAGCAGCTAGTTAGAAACCTCCAGGCCGTGAATGTTCTGTGATTACTGCGGATGAGGCGTCTCTTTGTGATCCAGCCGCCGTTTAATCTGTGACGCCGGAGCGCCACGAGCTGATGACCTTCAGAGTCAGGAAGCTGGTTCAGTTTAAGCCGGCGAGCGCGGAGATGATGAGCTGACGAAAAAAACGACAAGAGACGCTGCTTAAGAGCCGCGTTATTGGCTCCTTATGGCGCGACACTGAGAACTATAAACAGATGGACAAAAAGATGAGACACGGCTGCAGAGATTAGCACATTACTGAAATTAAACTAAAAAAAGAAAAGCATATTGTGTAACTGTGACATTTATACTGCAAAAGCAACATATTACCAAGTATTTTGGGTTCAGTTTCTAGTGCAAATATCTTAATACGCTTGAAATAAGATAAAACTACCTTACAAGTAATTTCTCAGCAAGATATAGTGGTTTGTTTTAAGTCAATAATTCCTTAATATTGAGTAAAAAGTACATGTTGCATTGGCAGATTATTTTACTAAAAACATGGGAAAATGTCTTGTTATAAATGAATTAATCTACCAATGGAACAAGAGCTTTTTCATCAATATTAAGAAATTAATAAATACTTAAAACAAGCTCTTATTTCTTGCTGAAAAGTTACTTTTAAGTTAGTACAACTGAAACAAGACAAAACTAAGATTTTTGCACTAGAAAGCAGACAAAATACACTTGGTAAGATTTTGTTTTTGCAGTGTTTGACCTTATGTAAAAATCCACTCCAGGTAATTTTCACAAACTGCTTCGTTTCAACAGCAAGTTAAACTTTTTTTTTATAACAAACAGATAAAAAAAAAAGTACTTTCCTCTTATTATAAAAGCCAAGAAATAAATCTGTATGTTCACTCAATAATATTATACTGCAACAAGATGCATTTAACTGCAACTAAATAATATGATAAATAATATTACAGGAGAACCGTGTTGTGCGTTTGCAGGACTAATTTAGAAACACATTTTGAAATATACATTAAACTTTATCAAGAAATAAATTTGATCCTTTAATTTAGTTATTATTTATCCTTTTGTTGCACTTAAATGTTTATGTAGCTGTATTTATTGTAATTCTTATTTTGTTATCTGTTAGTATGAGTTACTGAAAAGGCTTAAGTTTTCTATAACTAAACATGTGTTGAGCCATTGGTTTTTATATTTACTCTTAAGTTCAATGGTTTTAGTCTTTGTTAGGCTAAGTCTGCAACAATCTAATTATCAAATAATCCTTAATCCTATCAACTTTATATAGTCTACATGTAAAATAATATGTGTAAAAGTAAAATCCCTGCAGTAAAAAAGGTACTAAAATGTCGTCAATTCACTGCATGAAATAGCTTCAGTTTGTCGCTTCAAAGCAAATCTAAGACAGTAAAATGGTTGCATGCATGGCGGCGTCTTCATAACGACATTAAATATTCATGGCGCCGCCATCGAACAAGGTGGGGAATTTTTGCAACATGTCACTGTACGTTGACTACATTTGCATATTTGCTCTGCTGCCGTAGTACAAACAAAAACACAACACCAGCAGACGGAGCAAAATCATACGGAAGACAATTAGGGCCACAAATAAAAAAAGAATTACCATCTTTTTTAAAGAAAAGAACATATGGGAATTAAAGATGGGAGATTAAAGCCTCAGATTAAATTCAGAGACTGTAATCTCTGAATTCTGACATTTCTTCTCAGAATTTTTATTTCTCAGAATTTGGACTTTCATATCAAAATTTAGCTTTTTTTCCATCAGAATTCCGACGTTTGTGTCAGAATTTGATCCCAGAATTCATACCTTTTTTTCAGAATCCTAACATAAGACTTTATTCTTATAATTTGTACAAATTTTTCCCAGAATTTGGACTTTCATCTCAGAATTCTGACAATTTTTCTCACAAGTCAAACTTTTTTTGTTCTCAGAATTCAGACTTTTTTTCCCCACCCCTCAGGATTTAGGTCAGAATTTGGACTTTAATTTCAGAACTCTGGCTTTAATTTCAGAATTAAGACCCATTTCTTAGAATTCGAGGCATGATGTCAGAAATCGGACTTTGGTCCAAAAATTTTGACTTTATTCTCTGAATTCAGAACTTAATCTCAAAGGTTGGTCTTTGTTTTCTCAAGATTTGGGTCAGAATTTGGACTTTAATCCCAGAATTCTGACTTCAATTTCAGAATTAAGACCAATTGTTTTCAGATTTCAGTGTTTTTTCCCCTCAAAATTCAGATATTAATGTCAGAAAATCACCTCAATCTCAGAATTAAAACTCCCCCCCCCCCAGAATTCTGACATCAAGGTTAAGATTTGAACTTTAACCTCAGAATTGGGAATGTTTTGGTCATAATTCTGGCTAATTTTCTCAGAATTCAGACGTTAATGTCAGAATTTTGACTTTATTCTTAGAATTCAGACTTGTGTTCAGAGAAAATAAGTCTAAATTATTTTTCCTTTCCATTTCTTCAACCCTCTTCCATGAAATCATCTCTATAGCAGGCTTCTTCCACAATTGTATGTAATTATTGTGAGTTAAATGCTCCCCTGAGACTTTTTCCTGGAGCTCTCTGTGGCCCTGCAGGTCCATTTTTCAACCAGAGGGTTTATCCTCAACCTCACCTGTACTAACGCACATCATGCGGATTCATTTTGTATTTTTATTCATCTTTTTTGTACTCACCGTGTGTGTAAATGTTCCCAAGTTCATTGTGGAGGTAAAACAGGCTCCTGATGCAGTCCTGCACGGAGGAGATGGGCCGGTATCCAGTCAGGACGTATTTATTGAACTGGAGATGTGGCGGGGAGCTGGCCCAGTCCAGCAGCCTCGGTCCGTTTAAAAAAGCCATAGCGAACAGAACCGTCAAAAGGACGCCGCCGAACAGATAAAACACAGACTGCACCCCTATGTACACGTTCAGCAGGATTATTGCGACCAAAACCTTATGAGATATCATTGGTGTCTATTTTTTTGTTTTTGTTTTGTGTGTGTGTGTGAGAGCTCACGTCAAGTCTCTAAGCGCTACCCGGCAACGGCGCGTCCGTCTCGGCGCTGTTTGTTCTGAACCCCCGCTGTCCGTGCGAGTGTCATCCGCAGGGATGGAGGCGGACACGGCCAGTCATACGCATGATGGTGTACGCTCCGGACGGTCATTACATTATTCGGCATTGATGAAATGTGTGCGCGGCGCCTAGAAGCGCATAGGACGGGACGTTTCCTGTCATCTTAAAGCCGCTTCTCGGGGATTTACTCAACGCTCCGGTGCGGCAGGGCGGGCTGGAAGGATTCTCGGGCGGTGATGCTGCGAGAGCCGCAGGTCCATCCGACTCCAGAGGATGCTACTAGCTTGACTCCAGCGGTCAGATTTACTCACGTTAGAGCGCTAGGTCAAACGAGGGGAATTAACTCGGTCGGCTGTCTTTCGCTGAGCTTTTAAAAAACAGAGAAGCTCCGTGATTTTCCAGCGGAGATTTTGAAGGACTACGGGCTAGCAAGCCGGGCAGGCGGCTACCAACGTCCGGTGACAGGGGGTGAGGAAGCTGGTGTCTGAGCCGGCCTTTTCCGCATTCTCAAGGCTCGGTGAATCATTTTAATTTTCCCCATATTATTTCTGATCCAGTTGTCTCCTAGCATTGATTCCGGCGGACGGCATTCCTTAAAAAGCGGCTCCCTCTCTGTCGGCCTTAGATCCGCTGCATCGCCTCCAACAGTCAAGCTAGCTCACCGTGAGCAACACTTCCGGCTGTTTCTTTTCAAAATAAAGCACTCGCTGTAGAACATGCCAGAAAGGAACATTTCGTGCAGCTTAATTCTTTCACGGCACCTTCAGTCTCTATGTCTGCAGCAGGAACCCAGAAAGCAGGAAAATAACGATCTTACATGAAGTGCAGAGTTGGGTAGTAACTAGTTACATAAAGTTACATTTACTTGAGTAACCTTTTGGAAAAAATTACTTTTACGAGTTTTTTTCACTACGCTTTACTCTTTACTTTTACTTGAGTAATTTTATTATGAAGTATCGCTACTTTTACTTGTGTAAAATTTCTGTGTACTCTCCCAACTCTGAGTAACTTCACTGAATGAAGAACGATACGTTTTTAACCAAAAATTTACTGGATACACACGCAATTTTATTTTGAAATAAATTGATTTGGAAAAATGCTTCTTTTGCCTGATTCTGGTATTTTGTAATTAAATAGTTTACTTAAATTTAGGTCTATACCTAAATTTCAGATATTTTATTTTGGTCTGTCTGATGATGGTATTTATAAATGTATAAATTATTGGTAATTTGATCAGTTACTCAGTACTTAATAAGGCCACTCTTACTTGAGTAACTGGATGGTTAACAACAATTTCCATTTTAAAAAGTAATTTCACACACATACACTTATCAGATAACCCAGTACTACAGTAATAAGGTGCAGTCCATTAGGTTGTTTAATGGACTAATTGAACAAAAAACATTTATATTACCATCCCAAAAATTTCTAAGTACTGTTCTATAAATAGATAGAAGTCAGGATCGACTATCTGTTGTCTCAGAAAAAACACATTCTGTAAAGACAAAATAAAGGGAATATTTTCTTTAAATCAAGAAAATAAATTATGTTTTTTTTATTGTAATAACATGATTTAAAAGTCAATTTAAAAAGGTTAGCTTTTCCAATAAAATTAGCTTGAGGATTGTCGGCTACCAAGTCCAAAAACTGTGTGAATTTATTAATGATATGAAGATATTTTTAAACCAAAGCCATTACAGCTGGAAATTACTTTACAAGTTACTGATCAAGCCCAAAATCTCTGTATAGACTCAGATTGGACCTCCAGAGACACATTAAGACAGTTACAAAGTTGGCCTTCTATCACCTGAAGAATACTTTGAGAATCTTGAGAAACTCATGAGTTTGTCTCATTTATTACTGCGGCAGTGACCTCACAGGTCGTTTTTGCTGTTAGTTTTTAAATCACATCTGCTGCTGTTCTATCAATCTTCCAGATCACTCAGGTCTTCTGGTTCTGGTCAACTCTGCATCCCCAGAACCAGAACCAAACATTCAGCTTTTGTGCACCACAAATCTGGAACAAATGTCCAGAAAACTGCAAAAATGCTGAAACACTGAGTTAAAACTCATCTGTTTAGAGCTGCCTTTGATTAATAATAACTGTAACAGCTTTAATTGTTGTCTATAATCCAACATTTCTTTGCTTTATTTTACCACTACAATCTACTTTTTAATGTTTTCATCATGTAAAGCACTTTGAATCGTTTTGTTGCTTTTCTGTGCAATTACCATGTAACCATATAATGCCAAGTATATTATAATAATAATTCATGAACTCATTTTGAACACTTTCTAAAACACAAACATTTTGTTTAAAAGTGAAAAATCATTCCCAAGATGTGGGGTATTTTTTAATAGAAAGATTTTAATAATAATGTACTGAACTTCAGTTTGTGAGTAAAGTCTAGAAGCAGCAGGTTATGGCCTGTAATTCTCTGAAAAGACGTTGTTGAAGATTTGGGTGAATCAGACCCCACCCCCACTCTCCCCTCCGTCTGTTTTCTGAACCAGATGACTGGTGATTCTGTGAAACAGAAAATAACAGATCTCCCACTGGACAAAGCAAACGTGGCACATTAATCAGATGTGGTTCTGCTTTTACTCTGACTTGGGTTTCTGTAGAAACGGATTAATTTCAAATAGAGAAAACGATGAATAGATTTAAAGTATTATTTTCATTTTACCTCCACGTTTCTTCTGACTGGAGTGTCGTCATTTAGAAACTTGAGTCAGAGTGAGAATATGTGAAAGTTTAGGAGGATGGAAAAAAGGTCATCCAACCCACCAACAATAAATTAGAAAAAAAACAGTGGAAATGTAAAAAAAAGTATGACATTTATGTAGCAACAGGAGTCTTTAGCATTATCAAATATCTTGCAACTGCAAAAATAAACAATCATTTGATATTATTGCATATCTGTTTGCATAAACATTCGCTGGTGAATATTAATTACTGAGCAATTAACAAGTTTTTCAGTTTTTCACACCGTAGGACCAGTGGTGGTGTACCTGCTATGCCCCAGTTCTCCATGTGGTTTAACACAATGCAGATAAATGTCTTTCAGTATCTCTCTTTTGCCACCAAAACCCACACAACAAAAAGCAGGTGAGAAAAATAATGATTTGAATTCACATGCATGAACAGATAAAAGGACCAAGAGGAAGATGAACCTCTTTTTTTTTGGCTCTGTTGGTCTTTATTTGAGACTGGTCAGACAGGAAAGTGGTGATGGGAGAGAGAGAGAGAGAGAGAGAGAGAGAGAGAGAGAGAGAGAGAGAGAGAGAGAGAGAGAGAGAGAGAGAGAGAGAGAGAGAGAGAGAGAGAGAAGATGTTCAGCAAAAGGTCTGCAGAGCGAGATCGAACCCAAGATGGCCGAGTCCAAGACTGAGGCCTCTGGATCTGGGTCACACATTAGAACTACTGCAGCGCTGCAGAATGATGGATGGATGGATGGATGGATGGATGGATGGATGGATGGATGGATGGATGGATGGATGGATGGATGGATGGATGGATGGATGGATGGATGGATGGATGGATGGATGGATGGATGGATGTGAATCTTTCATATAAAATCCAACATTAAAAGCATCTGGTCAGAGTAAATTTACTGTAAATCTAAATATTTATGAATTGGTTATAAATTATTGGTAATCATTTAACCCGATGGCCTCCAGTGGTCCGGATGTGTGGCTCTTTAAAAAAACAACATGAGAATTGATCTGGGTGAAGGAACCCCGCATGCATCTCTGCCTGCTCTGGATTGTGTCTCTGCTGTCATTTTGTTGTTAAGCCCCTTTAGCCAGAGTTTGTGTGTCTCAAATAAATACTTTATTTTGTGCAAATTAGTCAAACAGTTAAAAAAGCCCACACTGTGTACTTCATTTGACACTGCAGAACTGTTTGCATCATCATTTTCCAGTGAATATTAAGAATTTTTGAGCGATTAACAAGATTCTTGGAGTTTACCATCATGTGACTGGGTGGTGTACTTGTTAGCGCCCCTGTTTTCCATGTGGTTTAACACAATGCAAATAAATGTTTCAGTGTTTCCCTTTTGTCACCGAAGGTCACAGACCAAAACCAGGTGAGAAACGACTTTTCGAAAGTTGCTGTAGTGCATCCGCTGCATCCATGCAACAATTTAACAACGCAGCGCTGCTTCTGACGCTCAGTGCTGAGGTAATGTATGCAGCGCAAAGGTAAGTCCGCGCTTCCTCTATGAACCTTTTACATTTAAAAACATTTCATTATGAATCAACACAATAATTAAAAGATAAATTCTAACTTATGTTTGTTTAAATATTTAAAATAAAATATATTGGCATTTTTCGAGAACTTATCAGTTGTAAACAAAACACTGGAGAGAGAGAGAGAGAGAGTGGTGGGAGTTGATAAGTATTAATATGATACAATCAAATAATGAGTTTAAATAGAAGCGAGTGTATATAGTTTTGTTTACTATAAACACTCCATTTCTATTGCCTCTAGATTAAAATGTTTTTACGCTCTAACTACTATACAGTGACTGAAAGTGAAACAGCAACTTACATGAAAGATGAGCTCTCTTTGTGGTTTTATGCCATCTGCCAGTGCAGGATTCAGAGATTAGACACGATTTAAAAAACATCTTTGTTGGCTCAAAAATCAAAGCTACATATTTAGTCTGCTCACCAAGTCTAACAAAGTCCAACGGTTTGACATTTTGCTTAATGCAGAATTACTGAGACCAGCACTCAACTAGACTCAATCAGGGTAAAGATCACAGTACAGGTGAAAACGTTGGTGTCATTTTCAGCTCAGATCTGTATTTAAGCATCAATAGAAGGTCTGTTATAAATTAACTTACTTTAACAACGTCAGAATCAGTGGTGGAGAAAGTATTCAAACACTGTACTTCAGTAAAAATACAAACAAAAGCAAAAATGCACTTCAGTCAAAGCAAAAGTCAATATTTTTACTTGAGTAAAAGCATTTGCATTTAAAAATACTTAAAGTATTGAAAGTAAAAGTACTTTCTGTATGGTTTCTCCAATAAAATGGTTCTAAAGTATGTCTACTGTATGTATATTTCTAAATATTAGTACATAAATATTGTGTTATTTTAAGGAATAACACTGCAGATAATGCATGTTTTTACTGTGTCTGTGAAACACTTCAGGGATGACCTGCAGTGAAATGAGATTAAGCAGGAATGATTACACATTTAAAGTTTTTATCTAACACAACACACACAGATAATGTGTTATTTAAACTGCAGTAAACACATTCTAGGAAAAGTTGTCTGCATGAAAAAAAAAACATGTTCAGGTTTGGTTTCAAAGTACGAGAGGGTAAAGGCCACACTAATAAAATGAGCAAAATAAAATTATAAAGTCAAAATATTACAAGAATAAAGTTAAAATACTAAAGTAAAACTGTAGCTCTACAAGAATAAAGTGGTAATGACTTTATTCTAACATTTGACTTTATTCTCGCATAACTTTAGTCTTGTAATATTAAGACTTCACAATAGTAAAAAAGTTTTCTTAGTATGGCTGTAATGCTCCACCATAGCAAAGGGATCATGACAGAGAGATTTTTTTAAAAGACAGACACCAAAAACCAAACAGTTGATAACAATCCAGTTTTCTATTGCTTTTGATGGCTTTGTAAGCTAAATAAAAATGTCTTTTATTTTAACAGAAACATGTTGCTGTTGCATGTGTGCATCAGTGCCGGTGTTCTGCTGTGCCTCCCTCGGTGTACCACGGGTGTTTGCACCGAAGGGACACCCAAACAGTGTCAGGAAGCAGATATCGCCCCGGGCACCAATCTGGCAGGCGAAGGCTTTGATATAACCGCCATGGAGCGCAAAGGAGCCTTCGTGTTAAACATGGATGCATGGCGGCGCAAGAATAAAAAATGCACCCTGTGCGTCAACCCCTTCATGGAGAACAAGAAGCAGAAGCTGCCTCTGTCCGTGCTGGACTGGAGGGCCAAGCAGTCCTGCAACGCCAAGGTGTCGTCCAAGCTGCACAAATCCAGCGAGTCTCTGGTCAGCTCCACTTCTACTTCCGTTGAGAACAACTGGAAAGTAGGCTTAGAGTTTCAGACATTAAAAACGGGCGCGTCGTTGATGTTGGCTGGAACCACCTCCAAAGTAGCCGATTACTCCATGGAGAAAACAAAGAACGACAAGTTCAGCTTCTCCAGCCTCGGCATGTCCTGCGAGTACTACAGGTAGGAAAACCAGAACCCAAACTTTTTTTTAATGGAGCTGAAACGATTAATCTTGATTAATCACTTCTTAAAATAATCGTCAACTGATTTAGTGTTTGATTAATCGTTAAAGCTGCAGCATGTAGCGTTTGTTAAAACCGTCACCATGTTGTCATGAGACAGATAATCTATGAAAAGATCAGTATCCTCTACCATCTGAATAAACACACAACTCCTGACCAAAAACAACCAATCAGAACCAGGAAGAGGGTCTTAGTGCTGTCAATCAAACTCGTGTACGTGTTTTAAATGTGCTAATGGTGGAGAACAAGTCAATGATACAGGAAAAACAGTTATCCACCATCATCTGTGGCTATGCTAACTAGCATTAGCATTCGTGGCAGACTGTTGTGTTGTGGTGAACCAGCTGTAGCAGCAAAGAGCAAACAGGGAGAGTAGTCAGATGGGCGGCATGTGCACAAGAATGACTGACAGTGCTAAGACCCGCCTCCTGGCTCTGATTGGTTGTTTCCATTTAGCACTGGGAGAAGGCAGAGGAGCTCGATGTACAGCACAGTATGAGGATTATCTGCCTCATACTGTGCTGTCATGACATGATGACAGTTTCAACAAATATGTAAAAAAAAAAAATTATTAAAGTCACATACTGCAGCTTCAACAGGAGTAATGGTCGTCAACTAATTTAGTAATCAATTAATCGTTAACTGAAGTTTACAGACTTAAAAAAAGGCCACATACTGAAGCAGTAATTTAGCCAAAAGTGTACAAAACATATATAAACTTTGCATTTAAGATAAAAAAATGAAAAATAAAAAAAACTCTGCCTTTGTCTATAAATATGTTCTACCCAAAACTGTTTAGTTTTAGCCTCACCTGGTTCAAATTATGTAAAAAAACAAAAAGTCTCTTTTTAGGTACCTTTTGCTATTCAATTACTAATTGGTCAATCCAAAAACAGTCAACAGATGAACTTCTGGCATTGTATGAAAGATTTAAATGAAAAAATAGCACAAGGTGTATTTTTTAAAATGCATTTAATCACATAATCATCAGAATAATTGATAAATTAGTCAATCACTAAAATAATCATTAGTTGCAGCCTAAATATTTTGTTTGCAAAACATTAGTTTCATTGTTTATTTTTGTTCCTGCCTCACTGAAATCAGCTACCGAGTGTCGAACTCGGCCCGGCTGCACAGGGAATTCAGCAAAGCGGTGAATCAGCTTCCTCCGGTGTACAGCTCCGAAAGCAAGGCGCAGTTTTACAAACTCATCGACAACTTCGGCACCCATTACATCAGCAAGGTGCCACAAACCAACGCAACAGACTTTAACACCACCGCACTGTTTGTAGGCTGAATTGTTAAAAAATGCGTCTTTCCAGGTGAAGTTGGGTGGAGATGTTCAGTCTATCACCAGCATTCGTCAATGTCAGGCCAGCCTGCAGGGCTTTAGTGCAGAGGAGGTGCAGATGTGCCTGGAGGTGGAGGCGTCTGCAAGCTTCAGGGTCACAGTAAAAACTGAATCAAAACACTGCAAGAAGGACGTAGAGAAATCAGAGAGCAAGACGGCGTTTTCAAGCCTCTTCAGTGACAGGTACAGAGATTTCAGTCACTTTTCTCTATGTGATCCTTTCTAAACTAATAGAGGTTCCTACATTTCTTCCAAATGGAGAATGATGTGTTGTTTTTTCACTGCAAAAACACAAAATCTAACCAGTTTCTTGTTCAAATATCTTTGCAAACTTCAAAAAAGACAAAACTGTTTATTTTAGCTAACTTTTTATCAAAGGATAAGCGTTATGCAAGTTAATTGTAGTCGTTTTTTAAGTGGGATGTTGCTTACACAAAGGTTAGGTTGTGCAATGTTTCATTGCTACAAAAAAGATTATATTGAATAATCTTTGACTTCTCGACAGGTTTACAGAAATCAAAGGAGGCCATACTACAGAGCCAGACCTCCTCTTCTCCGCTGATAAAGACCCATCGGCCTACAAGGAATGGCTCAAGTCGATTCCACAGAGCCCTGATATAATCTCGTATTCTCTGGGCGCTCTGCATGAACTCCTGCCTCCTAAGTCACCAACATGGTCCAACCTGCGCTCAGCCATCTCCCATTACATCCTGGAGAAAGGTCTGGTGGTCAACTGCACCGAGCGTTGTAGAAAGGATTCGAGGGATCAGTGCGTCTGCCAGTGCCAAAACGATCCGGCGGTGAACCAGGACTGCTGCCCGACGAGGAAGGGCATGGTCCACCTGATTGTAACCGCACAGAGGGCTACGGGTCTGTATGGAGACTACTACACATCCACAGACGGCTTTGTGAAAGTCATTTACAATAAAAAAGAATACCGCTCACAAGTCATCAACAATAACAATAACCCAAACTGGAATATGGTGGTTGATCTGGGTTCGCAAGATCTGTCTGTAGCAAACACAGTGAGATTTGAAGTCTGGGACCAGGATAACGGTTGGGATGATGACAGCTTGGGATCTTGCGAGCCGCGTCTGCAAAACGGCATCAAGCAGGACGTCTGCAACATGAACCATGGCCGGCTGTACTTCAAACTGGAGGTGAAATGTGCTCCAAGTCTGACCGGTGCTTCATGCTCAGAGTACCAACCTACACCGATGAATCAGAGCCTGAAGAAGCTTTACGTGTCGCGTCACGCCCAGCCTATTCCCAAAGCCATGCTGCTGGAGATGGGAGTGTTTCTGAACGAGTCTGTGTCTGCAAAGTTAACCTTCAGGAAAAACCAGAATATTACTGCTAAAAGGCAAACATATTATCTTAAATAAGGCAAATGTTCACCACTGCAAAAACACAAAATTATAACAACTACTTCTGGAAGAGTTTCTAGTGCAAATATCTTCGTACATTTGAAATAACAAATCTAACTTAGTAACTTTTCTGCAAGATATTGGAGCTGGTTTTAAGTCAGTAATTCCTGAAATGTGACCTATTATTTTTCCTTGAACAGATTAGGATAGGCTATGGACTACACAAAATATGTTCATTAGATTTTTTTGCACAAAATCATTCTTAGATTTTAGTTTGTTCAGTTCAGAATGAGCTGTTTCATGGCCTCTTGTCACTTTAAGTCCAAATAAGCTGCTGTTGGCCCCTCCTCCAAACTCAGTATTTACACTCACACATGAAAATGGCTGCAAACAGATGTGCAATCATATATTTTTGAAAAGCAGAAGTGAGGCCTCCTGCACAACCAACAGGAAAGTTGTTTCTGCACGTTAAGTCAACATCAAAACACTTACCTTTTCCAACAGCCATTGTACAGCACATACAGTAGTAAAATCAGCTGCCTAACCGTGGTGGAGCTCCACTCAGGTTGCTAGGTAACAGGTGGAATTCTGCTGGGGTTGCTAGGTAACGGACCTGGGCTTCTGATTTATGACATTATTTTCCAGAGATGTTTGAAAAGCCTCAATTTCAAGACACAAAAATCATTAACTCATTGTACAAAACTGGCCGAGTGGCCTGAGGTTTTTAGAAGCAACAAAGACCCAAATGAAAGTTCAAAAAAGTACATTGAGCAAATTTTCACATGGTACGTCCCGTTTAATATTGATGGAAAAAGTACTAGTTCCACTGGCAGATTATTTCACTTATTATAACAAGACATTTTTTCCATGTTATGTGAAATGATCTGCCAGTGATATATATAAATAGTACTTTTTCATCAATTTTAAGGAATTATTGACTTAAACAAGCTCCTGTACATAACTGAAAAGTTTCTTGTAAGTTAGTTTAGTCTTATTTCAAGTTTACTGGAAACTAGACAAAAATACTTGGTAAAATTTTGTGTTTTTGCAGTGAGCTTAATTAAAGTTGCTGGCTCTCTATTGCTGAGATTGTTTTATTATCTGCACCCTTGCTTTAAATGTCAATCTTTTTAGAAAAAAAAAAAGCTAAGAACCATTTCTTTCAAAAAATGACAAAAAAATAAATAAAAATAAATAATTACAAGCCCCCAGATGTAGAGTCAATCAGACAGAAGATAAGAACACTTTCCTTCCCTTTTCACCATCTGTTAAACTCTGATTTTTGTCATTTTGGTCCATTTATGGATTCTTTTTTTTTTTTTGTGATTTTCTCATGTATTTGTTCAGATATTTTGTTCATTCATTTCTGTTTATTTTTAATTTCTGTTCATTACTAAAAGTAGTCTTCATCATGCATTGCCTAACATCCCCTTTCGTAAACAGCTGAGGCCGTTCCTTATTTCCATGTATCATATAATTAAAGAATAAAGTATGAGCATTTTTGCATAGTTGACTATATACCAAAGGCATATAGTCAACTATATGCCTATTAATACATTGTCTGTATTAATACATTGTTTTCTCTTGCAGAAATGGTAACTGTGATTATTACAAATAATTAGAAAAATGTGATTGCTGTTCTCTTCAGTTTCACCATTATTGAAGGACAGGTTAGGCTAAACTTATTTTTGTTATTTGAATAATCTACGCTGCTGAATTAAGCTGTACTGACCCCTTGCAAAGCATAACTAATAAAAAAAAAGTTTATAAAATTCTAGAGAAGTTGTGCACCTGCATGTTTTGGTACTTTCATTTGAGTCTACTGCTTCTAAGAACGTCTGAAAAAACACTCAGACGATTTTTAGCAACAGTTTAATGTTTCTTGGACCTGCACCGTTATCTAGCAACCCCAGCTGAGCCTGGCCCGGTTACCTAGCAACCCCAGCTCAGCCTGGTCCCGTTACCTAGCGACCCAAGTGGAGCTCCAGCATGTTTGGTCAACTCATTTTCCCGCTGTATGGGAAAGTCAGCTGTTCTGTTGACTTAGGGATTCAGAAAAGATGCTTGTATCAGTAGCGCCTGCAGCTGTACTTTGAAATATTACTTTAAGTAAAAAAAGAAAAGAAGAGTTTTGCGATTTTTTTATTATCTAACCCTCTTTACTGTTAACTAAATTGTGGAGAAAAAAGAGATTTTGTGTCAAAACATATTGTATGCCAAAGCCTAAATGTTATTGGTCAGTTTAATTTTATTTGTTTGGTGGATTGGTGATTTTTTTTTTTGTTTTTTTTGAATGAGCAGAGTTTGAAACCTTCTTTAGTTCTAAGATCGGTCGTTTGGATCCTGCCCGAGATTTCTACCATGTGCTTGGTTCTGGCAAGGTCGCCGTTTATGATCTTTTTTTGTGGTTTTGCGAACTGAAGAGGTAACGGGTCACTCGGTTGGCCGACAGTGACATCTGCTGCACTCTTTCTGAGCGTTGCGCTAAGACTGTTGGTTGAACAGTTAAATCTAGTCAAAACAAGCAAAAATAGTTGAAATTAAGCAAACATTGTTAATTCACCTTCTCCCCCTCTCGACGTCTCAGACACCACATCGGTAGGCTTTACTTTCATGGTTTTGTGTTGGAGATGTGGTTGTGCTCTTGTGGGTCAGGTGCAGTGATAGTATTCCGAGTATCCTCCATAATATCCTGCAAGCGCCCCTGGTGTCAGTGGTGGGAAGTAACGAAGTACAAGTACTTCGTTACTGTACTTAAGTACAGTTTTCGTGTATCTGTACTTTACTTAAGTAGATTTAATAATGGATACTTTCTACTTTTACTCCACTACATTTTACAGTAAGTATCTGTACTTTCTACTTCACTACATTTCTACAAAAGTGTCGCGTTACTCGTTACATCCAAGTCGCGTTGCTCTTTTCTTCCGTTAAAATGTGAAGTTCAGGGATTTAAGGTGGCGCCGTAAAATCCGAGCAATAACGTGACTTAGTGTCTGTTGTCACCCATCGGCTCCACCTTTACTCGCACTCGGAGCTCCAGACATGCGCAGTGGTTTCCTCTGAGCGGGAGGAGATGTTTGTCTATAATATAATAGCGCTGCATAAATTGATATGGCGACATGTAAAATTAGCAGCGCTTCGCTTTCACAGACGGTGGGACTTCGTCCAACTTTTAGCGTCACTTGGAAGGAAAGCTTAAAGAAAGGTAAGATCTGTGCTAGCAAAGCTAGCTGTACTGAGACACATGTTGCATCTGATGAAAAAAAGTTGTCAGTCATGCGCTGAATTATTGTGTGGAGGTGTTGACTGAGGTGTCGCATATATGGGACAACGCTGTGACCAAAGTCTGCAATATAGTGATATGACATTCAGGAACGATCCGATTCTTCTGGACGGATCTTTACTAAGTCCTAAGGACTGAAGCCTCACTGAGAGCCGTTCTTTGTTCTTGTGTACACTGAGGTAGCTATATATATATATATATATATATATATATATATATATATATATATATATATATATATATATATATAGACATTCATTTAATCGCTGAATAAGTAAAAGTTGAACGTATGAACACAGAGCATGCTCATTGCTCATTGATTGATTTCGTCTCCTGTCATGGTGGCAAACATCGCAGTGGGAGGGAGGATGAAAACAGTCACGGTGCTCATTCTGCTTAGTTACTTGTTGCGCCGTTGGACAGTGTTCATAGTTGAACGTTATTTACCGTTAATTGCGATGTTTCAGTTGTGGTTTCTGACATATGCAATATGGGCAACCGCCCAGGGCGTTATTTTTCTAGGGATAGCAGGAGACCTCTGCGGATTGTAGCACAGCGATGAAAGCAAAACAGAATGAAGGGAGTTTTAATTGATACTGGTTAAATATATTTCAGCTCTAAGTATTTAATATCTAGGTGTTTTTATGGGAATGTGGATCTTTCAGATCAATCTGAAAACCAATTTTGATAGGTAAACTTAATGTTATTGTGTCATTTAGCGCGGGGCGCTGGTCTTGGTCTCGGGTTCGGTGGTCTTGACTACAACTCTGCTACATGGCTCCTTGGTTGCATGTCCTCCACCCTGCCCGCACCTTCTTTACATCCCCTTTTAGTTAGATTTCTTTCTAAATAAATGTGACTAATGAAGTTCATGCTATGTTAGGACAGGAGACAAAATGTTTCCATCCCTGAAATTATGATTAATAGAATCACATATCTAAGTCTAAACTGTTACAGAGAATAAACACAATAAGAACATGTTTAATCTGTGGTAGTGTTCATTAAAATGGCACATTTCTGATGTATTAAAATTAAATACGATCGGCACACTTAATGATATTAGCGATTAGGTAATGCATTCAGCGAGTACTTTTACTTTTAATACTTAAGTATTTTTAAAAACCAGGACTTTTTTACTTTTACTTAAGTAAAATGTTAATGTGGTACTTTGACTTTTACTTAAGTACATTTTTGACTGTGTATTTGTACTTTTACTTAAGTAAATTTTTTGAGTACTTTCTCCACCACTGCCTGGTGTGTATAATGTTCAAAGACGATTATAATTCTTCTATTTGCAGCCATTGAGTTGGGGGCGTGGCCAGCAGCATTTTATACGGATTTAAAGTGACAGAGGCCCTAAAACAGCTCATTCTGAACTGAGCAGACCAAGAATGATTTTTGCAACAAAAAAATGTAATGAACATGTTTTGTATAGACCATAGACCTATTCTAATCTGTTCAAGGAAGACTAAAGGTCACCTTAAGTTCTTCAATGGTGGTACAACTGTCACTGTGTATGATTTATATTCTACTGGTGCTTTTCTGTTTTGTGTATTTATCTCTTTTTCCTTTTAGCTGATTTCATAGAGACTAACTTGTTCTCCAACAGTCTGACTTAGTTTTTCTCCTATTCTCATAAAATATGACTACATCCATCCACTATTTCAGGGAAATGACATATTTTTTGGTCTCTGGTTTCTCTCTGACTGATAAACTGGCCTGAGTTTCCTCTCATACGTTATATGTATGAGTTTACATCGACCACTTGCTGCTCTGAGGAAAAGCATTCGAAACCTTTCAACCACACTTTTTTTATGTTCTTTCTGCACTCGTATAAGACCACTGTCACCTCAACCCCCTCACCGTCTCCTCCCCTGTTTCTCTGAACGTTAAACGCCACATATCGACATATGTTCACTCAGTTTCACTCCTGCACAAAGAACAGGCAGCGGATCGGTGAGTCGTCCCTGATTTGCTACGAAATCGATGTGTTTTAACTTCAACAAGTGGATGCAAGTTTTGTTATATCATTCGGATGGGTAAAAAAACTACCTGTGTTATAGCTGCGATTATATTTAACACAGTTTTCACTAAACTCCTTTGAGGCGTCTGTGTCATTATTAAATACAGCTGAGAAGAAAGAAAGGTCACCAGCCTTCTGCAAAAGCTTACCGAGTATTTTTGGTCTAGTTTCTACTGCAAATATTTTTGTACACTTGAAATAAGACAAGTATGTTTTCATCAAGATATAGGAGCTTGTTTTTAGTCGTCAATAATTCCTTAATATTAACTAATATACTGAGTATAAGTGCAGAAATTATCATGTTGAAGGGGAGAAAGTCAATAATTTGAACAAAAACTAAAATTAAGGGTTGGTAGAGAGAATTTATTTTAAAGAAAATATCCAGATGTTGCTAAAATATTTCAAAATGTTGAAAAGGAAAATGTTTGGCACTAAGAAAGGAAGATCACAGTTAGACATGGTGGTGGCAGAATCATGCTGAGGGGTTAGCTTTATAGGAATTTATAGGGGTTAGCTTTATAGGGAATCCCTATAGCTTTATAGGGATTTTTTTTTTTTATTCGTTTTGACCTGAAATGTTATAGTGTCATCTGGAAAACCAAAGAAGAAGAAGAAAGATTCCCTGTTTCCATAAACCCAATGGATTCCACTTATAGATTCCCTCTATCCAAGGATCTGGGTAACTTTGGTGTAGTGGAGACGGGAAATTACACAAAATCAAGACTGAATGTTGAAATTAGGTGCACATTTCTGCAACCCTCAAGCTGTATCATTTCTTTGCTGTTGAGCTACACAGAATAACTGTGAATATATGGAAAAAATATTAACTAGATGGCATTTTAATAGGGGTGAACATACTTTGAGAGCCATAATATGCTTTGAAAATGTTCTTTACAGTGGGTCATGAAAAGATTTGCCTTCATAAGGAGATAAATAGCTATTATGTTAAATTATTATAATAATAATAATGTTGTTTTGACACCATTTTCAAGTAATAATGACATCATAATGCAAGAACACATTCTGAAAGATCAATAAACTTTAAATTCTAGTCAACATTTAACACTGAAACTAAAAAACAGGTTAAATATCCTAAATAAATAAATAAAACAACAGAAACAATAAATAAAATTAATTATAAAGTCTCTGTAAACAGAATTGTCCTTCGAAAAAGCAGCTAATTGAGACCAAAGCACCAACCTGAAGACTTTAGTCATCCAGTTTTTGGTAGAAAGACAGAAAAGAGAAAAAGAATAAATAATGCAAATGGAAACTATTGAGCCGTCTTAATGTGTCATATGATTAATTGATTTATTGCTTATTGTAACAGGCCTACACTTCTTTTGTAGCAGCTGATGTTCTTAGTGGTTGCAGAAATGAGAAACTTGCTAATAATATGCAACTTTGCATTTCTCAGGTGATTATGTGCAGCTTTTTAGTTACATACCCAAGTTTTTTTAAGTCACAAAGAGCTTCAGATGCAATAAACCAAAATGTTTCACGGAAACTCCTTTATTTTAAATTCTGGTGCACATCTTAACAGAACGTTGCTTAAAACTTAAGGTTATGTAAAGAAAGTAATTGTTTCTCTTTGACAATTTGCATCTTGGTGGTAGACCACAGCAGTAAAAAAAAAAGATACACGAGATTAAGGTTAAAGTCATATCTCAAAGAGATAACAGATATAACAATACCCACAAGGCTTTGACCAGAGATTTAATCTTCTTTGTCATGAGCTGCATGAAAAATGTTGCTTAAAATAATGATTCATGCAACGTCTGGACACATTTCAGGTCAATCAGGCCAGGATTTTAATTCAAAGCCTTGCTGAGAACAAGGTTTTTTTCAATACAGTTTAGTTTTATTTTGATGTGACTTTTTGTTTGGCAAATAAAAAAACTCAGTTGAAACATGTCACAGTACAACCGTTGGACAGACAGCCTGCTGAGTTTAAGACTAGAAATGACATCACTGACTCATTAAGAATGAGCTGAAGATTAATCATAACTACTAATTTTGTAATATTTTAATCGTTTTGATTCATTAAAGTACATTGCGACGTGTTGATCAAATTACCGACTTTGCCTGAATTAACAACACGATTTATATCACTATGTCATAAACAGCGTTTCCCCTTCAACTGAAGAAGCCTCAAAAACGGACAGAAGACAGAAGAGATGCTAACCAGTTTTTTTCGTACATGCTACTCTACATCAGTGGTCCTCAACCCCCGGTCCATGGACCGGTACCGGTCCGTGGACCAATTGGTACCGGGCCGCGCAAGAAATAGTGAAATATTTCCGTTTTATGTATTATTTGAGTCTGGAGGATCTTTTATTTTGAAAATCCTTTAACCGGATTCTCTCGGTTACTTGCGCGCCAACACTGAGGCCACAAGCAGCGAAATGAGTAAGAAACAGATCAGATGTCTTTGGAAAGTTTCTTTGCAAAGGGGAAAAGGCCCAGAGAAGAGACAGGAGAATGGATTTATCCCGGACCGGTAGGTGAGTCCCACGTTACAAGCCGCTTTGCGTAACATGCGGCGACCGGCTGCTAATGAGGGAGTGAAGCTTCAAGCTGCTTCGTCACGTAGAGACCAAGCAGGCTGTGGATATAAGCAACACTTCGGGTCTCATCGTCTCTCATCACTCCCAGATGGGACCGTCTCGTTGCAGAGAAACAAGCTCAGGGCTCCTTTTAGTCATTATCGTGAGTTAAAATTTTCACGAAAGTAAAATGTTCGTTTTTGTGGCACATCTGTATCTTATTTTGAAGGGATATATAAACGTTACCATAGCGACCAGAGTCAGAGCGTTTGGGCTGCGGTCGAGAGGAGATGAGTAGAGTTTGTGTCTTAAGTCTGGTTTAGACGGAAAGATTTAAGAATTGTCAGCCGATTCTCCAAACCTCTGTGACCACAGAGCTGATAAAAGTCCAACAGGTTCGATCGGTTCGTGTGTCCAAGGCAGGAGCAACACGAACCGATTCCAGTCACGAACATCCCGATTCCAGAGGATAATCCAGTAAAAACCCCAAAATAGCGGGAATTTAGAATAACCAAACACGGATGACGGATGTAGAAGCAATAGTGATAGTTTGTGGAGTCATTTTAAAAGATAAAAAAACGAAACAAAAAGAAAAGGCGGTGGAAAAAAGGCAGCGGGAGCAGCCGCTCTATGATTTAGAGGTGAATGTTTTTTCATAGTTAACATTTTTGAAATGAATAAACATAATAATGACCTTTAGATTTAATAATAAACATTTCCACATATCATCTCAGATATACACCGGACTCAGTTGCGCGATATGTCAGCTGTTTGGGATTCCCCTGCTCTTACGTCACCGCGCTTTCTGATTGGCTCCCTGTCACATTCAGCAGGTCGTATTCTCGTTCTCAGTCAGGGAAAAACCCCACAGGCTGCGATAAAAACTCCAAGACAACCCAAATTGGGTATATTCAGGATTTAGCGGGAACATCAACACCGCCTCATGCATCACCCCCCTCGGGCCGCAGCAAAATTTTCCAAGTCTTGACCGGTCCGCCGTAATAAAAAGGTTGGGGGCCACTGCTCTACATGACGGTGGAGCATTGTTTCCATGGCTACGGACGGTTAGACGCGTATCTTCTCCATAATGCAATATTTGATATCTTCCCAATCATACTTACATATGAAGTTTATAAACGTTACGTCTTCTTACCTTGTAAAAGTGTTTTCACTGTAAATCTGCCATTACACCGAGGGCTACCAGTCATTATGATTAACAGCTGCCAGTCATTGGCCGCTATCACCATCTTCCCTCATTAAAAGATAAAATAAAATGACAAGTTTGGTTTTCATCCTTGTCTGTTTGTGCAGCCGGCCGCGCAGCATCTTATGACCATTTTTTCTGCGAAATCAACTAAATAAAAGCGATATTAGGCTACCACGTGCGTTTTTTGACAGGCTTTACTATGAGCGCATTGGTTGTTTTTGACGGTTGTCATGGCGGAGTGGGCGGAGTTTTGCAGAGTGACGTCACGCGCAAAAGGTCAACGCACAGTGATCATTTTGTATGAAATAAACAATAAAATATAAGTTTTTGTTTTAGTGTTTTCTAGTTTTTACTAATTAATTTTAGTTAAATGTTTAGTTTTAATTTGTTACAGTTGTAGTTTTAGTTTTTTCATACTTTAATTGGTTTGTAGGTATTGTGAATCTGTGTACATCCATTGGGTCATGAAAACCCAAAAAAGATACTATTTTCAAAAACTTTATTAAAATTATTGTGTTTTATCCCAGCTTTTGAGGATGTCTTTTTGCAGACTATCAATAAATCAAGTTTATTTTTACAGCACATTTCAGCAACAAGGCAGTACGGAGTGTTTTACATCATGAAAACACAAAAATACAGTCAACAATTGAGAAAACTAGTAAATATTTTACATTTTGTCAAGTGCCATCAAAATGTTAGTCAATGTTTAATTTATTATGGTTCAAAAGCAACTATAAACAGTCTAGATTTAAAGAACTCAGTGTTACAGCTGTTTTGCAGTTTTCTGGAAGTTTGTTCCAGATTTGCAGTGCATAGAATCGTAACAAGCACTGCCAGGAGGGTTATGGAGTGCCGTAACTGCTGACAGTTGATGTAACCCGTTTACACGTCAATTCCAAAGGCTAATAAATAGATTAAATAAATGTGTTAGTTTTATAAACACACAATATAGTTCCAGTTAGTTATAGTTTTTACCCATTAATCTTCATTTAATTTCAGTTTTTGTTATTTTGTTCTAGATTTTGCTGAGAAACAGTTTTTCTCTTTCAGTTTGCTTCCTCGGACAGCAGCATGTTCCTGCAGAGTTTTTCCATCTTTGCCGGCTTCCTGCTCTGCCTCCCTCGGTATTCGAACGCAGCCTGCACTGATGGGAAGCCCAGAGAGTGTCAGGAGGCCGAATTCGCTCCCGGATCCAACTTAGCTGGGGAAGGCTTCGACATCACCAAGATGGAGCGAAAATCTGCGTTTGTGCTCGACATGAATCAGTGGAAACGCAAAGACAAGACCTGCACCCTGTGCGCCAACCCGTTTCTGGAGGGCAAAAAGATGAAGCTGCCCCTGTCCGTGCTGGACTGGAGGGCCAAGCAGACCTGCAGCGCTAAGGTTTCCTCCAAGCTCCACAAATCCAGCGAGTCTCTGGTCAGCTCCAGCACCTCCTCCGTTGAGAACAACTGGAAGACTGAATTAGAAGTCGAAATGAAAGGTAAATCCGGCAGCCTGATGCTGGCTGGGACCAACTCGAAGGTGGCTGAATATTCCATGGAGAAAACAAAGAATGACAAGTTCAGCTTTGCGAGTACCAGCATGTACTGCGAGTACTACAGGTAAGAAAAACGTTCTGCAAAACGATTCATGTTTTCAGGTGAAACCCAAGTTGCAGAAGCATCTAAAATGCTTCTGAAAAGGGACCCGTTATGCAACAATTTACATTTTGGACGTCTTTATTCTTCAATTTGGCTCTCAACTGCTTCTTAAACAGCCCAAGAGTTTTTAAAAAAACAGCCATTTTTTGGTAATACGTTAATATTTTATAATGTCTGAAAAATAACTGGGCTGTTACCTAGCAACCCCAGCAAAGTTCCACCGGTTACCTAGCAACCCCAGCAGAGTTCCACCCAACTGAAAAACCTAAGTTTAAAGTTGACGTATTATGCTCCCTTGCACAGGTTAGTATAGGTCTATGGGCGATAGATAGCAATACATTGTTTGCATAAAATCAATAGAGATTTTAATCTGATCAGTTGAGAGGGAGCTGCTTTATGGGCTCTTGCCACTTTAAATCAAAATATACTGCTGGCCACAGCCTTCCCCCCCCCCCCAACTCAACGTTTACACTTACACATAAAAATGGCTGCAAACATTCATCCTCCATCATCCATCCATCCATCCATCCATTTTCTTACTCCCTCGTTCCTATTGGAGTTGGAGGGGGGTGGGGGGGATGCTGGTGCCCATCTCCAACGAGACTGGCTGCAAACAGATGTGCACAAACACTCGTCTTTTCCAGCAACCATTGTACAGCGAACACAGCGGTAAAACCAGCTGACCAGATGTACTGGAGTGCCACTTAGGTTGCTAGGTTACGGATGGAACTCTGCTGGGGTTGCTAGGTAACGGGGCAGCGCCTGCTGATTTGTTGCGTTACATTCCGGAGGTTTCTGACACGGCTACATTTCCATGTACTCCTGCTTGAACAAACTTGAATCAAATGAATGTTTAAAGACCAAACCTTTGGGAAACTCCCGGATCATTTTCTTCCCAAACCGACCTTGAAATGAAATTAATCACCATAGTAATTGTAATATTTGGGTTTCTCAGTGTTTGCAGCAATGGTTATCATCATGTTTGTGCAACATATGGTGGTGAGTGTTTTTCCACTCTGTGGATGAGTTGTAACCCACTTTTCTCTGTAGAATTTCAGCCACATTGGAGGTTAATCACCATCGACCTCAAACATAGTCATGGTGCAGCATATAAATTGGTTTTTCGCTTGAACTTTGTTTAGGTCACTGGAAAACATTTTTTTCTCATCGTTCAAAGGTGGTCTTACTGTTATACTTTGTATCATTGCCTTTAACTTAATTAACAACATAAAACAAAAACTATAGTAGTTTGAGTCAATCTTAAACATTAAATGAGGCACCAAAGGGCAAAAAGAGAAGAAATCTTAATGGGAAAAACATTTTCCAGAACATTATTATGAATTACCAATGGCTGAAAGAGTTTCACTGTTTCAATTCTGCAAAAATTCATTAAATTATGTTGCTTGATGTAAGATTTCAGCTGATGATCTCCTCTTGTTAATTTTTCTACATTTTATGTTGTGCTCTGCTAATTTTAAATAACATTTTAAATCATTGAAACTTTGAAATTCCTAGCTGGTCCACAACTGAAGCACAAACCGTTGCTTTGTCTCACTGTTGCACGCTGCTTAGGCCAAGTAGACCAACAAGGTTTTATGTTTTTACGTTTAGTTTCTGTTTTTTCTTGTAGAAATGTTGTCGCCTGAGGTTTGACACCTTCTTTTAAAAAAGCCTGTGGTCATGACAACGACACGCAACGAGGCGGGAAGTGGGGGGAACAAACATCCACACCTTTTACTCAAAAACATTATTGGACACGCACGTTTATTCGGCTTGTATAAAACCTAAAAAAACAAAAGTTGTTTGAAGAAGGTTGTCATTTTTGCTGCTGTAAATAGACTAAAATTGTATTCTTGACAAAAGAATTTATCCAAAAGCTGAGGAAACTGCAAAACGTTTCATTCAGGCAAACATCTGAGGTCCATTTGAACCAATAAGATTTAGTTTCTTTCTTCTTTGTTTCATTAATGTTCCGTGTTTTATTTATTGTTGATCAGGAAATCAAAAGAAAAGAACCCACGATAAAATTATTGTGCATTTTTAAATGGAGAAATGAAATTATGGTACTGTCAACTTATCTAAACTATATCTAATTCCAAACATATTTTTTCATACCTGAAATATGGATTCATCTACGTCAACATATTAGGAACACAGTAGCTTCCAAAAAACAAAGAGGAAAAAAACTGAAATTTTGAGATTAATTTCAGAAATTTTCTAGAAAAGATGGAAAAGTCAAAGTTTTGACTTTTCTCGTTTTTTGTCAGAAATTTACTCCTTTTATTTCCTATTTATGGAAATTTCCCATTTGTATTCGTCAAACCACAAAAGCTTCACCTTTATTTTTACACATTTACTTGTTTAAAAGTGAACATTTATGCACATGCAGGAATGTAAACATTACATAAAATCTGCCAGATTTAGACTGAATTTTTCTGTCTAGATGCATTTTGAGATGAAGTTTTCTTTGTGCTAATAGTTCATAACTTGCTTGCAGCATTAAACTGAGTTTAGTATAGTTTATTTGGCCGTTTATTTTTATTTACTTTGGAAATGTAAATGAAGAAAGGCATACGTATTTAAATTAATTTTGTAAAGTTTTGGTTAAATCCCTTCAATAGATGGAAAAATAAAACTTTCGGTGAAGATTTCGTACCTCCACCTGGCATCAGCTCATCTGACAGAATACACCAAGACTAAATGAAGTCAAACTGGATTTGCTTCATTGTTTTTGTGCCTTGCTCCTCCTGCAGCTACAGAGTGTCCAGCACTCCCAAGTTGAACAGAGATTTCAACAAAGCAGTGAAAAAGCTTCCTAAAGTCTACAGCCCAGAATACAAGTCCAGATTTTACACACTGATTGATGTTTTTGGCACCCATTACATCACCAAGGTGAGTAACAACAAGCATTACTGAGGAGAACAAAGAGTTAAATGAACTGAATGGGTTCATGATGCTGTTTCAGGTGAAGCTGGGAGGACAGATCAAGTCTGTGACCAGCATCGCGAATTGCGAAGCGAGTCTGCAGGGTCTGAGAACAGAGGAAATCCAAATGTGTCTGGAGGCCGAAGCGTCTGCAAGCGTCAAAGTTAATGTGAAAGCAGAGACAAAGCACTGCCAGACGTCTGCAGAAAAACTGGACAGCAAGAAATCCTTCTCCGACACCTTCAGCGACAGGTACAGAACATTTATTATGCTACTGCCTGGGCTCGGCGATCACTCCACAAAACTGATTAAGCAAATCTTTGGTTTTGAAGGTTTATTTTTTGGAATATAAGATTTTTTTCCACCGATGCACTCGGGTTTTCCATAGTTTAGATCGATGTCAGCACCTCCAAAGCCGCCATTTTATTTTACAGATTCCTTTTATTTGGACTTTTATTTTGATTATGAGAATTCTGAGAAAAAAAAATCTGAGATTAATGTGAGAATTCTGAGAAAAAAAGTCAGAATTCTAAGAAAAATCTCTCAATTTTGAGTAAAAAGTCAGAATTCTTTATTATTACTAGTTGGCCCCAATCCTCTGATTTTCTGTCTCCAGGTTCACAGAAATAAAAGGTGGGCTCACCACAGACTCGGACCTTCTTTTTTCCTCCAACAAAAACCCAGACGCCTATAAGGAATGGCTCACTTCGGTCCCACAGTATCCAGACCTCGTTTCGTATTCCCTCTCGTCGCTCCACGAGTTGCTCCCTGAAAACACTCCGGTCAGGAAAAACCTGCGCAAAGCCATCAGCCATTACATTTTGGAGAAAGGCCTGTGGAGGAATTGCAGCGAGCGATGTCAGGCCGGAATACGGACCGACTCCAAGGACTCCTGCGTCTGCCAGTGCCACAACGAGCCCGCGGTGAACTCTGACTGCTGCCCGACCCGGAAGGGAATGGCCCGCATCTTCATAACGGTGGTAAAGGCTGAGAGTCTGTGGGGGGACCACAGCGGCGGCACGGACGGCTACGTCAAGGTGTTTCTCAACAAAGAGGAGGTTTACCGTTCTTCCGTCATTGTAAACGACAACAACCCGAAGTGGGGCGCCATCGTTGACCTAGAAACCAGGGACATCTCTTCCGGAAGCGTCTTGCGGTTTGAAATTTGGGATGAAGACAACAAATGGGACGACGACCTGCTGGGAGAATGTGAGCGACGCCTGTCTGCCGGAGTCGTAGAAGACGTGTGCCCTCTCCAACATGGCCGCTTCTACTTCAAATGGGAAGTGAAGTGCATTCCGAGTCTGACCGGAAGTTTGTGCACAGAGTATAACAAGTCGCGCATGAGGGAAAGCTTGAGGAGCCTATACGTGTCCCGTCACGCCCACCCGATCCCGAAATCCGTCCTGGTGGAGATGGGAGTGTTTGTGGATGAAGGGAGCTCCCACTGGAACCAGAGCCTGGCTGGCAAAACCTCGGTGTGAGAGGCTTTTATTCACATTTAGTCCAGCAAGTTGGCATTACTTCTAATATTTACTTCTGTTAGCATGTTAATGATTAAACTGCACAGCAATAATGTCGGACTGGGCGATAAATCGACTTGATCGATTAATCGATCTTTGGTTTTTAAAGATTTAATTATTGGAAAATTGAGGGAGTGGGGGTTCATCTATTCACTCTTTGGTACGACGGAGTGTTAGGGCCATGCCAAGAAAATAATAAAAAATAAAATAACAAAAATAAAGTTATAGAATTATGACTTTATTCTCCTTATTTCAACAACTTTTTACTCGTACTTTACTAGAAATACTATAACTTTATTTTCATTATGTTTTACTTTACTACTTTTCCCGTGTAATTTTAAGACATACCTCTGGTAAAATTACATCTTTAATCTAATATTATGACTGTTGTCGTAATAAAAAAAAAAATTGCCCTAATACTCTGTCGTATAACTCACAGAAGAGATGATTGAAATACAAGCCACTTTGTGAAAAGATTTTCTATCAGTTGTAGTTTCTTTTTCAAAAAAGTAAGCAATTTTTTAAAAAAGTCAATTGAAATTGGGAATCAGATCGGGTATGGAAAAAATCTAATTTTATTTTTGAGCCATATCGCCCAGCCCTGCAGTAATGTAACAACCTACCATTGTGTACTTTTAGGATTTAGAAATTACACAAAACGCTCTGCTTTATATCTAGATTATGAAATATTACTCTGAAAGCTTATTGTTATATTTATGCAGAATAAAAGCATGTTCTCTGAATTGCTTGTGGTGTTTGAGCTTTGATCTATTTAAAGAAATAGTGTTCGTTTTAAAGTTCACAGTGTTCCCCAGCATAAACACGGAAGTGGTGACGCTTCCTGTGTGCGGATGAGGTTTCATTTTGTCTATTTAAGAGAATGTGTTGAAACATGAAGTCAGATCATATATTGACTCAGAAAGTTTCTTTTTTTATTTAACATCACGTTACATGATGACTTATTCAACTGAAACAATAAGATCATCAGGCTAATCTTGATTTACAAAACATAAACACGTTTCTTGCTCTTTGCATCTAATTATGGTCATCATCTGACTCGAACTTTGACGAAATAAAACACAAGGTACAGCAGGCTTTGCAAGGTCAAGACAAATAAATGGAGAAATGTGGAAACATACAACAAAAGTCAAACAGAAGGAATAAAACTCTGCATTAATGCATTACATTGGAAATATTATAGAGATGATCCACCCACAGAGGGCCGCATTTTCTTAACCTGGTTCAAGACAGATACAGAATTGAGTCAAGAAAAATGAAAAAAAAAAAAAAACACATTTTATGTGATATACCAACCCAAGGTAGTGTAAAAATTTAAAAAAGAGGAAAATTATACATGATTTTTATATGGATGTGCATAACGGACATTTACACTGTTTAATACATTGCTAAAATGCGGTAGCACACATTTCCAAGCCGTATTTAAACGCACCATAAGCATATGCGTGCTAACATTGTGTGTGAGAACCAGGCTTAGCAAACCAGCAAGAACTAACAATGTTTTTTTTTTTAAAACAAACCGTGTAAGTTGAATGATTCTGTTGCATGCTAATTATGTTAGCTAGGTGATGCTAATATATCATGTTAAGCTACTTAACAAGAGTGCTAATGTTGTTGTCTATGTTACATCCCTTGCTAGTTAGTTCATGCTAGCAATACCTTGTAAACAAATAATCTGTATATATAATGCTACTAGTAGGATCCCAGAAAGTCAGTTGCAAGGTTTTGTCATACTAACCTTTGTAACCGTTACCAAGGCCAGCATTCAGTCCATCATATTTACCAGTCTGCTCCACTGTGAAAATAAAACACCCCAGTTTAAAGTCTTTCAAAGTAAAATTGAAATCTGAAAACAGTTTAATCCAGAACACCAAATAAAAAACACCAAAAAAAATTTCCTCATTGTCTGGAGTTAAATATGACCAAAGTTCTCTTGCTTTAGGTAAGTTGGAGTTACAAAAATAATTTCTACTCGCTAAATACCAGAATAATGAGAGAAAGACCAGAGATGGGTAGAGTAACCAAAATTTGTGCTCACGTAAGAGCAGCACAACTTCAACATATTTTTACTCAAGTAAAAAAGTATTTGGTTAAAAAAAAAGTATACTCAAGTAGCGAGTAACTGATCAAAACATCAGTTATGTAATATTTCAAACTTACATAATCAGAAGGACAGAAATGTAAACGCATGTGGAAATTTTGGCTGTATAATGGCTCTACTATGATGAAATGACCAAATGTCTTGGAACTTTGCTTGGGTTGCTAGGTAACAAGGCTGGGCTCAGCTTGGGTTGCTAGGTAACGGGTCTGGGCTCTGCTGGGGTTGCTAGGTAACCGCACAGTCCTGGTCGAATGTGACCAGAGGTGGATAAACTAACCAAAACTTGTACTAGAGTGAGAGTAGCACTACATCAACATGTTTTTACTGCAGTAGGAACAAAAAGTCACCATCCAAAAAATTTATTCGAGTAAAAAAGTATTTGGTATAAAATCAACTCAAGTATTGAGTAACTGCTAAAAGAAATCATTTGTTTAAAGATTACGTCATCAAATGGACCAAAATGTAAAGTTATGAGGAGATGTTGGTATTTTAGAGGAATTAATTCATATAAATAAAAAAAATACAAAATCAGGTAAAAATAAATATTTTTCTAAATCAATTTCTTTAAATACAAAATGTATTAAACTTTGATAAAGGTTTGTATCTGTGTCTGATTAATGTGTGGTTAAAACCTGTTTGTTCTTCATTCAGTGAAGTTTCTCACAGTTAGAAGATAATCCAGAAATTTTACTAAAGTAAAAGTAGCGATACTTCATAATAAAGTTAATCATGTAAGTACAGAGTAGTAAAAATACTCCTAAAAGTAATTTTTTTTCCAAAAAAGTTACTGAAGTAACTGTAACTATCCAACTCTGAGAGAGAATATTAAACTCTATAAGCTGAAAGGTTATAATGCATCCATAAAGAGTTTCATTTTCAGATAAAATGTTATTTTAAGGCTCGTTGTTTTGCTATCAACAGCGTTCTGAATGTTTGAGTCAACAAACACTAAAAACCACCTCATAGGGAGAAACGAGACACAAATTTTCACACTCTGCTTAATGCAAGAGCACAGCTGCTGAAATCACAATGAGTGGAAGTTGATCAGCTTAGAGGAAGTATCTGGTTTTTACTGACTTACACAGAGCATCCTGAGAGGCGCCGAGCGCGGCGCCGAAACCTGAACAAGGAAACACAACCAAACGTCACACTTCAAACGTGAATCGAGATTAAGGATCAAAATTAAGGTTTTGCTGAAACTCACCTGTTTGTTGGGTCCCAAACCCTGCAGCAGCACCTAAACCAGAAAGAAAATAATTAAAATCAGCTAAATATCATCATATAAATGAAGAAGTTATCATAGTTTTTTCCTCTTTTTGCTACGTGTTTTTAAATGTTCGTGTTATAACCTCAGTGGTAGTACATCTGGTTTCAGAAAACCTAACACCCCAGAGAAACTGCCTTTTTTCCGTCGTGCGCAGTTTTTCACACGCTCTCACCGTATTTGCTGGCGGTTTTGGCGCTCTCAGCTGCAAGGCCGAGCTGCTCAGCTGCATAAGGGTATCCGCCGTCGCCTGGAGGAAATAAAGCGACATTAGGCAATACTGAGAGCTGTGAGTGTGAAGAACAGAGGATGTCATGGAAAAAAAAGAGGTTTTGTCTCACAAAAACAAAAAGTGTGACATTCAACTTAAGATAGTGACATTCTCTCTGTTAAAAAAGAAGAAAGTGAAAGTTTAAGACAAATAATTATTCATTTTCTACATCTGCATTTCAAAAATAATAAATCTTGCCAAGTGTTTTTGTCTGGTTTCTAGTGTAAATATCTAAATCAGATAAAACTAACCTGTAAGTAACTTTCAGCACAATATAGACGTTGATTTAAGTCAATAATTCCTTAATATTTATGAAAAAGTATTAGTTTTAAGTTAAATAATCAGCAAGTGGAACATTTTAAATGGTAGTATTATGTGATTTCAGGATTTTATAGCAAAATCAAGTAACTATGTTACCTTCAGTTGTTAAAAAAATATGACTTAAAAGAAATCTAACTTTGTAATTTAACACCTTGAAATTGGGCCTCTGTCCCTTTAAGAAACTCCTGCTTTTTCTGAAACTCCGCCTTCAGGAAATAGTCACAACATGACTCCTCCATTAATCCTTTAGCAAAGTTTTTACCAGCATTTTATTGGGAAGTATCTGATATAATGAGCCCCACTGGGTGTTTGCTAATTGCTGCTGGCTAGTCTGAAGGAGCTGAGTGGGGGAAGCGCTGCTCTGTGAAGCTGCAACTTGGAGGAGGAGCGGCGTCCTGAAGGCGGAGCTAGGTCCACCCAGGTGTTTTGTTTAGCTGAATGGATGAAGATGAAATGACTTCTCAAGCATGAAAGACTCAAAGCAACACTCCAGGTATGTTTTTGATGAATGAATAACATTATAACATGATGAAAACGCTAAACAAAAGTTTACTTTACATAATACTGCCCCTTTAACTTATAATATGGGGGAAAAGTCATGTTATATCACTTATATCTTCTACTTTATCAATTTTAAGGAATTATTGACTTAAATCCAGCTACCGTATCTTAGTGAAAACTTATTTGTACTTTAGTTTTGTCTGATTTCTAGTGTAGCAGAGCATTGGCACTAGAAACTAGAGCAAAAATCCTTGGTAGTATTTAGTGCTTTTGCTGTGATGAGTTGCACAGGAAGCTCCTACTTTCCAGTCCAGCAGGGATCACCGGAGCGTTACCATACGGAACCTGAGCGGCTCCTCCTGAAAGGAAAAACAGCACCTGACTCAGGTGACTCATAACATTTCTTATCCTGCAGCCTACATGTTGCTTCAGATCCCGGTGTGAGACATGCTTGACTTCTGAGTCACGCTTGCAGAGCAGCGTTTACTCATCATGTGACAGGAGGACGAGGTCGTTTCTGCAGCTCTCACCATATTTACCACCAACTGATTCCAGCCCTGCACCAAGTCCTCCTGCAGACAGATTAACCACGGTTTAGTGTTTTTAGCTATGTTCTGATACATAAAAATGTAAACTCGGGGAGCGGAGGAGTAACTTTATTCTGCTTTTAATGTTTGTAGCAGAAGTTAACGTTTACTAAAAACACTCCTGCCTCATTTAAATGGGGTTGTTTGCAGTATTTATGAGCAGTTAGCGTCTTACTGCTGAGCCATTTAGTAACTTTTCAGGCTATTTGGAGAAGCGCTTTTAAAAACTGACAATCTGAAGTATTCATCTACAAACTACTGTCATACTTCCTTCTTTACCAAGTCTACGCTCTCAGTAAAGACATTTTCAATTTAAATATTTAAAAAGGGGAAACAAGTTATTTTGTAAACATACATGGAGTGTTTTACAAAAGAGGAAGAGAAGGTTGAACTAGTGCAAATATGCATGGGGTCACTCTGCCCACTCAGACTGTTAAAGGGGACCGAAGTTGCAAAATTCACATTTTGCACGTTTTTGTGCTTCCGTTTGCGTCTCAACTGCCACTAAAAGCAGCCAGGGGCTTAAAAATGACAGCTGTTTTACTGACAAGTCACAATCAATGGGCATTGCGCCGTTACCTAGCAACGGTGCCAAACCCAGAGTGTTACCAACAACCCCAGTGGAACTCCAGCATGTTTGGTCAGCTGAACAATGGCTTCTGGAAAAGACAAGTGCTTTGCTGTTGACTTACCATCCAGAAACCACTTGTTGCATTCTTGTTGGTTGTGCAGGAGGCTCCACTTATGCTTTTCAAAGGCATACTGTTGTATAATTGTACGTCTGTTTGCAGCCATTTTCGTGTGCGAAGATCAAGCCTGATGATCCTCTACAAACCTAACTGTTCAGTGTTGTCTGGTCCTGTTCCGTTTAACGTTGAACTTAATTTGACACATGCACATTTAATTTGATCATAACCAGAAAAGAAGCCACCATCTTCACAGTGATGTTTTTCAGTTTTACCATTAGTTGAGGTTGTGTTTTTAAGATAAGACGGTGGTAAATGTGAGTATTAGTGCTTGTCGCTGTGAAATAAACAAGATTTAGTTCAAATATCCATGATGTCAAACATCAGACAGACAGAAAATGGGTCCAAGCTGTCTGTGTTAGCAAACAGCGCTAACCTGAAGGTAAATATCTAAAGAGTTTGTGTCCAGGATGTGTGCGGTCTGCAGAGATATTAGCTGCCCTTTCAGAGCCCTGGACCTGGATGGAGAGAAGATCAACCCTGAAGAACAAACAGGTCTCTCTGCAGACTTGTTTTTTTCTTGCAATGTTTTAAATTTGTGGTGAATCTCATTTTTACTATCTGTCATTGTTGTTTTTCAGATCAAACCATGGTGAATGTGGGTCATGAGATAGAGTAGCTTCACTTCACACAGTTAGCAGAACTCAGCAGACTAAAATCTCATTATTTATTACTTATTTAAAAATAATGAACATGTTTTGTACAGACCATTGACCAATCCTAACCTGTTAAATGAAACATAATAGGTCACCTTCAAGCCTTTGGTGGCTTGAATCTTGTTGTTTCCAGTTCACCTACCAGCAATGAACCACTTTCCTTAGTGAACATATTCAGTCTGATTAGCTTCTGTTTTAATCCCAAATATCAACCGTAGCTGGTTTTATGATCCGCTTGTTTGTTTTAGTTTTTGGAACCAACTCTTGAATGAGCTTTTATGCTCACTGGTTATCTTATCAGAGCTGCTAGCTGTTCACGGTAAGCTACATGTTAGCTTCACTCTCTGATGATTCATGGACTCTTCAAACTTATATTGTGTTTTATTTGTCTTGGAAGGCAGTGTAATGTGTTTTTGGGTTAGTAATCAGGCTAATAATTTATTCTATGCTTCAGACCCATTCCAAAGGATGGAACAAAATTTTACATGTATGGTGGCCATATTAGATATTTACATCAGGGTTGGACAGAAACTTCTAGCTGAATGGATTGATTTATCTGAGGTCACAATACATTGCAAATATATCTTCATCATAATTTTGGTGCATTCAATATTCATATCACAAAGTACTGCTTAGACTCAGAGTTAAAAAAATGTTGTGTAGTCTAAGAACTTCAAATGTTGCATTTTAAATCTAAATGTAACGTTTAAAGAGACGCATTTCAAGTACAAAAAAAACTGCTTTTTGAAGATAGTGACTGCAAATACCTACTCAGCACAACCCCACTTGGAACTAAAATATAAAATTTGTATTGGCTTAAAAGAAGTTAATAATAATAATTATGTACCATCAATTTCGTAATGGGTCGGTTCTTACCATAGCCACCCTGGACCGGTCCGGCGTAGCCTCCTGTACCGAGAGCTGAAACATCCGGAAAAGAAAGAACGTCAGTCAAAAAGTAATTATTAAAAGCAAACCTTTTAATAAACCTGCCAGCAAGAAACCAGAAACCAAGTTGGGAAAAACACAAAATCTCGAAATAAGACAAAACTAACTGAAAATAACTTTTCAGCAACATATAGAGAAGCTTGTTTTAAGTAAATAATCCTTTAATATTGGTAAAAACATACTAGTTCCATTGGCAGATAATTTCACTCACAACAAGACATTATCAGTAAAATAATCTGACAATGGAACTAGTACGTTTTCATCAATATTTATGAATTATTGATTCCAAAGAAGCTCCTATTTCTTGCTGAAAAGTTATTTTTCAGTTAGTTTTGTCTTTTTTCACGACCAAACTTAACTGGGTAAGATTGTGTGTTTTTACAGTGTACCAGAATAAACTGGCCAGCTTCACAATAGCTACACCCAGTGGATATGTAGCCATAAGCAGACAACCTATCGTTATTTTTAAAGCTGCAGGTTAAGCGTCCAGCTGTTAGTGTCATCATCACCTGTTGGAGGTTTTCAACAGGTTATTGTTACCTTCAATCTTTCCTGATTTGCTCTCAGCACCATCAGCTAAGTCTGCAGGGTAACCATAGCTCCAATTAGCACTAATTAGCTAATTATTCGTCAACTGAACCAAGTTTTACCCTTTTTTCTCACCCATATGTGGATTTACTCACCTGCTCCGTAACCATCACCGTATCCGTTTCCATAACCTGCTGGGAGACGAAGAGGAAAGAAGGTTTTATGCCAAAACTCTTATCAGCATCTCTGTTCACAATCAAAACAAAAACTTTCAAAGCAAAATGTAGGTGTGTTTTAAGTCAGTTTGGAAAGAGAGAATTTTAATGCAAACTGTTCTGCATCTGTACTGCTGTGTCGGCGCTTACCGAAGCCGTTACCCGCCATGGCACCAAGATATCCCGTCACTCCATCACCGTATCCTGTCACAGCAGATTAAAAACATAATGTACAGGATGCAACATGGGTACGGAGTCCCACCAGTGACAAAAATATGCTTTTATGTCTATATAAGGTGGTTATTTTCTACATATGTCATATAAAAAAAGAAACAAACTACAGAAACAAAACTAAATACTATATTTAGATACGCTTACATTTCATTTTGTAGATGTTTTTAATAGTTCTGTAAAATTTGACCCAAATTTTGAAATTTTGTTTCTTTTTCAAGTGATTTTTTTAGAAAGAAAAATCATTTCTTTCTCCGTTTTCATTTAAATCCAGTGTAAATTGTGTGCTTAGTATGTTTCTTCTAGATTTGTGACAGTGGTATTTGGTATTTTGAACTGAACAGATTTTTTTTTAATCACACAAAGAAGCAAACTACATGTTTTCAGTTGTCTTCAAATAAAGAGACTTCATCATAAGTCTTGACATAGAAAAGTGTAGAACATGAATTTTCATTTACACACTGCAAAAACACGAAATCTTACCAAGTAAGAACTTAGTGACTTAAAACAAGTTCCTAAATTTTGTCTTATTTTAAGTGTACTGAGGTATTTGCATTAAAATCTAGACCAAAATTACTGTAATAACAATAAATTACTGTAATAATCTGTTTTTTGCACTACAGTATGCAAGTACACTATATATGTGGCTTACATAGACACACCAACATTTTTGGCACTAACAGAACCCCATAATGAAAGTTTATTTTGGTTTGTAAACCAGACTGGCTTCAAATCCACATGAAAGGATGATAAGTTTTCACTTTCAGAAGCATTAAAGTTCACCACAAAGAAAATCACAAGACGCTGAAGAGACAAAACTCTTTGGTTTGCAGCCAAATAACGAGTTTACAGATACTGATGTTAGCTTATAAATTACTGAACGGTTTAGCACCACAATACATTAAAGATCTGCTGTTGCTGGACCAACCGTCTAGACCCCTCAGATCTTCTGGTTCTGGTTCTGCTCTGCATCCCCAGAACCAGAACCAGACGAGGAGAAGCAGCATTCAGCTTCTATGCACCACAAATTTGGAACAAACTTCCAAAAAACTGTAAAACAGCTGAAACACTGGGTGCCTTTAAATGTCAACTTAAAACCCACCTGTTTAGAGTTGCTTATGGCTAAATTAGGATTAGAGTGCGGGTTTTGATGTCTAATCTTGTTAATTTTTCTTTTTTTTTTTAAATCTCTCTTTCTAACTCTTAATTCAATGTCACATGCTGTTTTTATTTTAATTATGTAAAGCACTTTGAAATGCCTTGCTGCTGAAATAAAATTTGATTGATTGATTGATTGATTGATTGATTGATTGATTGATTGATTGATTGATTGATTGATTGATTGATTGATTGATTGATTGATTGATTGATTGATTGATTGATTGATTGATTGAAGGCAAATCAGGAGCAGCATGGGATTTATTTTCTGCTGCCTCACCTGACATCAGGTTCAAACTGCACATACTTGTATTTATTTATCTACTTCCTTTCTCTTTTCCACTCTACCCAGAATATCTGTGACGCTGGGTTGATCAGGGAATATTAGACAACAGAAAAATAATAATGCAAATTAGAAAATAACTGCCAAGGTAAAAAAAAAGATCCAAATATGTTAAACAACTTCATTTTTTTTGTTGTGACACCAATTGTTGTGTCTTTTTTTACTGTGCCCATTTTAATGTATATCTGTTTGTCTGGTTTGTTATTTTATTTTTGTTACTATTATTCATTCTATTATCTGGTTATATATTTTGGAGATCAACGCCCCTTCTTGCTTTTTGTTAGTCTGTAATGTTTGTTGCTGGTTGAATTAAAAATAAAAATGAAGAAAAAAGGTGTTTCAAAAACCATTTGACTCAGAAATAATAATATTTTACACTAATTGATATCTAAATAAGAGATTTTAACAGCTGCATTGGTTTTAAAATGCTTAATTAAATAATATAAATATAGTGAAGAAGGTAAAAGGAAGACTTAGAAATATCAAAATGAAGCCTAGAGATGGAAAATATCTGGAGGAATTACAGCATCTTATACAGAGAATTTTTCAAAATAATTTTTATATTTTTACATTACGTTCTACATTCTCACACAATTTTTTGGATCTGGTCATGCAGCATAAAAAGTTCACATCAAGCTTTGAAGGAAAATGCTGACTGCAGAAAAAACGTAATAATTTAAAAGATGTAGGAATGATTGCCACGCGCTCACCGTTTGATTTCCCTGCAATGCCTTGTGGATACGCGCCCTGTCCGAGCGCCGCAGCAGCTGGAGTTCAGAAAAAGAGAAAAGTGCAGAACAACCAAGATTAAAACTAATTTCTGAATCAGAATTGAATAAATCTAAAGACTAACCGCTAAGTTTTCCAGCAGCCCCTCCCAGATAGGCGCCCTGTCCTAAACCTGTGAGAAAAACACGAGAAATATTTATCATCAGTTACTAAATCAGATGAAGAGGAGAGACTTCCTGTGAGGAAGGCCAGACGTTACCTGCTCCGTAACCTGCAGCGCCCAGATAGTTTCCTGCTCCTCCGATGTAACCTGCAGACAAACCAAGAAAAGAAAGAAAAACCTCAGTTTGTGCTGTTAGTTGACCTGGAGGACTGGATTCAGTCTGGAGTTCCTCTAAACAGAGACAGAAATGCGACAGAAAACATAAACTGTCTGCAAGTTTGTTTGGAGGAAAAATGTTTTATTTGTAGTTTCTGCGCCAGGTGGAAACTTTCCTGGAATAAATCCAGAGAATCCAGAAACTGAAATGTGAGAAATACATAAAACAATCATCTGGAAGATAAACGGACCAAACAGGCCCACAGCACCACAGATCCTACACCATACTTAGCAGAAGGCATAACATAATTTTTTGTTGTTGTTTCTTTTAGCCACAGATTCACTTGGGAGTGTTTGTTGATGAAAATGTCAACCTTAGTCTCATCTGATGAAATCAAGTTTTCAGTTAAATTCCCTGTAGCATTTAGCAAATTCCACTTTTACTTTTATAATGGTAAGAAATTTTTTTTTTTTTTTTTTCTCCCAAATACAACAGTTTTAGGGCAATGCTGACAAGAAGCTTTACCAAAGGTAAAAAAACAAACATCAGTTTTATTCTCCTTTATCTCCATCCATGAGGAAGACTGTTTTTTCATCATCAAAGGAACGTAATTTTAAAGTTATTTACAAAACATTACAAAGAAAAAAAGAAGACAAACAAAAAAGAAGAAGAGAACAGAACAGAACCCTGAGGGACGCCATATTCTGCTGCTGAAGGGAAAAGAATATTAAATGCATAGGAGTATTGATGCATATTAAAAATAAGATGATAGGATTGTTATCTGAGGATGAATATGATCTACGAAAACATGAAAATGGTGGAAAAAGACGAAGCTTTTCTCTTACTTGCCGCCTGCGACTTTCTGTTTACATGTTCAGCTTCAGAAAGGAGTCTGGCATCTTCTTGAGTAAAACCGCCAACTTCCTGCTCCTCTCTGGTTGAGGTGACGCCCAAACTCTGGGCCCTGATCGGATCGTAGCGCTGGGATCCGTCTCTGGCCCTGATTTTGTCTTGAGCCAGACGTCTCTGGAGGTCCTGACTGTTTTCTGGTGCAGTTAAAGGATTGATGGCTGCTTGACGTTGCACGGTGGAGAAAACATCGCTTCTGCCATCTTGACCTGGAGCAGGAAGATTTTTACACCCGAAGCGTTTCCCAGCTTTACCCTCTGAGGGACTAAAGCCCAACATTTCTGGCAAACGAGCAGGAGCTCCGCAGTTTTTAGCATCTTGATTTGCCGTTTCTCTGGGATTTTGAAGTCCAGAATTGTAGGAATCCAGACTTTTGACGTCTTGATCAACAGGAAGTTGTCTGTTTCTGCCAGCGCCTGCTAGCATGGCCTCATGACCTCCAGGTTCATATTTTCCACTAAGAATTTTATTCTGTTTATCAAGAGGAAATGAGGGTCTGGGATTTGACGGTGGTACGTTTGGATTGAGTCGTTGGACTTCGATTCTTGCATGAATTCTGGGAACAGTCAGACCGAATACGTTGCTTCTCCTCAGCGATTGTTCTCGCTCTCCAAGCATTTCATCTACAGCTCTGCTCTTTTCTCTTTTAAGATCCTGAGCTGCTTGTGCCAGACTCGCCCCTTCAGGTCCACCCAAATCTGCCGCAGACACACCTGGCAGAGAAATATCATCATGCACTCACAACTTCCTGTTTGGACAGTCGGCGCGTTTCCTGCAGAGGAAGACGCACCGGCCGTCCTGGTATTTGAACAAGAACTGATTTTTTTTATGCTATTAGGTGAAGCTAAACTCCTCCTTCAGACAACAATCAGTGCTTTAGATGCAAACTATTTGTGGTATAAAGTTAGTTTAGTTGGAAAATCCAGTTTTCTTCTGATTTTTAGAAAATTGTGAACAAAGAGAGGAAGAAAACTGTAAGAGTACAGCATTATAACCCAACCTGAGCCGAGAAAAAGACGACTTGTGACTCTGACAGACCAATAATTCACAAAGCCCAACAAACACCTACTGCATGATGACAAGGCATTTTATTCGTTTATATATTTTGTTATAATGAATAAACTCCTTAGGCACAATTTCTCTTCACTGTTGAAAAAATACATGAAGAGATGAACGAATGGATGGATTTCAACAATACTTCTGAGAAAACCAAGATTGTTGTTTAAAGGGATTTTTATTAGAGATGTGCCGATCAGGTTTTTTCCTGCCCATACCGATACCGATCACCCATGAGGGCCGATACCGATCACCGATACCGATCACATAATTTTTATTTATTTTTTTAATCATAAGCACTACCGGTTACATTATGTGGAAAAAGAAACCATGAATTCACCTTAATTTAGACAAAAGCTTGTTTTTAATAACTTTTTCCAAGAAGAAAACTAAACAAAACAAGCATTGTGCAAATTGTATTGCTATCAATAATACTATATTTAAGAGATGGATTACATTATTTAGCCTCTTCAGAGCCTCCATATGTTAAGAGCCAAAATAAAACCTCTCAACATTGCCAAAAAAATTCAAGTATAAAACTTAGCATTCAAAGGCAAATACAGGTTCCATTACTATAAACAATCCAGAGTTACTGAATGAAAACTTCCTGATAGCATGGCGGCTAGCTGATTACTGCTAGCTCTGATTGGCTGTTTCAGACTGAGCAGAGTAATTATGCAGAGCAGGGAGGAGATCGATTATTTTTTTTAGAGATTATCTGTCTCATGTTAGGACAGCGAAAGTTTTAATACGCATGTAAAATGTATTTTTTTTAGGTTAGATGCTGCAGCTTTCAGCAGAGGTTTGGTGTGAGAGTCACTACCAGGTGGAGCAGAAGCGGCGCTCCGTCTGTCAAATATTACTACCTGTAGCGTAGCAGCGGTTCAACAGCTAGAGCAGAACCAGCGTCTTACATCGCAGCTCGAAGACTTAAATAATTTTGCAGGTTATTTGTTTAGCTTTCTGACCGTCATGCTAATCCGGGTGAGTGTTTGTAGCTGTGCGCTGCTTTACCTGCTATCTGATCCTCCATATGTCTTTTTTACCTCAGTGAGAGATGCAGGTGAACGGTTTGTGTGATCGGCAACAAGAGACCGTGATCGGACGGAAATCGGCCGATTATGATCGGTGGCCGATCGATCAGCACACCTCTACTTTTTATTAGACGAAAGTGTAAAGTGAAGTTTAATGTATTTAAACTTTAATGTATTTAAGTTTTGCAATTGTAATGAGGCCACAGATAATTAAAGCTGATCAAAGGAAATTCATTGTTATGATCCACAGCTGTCAGTGTTTTTTTTTTATGTTCCTCTTTAATTACTTCTGGGTTTATTATTGTTGGAAAAGGTCTTAACATATTTCGTTATTACCAGTAAGGTTTTGCCGTGTAAGCTTGTTGTTATTGTCACTAAAGTTTTGCCATATGGGTTTGTTATTATTACCATTAAAGTTTTGCCATATTGGTCAGGAACAGCTGTTCAAGAGGGAAGATACACAAAAGGAATCTGAATTACACACACACAAAATACTAGGCCATCTTAAGAGAATTAAATCCAAATGCACAAGGAAATGAACACAAGAATAAACCAACAAACTGAACACAATATGACAAAACCTTAGCAAGTTATTATGGTTCGACCTTTTCTAACCGTAATAAATCCAGACGTAATTAGAGAGGATCACAAAAGAAACCTAAAACATTAAAACAACATTTCTCAGATTTCATATAAAATACAATTATAAGAATTGTATAATTACCTGAGATGGCAAATACAAGTGTATTTTACACAAAATTACCAAAAAACACACATTTTCTAACCCCACATGTCTGTTTTAAGCTGCAGCATCCACACATTCACCGATGCCAATGCAAACATGCAGAAGACATTCAAACATGTTCAAACAGCAACAATCAGCAGTCAGGTTTATAGCAAACAGATGTGATTTTCTTTTCAAATAAAAGCAGTAATTCAGTTTGAGGAAATAACAGAATGATAAATTTATGTGCAAGTGATGCATAAAGATAAAACAAAGAAATATTGAGACATGAACATAAACTTTTTTAGATTCTCGTATCCCCTAATTGACAGAATACCTCAGTAAAACTTTAAATCAAAGCAGATGTGACAGATGTCTGTTTTTACACCTACATTAGTTATACTGACTATATGCATTGGTAACAGAAAACTTTAGCTGCAGAAAACCATTGCACCAGTAACCACAAGGAAAAATGCTCCAATTTCAGGAAATTTGGGTAAAAGTAGAAGATATTGGAAATTATGTTTGTATAAAAAAGGCCATAAATTACAAAGCAGGTGCAGAGGATGAGGGCTCAGTACTAACCTGGCCGCATTCCTTGGTACCCCATCCCAGGGAAAGCTCCATATCCTGGCAAAGAAGACAAACCGATATTTAAATAAGGCAAGCTGTTTTGATAAATAATTGTGAAAGTAGCAAAGTGTTTATTTACCTGGAAATTGGCCGAGGCCAGCACCATAAACTGGAAAGTCAGAAGAAAGAAAATGTAAAAATGTAGAAATCTGATTTAAAAGACGGATAAAATATTTCCTGATTGAACTCTGTGACGTTAGACACAAAGACTAAATGTGTTTTTGTAGTTTTGGTAAAATGCAACAGAGATTAAACAGAGACATAAGAGCAGAAGTACAGGTTTCAGTGGTTTTACATCTTTCATAAAACAGTTTCCCGTCAAAACAACAACAATCAAAGAATATCAAAATTTAACCCTTATGTGAGTGAAAGTTTGAATCAAATGCGTCAAACTTAAGGTATGGGAAGCAAATCCAGCCTGCTGCAGCTTATTATGTGAGCCAAAACAGAACCTTCAAGATAACAATCATATGATCAATTATAATATTATTAATCAAATCAAAGCAGTTTTTATCAGTATGCTTCCGTTTTTCACAGAAATTCATGTAAAACCAACAGATCCCTGCATTTCCATTGACCATATAACTGCACAATTTGATTTTTTGAAAAAAAATTTTGTTAATGGAAACACGCCAATTAAAAAAAAATTCCTTGTTTTTCAATAAAAAAAATGTGGATGTTAGGACGAGGAGATGTTTTCAAGGAAGTAATTAGTTTATTTCACAAAACTGCAATGGAATCACTTATTTCACATCACACGAATCACATGATCAACAACTGGATGTTACTACTGGCAGAAACCATGAAGAAGACGATGACAGGAAGTAGTTTTGAGGATGATGGCGCTGAATTAATGAGTTATTGCGTGAACAAACTTATTTATGTGTGATTTAATCACATGTTTAATTGAACAAAAACACCACGATTGCGAAATTGTATTGTTTCGACATTAGCGGAATATTGACAAAGTTATGCGCATGTTTGTAATGGAAGCACAACTATTTTTCATTTTTCAAAAAACGTCAGGTTAAAGTGACGCTAACTCCCACCTGCAGGTGGCAGTATGTCTAACTTCTACTACACTGATGCCTTCGTTTTCAGCTTTTCAAGTTTTTTCACGTTTTCAATTTATAGTCTGTGATCAATGTGACTAATAACAAAATGTTACATTTTGCAAATATTTCTAAATTAGCACCAGAAAATCAGTGACTGCAAAAAAACAACAACAAAAAAAAACATGAAATCCTGGAGGGACTGATCAATCTGAAAAGATATTAAATATTATTACATTTTACGAACTTATTGAATGCAGAGACAGCTATTAATAATTTAAAAGTTAATGGTTTTTATGATCTTTATTTGGCCCAAAATCAAAATAAGTTAATCACTCCTGGTGTAGAACTTGGTTCCTGCTGATCTTACCACGTTTTCCTGCCTGGCCCAGTCCCAGTCCCAGTCCCAGTCCGTTGGTAAGCCCAGTGCCCAGTCCCATTCCTGTTCCCAGACTGGCACCTGAAATCACAGGAGTGAGGCATAAATGGAGGCAAAAGGGGCAATTTGTGAAAAAGATGGAGGATCACCTACCGTATCCCGCCGGGGTTCCATATCCACCGGGCTTCAGGCCTCCTCTTCCTCCCAGTCCGAGAGATCTGTATCCTCCTGGAGGCCAGTGGAGACTAAAGTTTGTGCTAGTTCGCCGCCATTTGGTTCAATAATTTAACTCAAACAGAGAAAAGTCATAATATGACTTTTTATTTTGCTTGGACATCAGTTTAACTTTATGTAAAATTCCCATTTTGTATGTTTTTGAACTTTTATTTGGCTCTCAGCTGCTTCTAAAAACAGCCTACATGCTTAAAAAAACCACCCAGTCATCTTTTGGTAATAAGTTGATGTTTTTCGGGGTCTGAAAAATGAGCCGTTTCAAAAACTACCAGAATGTTCCCATTCCAGGGCACTCCACCGTTACCTAGCAACCACAGCCTAGTCCAGTCCCGTTACCTAGCAACCCAAATGGAATTTGAGCAGTTAAATCAGCTGATTTAACTGCTAAATGCAGCTGTAAAATGTAAAATGGCGGTCAGCAGCAGCTAATTTGGATTTAAAGTGGCAGTACCACATAAAATAAAAGAAGCTTATGAAAGACAGAACTGACCAGACTAAAATATCAGTATCTAAGGTTGATTTTGTGCAAAAACAAATGTAATGAGGGTGTTTTGTTTCACTCATAGACTAATCAGCAAACCTTTACAATGAATTATTTTGTCTTTGCTTAGACGTCTATCTACTAACGCTACAATTATTAATAAGAATTTGATCTTAACTTACCAGCACCGAGATGAGCCGCAGGATAACGTCCAACTGAGATGAAAACATATACAAATAAATACAAAGATTAATTACAAAAATGTCTCTTTTTAAAGCTATTAGTTCACATAGAGTGGCTTTAATCTGGAAATAAATGACATACTCCCAGTCTTCATTGCTTTTGTGCCATATCGGTTTCCTACTGCTCCCAGGGCTCCAGTAACTGGATAGAAAAGAAGGCTGGCATTTTATTTGCGTTTTTTTGTAAACAGGTTTTTGGCATTTATGTTTGCAAAACAAATCTGCCTCCATTGGTATTTTTAAAAAAAGGCTACAATACTCATTATTGACCAGTAGGCGGCGATATTGTCGATATTGTAGCATAAAATTTTAAAGAACTTTTTTTCCATAATGAATGCATATTCTCCAATAAATAAATAAAAATAAAGAACTGTAAATTATATTGGAAAGTATTTATTTGGGTGGAAGAAGGAGGTTAAAACTGAGCAGAAAATGTAATTTGTAAATGTTTGTCCAAATGTTTAGAGTTTTGATGTTTCTGTTTGTTTTTATACACAGAAAAATAGATGAACATACTCGAATAAATTTAATAAATGCAGCTTTTATGCTTTAAATGTAAGAGATTTAGTTGTGAACAGATGAAGACGTAACGGCTGACCTCCAGGTTTTACTCCAATACCAACACCTGAAACAGAAATGAGACGTTTGTCTAAATTACAAGCCCATTTTGATTTTCTATGCATGTTTCTTTTTTTCTTATTAAAAGGAATAAATAAAACACTTCAGGAATACCTCGAACTGGCAGCGCTCTCCCAAAGGCAACATTTTGAGGATTAACTCCTGGAATATTGCGAATGCATTAATACACAATAACAGAAAAACTTTGCAAACTTCCTATTAAATCACAACAAACAAACAATAAAACAAGCAATATGCATGTTACTGTGGAAAGATTAACACCCAGTGTACAGAAACCTGCAGGTGTTATGAAAATGAGATTAAAAGAAGAAGGAGGATTTAATGCTGCGACTCCGTGGAGCCTTGACGATTTTCTCACGATCTGCTGTCAGATTTTTCCCGCCTTTGATTTGCAGAAAACAGAATATGAACCACAGCAACTGGCCGGCAGTCAGGGAGCCACATATTCACCGCTTTGTCTTCTCCTCCTCAGTCTCACAGACATGATATTTAACAGGTAGGCGAGAGAAAGTCACTGAAGATCATTAATCAAGCTTTAACTGAAATTACGCCGCTTGTTCATCTCTCGTTTCTTCTGCAGGTTTTTGCAAATTCAGCAAATTTCTTGTAGACTATTTAATATCATATTAATCAGAGGTGAGTAGGATGGTACTCAAGTAAGAGTAACACTGCTTTAACATCTTTTTACTCAAATAAAAGTAAAAAGTAGACCTTCAGAAAGTTACTCAAGTAGGAGTAAGAGAATATTTGGTAAAGAAGTTACTCAGGTACTGAATACACTGAAAAAACACAAAGTTTTACCCAGGTTTCTTTATCCAGTTTATAGTGTGAATATCTTTGTATGCTGGAAAAAAGATAAAACTAATTTTTCTGCAAGATGTAGGAGTTTTTTTAGCCAATAGTTCCTTCATATTGATAAATAATTACTAGTTCCACTGACAGATTATTTCACTTTTCACATAGGAAAAATAATAATCAAACTAGTTACTTTTTAAAAATCAATATAAAGAAATCAGTGACTTACAACAAGCTGCTACATTGTGCTAAAAAGTAACTTGTAAGTTAGTTTTGTTTCATTTCAAGTGTACTGAGATATTTGCACTAGACACTACTCAAAAATACTTTGTACGTTTTTGAGTGTAACTAATCAAAACATCTGATTTAATACTTAAAAATTAAATCATCAGAAAAACCAAGATAAAAAGTAAAGTAGAAATGTTGGTATTTTAAAGATCAAAATTAAAATAATTCATATAAATAACATAATTATAAAATAACAAAATCAGGCGAAATTATTTTTTCCAAATTAATTTGTTATAAAACTCATGAAAATGATTAAAACAGGCTTTTTGTTCACTCAGTGTGAATGAGTGAAGTTACCCATTCACACCGAGTGATGAGTAACTAAGTAATCCAGGAATTTCACTCAAGTAAAACGTACAGAGTAGTAGAAATACTCCTAAAAGTGCATTTAGTTACTCAAGTAAATGTAACTAATTAGTTCCCAGCTCTGGCAGTAATTCATGTTGAAATGTAATAAAAAGTTTCCGTTTCTCTGGATTTCAAACTGTTTGCTGTAAGTTTGTATTTCTCACCTCCTTGCAGAGTTTGCTGAGCCAGCCAGAGAACCAGTGAAGTCTGCAGCAGAGCGCGGAGCAGCATGATGGAGCCGGAGGGAGGCAGAAAACAGACAGAAAGCTGCTGCAGAGACGTCCTCATTTATACACCGGCTCTCTCTAACGACACTCCCTCTGCTGCCTGACGCCTCCAACCGGGCCGATGTTTCCATAAGCTGAGGATCCATATGCACACACTGCAAAAACACTAAAGTATTTTTGTCTGGTTTATACTGCAAATATCTTAGAGCACCTGAAATAAAATAAACTAACTTATAAGTAAGTTTTCAGCAACATATAGGAGCTGATTTCTACGGAGCCCCGAAGGGGACATGGAGAAAAAAAAAAAAGGAAAGAAATCCCGAATTTTTTTTCTCAAGATCCCGAGAAACTAAGTCGAGATCCCGACTTATTATCTCGAAAGTCGGGATCTCAAGATAATAAGTCGGGATTTCTTTCCTTTTTTTTTCTCCATGTCCCCTTAGGGGTTCCGTAGATTTCAATACAATATTTGCTTAATATTGATAAAAACATACTAGTTGCACCGGCAGATTATTTCAAGACATTTTCCCCAAGTTATAACTTAAATAATCTGCCAGTAGAACTACAGTAATACTATTTCGTTAATATTAAGGAATTATTAACTTAAATTAAGCTCCTGTTTCTAGCTGGAAATGTACTTGTTAGTTTTACAAACTAGTACTTTCACTGCAGATTTTTGTTTAGTTTCTACTACATACATCTGAAATAAGGCAAAAAAAACAACTTAAAGTAAGTTTTCAGCAACATGTAGGAGCTTTTCTGAGTAAATAATTCCTAAATATTTATTAAAAAGTACTAGTAGGATTATTTCACTTATAACAAGACAATAATCTGAAAGTGGAACCAAAACTTTTTCATCAATATTTAGGAATTATTTACTTAAAATAAGATCCTATAAAGTTACTTCACTTATGATCCAAAGAGCCATTTTTGTCTCCAGTCCACCAATAAAAACTAATTCAGATCCACAAAACAGATTATTAAAGGAAAAATTTAATTTTTCAAGATCAACCAATTTATTTATATTTTTAAGCCTTAAAAATAGAAGAAAAACATAAAACTTTTGAGAATAGAGGACAAATACATTTTCTTCAATGTGATAAGATTATTTTCCAAACAAATGACAAAAAAAAGATGAATACTGGTACATTTTGTCTCTCTGTTGTGAAAATTAAATGATTTTTTTCAAGAATAAGCGGAAAAACTGCCAAAATCTGCATTTGTTATTATTAATACTTAATAATATTGTAAAAGGTGAAAGGTCAGATATACACCACTAAGATACAAGATTCATCTGAGATATTTTATGGGTTTTTATTTTTTCAAACACATTTTGACACAAATGAAAAACATTTTTATTTTATTTTAGCTGCTTCTTCTTGTCCCGTTTTAAAACTTTTACCTGTTTTTCTGGTTCTACTTCATCATCACACCTGTTAGAAAAACATAAACAAGCAGGACTCTCTTTAAGTCGTTTAAATATTTAGGTAAGAAATTAAGTGGAAAGAAAGTGACTTCATATATTATACTTGTGTGCCAACGTTAGGGAGCCATTAGACAGAAAAACATGACGTAATGAATGTTTGTAGGAAGGAAACGGGTCTCATTAAAAAGCAATTTTACACAGTTTCCTTCTAAAGAAATGTTCTCTACCATAAAAAGGTGCATCAGACAAAGATCCCAGTTCAAAATCACAAAAACTTACCAAATATTTTTGGTTTATTTTAAGAGCAAATACACTTGAAATAAGACAAAACTAACTCAAAAGTAACTTTTCATGAAGATAATTAGCTTGTTTGAGTCAATAATTCTTTAATATTGATGAAAAACTTGTCACCAGATATTTTTCCCATTTTATAAGTGAAATAATCAGCCAATGGAAGTACTAATTTTTAATCAATATTAAGCAAATATTGACTTAAACCAAGCTATTTACGTAGCTGAGAAGTTAGTTGGCTTATTTTAAGTTTATTAGGACATTTGCACTAGAAACTCAACAAAAATACTTGTTAGGACTTTGTGTTTTTGCAGTGCAGCATAAACGGCCTTTATGATCCTCTTTATGTTATGCTGCGGTGGGTCCTGTCAGCCATTTCTTAACGTAAAGTTTATGTCTTAAATTTGTGCACAGCAGCACTGAATGCAAACTACAGAACCGCATATTATGATTGAGCGCTGAGGGAAGACAGCTGGAAAACGTTCGTCACATGTGCGGACCACCGCATCGTCTTCCCTGGTGGTACCGAGAACAAGACAATAACACAACCCCCGTCTGACTCACCACTCCTTCATCCATGATTCACCTCTAAACATTCGTCTGTCTGCGTCTGCGGGAGGTGGGTCAGCTTTCTGGAAGATGTCAAAGCTTCAAGATGGACATTAAAAAGGATTGAAGAGGGAAAATAATGAGATTATGTTCAAATTCTGCAGGCGCGTTGATGTCAAGTGGCTTGTAATGGCACAGACTTAATGTTTGAGCATAACCTGCACACCTTCGGGGTTAAAGTGAAGGTTTTGGAAATGCTGCAAAACCGTTACAGGAAAACCATTTATTTGCCGTCATTGGTAGCTATGCTAACTAGCATTAGCGATCATAACGGGCTATGCTAGCTGCAGCTTAGTAGAGAGTAAAGGGGAAGGAGAGCACCTCACAGAGGGTGATTGACAGCACAAAATAATTCTCAGATAATGAGATTCAAAGGCCTCTTGTCTTGTTACTTTAAATCCAAATAAGTTGTTTATATTCACGCCCCCCTGACTCCATGTTTACACTTGCATACAGTTATATGGTTGTATAACTGTACAATTATACAACTGTACATCTTTGAAAAGCAGAAGTGGAGACTCCTGCACAACCAACAAAAATGCAGCAAGTGGTTTTTGGATGGGAAGATAACAAAACACCTGTATTTTCTAGTAGCCATTGTACAGCACATACAAACCCAGCTGACCAAAAGTGCTGGAGTTCCTTCGGTTGCTAGCCCAATTGTGACTTAACAATGGGGATGTTTTTGAAATGATTCATTTTCCAGACACCAAAAAACACTAACTTCTGTCCAAAAAAACATTTGGGTTGGTTTTAAAAGCAGCTGAGACACACATGGAAGCATAAAAACGTACAAAAGGTGAATTCAGCATAATAATTATGCTAAATTATATCGCGTTATGTTCCCTACACTGAGCGCACCTCCACTCAGTGAACAGCAGTTAGCTGTGCGCTGAAGATTTCCACCAGATCGGGCTGGAAATGAAAACGTACCTCGAACAAGTCACACACTGTATAATTTGTGAGGTGTGCATGTCAGACTGCAGGTAAACATTGAGAAGCTGATCGGCGCTCGGCTCGCTCCGTCTGCACGGGACCCGCTGCTGTGACGGGCGGCGTGTGGAAGTTTCCACTGCGCGGGAACACTGTGCGCCTCAGCATCGCATGCAGCTTCATGGAGTCAGGATGTTTTTCACAGTGAAATCATCTTGGTTTGTTCAAGAGTCTGCATGCAGGAATCACCTCAGGAGCTCCTCATGTCACAGCGGCTGAGAGGCGCAGACTGATATTACCGCCTCAGCAGATTCACTCAGTTCTGGTTTTCTAGGTTGTTTATTTAATCTGGGAACTATTTTAAGAAGTCGCATCCACAGCGCCCTCTAATGTAGAGGCACAAATTAGCATTAAAAACAAATGTTTTATACTCTTCGTGTAATCAGTCTTTGATTGGCGCAGGCCCAGCTGGTTGACTTCACAACAAACAAACTCTGCGTATCACCATACATAGAAAATACGGAGTAATTTAACGGCAAAAAATATGTATATAAATTTTGAGATTAATCTCATAATTTTTTTCTAAAAACTCAAACATTTATGAGCTCCGAAAGTCCAAAATTTGTGAGAAAAACTCCTGATTCGTGTTATAAATTTTCTTCAAAAACCTTTTGAAAGTTTTTAACTTTCAAAAGTCAAAACTTTTGACTTGAAACTCAGAAAGTTCAAAATTCTTTCCTAAAACATAACTGAGATAATGGTTTATCTCAAAATGTGTTTTTAAGAAATGTTTGACTTTTCAAACCAAAAAATTTCAAAGTTTTTCTAAATCATTTCTGAGATTAATCTCAAATTAAATTTTTGACTTTTCAAACTCAAATTTGTGAGTCTTTTGCAAAAAACAATTCTCAAATCGACCTCAAAATTCATGAGTTTAATCTTCTGAGTCGACACGATCCTCCAACTACTTCCTGCTGTGTTCTTTGTGGTTTTCGCAAGAGGCAACATCCGGTTGTTGATCACGTGATTCGTGTGATGCAAAAGACGCGTTTCCATTGCAGGGTTGCGTAAAAAATACATTTCTATAATAAATAAATAAACTAACTCTAGCGTCAAAACGTCTTATTGTAAAAGTAGATTTTTTTTTTCAATTAGCGAATTAATTTTCGAAATGTTTAATTACAAAATTACTTCAAAACTACATTACTGCAATATTATTTGGATTTACGACGAGCTCTGCTTTATATGTGTTGTGCGTGTGTACAATAGGAAAACACCTTAAAGTGACATTCACTTTCTTAATTAAACAAAACCCCAAAGAAATTATTTGAAGAGAATGTTCTTTTTATTACCATTATACATTCATCGTCTGCCTGAAACATCTTCAGACCGTCTGCATAACAAACATCAGAGAAACTGTTGCCATGGAGCTCATAAACTCAATAAACAATCCGGCTCTAAAGCACTCGGATATCAAAAGAGTCTCGGCTTTATGAGGGAGAGTCGGGCCAGAACTGAGCTGACAGAGAAACTCTTCACCTCCGTCCAACATCACACACACTTACTGCCTCACGTACAACCAACAGTTTTCTTTCTCTTGGTGTGAAATGAGCAAAAACTCAAGAGCAAAACCAACTCCAGGCAGGTTTTATTGGCAGAGCAGGTTGTCCTTAAAGAAAGATGGATGTGATCGCTCACAGGTCGCTGTGTTGAGTCTGCGAGGCTCCCTGCAGCCGCCAGGGGGCGCCTCAGGAAGTTGGAGGGAAGATGAAGAAAAAAATAAAGAATCCAATAAATCATGTTTTTTCGAAATTGGTATGTTTCCATTATTTTCGTAATTCCAGTTTGTAAAATTATATGGCTAATGGAAAACGCACCTAGAGACACATAAAAATAGTTATAAAGACAGTCTTCTATCACCTGGAGAGATTAATCTCATAATTTTTTTCTAAAAAAGTCAAACATTTATGAGCTGACACATTTCTAGGATTAAATGTGTCAGTCAGCAAGATCTAGAGAAACTGTGTTTATCTTTCGTCACATTGGTTACAGCAAAATCAGACAGTTTTTTTCCCTAAAATAATCAACAGAGTTTAAATTTATTTCATTTCCTGAATCAAAGCTGAAGTTTAGACCTTTTTACCAAAAGCAGGACATGCTAACCTGTGTGTCTACAGTAGCTGGTCTTCAGACTGAGACGGCAATTCACTTCTGTTTGGAACAAAAAAAAAACGTTTAGACAGCCGGCTGTACGACTGTCTGACTTCACCGCTGGCTCCTGTTTCAGTTTGACCCGCTGCCAGGAGCTGTCCACACTGAACTGACAAAAAACTGAAAATGTACAGCCGAGAGAGGGAGACGTATATCCAACACCAAAAAATACAAGAAAAGCATTTAAAATTCTTAAAATGAGAAAGCAAAAGATTGTCTTTTTAACTCTAGAAAGATGTGAAATAAACTTTTAAAATGTTAGCGTATAAACTGACTTCAGCATTTCAAAGATACTCAGAGTTTCTGTGGATCATTTTAAAGCCGGTGAGTTTGATTTTTGAAGCATGTAGATCCAACAGCAGACACCAAACCTATGGTTAATAGAAATACACAGTAACCTGGGGTCAAGATGTTTTACGATAAAGAATACAGTAAGTAATTCTGCTGATTATTTAAAGGGGACCTGTTACGCAAAATTAACTTTTGTATTTTTTTACTTCCATTTGGATCTAAACTGCTTCTAAAAAAAGCTGGAGAGCTTTAAAAAAAACACCCAGATGCAGTTCATGGTTTTTAGAGTCTGGAAAACGAGCCGTTTCAAAAATCTCCCAATTTTTAAGTCACATTCCATGGGTACTGCACGGTTACCTAGCAACCCCAGCAGAGCTCCACCTGTTACCTAGCAACCCAAATGGAGCTCCAGCACGTTTGGTCAGCTGGTTTCACTGCTGTATCCACTGTACAATGGCTGCTGGAAAGAACAAGTGTTTTGTTGTTGACTTATCATCCAGAACTCACTTGCTGCATCCTTGTTGCTTGTGCAAGAGGCTCCACTTCTGCTTTTCAAAGCCATGCAGTTGTATAATTGTGCATCTGTTTGCAGCTATTTTCATGTGTGAGTGTAAACATAGAGTTGGGGTCGTGACCTGTAGCAGGTTAATCGGATTTAAAATGACAAGAGGCCCTAAAACATCCATCCATCCATCCATTTTCTTTCACCCTTGTCCCTCAGTAGGGTCGGGAGGGTTGCTGGTGCCGGCCCAAAAACATGTAATTCCGAAATGGGCAGAATAAAATTTCATTATATAAGAACAATTTTATGCTAAAAATGTAATGAGCATGTTTTGTATAGACCATAGACCTATTCTAACCTGCTTAACATTTTTGTGACCACATACATTGAACCTTACAATAACAGCAATGTGAAAATATTATTGTGTTGGTCAAATGAATTCAATTTTCATTTGTGTAGGACATAATTACACCAGTGTGAAAAGATGTAAAATATTATTATATTTTGAGAAGTAATATTAGAACACAGGGGAAAGTCTAACATTTTAACAGATAAATGGGTAGATATGTTCACAGATTCAGAACCGGACCTTTGAGGACATTCGTGATCTTGATCCAGCCTGAAATGAGTGAGAAACAACTTACCGTTACAAGAAAACAGTTTATCCACAGTCGTTGGTGGCTATGCTAAATAGCATTAGCATTCTGGACAGGCTTCGTACAAAGCAGAAGTGGAGCCTCCTGCACAACCAACAAGGATGCAGCAAGTTGTTTGTGGATGGAAAGTCATCGTAGCAGAGATAAAGGGGGGATGAACAGCGCCACATGGAGGTGATTGACAGCGCTAAGACCCGCCTCCTAGCTCTGATTGGTTGTTTCTTGGAGAAGGCAGAGGAGCTTGATTTTTTTTCACCAGATTTTTTTCCACAAAAACTTACAAAGTATTTTTGATCTAGTTTGTACTGCAAATGTCTTAATATATTTCAAATAAGACAAAACTAATTTACAAGTAACTTTTCAGAAAGCTATAAAATTTGCTTTAAATCATCAATTGCTTGATATGAATGAAAAAGCTTTTGTTCTACTTTCAGATTATTCCACTTATGGGAAAAAATTCTTGTGGCAATCTGCCTGTGGCTCCTATATCGCCCTCAAACGTTACTTCTAAGTTAATGTTGTCTTATCTCAAGTTGGATAAAATGTTTGCAGTTGAAACTAGACCAAAAATACTTTGTAAGATTTTGTGTTTTTGCAGTGCACAAGTTGAAACTGTCAACAGATTCAACAAAAGTGTAAATAATGTGTATAAAAGTTACGTACTGCAGCTTTAACGCTCATTCTGAATTATTTTGGAAGAAAATTAAGAATTAAACATTAACCAATAGGAAGAGGAATCCCACCTCCCACGTTATTTCAACCTTTGACCTACAATCTTCCCTTCTGTAAACAACAGCTGTGCAGTGACCACTGTCCACTGCAGCTGCTCAGATCAAACCAAAATTGAAAGTTGGTTAATGTAAACTCTTAGACGCCGTCCTGTTTGTCTCTGAAGCAGAAACTGCAGCTCCTTCCTTTCTTCACTTTCGCCTATCAGCTGCCACTTTGCCAAATATAAACCGAGTTTCTTGGCCGAGCGACAGGCTGACAAGGGGAGGAGTCCGGCCCGGTCGGTTCAGCTCAGGACAGACTGAAGGACAAACGAGCAGACAGGAGCGTTTGTAGTGAAACCTCGAGAGAACAAACCACCTGAAACGGTGAGTTTACTCAGGATTGTATCTGTTCGATCTTATTGGCTCAACTGTTGTCTAGATTACTTGCAAAGGGACCAGACACACTGTACCGAGTACTTTCTTCCAGTTTCTGGTGCAAATATCTTATCACACTTGGAACAAGACAAAACTAACTTGCAAGTAACTTTTCAGCAGGATAAAGGAGCTTTAAGTAAATAATTCCTTAATATTAATCTAGAAATGTGCTAGATTCACTGGCAGATTATTTTACAGTACAAAAATTCCCCATGTTTTCAGTGAAGTAATGATAATATTTAATCAATATTCAAGAATCACTGACTTAAACTAAGCTCCTATATCTTGTTTAAAAGTTACCTGAAAGTCAGTTTTGTTTTATTTTAAGTGTAATAAGATATTTGCACTAGAAACTGTACACAAATACCTGCTAAGATGTTGTGTTTTTGCAGTGAAAGTCCTGGTCCAATTAGTAGATAATTTTACTTATAACAGCACATTTTTCCCATGTTATAAGTGAAAAATATGCTGGTGGAACCAGCACTTTTTAATATTAAGTAATTATTTGCTGATAAAAACCTGCTATATCTTACTGAAAAATTACTTGTAAGTTAGTTTTGTCTTATTTCAAGCACACCAAAATATTTCCACAACTAGAAAGAGCACTTCATGAGATTTTGTGTTTTTGGTTGTGTACCAAAGCTGAAATGTTTAAATCAGTTAAAGTGTTTGTTATGTTTGAATTAACTGCTGGTTACAGTAGATTACTCAGCTGTGTGTCAAAGTTTTACTCCTACAGCAGAAAGTACCTGATTCCTTCCACACCTGCAGATGTCGCTGTCTCCGGTTGCCATGGCAGCGCGGCGAGCGCTCGCTGCTGCGTCACACTCGAGTCACGAGGGAGGTGAGCGAGTCTTCACTGACCTTTCAAACCAAACACAACCGCTGTCATGTTTCAAAACTGTCCTGGATAAACTGTTTGTAAAAGCACAGAAACGATTGGCTGAACATTAACAGACTTCCTACACTTTTCCCACAATAAAATTGAAACACTTTTCAAGGATTTTAAGGTCTAAAACCACAACTTAACTGAAAATGCCAGTTTAAATTCACTTTTTATCTTTGTCCATGTTATGTTTTTTTGTTTTCTGCCTCAGAGCTTTCTTTGACAGCATGACTCAATCAGGGAAAAAATGGCGCCCTGGCTCATTCTCCAGCAGGAACACTTTTCCTGCCATTGTTTTGGCATTTTGTGCCAGAGCGGGCGCCAAAACATTGGTGCCAAAACTTTTTTGTAGACAAAAAAGTAGGAGTAAATTTCTTCCAAAACACTCAGAAGTTTTTAGATTAATCTCAGACAATTTTTAGCAGAGAAATTGGAAATTTTGATCTTGAAAAGTCAAAAAAAATTCAAATAAATTTCTGAGTTCCAAAAGTTTAAAATTAGCAAAAGAAAAAGATGAAAATAAAAACCTGACAATTAGAAATTAACATCAAAATTTTCTAGAAAAAACTTGAAAATTTGAGTTTAAAAAAAGTCAAAAAATTTCTAAGACAAAAAAGACTGATACTTTCAAATGAATCTAAGAAATTTTCTATAAAATTAGAAATGTATATTATATAACATTTTCTAAAAAAAAAAAACTGAAATTTTTTAGATTAATCTGAGAAATTTTCTAGAAAAAAAATCTCAAGATGAAACTCTGGAAGTGTAACATGTCAAAATTTTGAAACTCAGAAATGTCAGTTTTTCTAGAAAATGTCTTAGATTGAACTCAAAATGTTTGTTTTTTTCAAGCATTTTTTTTTTACTTTAGAAACTCTGAAAATGTCCAAATATTTTATATCTCTCAAAGTTCTGAGATTTGCTCATTTTGTTCTCCATCTACTCTTATCCGTTTTACCTCTGTGTCGCATACGCAAACCCACTTTTTTCGCATTCGATCAATTTGTTTGTTTCCGCAGCAAAAACCTGGAAGATCCTGACCATCGTTGTGGCTTTCCCCGGCGTCGGCGTCTGCATGGCCAACGCCTTCATGAAGACGCAGGAACACTCCCATGACCACCCGGAATTTGTTCCGTATTCACACCTGCGCATCCGCACCAAGGCGAGTCTGCAAACAGTTTTCACGTTTAGATTTCCACTTAAAACAACAATAACCGTTTTATACTTATTGTCCATTTCCAGAGATTTCCGTGGGGCGATGGAAACCACACGCTGTTCCACAACTCTCACGCAAACGCTCTTCCTGAGGGTTACGAGGGCTCAGATCACTGATCGTTGTTATTGATTATCTGAGCCAACCTGCACGGCCAACAATAAAACAACTTCATCCTGGATTAAGCTGCTTCTGTAATAAAACGTGCATCAAGCATCAGATATCCATTATACTTCATATTGAAAATGATTTGTCGCATTTTGGAACCAAATGTCAGCCAGAAATACATATTTCTGAAACAGTTAATCTATTAATCGTAAATAATCAGATTCAATTAATTTAGTTTTTCTGGCATTTAGCAAATAGAAACAATTTTGGTAATTCTGACCTAAAATAAGAGAAATTTGGTCTGACTGAACTTGAAACAGCAAAAAAAAAAAAAGTCTTATGTCTTTTTTTAATATCTGGATTCAACTGCAAACGACGCTTCTCAAATTTAGGCTTTAAATCAACGTTGTGCAGTTTGAACATCAAGCAAGAATGTTTCCGCCAAAAATGTGAAAATTTCTGTTTGAAAAGTCAAACATTTGCAAGAAAAAAACATTTTGAGATCAATTTCAGAAATTTTCTAGAAAAAAAAAAAAACTTGGAAGATTTCAACAGAAATTTTCACGTTTTTTTTTCTCCAGAAATAGTTCTGAGATAAATCTCAACATTTGACGGTTTTTAAAAGCAAATTTTAAACTTTTCAAATTCAATTTTGTTTAGTTTTTTTCTAGACACCTGGAGACTTTTTGGCAGGAATTTGATGCCATAGCACTGAACATTTTATGAGGAAAAAAATCAACGACAGCAAAGTGATGTGACAATATATTTACATGGCACAGTTCAGATGCTTACATATTTTTTCCATTTAATATCTTTATATACAAAATAAACACCAAAGAAATGAATTTCAGAAAAAAAAAAAAGCATTTTAACAGATTTTCGTCAAACGGACATTCTTCTTTGATTACATTGAAATAAAAAATTAACGAATGCTTTGAAAAAGATGGAAATGAAGCACCGCTCGTTTATTTTATTTTATTTTCTGTGGTCAAAGTGAACCGGATTTCAGACTAAAGCCGCTGAAACGAGGCTCAGCAGGTCCCGCTTCAGAGTCTCCGTACAGTCGGCCTCCCTGGTCAGTCTGCGAAGGCAATCCGCAAACGGACCGGGTCGGTTCTGGAAGCCCAGCAGCACAGCGAGGCAGGCCCGGCCCAGAGCTGGGTAGCTGTAGCGCTGGGAGAACCAGTACAACTGGGGAAGCGACACCGCCAAACCAGTTAACGAGGCGGGTTGGTCCTCTTCTGATTTGGACCCAGGAAGGTTCGTGTTCTGGGCCGAACTTCCACTGAGTCCAGTGAACTCAACTCTTTCTTCCACTTTTTCAGGCAAACCGTTTAGTTTTTTGGTCGGTGCCGTCAGCTCGAGCTCCGACGTTGGATCAGAACTCTTCTGGTTGGGTTCGGATTTTACGATGTGGGTTTTGTTTGACTGATTGGGTCGATCGGACCAAGATTCGAGAAATGACAGAAAAACTTCCTCCAACTCCCTCTGGAGGTCGAGAACCAGAAACCTGGATGCGCCGACCATCGCCTCGCCTAACCGGGTTTTCTGGAAACCTCCAGCTGAAAGCGACTCGGCCCGTTCCAGTCCGTCCAGAACCAGCGAGTTTAAAGTCTGACATTCGCCTCCGGTTTCCGGGTCCGAACCGAAGCGACAGCCGTGAAGGTAATGCAGCGGCGGCAGCAGCATGCCTGCACTCACATCTTTGATAAGAATGGCTTCGTTCGCGTCGCACTGGGCTTCTTCTCCGAACCCGCCTCTCAGCAGAGCCCGGAAGTACTCAGAACCGGTTTCGGCCACGGCCTCCCGGTTGGCTGGGAACCGGGTCGCATCATCGAGCTCCAAAACCAGGTCAAAGTCCGAACTCCCGTACGGACAGGACGAGTCTTCGAGGCGAGGCTTCTTCAACAGCGGCGGGGAAGCTCCGGTAGCAGTCGGGTTTGGGTTCTTTTCTACCGGTTTGGGTTTAACGGAACCAGTCAGAGCAGAAAGGCATCCGAACAGGAGAGGGAAATACTGAGGCTGAGACGTCACGTCTGAGTCCGACTCTTCCTCTTCCTCATCATCATCAAATGCGCAATTCAGAGGTTTCAGCGCCGCAAGGAGGCCGCCACAATCCAGGAGAAGCTTCTTCAATAACGATTTGTTGCTGTTGGACAAAAATAAAGTTAAACGTCTCCTTAAAGGTGCAGTAACTTTTTAAAACATTTGTTGAAACTGTCGCCATGTTGAGGTAATATGTGAAAAGATCAAAAACAACCAATCAGGGCCAGGAGGAGGGTCTTAGCGCTGTCAATCAAACTCATGTACTTGCTGCTAAATGTGCTAATGACAGAGAAACATCGTACTATCACAGAAAATGGTGATTATTTTTTAGAATTTTAAGAATGAGCCAATTATCCCTTGATCTGAGCCGATCGAGGGATAATCGGCTGATTGCTGCATAAAGTGTTTTATTATAATTATAACTAATAATTATATGAATCATTAGTTTTAAATGTATTGCTGCTCGTTTTCTACTAGGAATAAGCAGCAATGAGAATGAGCTGTAGAGTGTCATTCTTATCCGATTAATCAGAATAATCGATTAATTGATTACTAAAATAATCGCTAATTTTATGTTTTAAAATGCTTCTTTCTCACATCCTAAAAAAAATCCCCCATTTGAAATGTGTAATGTCTAGTATATAAGCCAACTTTTATTTAACTTGCACAGATCAATACAATTGAGAAATTACAATTGATAAATATTCAAAAATATAATATGTTCTCTATAAGTTTTGCTGCATTTAGGAAATATAAAAAATTTTCATAATTCTAACAAAAAACAAGTTTAGTTTAACTTCAGAAACTGAGATAAAAATGTGTCTGTTATTTATTAAATGTATGAAAATATCTGGTTTCCACTGTAAAAGTTTCCAGATTTGGGTTTTATTGCACTTTATTATAAACCTCAGCAGTTTAAATATCACTTTCAAGGAAAAATAAATGCAAAATCAGCCAAAATAGAAGAAACTATGTGACAGGAAATTTACACAAATCAGAGACGGTTTAAATGAAAAAAGTTATTTCAGCTTCCCATGTTTTAAAAAACGAGGTACTCGCCTGGTGATGAATGGCAGAGACAGAGCGCAGTTCATCCTGTCTGACTCGGAACCGGACAGCATCACATGGGTCAGAACGCCAGAACCGAACCCGGACTCACACTGGACACGCAAATTATTCAGCAGCGCGTCGCCTACAGAGGCAGCAGGCAGAATAAATAAGGCTCAGTTCATGGAGATCCACTGATAATCTCTATTTTCATCATTTATTTAATGTGGAGCTGAAGAAAACAATTATTTTAGCAATCTATTATTCTGCTGATTTCTCATTTAGCCACTTAAAACTTTATATAATATTAAAAATATGTTAAAAATGCAAATAATTCAATTATTTTCCTAAATAAGAAACCGCTACAAAATCCTTTGGTTCACTCCTGCTCATTTGTAGCCAAGAATGAATATGCAGCTAAACATAATACTAAATAAATACTTAAATAAGCCTTTTCTGCTTCAGGCTAATCCGCTGACTTTGTTTCAATTAACCAATTAATGACTGGATAGCAAAAGGTTCTTAATAGGAGAATTTTACAGAACCAGGTGAAGCTTAAAGTATGTCAACAGTGGATTTATGGGTAGAAGATATTTACATACAAAGACAAAATGTTTATATTTTGTCTTTATTACTGATCTGAGAGTGTTTTCCTTTTACAAAATGGCCTTTTTTGAGTCTGTATGCTCCAGTTAATTAATCGATTACAAAATTAAATTAATTGACAATTCAGTTACAATAAAATATTTATTTTCCCATTTAAAAAAAATAGTTCATTTGTTATTTTCATCTTTTAATCAATTTCTAATACTGTATAAAAGGCTTAAGTAGTTTAAAAAAATGTGCAGAAGGTGCCAATTTTATGGATTAATCAAAAATAATCAATTAATTGCCAGAATAATGATTAATCATGAGAATAACTGATTAATCATCAAAAATAATCAATTAATTGCCAGAATAACGATTAATCGCCAGAATAACTGATTAATCATGAGAATAACTGATTAATCATCAAAAATAATCAATTAATTGCCAGAATAACGATTAATCGCCAGAATAACTGATTAATCATGAGAATAAGTGATTAATCATCAAAAATAATCAATTAATTGCCAGAATAACGATTAATCGCCAGAATAACTGATTAATCATGACAATAACTGATTAATCATCAAAAATAATTAATTAATAGCTAGAATATCTGATCAATCAATAGCTAAAACGATCATTTGTTGCGGCCCTCCTCCTCTTACCCAGCTGTTTCACTTTGGTTCTCACTCGGTCCGTCTGCCTTTGTCGTCCCTCCAACCCATCTTCATTTGAGCAGAGACGGTGGCGAATCAGCGCCACGGAACCGGTCCGGACCAGAGCCTGCAAGCAGCTCGGGTTGCAGCTCAAGCGGCAGAGCATGCGGAAGCACCTGCTGCTGGGGTCCTGGTGCTGGGTGAGGTAGCAGAGCAGGTCGGACATGACGGCCGAGCTGACCAGCGCCGCACTGGGGTCGCTGGCGTGCGAGAAGCGGGACAGCAGCAGCAGGATGGGCGACTCCGGCGTCCAGGGCTCGGGGTGGTAGGGGTGATGGTACGCGCCGCATCGGGGTACAGAAGGAGGGCTTTCCAAAGCGACTTTAGCCAAGAAAGCTGCTGAATGAGAGCGCCGCCGTTTCTGTGAAGAGAACTTTGATGGGGAGACGGGGGAGGAAGCAGCCAGAGTTTGGAGATCGGAGGAAGACGAGGAGGAGGAGGATGAAGAGGAGACAGGTGGCAGAGGTGGAGCTGATTTTTTGGAAGCAGAGCTTGATGAAGACGGGGTTTTAGGCGAAGGGCTGCAGTCTGGGTTTGGGGAAGAGGTTTGAAAGGAGGAAGATGAGGGGTGAAGCCCCCCCCATTCAGCATCAGCACAGGAGGAATCCAGCAGTTCTCCTTCAGACGAGATCAGCCCCTCAGAAAGCAACCAGGACCTGCGGGACGATTCAGGGGCAGCATTTTATTAGCATTACTACGACTTTAATGTCCAAATATTTTAACTTTATTCTCTAAACACAAAGACTTCATTCTCTTAATATTGGAAATTTATTGTCGTATTTTTACGACTTCTTTCTCATAATTGTATTTTTTCTTAGTATGACCCCAATTCTCCATCAGACTAAGAGGTTCCTGTTCATTATATTTTATAAATATGTCCAAATCTACTAATGTGAGAAAAATCATAATTTTCTGCTTATTCAGTCACTATTTAATGCATCTGACACACAAAATAATGTAAAGTTTAATGACTTTTTGTTCACCGTATTATGAAAGATTTGCCCATTATGTTATGAAAGACAGCCGGCTCTCGATACAAGAGAAAACTCAGGTTTCTAATAAAACAGCTGCTTATAAATCAACATTAACTTGTTAATCAGTTGCTGGTCTGACTGCTGATGTTTTCCGTACCTGAGGCTTAAGAAGCTGGAGGAGCCTTGTTCCCTCCCGGCCTCCTCCCTCCTGAATCCCTCAGGCGGGGGGAAGTCAAATGACTCCAAACAGGAAGAGGGCAGCAGCTCGTTGTGCGCCATGTTGGACGCTGCGTTCACGTCCGCCCTCTCCGCTGCGTGCTCCTCTCCCCTGGCGAGCTTCGCCAGCCGCGCCACCAGAACCGGAACCAGGCCCAGCTCCTGCAGCTGCTCCATCGCAGACTCATCAAAAACAAAGTCCACACAGGCCAGGATGGCGAACCTGGACAGCGGGTGATTCTGGTGGGACGACAGGAACGTCATCAGAACCTCCAAACCGCCGTTTTCTTTCACCTTGGCGCGGTTCACCGCCTCTTTGCAGCACAAGCATAAAGCCTTGAGGAAGACTCCAGATCTGAGCGGGTCCTTCTTCACCTCCTCTGTGAACCTCTGAATGACCCCCAGCGACCCCACCAGCGGCCGCAGGCAGCCCTGAGAGCAAACGTTAGCCAGCGTTTTCAGCGCTAGCTCTTCGAAATGTTCGCCAGACTCCCCCGTCGCCATTACACCAAGCTGCGACAAGACGCCGGAGCGGGAAACCTCCCTGGCGCATTCGACGCCGCAGCCCTTGGTCAGCTCATGGAGGGTCCGCAGGGCGGCGCGCCGCAGGCCGGGGGGGTATTCTGGGGCAATAAGAGGGGCGAGGGCAGATAGCGTCCCCTGGGTGAGCAGCGAGAGGCGGTTGGAGGGCGAGTCTGAGAGGTAGAGCAGCGCTCGAGCGGCGGACTGGGCGCATTCCAGTTTGGGAGAGGAGTCAGAGGGCGGAGCGACGGTGGGAGACGACGGAGCGGACGACACGCAGAGGAGGAGGAGCGGGACGCCACCTAGAGGTGACAATAAACTATTAGACATGTTTCATTCAGGCATCCTGGGGTGGATCAGTGACGGGCTGCAACTAGTAACTATTTGAATAAAAAAATTCACTGCAAAAACACAAAATCTTACCAAGTAATTTTACTCTTTTTCTAGTAGAAATACATTATTACATTTAAAATACGACAGAACTAACTTTCAAGTTTCTTTTCAGCAAGACAGTCGATTCTTTTAGGCAAGTAATTCCTTAATATTGATGAAAAAGTTCTAGTTCCATTGGCAGATAAATTTATTTTAAGAGAATTTCAACATGTTATAAGTGAAATAATCTCCCAATAAAACTACAATTTTTTAATCAATATTAAGTAATTATTTACCTATATTTTTCTGATAAGTTACTTTATAAGTGCCATTAGCACATTCAGCAGCAACTGCTAGAGTTTGATTGACAGTGCTAAGACCCTCCTGGTTTGACTGGGACCAGTTCATTTCTTCAAATGGAAATAGTAGCTCAGGGACATCCGTCAACAGACTGTCCAATACAAATGCACACCACACTTTTCAGATTGCTATGTTAAATTTTGACTATCTTTGAACAGGTCTGCACAGTATTACTGCTGTGAAAAGTTCAGCTTATAGTTTGCATATTGCTGTAAGAGCAACATGAATTTGTGACACTTAGAATTTAATAATAAACACTTTTTGATTGAATTCCAGTCATTCTTTTGCAATATTATCATTCCAAACAATACAAGTTGGTATATTGTGCAGCTCTGATACAAATCAAAAATATATATGAGAATTACTTTTGTTGTTTTATCACACAAACCCAAATAATACAAACATTTACACTGTGGGGTTATATATGGAATTATTAACCGTTTTAAAGCTTCAGAAAAATAGAAACGCTTTATAATTACCAGCAGAGTGGATGAGTGCAGAGCTCTCTGGATCCATAGCCAGGTTCCCTAAAGCCCTGGCCGCCCGGTTCTGGACCGTCTCCAGAGCCACATTTCTCTTCATTATGTCCACTATTAAAAATTAACAAAAAGATTTGTAGATTTATTACAAATCAATGACTGGGGTGGAAATTGCAACACACACACACACACAAAAAAACAACTAAGCAACATATAATGTAGAACAGGGGTTGTAAAAAACGTATGAACCCTCCATGTGAATAACAATTTGTTCTGGTGACTGGCAAAGTCAGCACATGTATTAACAAACACGTAGGCTACATGTCCATCAGATAAAAGCTACATTCGCTAAGCTAATTTCTTTAGTTCGGCAGTAAATATCACTGATATTTATCTTAGTATTACACAGAGGTGGATAAACTACTCAAAAATTGTGATTGACTAATAGTTGTAAGGAACTTATATTTTTTATAAGTTGGATAGGAACGAGGGGACAGCTGGTTCTAAGCTTGTGGCTTGTTTGTAGTTGTCATAGCAACTCCATAACAACTGCCCGCCAAGATGGCTGTCAGCTACAAAGTTCCTGGAAGTGTGATGTCAGATGAAAACCAGGTATACAGACTTCATGAAAATTTAGTTTATTGGTGAGCAGGTAAAACTACAAAAAAATAAAACAATAAAAATCATACTAAACTAACTTGTGCATTTTTGATTTAAGGAATTTTGTGGCCCGCCGGTAGTTTAGATTTTCCAGTTTTAGCCCAAAGCAAAAAGTTTGAACACAAATGCTCTACACTCACCTACAATGTTTATCCCTTCAAGCTTGCGCACCTAGAATGGAAAACATAAAATATTTTAATAAGAGTCAAAAAAATGAATAGGAATAAAGGCTTTCTGAGTGTGATCTCACCTCTAAGCGTGTCTCCAGCTCAGTGCAGCAGTTGGCCAGGATGCTGAGCGCCAGGTCCAAAACTTTCCTGGAGCACTCGGGATGTTTGAGCAGGTCCAGCAGGACTTTGACTCCACCTTTCCCCCTGAATCTGGCGATGCCTGCCTTGTCGCCCTTGATATGCTGCGTCCTGATGGCAACGAGGGCTCGCCACTGATGCATCTTTGACCGCTTGTCTGTGTCTTTGGATGGGACTGTGTGATGCTCAGCCCGTCCTGGTGAACCAGGTTCACAGAGGTGGGCCAGACACCAGGTCAATGAGGACTCTGGTGTCAATGTTTGGCCTTCTTTGGGGTTTATTCTCTGCAGCATCCCGTCACTTTTCACAGGTGATAAAGCCATGACTGATAAAACTGGCAGGTCACGCGATAACTTATCCAAACTTTGCCAGTGTTTGTTCAGCCAGAACACCGTTAGGCATCACAGGACACCACCAGTGAAGCAATAAGGCGCAAAATAACATCTTTCTTCACTTTTAACAATTGCAGAGTTGCTAATTAACTAGCAAAGCTCTTCAAAAAGCTTAAGGGGCTATGCACAAACTACAAATACCGATAAGACAATGGAAAGTTGCATCACCTGACGCCGCACTCCCTGATGGGAAACTGAGTCCCCACCCAAAGGTCCGCTCCATTTAAAAAAGGCCTGCCGCTTGAGAAGGCCTAGAAACCGCTATTCGACGTAATTGGTGTGTATCTGCAATACGTTATTTTTTAAAATTCAAATTGTAAAGAAAATGTTCTATTTTAGCAATGTTATGTTACCAGAGATCGAATATATTTTGTGGAAAAAAAAGTGCAATCGCCTTCGCTAGCCGCTAACGCCATCTTTAGCCAAACAACAAAACGGGGGCGGTCTCCGGAGTGGAACAGGGGCCGAAGAGGCGGGTCTGTGACCGAAATCTGGGATTTGTAGTTTCAGTTCTGATTTAATTCCACTCTTCTAACGGATACCCTCCTTTTATAAAAACTACATTGCCCATGGCAATACTATGCAGCAACTCCCGTGAAACAACCAAACGCATTTAGGGATTGTAGTTTGTTATGGCATTCTTTAAGGTTTAAAATACATATGAAGGACTACAAATCCCATATTACAAAAGATCGTCGTAAGAGCAATAGTTTATTGACGGGGAAAAAAAATCATCGATGCATCAGTAAAGGTTGTTAAATTCCGCGATAGAGACACTGTTGGTGAATGAAAACTTTAAATTTTATGTGGGAATTTAGATTAAAAAAAATATGGAAGTAATTGAGGCGATAGTGATACAAAATGCTAATGCGGACGGAAAGGAGTCGGCTGCGTCCAGCAGCGTGGGCAGCGATAGGATAAAAGCAGGTTAGTAACAGAGTTTGGAGTTAGACATGTTTGAATCAGTCATCGCATGATGCGAGGAGGCACTGATGAGTGCGCAACACACTCCCACTTCAAATATTATGTGAACCATGCATGTTATCATCAGACTGTATTTAAATAAGAGACTTTTTAATTCAACAAATTCACTTTTTTAGGTATATTTCGTCACATATAAAACAGCTTGGTCCGGTCTATTCGTTTTATTATTTTTGTTGGAAATCATTATTTATTGAGTATGAAATCTATCCTTAGGAAAAATAAGCTTCTTTATGCTTCTTTGTTGACATTATAGGGTTGCGGGAACACAGCGGTGCAAAATGTGGGTTTTCTCGCTATGCAAGGCATATGGGCGCTGCGCTAGAGGGGGCGCCAAAGCTATAGCAGAAAGTTATTTTAAGTTAGCATTTTCTGTGTTTAGCTGTTTGCGCACGTAAATAATATAATTAATAACAAATACAGGCCACTTATTTGCCTGCCTTGCGTCCTGTTACACATACACCACTGGGAACACATCCAGTACTACAACGGCCAATAGGATGGCCCAATTTGGGCCACTGTATATTTAAAAAAGGGTATATTTACATTAAAAAAATCAGAAATTTTAAGGTTGATCTAAGAAATTTTCTAGAAGAATCTTGGAAATTTCTGAGTTTGAAAAGTTGACACTTTGCTACAAAAACTTAAATATTCTGAGATTAATCTCAGAAATGTTCAAATTTTTTCTACAAAGTTTTATTAATATACTTTTAGTGATAACTGATATCTGCACTGGACAATATTGTAAATTTTAAAAAGGGAAAAAAATCAGATTTTGAGAAGTAGAAAATTTGCTAGAAAAAAACTCATCCATGATTTTGAAAGAAAAAAAATAGGAAATTCCTGGTTTTGAAAAGTTGAAAATTAACAAGGAAAAACTCCAAAATTTTGAGAATAATCTCAGAAATGTTCTAGAAATTGTTTTTTCTAAAAAAAAAAAAATACAAAAAAAATACAAAAAAAATTCTAGATTGTTTCTGAAATAATCTCAAAATTTTGGAGTTTTTCTCTAGAATTTTTTTTTGACTTTTCTAGTTAAGAAATTTCCTATTTTTTGGAAAAAATATATTTTTCCTAACACATTTTTACTTTTTTTTTTACTTGTTTTTCCTACAAAATTTCAGAGATTAACCTAAAAAATTCTGAGATTTTTCTTGCAAGTGTTTTACTTTTCAAACTCAGAAATGTCAGTTATTTTCTAGAAAATCTTTTTTTTTTTTAATCTCAGACACTTCTGAGATTTTTTTGCAGAAATGCACTCCTCCTAGTTTTTTCTTAAAACGGCCCTGATGCGCCGTCTTACAGTGGAGATATCAACTGTCACTAAAATTATGTTGCATATTTTTTGTATTGCAGAATTCATCTGGACACTGCAAGCCACATGGCACCTGGTCAACACCCGGCTGGAAATGGATCAAGCGTTTGACCAGCCAGTGTGCAAGAAGAAGAAGCTGTGGGAAGTGGTAGCAGACAAGGTAAACACCAACCTGAGGGAGTCAGGGGTCACGGACATCACTGTTAAGGCCTACGAATGCGACCTCAAGTGGAGAAACATGCTGGCCACCTACAGGAAGAACACAGACCGGGCCCGGCGATTGGGCGTGGCCAGTGTCCACTGGGAGTTCTTCAAAGCCATGCATGAGGTTCTGGGTAAGAGCCGGGAGGAGATTGAAGCCCAGCGCCAGGCCAAGCTCAGCGGAACCAGAGTGGGAAAGGCCATCGCCAGCAAGAGGTTCACGCCGATCCTCCCCACGCCGCCCGCAGCAGCCGCTGCCATCACCAACCGGCCCCCGCAGGACGTCCTGCAGCTCTACATGGAGCTGCAGGAGAGGAAGCTGAACATGTGGGCTCAGCAGAAAGTGCTGGAGGAGAGGAAGATCGAGGCCATTAACAACCTGGCCCAGGCTATCTCCAGTCTGGCTCAGACCAACAACCCACAGACGTCAAAGGACGGACATTAGTTCAAAACTCATCAGAGGAAAACCTCACTTTTGTTGTGTTACTGTAGCAAACTGACAATATAAAACTCAAAGCTTTTGTTTATGGTGCAAAACCGACTGTCTGCAAAGTTTCAGTTAAGTTTATTTGTAAAGCGGATTTGAGCAGCGAGGCAGTTCAAAGTGCTTTACATCATAAAAAAACTAAAATATAAAGTAACAAAAGACTCAATACAGTCAACAAATTGACAAAAATGGAAACAAACATTACATTTTGATAATCAAAATCATCAATGCACATCAAATATGTTAGTGTTTCGTTTTTTACGGTTCAAAAGCAACTGAGAGGTAAGTTTTTAGTCTAGATTAACGTCACTGGAGGATGCTCCTGCAACTGCCTGATAACTCGGCTGTAAGCCGTCTGTTTTCTTTTCTACGTGTCTCAAAGTTATTTATTTTTCTACTTGAATATGAGTTACATTTGGTGTCTGAATATGAAAGAACACAAAAGATCCACCAAAGAAAAGGTGAACATGATTTTTATACGTAATCAGAATTATTCCTGTAACACCCGTCATGTTAACATTTTATGTTTGTAGAGCTGCTACTATCTACAGAAATAAATACTATTATAAAGGTGTCTGCATTATCATCAGAGGTGGGTAGACTCCCAAAAATATGCAAGTATGAGTAGCACTACTTTAACATATTTTTACTCAGGTAAAAAAAAAAGTAGTTGTCCAAGAAATTACTCAAATAAAAGAAAGAGTTTGGTAAAATGGCGACTCAAATACACAATGTAGTATTTTAAAATTACATAATCAGGTGGACCAGAATATAACGTTATGTGGAAATATTGGTATTTTAACGATCAAAATAAAAATAATTAATATAAGATAATGAATCCATGCAAAAGAATGAATTTTCCAAATCGAGTTCTTTCAGCACAAAACTAATAAAACTTGAACAAAAACTGTGTTGGTAATTATTTTTTGCCGTAATATTCTGTTGTACAACTCACAGAAGACATGATTGAAATAAAAGCCACTTTTTGAGAATATCTAATGTCATTTGTAATTTCTTTTTAAGAAAAGAAGCGAGAAAAAACGGATGTTATGAAAAAATCGGACATTTTATTTTTAAGCCATATTTGTTACCGTCCTGTCACGTGACTCCAGAGTTAATTACTCCGCGACAATAAATCGGCGACAGCATCCCGTCTCTGAACTCCCTCCTCATCTTCCTCCCCGTCCTGCTCCTCTTCCTCCTCTGCGGTTCGGATATTCTCCATTTCAGAGTCCAGTTCTTGTCCCGTCCGCAGGAACACGTTGTGCAACACGCAGGCGGTCAGAACGACGGTTCTGGCCCGGTCGTAGTTTCCGATGTCCAGATAGCTGAGCCGTTTAAATCTGGCCTTCAAACTGCCAACGGCCAAAACCAGGATCCGACAATGGTCCGCCAAGGTTCGGTTGAAGACTTCCTGTTTTGGTCCGCAGCTTCCGGTGTAAGGGGTGAGAATCAGTGCCGATAGAGGGTATCCGGTTCTGGCTACAAGGCAGGAACCGGGTGGCATCAGCTGAGGGTTCTGTTTGAGTCGGTCTGCCAGTATCCGGCCGCGGTCCGAATCGGAGCCGTTACTGACTCTGCAGTGCAGGAACTGGCCTCGACGGCTGCAGACCAGCTCCAGGTGGAACCAGCGGTCCGGATGGGCCGCCATCTTGATCCTCTTCTCCGCAGGTCCCAGCCTCTCCAGGTCATGTTTTCCCGCAGGCAGGCGGATGGGAATCTGTGTGTGTCCCAAAACTCCCAGGACCTGAGGAAGACTACGGCCTTCATCCTGCTGATTATCCACCTTCAGACCGGAAAATGGGAAAAGTGCCTCTGCAGCCTCTTCTCCTGGAAAACACACACTTATTAAAACATTGATGCTCCAACATCATCCGAAAATGTACATAAACATTTATTTTTATCTCAGTTTTCTTACATATGTAAAGTTATGTATGTAAGTTGTGCTAATGTAGAAGTTGTGTCAGATATATTTTCATCCAGTTGATGATTAATCGATTACTAAGTTCGCTGATCTGTATTTCAATAATCAATTCATCACAATCGTTTCAAAACTGTGTGTGGGTGTATATATAAAATTTGGCAAATTCTTTTGCAGATTTTTCATTTAAGCACAATATTACAAATACATAAAAAATAAAAATAAGTACTTCTATTCTTTTTTTAAAATAAGAAAATAAACATTTTATTGCATAAGATGCAATAATGCATTATTCCTTATAGCAAGGGAAGCTAAACAAAAAAAAGTACTTCTAACATCAACATGAAAAACTCAGGTTGATCTGTTGATGAATCGTTTAATAACTGGACAGCAAAAGGTGCTTAAAAAGAGAATTTATGTTACAGAATTTGAATTTGGAGAAGCTAAAACTGCAACATGAGGAGTTCTGGGTAGAAATGATTAAAAATGAAGGCGTCTTTTGTTATCTGCTTTATTAAATACATGATGTCTGATATCTGTTGAAAGTCTGGCAAACGGTCATTTTGTTGACCTTGTGTACTCCAGTTAACGATTGATCGATTAATTGACGGCTCTCTCAATACTCAGTCAGCCCTAGGAACGTACCGAGCGGCCATCTGATTTGCTCGTCCGCTAGCGCGCTGATCCGCTCGCAGAAAGAGAAGAAGGTCCTGTGGATGTTTCCTTTCTCCAGCTGGAAGCGGCGGGACATGGAGCGGTAGCTGACCCGTTCAGACAGCAGGGACAGAGACAGGAGGACAGAGTGGGACAGAGACAAGCGAGCGCGTCCAGCCAGTCGAGACCCGGATGTGGAGCTTTGAAGCAGCTCTGAAATGTACTGGAAGCAAAATAAATGTAACTGTGTTTGATATTCTGCGGACTTTATAAAGAGTCAGATGGAATTTATCCACTATATTCTAGATAAAATGTGTATTTCATCCAATTTGCTGCAAATCTGAGGTTAATTCAAAGTTAAACACCAAATATAAGTTTAAATATATAGACATTAGTTTTTTCTTATTTCAAGATATTTGAACTAGAAAGTCGACTAAAATTACATGGTATCATTTAGTGTTTTTGCAGTGTATTTATCAAGTAAAATCAGAATTGGGTAGAGTAGCCAAAAATTGTACTCAAGCAAGAATACCACTACTGCAACATATTTTTTCTCAAGTAAATGTAAAAAGTAGTCATCCAAGAAACTACTCAAGAAAGAGTAAAAAAGTATTTCAGATTAACAATCACTTAAAAACAACATATTCAGACGGACCAAAATATAGAGTTAAGTTGGAATTTTGGTATTTTAAGGACGAAAATGACACTAATTCATTAAAGTAACAAAAAATAACTAAATCTGGCAAACGGACATTTTTCCAAATCTGTTTATTTCAGTAAAAATCTTATAAAACTTGAACAAAAATTGCATGTTTGGTGAATATTATAATCACCGTGACTGCTTCACTGTCCGCTGTTTCCTGCTGGTTCTCGGATGCTATCGCTCTCTTGTCGGTCGGACCAGTCAACCCGGCCGCTGTGGGTGAACCCCGGGGTCCAGGGCTCGGGTTGCCCCGCAGTAACCGCAGGTAAACGGCGGGAGAAGGCGGCGGCGCTTCGAGTCTCCCCACCAGCTCGGACTCCAGGATCTCCTCCACCGCCTGGTCCAGCCGGAGCTCCAGCTCCCCGGCTGACAGGGGCTGCCATTCCCGCTCCATCATGTCCAGAACCGCTCGGCCCGCAGATAAAACATGCTGCCTGAAATCCATCTGAGCTCCTGGAGAAACATAACCCGGTTCGGTTATCCGAACAGCGCAGAAACAACGCTTTTATCTAGCGGAAGTATGCTAACTACTAAGCTAATGTTTGATGCCTTCACGGACTGTCGGAAATTTCAAAAGGAACGCTGAAAAACAGACATCGGAAAAATATTAGGAAAGTTTATTTAACTATTCGGCTATTACTAGGTATTTCATACATTAACACACAATAAAAACTCAATAATAAAGCTAAGCTAAATATTTTGTGTCGGACATAAATATTTAGTTTGAAAAATAAACATTTGGAATTAAATATTTAGCTTACACAAACATTTATTTGGGAACTAAATATTTAGCTTCTTAAATAAACATTTAATTTGTAATCTAAATTAAGCTTGTGAATGAAATATTTAATTTGGAATTATGATATTTAGAAATATATGAATAACACATTTGTTTTTGCTCTTTAAATCTTTGGCTGTATCAGAAAGTAGGCGTTTACAATCTATACATGATTTTGGCTAGGTCAGCACATGTACTATGTTGAATTATTTCTGCATTGTTTCCTTTATAAAGTGGTAGCACAGCACTAGCTGCGTTTCCATTAACCATAAAATTGCTCAAATTGAAATTACGAAAATAAATGTACAACCATTTAAAAAAATCAAAAAAATCTAGTTTTAAGATCAAATCTTTTAGCGCCAGGATGACGTGGGTTTTCAGCCGTATCATAATATCAAAGTATTTCGCAAAACTGCAATGGAAAACCTTTTTTCGGATGTTACTACTGGCGGAAACGACGAAGGAAACCGCATCAGGAAGTAGTAGGATGACGTTTTTACGTTTTTTTCCCCACACTGTGCAGCCTGAATAAGATGCCGATGTCACGCCTGATATGGAGTAAAATGGCTAAACTACATCCGTGGATTGCCATGATTTTTAACGACTTATCTCTGAACAAGCTTATTCACGTGATTAAAATTACATTTATTACATGATAGCACCGCAATTGCAAAATTGTATATTTTCTACATTAGCGCAATATAAATAAATATTTGCACACATTTGTAATGGAAACGCAGTTATTGTTACACTACAGGAGGAAGGTTCTTGGTTCAAATCCCAGTTTGATGTCTTTCTGCATAAAGTTTGCATGCTCTCTGTCATCCATTACCCAGATTATTTTTAAGATCACAGCTTATCCATTAATGTAAAACAAAATACCACAATGCACAGAGATGAAAAACAATTGTTTTAATGTTAAATCAGTTACAAGTGCAACTCTGGTCATGTCCACCTGTTTTAACAGCCTGAATTTGCAAACATGCCAACAAAATGTGCTAAAACGGTTTCATTCCACTACTCAAGGGTCAGATTTCCTTTCTTTGAGATAAAAAGGACCATCGATATAATTTGAGGTTTGAATCTGCAAATATATTAGCTAAATTTAGGGGAACCTGCAGCGATTAGTAAACTTTAGTGGAGTGATATGACGGCCATTCAAGATGTTTTATATCTCTAAAGTGTTTAAAATCTTCAAAAGTTTGACAGTAAAACAAAGGTCCATCAACAGTTTCAGTATCTTCTGATGAAAACATTAACTACTGATTGGTACAGAGTAATAAAAACCAGTGGATCTCTTTTTATTTTAGAGTGTTCAGAAGTTTTTGAAATACAAACGGTAACTTAGAAATTCATACACTCCCTTTTATGGTTGCAACACATCCAGGCAAAAGACAAAAAACAAAACAAAAAACCTACTTTCGGTTTAATAAAGAAACACGCAAACACAAAACACTAAAAAAAAGCCACACTTAATCAATTAAAACTCTTTAGCCAGCAAAACAAAGACAGTGAGCAAGGCAGCTTTCACCTTCCTCCAAATAGACTAGAATTCATTAAATAAGAGGTACGATTCTTGGCATCAGCCGTCACTAATCCCAAGATGGCCGACAGTGTTGTGACAGGTCCGTCAGGTTTCTCTGCAGGGTATCTTGTGAAACTGTTTTTCTAACATGCCCTCGTTAATTTCAACACAAATAAACCACTTTAATCTCCCCTTAAATTTAAGGGAAATCTCTAATTATTTATGCCTCGTTTGAGAATTGTTGTCAGGAAAATGTCATTCGGTGAGGCATCGCTTCCCAGAATTGGACCCCACCCTCCGCCCCGATGCCCTCCCTCCGGCCCGCTCTGTGGACCGGTTGTTGTTTTATGGCTCCGTCCTTCACTGCACCGCCTGCTCGTTGGCTGTGCTTCCAGAGTCCTGAGGCTTCATGACGTCAGGAAGCTCCGGCGGAGTGGAGAACGACTCGATGCTCAGCGGCTCAAACGAATCATCTGGGAGAAGAAACGGAGACGGGAAGAGAGATGTGAGAAAAAGAAAAAAAATCACCTGCAGACGAACCTGAAAGGCTTAAACATAAAATCAGATTTCTTTCATAACAGATCAGATTTTAATCCATTTTTCTCACTTTCTTTTCTACAAATATAAATGACAGAAAATGTGAAAAAGTGACAAAATGTTACTAGGCAATTTTCATTTTTCTAGTTTCTAGTTCAAATATCTTAGTGCAGTTGGAAGAAGACAAAGCAAACTTACAAGTAACTTTTCATCTTATTTCAAGTGAATAATTCCTTAATATTGATGTAAAAGTACCAGATATTTCAGCTGAAATCAAATGGAAATGTTTGAGTGTCCCAATAAGTCTGTAGCCATTTTTTTTTTATTTCATTATTGTGCAAATTAGAATTACGAAAATAAATTTGCTTCCTGGAAACACGCAACTTTTTTTTAAATAAAAAGTTTTAGCAGTAGGATGAGGTGAATTTTCAACTGCATCAAAATTTGTGTATTTGTTACTACTGACAGAGATGACAAAGAAGATGACAGGAAGTAGGAGGAGGAGGATTTTATTGTTGAAGTAAACAAACTTATTTGTGTGTGATTTCAATTGCATTTTTAATTAAACGGAAACACAGCAATTGCAACATTATGGGTTTTTTTCCGACATTAGCGCAATATTGACAAAGCTTCGCGAGCATTTGTAATGGAAACGCAGCTACTGGTAGGTTATTTCACTCACAAGACATTTTACCCCTGTTAGAAGTTAAATAATCTGCCAGTGGAACCAGTACTTTCTAATCTATATTCAATAATTCTTCACTTAAAACAAGCTCTTTGATCTTGTTGAAAAGTTACCTGCAAGTCAGTTTTGTCTTATTTCCAGTGAGCTAAAGTGTTTTTGCAGTGCTTCTTTGAGTTTGACAACTCAAAGGGTTAAGTTGTCTATTTCAGAGCCAGGCTACAAGAATTGTCCTGTAATTATGAGAAAAATAATTACAATGTTAGCAGAATAAAAACATATTTTACCAGAAAAACATGTTAAAATTAAGAGAAGATGATGTTTTAATGAGAAACAAAGTTGTAAAGATCAATCCATGTGGTTTTCTTTGAAATGTACTTGTTTGCTCAATCGTTTCCAATTTCTGCTACTGGTAATAATTTGACGCTTATGTTTTAAAAGAGAAAGTATTTATCAGAAAACTTGTACCAAAGTATATCTTCACAGCATTGATCGTTTTAATATTTTGTGTCAGAGTCTAATAAAATTTCACCTTATTCTTGTAATTAAAAGAAAATCATAGCCTGGTCCTAATATTTTGTCGTAGAGTTAACCTAAATTAAAAGCTCAAATAAATCTAAACTGTGAAACACACTTATCAAACAAGATGGCAGCCAATCTGAACTGAGGAAGCCCTTAGCCCAGTGGTTCTTAACCTGGGTTCGATCAAAACCCAGGGGTTCGGTGAGCCGGTCTCAGGGGTTCGGCGGAGCCTCTGCCGCGGAGATAAAGACACACCTGTGTAAAGTCGTGATGACGCCCCGCTTTGCCATCACTTACTGCAGAGGATCACGTTACATTGCTGAGCCAGTCAGAGCTGCGGAGGAGCCCTGATTGAAGGAGCTCCACTCAGCATGGTTTTGAACTTTTGTCTTTTAATTACTTCAGCAAAGCTCAGTTTTTACCACATTCTATAGTCTAAATCTGCTCCTTAGTCGCATCTTTTCGGGGTTGGTACTGCCTCTAGTGGCATGGGGGTGGTAACACAGCTAATATAATGACATTACTAAATCAGAATACTGCAAAGTATTTTGTGTGTCGGGGTGGGGGGGTGGGGGGGGTTGGAATAAGAAGGGTTCAGTGAATGCGCATATGCAACTGGGGGGTTCGGTGCCTCAAAAAAGGTTAAGAACCACTGCCTTAGCCTGTAGTTTGGTGAAAAAAACAAATCTCAATTTCCCAAAAATTAATATCCTCAAAAAGCAAAAATTCCAGCTGTGGCTCAGAGTGAAAAATGAACGAATGTTTCCGAGCAGACAGAGCGACTCACCGCTGAGACGAAACGCTAACCCCACTGTGGCGGGAGCCTGAGGTCGGGCCGTTTGATTTGTGAAGCCACAATTTCCAAGACTCTGATTGTCGCTAAGCACAACATCATCCTGAAGGACAAGAGCAAAAACAACCTTTAACTTTACAATCCAGAGTTAATAAAAACGGCCTAAAATCCTTTACAACATTTTAAATGAAACACTATCCAGCAGGTGAAGGAAGCTGGTTGTTTTTCTTGAGGCTGAATACTTCTGGTAAGAACATCCCACATTGTTCCGTTTGTATTTTTACAGTATTTGCTTCCCGTTTCTTGTCTTTTTCGCTCCCTCCAGTTTATGACTCGTTCAGACTTGTTCACTGACATCTGCTCTTGTAATTGGCGCCATAGATTTGGTCATTTCAGCACATTTTCCTCAAACACTTCAGTAATAACGTCGTAAAGCTGTCCAACTGACATAAGATGTAAAAGAATTCACTGACTGTCAACAACAACGCAAAATATATATAACTTGTTAGAATCTGATTGCTCTTCTCTTCATCTTCACCAACAAAAAAACTAAATATTTTCACCTTTCAAAATGAGAAAGACATATTTCAAGAAATAATAATAAAAAAGGGAATCCAGAAAGAAGAAATGCTAGATTTTAAATCATAGCAAAAATAAACATTTGGCATGTGCAGATTTTTTTAAACACCATTGGACAGCAGCCCATTTTGTTTTATAACTGCTGCTAAAACTAAAAAACATTGCTTAATATTCACATCAATAGATGTAATATGAGCGTTTTTAGGGATAATATTTCACCTTGAAAAGCATTTGATCTTCAGGAGGCCTCTTTAAAATGCCTTGAACAATGCGCTTCAGTTCATAGACTGTGGTCGACTCTTTGGCATCTGTGAAGATGGTTGTCTTGTTGCGTCGGATCATTAAAAACACATCCTAAAAACGGAGCAAAGTAAAGCAGAAGTTAGAGAAAAGGGAGTTTTGAACTCTTAATAGTGGCTGAACAGCAGATAAAACTTGAACCAGATAAAGAATTTGTAATAAATATAAAGTTAAAAGTCACCCTGTACTCTACAAAATATGTTTAAAAATATTTTTCAAAGCTCTTTAGTGACTTTAGAGCAGTTTAGGTTACCAGCCAAGTCACACCTGGAACAGGTTGCAGGTCCAGTTGTACATGTTCTATTAAAAATATGCATTGAAATCTTTTTTTTTTTGTGGGTATTTTTTTTAACATGTTGCAAACTTTGTTTCAGAGACTCTATAATGAATTCTGAATATTTCAGTCCAGGTTAGGCTTGTCCAAATTCAATTCATTTAAAAATACTTTATTAATCCTTGAGTGACATTAAATGTTACAGTTTTTGATGTGTGCTTAACTGCCACAAAAGTATTAAAATTAACACTTTTTTTCAATTGCGTTAGTTATGTTACGTCCATTTAAAAACCTAAACTATTTTCAAATCATCTCGATTTATTGTCATCATGCCTATATCTATGTCTTATTCTAACAAAAGTTAAACTGTACTTTTAGGGATACTTGCTCAATGTGAAATGATTCAGTTCAGGTTTGACCAATTTAAGTGACGTAAAATTTGAACTGGAGTTGATCAACGATTGTCTATCGATCATTAGAGCAGTGGAATCTAAACCCAACAATGCTTCTGTTGGGTTTATCACGATCAAACTGTTTAGCTGCGATAGTGTTACCCTATGCTAGTCATTTAACCAAATATTACGTTTTACTTCACGTCCCTATTATCCTAAACTACCAGGTTATAAACACACATGATGTTTGAGCTCTTCTAGCCTTAAATTATCTCTTCAAACAAGATTCTCAGCACCACTTCAACATAAATAGCCGTTAACGTTAGCCGAGCTACTTAGCTTCCTCGTCCTAATTTGGCAAATAGATTAAAAATACGTTTCTTGTTTAACTAGACATTATAAGTACCTCATAGTTAGGATATCTGTTCTTTGTCAGAATAAACTGTCGCTGAGTTTACTTTAAACCAGACAACTATAATCAGCTCCGTACAGCTGGTGTGTTGACGTTATTTAGCGGAAGCTAGCCGCTGTTAGCACGGGTTAGCTGAACAAAGACATCGGCTTTTAGATGGAGGCACGATGTTAAACGTGTCTTAACCGCAGATAAACAAACCGTTAACCGCTCAGAGAAGGGTTTGCTGACTAAAACAAGTACGGTTTAGCGAATATATAGGGCGTTACATAGTGTGAACTGAGTCTGTTTTCCACACTCACCATTTCTTGCGGTTGGCTGCACACTAAAAAAAAAAAACTCCACTCTGCACAACGACAGCCGTGATGTCACGGTGAGGTGCAATACCGGACGTCTACCAGAAGATGGCGGTGTTGTAAGACAGTAAAAGTGTACACTGCCTGCTGACGTCATTGCTTCTGATCAATTTAGGATTAGCGAGTGACAAAATACGGTTTTGACTTTCAGTGATGTTTTGAGGAAATTTGTTTATAAAAAATGTTTTCAGAAATAAAATCTGGAGAAAAAAAATTCTTTTAATTTTGTCTTTTTTCTAAAAAAAAAAAAAAAAAAAAAGACAAAAAAGGTCAGATTTTTGAGAAAAAAAGTCAGAATTATTATTTTTTTTCATTGGCCCTAAACCTTTTTGACAGATGACAGTTATTTTCCACTAATCTAAATTCAGCATTTCGGACACACACAGTGACAAAGTTGAAACTGAAATGGAAATCTCCAGAAATACAAAATTCAAGAAATGAAAATGTTTATTTCTATTGTCAAAAATAAAAAAAATAGGATTAAATATCAAAACACGAAGAAAATCCCTGGTAGATCCTCAACTGCAGTTTCTGTCCAGCAAATAAAGACTAATCTTGATCAGTCCATCAGGAATGTGACATTTTCCCTCAGAAATCCTCATTCCTGCTCGCTGGTTTGGGAATGAGACCATGATTCAAATGACCTGAAAACAAAAGTTAGAAAAACTTAAAGGTTACAGTTAGATGTCCCTAAAGGTGATATACAGGCTAGGATGGGTTTATAGGCTACACAAAACATGTTCATTACATTTATTGCACAAAACAATTCTTAAATAATAAGATTTTAGTTCAGTTCAGAGTGAGCTGTTTTCCTTTGAGCTGGAATTCTGCTTCGGTTGCTAGGTAACGGGCTAGCTTAGCTGGGGTTGCTAGGTAACGGGCAGTTACATTCCAGAAGTTTCTGAAATGGCTCATTTTTCAAACAAAACGCATTAACATATTGCCAAAATTTGGCTGGGTGTTTTCTTTTTTAAGCGCTGGGGCTGATTTTAGAAGCAGTAGAAACCCAAATGGAAGGATAAAAACAGCTTTAAAATCACTCAATGAATCTTTACGATTTGGATTGAAATTACTTTATTTTGCATAAATGAAGATGTGCATTCAATGAGGAAACCGAAACCGAAAGACAAAAACTTACCAAATTAACTTCTATGTAACCACAAAGGTGCTGTCTTGGATCTTGGCGTTAACGTACTAAGAAAACAACAAAGAATCAAAAAGGAAATTTGATATTATCAAACATGTAATCAAATAAGACAAATGTAATTAAGCTGAAATGTTTCTATCTTACATCCAGTCCTCTGGGGGATTTAATTGGCTCAAGTCCGTTGCAGCACAACAAAGTAAAAGGTCTCTCCTTAGTTACTGAATGCTGTTTGAAGCACAGACCGAAAACTTTGGCAGGTAAGTAAACATCCCAATCAGCTGCATGCTCCTCTGTTAGATCACTGACCATCCTGTTACAGGAGCAGAAATGTCAGAAATTGATTAACTTGATTTTAATAACAGTAATCTATGTAAGTTTCAAAGCATGTTGCACCTGTCAATCAGCTGCGGTGTGATTAAATCCACGCTGCCTGTCTGCTGATGATAAACCACAAGAGCAGTCGAGTCCTTTAGGTGATCTTTCAGCTCACAATTAATCTAGTAAAGTTTAAAAAAAAGACACAATGTGAGAAAACAGTTAGATAAGCCAATATTGTATTAGACTGTAAGGAAAACCAGCATCATAATTAAATTATTCCATCCAGTGGCGACCCTAAGAGGTGGCAGAGGGGTGCCACGGTCCCACTTGAGAAATATTGGCCACCCTACTCCAAACAATCATATTCAGGTCAGAGAAATGTGTACAGTTATCTTGTTCAATCAAGACATAAAAATATAACCCAATAAGTAAGTACATCAATTTATAAAATTACAAATAGAATACTTTTTTCTTAGCTGTCCCCCTCTAAAATTTTTACTGGTTTGGTTTTTGGGCACTCTGTCCACATCTGAGTGTAAGGTATATTTTCAGTGTTTCAGTAAGGCTACATTTATGCATTAAAATCAATTCAAAATTAATAAACTATACTCTGTAAGTAAAGACTTTATTTTATTTTACTGAGCTGCACTTTTACAAACTGTTCTTAATTGACTTTTATCAGCCTTCTACTCCATGCTGCAGTGACATCATTTTAATGACACACACTCACTCTGTGGACTACGTCATGAGGCAGCCTGGAGAGGATTCTCAGTGGATACCCGAAGTGTGCGATGATGTCGGCAAGGCTCTTCGCCACGTCGGACGGGAGGCAGGACTGCATGGGGACGGCCTCCACCCACCTGGAGTAGAAGTCTGTCAACGTTAAAATGTACCTGTGTCCATTCAGCGTCTGTGGCAGCGACCCCCTGACGTCCAGTCCCAGCCACTGCCACGCCCCTTTCACCTGGAACCATAACGTAACATGCAGTCGTGTCGGAAATAACAACTTTGAACTTCTGACCACCTTTTAAGTAATTATGAAACTGAGAATACCTCTATAACATTGTCAGAGTCTTGATCCTCTCCCTGTAGAAAGATTTCAATAGAATAATTAGAATAATTACAATTATACGCTATTTGTATAACACAAAATCTTATTTTTAAATATTTGCTGCTACTTACACTGAAATCATCATCTGGAGCCCACTGGATATTCTGTTGATTCATGTGAAAGAATAAAATTGGACAAGAAAAAATGTATTAGATGATCATACAGGATTTAAACCTACCATCATATCACAACATTATCAAAGGTGACCTGATTCTTTCTTGAGCAGGTTAGTGTAAACTCATTGTTTACAGAAGCAGCTTTGAAAAGTAGAAATTAAACCTTCTATGCATCCAACAAGAATGCAGCAAGTGGTTTCTGCATGATAGGTCATTCACAAAGCACTTGTCTTTTCCAGTAGCCATTGTACAGCAGCACATGCTGCGGTAAAACCAGCTGACCAAATGTACTGGAGCTCAGCTTGGGTTGCTAGGTGAGGAATTCCACTGCGGTTGCTAAGTAACGCCAGAATGCCTGTTGAATGTGACTCAACATTCAGAAGGTTTTTGAAAGGACTAATTTTTGAGACACCAAAAATATAAACTTATTGCCAAAAAAAAAATGCTGGGTGCTTTATTAAAAGGTTTAGGCTGCTTTTAGAAGCAGTCGCGCCCCAAATGGAAATATAAAACGTGTAAAATATGAATTTTGCATCATAGTTCCCCTTTAAAGAAGGTGAAAATACACCTGTTCGATAACCAGGATGTAAAACTGCTAACCCACCTACCTGTGGCACGCAGTAATCTCCATGAAAGAAATGTGGAAATGAGTCGATCTTCCTCAGCCGCTCATCAACTATGATTCTCCATTTTTCAGTGTTTTTCTGATCTTTGTCTCTGATCATAAATACAGAAAAGTTTCACACATTAAACAGATAAACATCCAAATATGTTGCAAAGAAAGAAACATGGATGCATCTGCAGCTAAAAAAGTACTTCTAACGTGAAAAGTTCATCTTTCTGCTCGACTTAACGTCGATACAGTGTAGGACTAATCTTTGACTACTAGTCCTACACTGTATTGATTAATTAATAGTTACTAATTGGATAACAGTTTAATAACTGGCTGGCAAAAGAAGATTTAGTTTTATGGAATTCAAACCATGGGAAGCTATAAATGCCACTTGAAGAGTTTTATGTAGAGCATATTTACAGATTAACCTTTTTTTTATCCGAATTGCAAAATGTAAATATATTTTTTACAATTTTGTCTTAAGTATTGCTCTGAACATGTCGACCTTTCAACAGAAGGCCTTTTTCAGAATCTATAACTCCAGTTAACGATTAATCAATTACCAAATTATTATTTGAATCACAGATTAATCGTTTCAGCCGTAATGTAAATTACCTTGAATTTACCTCTACGACTTCAGTCAACTGACAACATTTTTGTACATAACCTGAATTTATAGGCTTTGTAAACTTGTTTTAATTTGGAAATATATATGAAAACTGAACTGAACGTTGTTGTTTTTTAAATCAGAATTATAAAAAAATCAAAAATCACATCAGTCTTCACAAACTGAGCTGATGCATTATTATGAGTTCTTCACAGAGTTACACACCCTGCTTGCTGTTCGTCTCTCTGGTTGAGTTCTTTGTTTTTAACGCTGCTGACAGAAGGAGATGCTGCAGATGAAGCTGACTCTTTCTCTGAAGACTGAGCACTTATATTAGGCTGAATTCATAGAGAAAAGAAGCAAATGAGCACCTGGCGTTTTAAATATTTAGAGAAGAATCATATTTTGGATAAGAACATTTAATGAACTTATTAGGATTTTACCTTATGTTTCCTACGTCCTCTGCCTGGAGAAACCTGCATAAAAGGTGATATAATAAGATTTTTTCAAAAAGCCAGAGTATAAGACATATTTAATTGAGTCCCTTCAAATTATTAGATCTGAACACAAACCTTGTTTTTCTGAGTTTTGTCATGAGGTGAAAATATGGTGGGAACCGCGTCGTCTCGAAGAGTCACACACTTCCCCGTTCTGTCGATGTGCCGCTCCTCAAAATGATTGATGCAAAGCGCGGAGAAGCGAGTTGGAGCCCAGTCCTTCAGCTTCATGTTGGAGAGCCATTTCTTAAGCTTTCTGGGATTGTACAGCGGAAATCTGCAGTAACATGTCGACCATTAGATCAGAAAATAACTCATAGTTAAAGGAAATTTGAGTATTAATAAGCTTTGAAATGGATCTCTAGTCCAACTGTTTCCAAATGTTTTGACATCGGGAACATACTACAAAATATATAAAAAATAACTTTTAGAATTTAGTTGTTGAAAATTTTTATCATCAAGTAATATGACTTTATAAATCTGAAAATAAAATTTCCCACCACAATCCCGTCTCTGGATTTAAAAATAAGTGTAATAAGCAGCCTTTTCCACAGCAGGCCTGTTCCTTTGGTCTTTTTCTGGACAGAAGCTTTTTTTTGTGCTAGCTAAGTTAACTTGAGGATCAAAGCAGCCAATCAGAAAGATTATCGTGGCAAATAACATTTCAATAACTTATTTTAAATAATGTTTAATAATAATGATTTGCATTTTATAAAAAAGAAAATAGCATCTTAAATTATTCAAACTTGGACTAGATTATCCTAAACTAACAGCAGAATCGATAAAGTCAACTGAATATAGTTCACATAAACACCACCAATTCAGAAAAATAAACAAGTAATTTTAATTCTGTCAACATAAATTCCAATTTACCTTAGTTATCAGACAATTTATCAAGTTCAGTTCATTATTCAGACTTATTTAAAATGTTTCCTATCTAAAGATGCCAAGCAGAATGCAGCAATTCCACATAATGAGCATGTATGTGGGGGTAATAGGAAAGCAACTCTCCGTTAACAGGAAGAAATCCCCAGCAGAACCAGAACCGGCAGTGACAAACTGAGATTTGAGCAGAATTATTCAAATCTAGTTTGTGATTTATGAAACCTTTATTTTATTTGTTAACTAAAGATCCGTATGACTGTCACTTGTTTTTATAAAAAATATACTTTTTGCATCTGAATCACATTAGAATTAGTTAGACTCTTCTAACCCATGACAGATTACTCCAAACGAATAACAAAATACTTAAAACCACATTTGAGATTTGTAAAACCTTTGTTTGATATGTGAAAGTTCAGAAAGGGGCAGTTTCAGTGCTGAAAGTTTAATTTTTTCACATTTCATGCCTGCTGGTCTGGACTCCGACTGAAAAGGATTTTCTGAAGACATTAGCCGCTTTATTTTTATCAAAACTCAACAACACTCCACTTAAAACCTTAATATCTTTTTTACTTTTCTTTTGGGATCAACTCGGTGTTGTCTCGATTCTGCACATTAATATAACTTTGGAAAACAACTTCTAGAACAAATTATTTAATGCTACGTATTATTATTATTATTATTAACTAGCATTACATCTCTAAGCTAGCTACCTGCTATTTATTTACGTACTCGTAAAAAAACTCACTTAAAGAACTTAACATCCGGGTCTGTCGAGGTCTCGCAGTTGTAAGCACATTTATACCTTCCCATTTTTTACACCATAAAGATAATGTTCGAACAAAACTTAATATTTTTAGAATTCTGATATTTACAGAAAAGGATCAACGTTAGCATTAAAGAATACGCAACATCCGGTTCGTATTTTCAAAATAATAGCTCTATATTAACCGTCATCGGCAAAATAAATAGTGAAATATTGAAATGTTTTTCGGAAAATTCTAATACTAATTCCAAGAGGTATTTATATTTTATATTAAGTAATACGCCAACTTTAAAAAGTTCCTTAAATCCAACTGGTTACTTTTTTTTTATTTTTAGGCTAACGGATGTTGATAGGTAAACCTAAAACTTTACAACCGGATGTTATTGGGGTTTTTTCTTGTATTTTTTGTAACACTGCCATCTAGTGGCTAAAATGTTTTTTCTTTTTGTTTTTTGATTGCACAGCTAGTGTAATTATAAACACCCGTGTGAATTAATTGAATACAAATGTAAACTCTTTTGAAAATTTATTTAGAGAATTTATATGTTTAAAGTGAAATTTGCAACTGTAACAACAACAACAAAAAACAGTTGCACTTTGATAACACAAGGTATAACAATCAACAAACTTTTAGCATATTTTCTGTGAGCTTTGAATTGATTGGTTTCTGGGCATAAATTAATAAGCTTAGCTTGTAATTTTAAAATACAAGCTAAAATCAATTATTCTTACAACTGATCGAATTACTTTCAGAAAACTAAATAAATTTAGCTGAAAGTGTGCAAATGTCTGAGTCTGTTAGGATACCAGGAAACCCAACATGATTTCAAACTTGTGCATCCAATTCATTTGTAAACATGAGTTGTAAAATTATTCGAATAAAATAAATATATGTGTGGAGAAAGAAACTCAGTTTAATCATTCTTTTTATTAAGAAATTATACAAAAATATTTAAATTCTTCCACAATGTCTCAGAGCTGTTACATTTTCATTGTACATTAATTATAAAACATTTAGAAAAAAAGCAGCTCAGCTGTGTTTTGTTTTCCACTCCACTCGCCACTCATCCCAGTCCAGCAGAGTCCTTTCTGTGTCCCATCCTGCAGCTTTAACACCTAAATATCACAGATTTATTAACAAATCACGCTCACAGAGACACAAACTACAAACGCAAACTTGTGTAAGCTCACCTTTGAGGAATGGAGAGAAATGTGCGTCCATCTGCTTCTGACTCTCGCGCACAATTTCCCACAAATCTTAGATTAAGAATAAAAATGCAATGTGTATCTAATGAAGCACTGAAACAATTCTTGTGCAAATGCAGAGCAGAAAAGCTCACTCACTTTGCTGCGTTGGTTTCAAAGCGGTTGGGCAACTCAGCATGTTGCTGACACATGCAGCCTGGCACATCGCTCTGATTTCATCACGAACTGATGCGTCTGTCCCCAAACAGACACAAATGCAGCCTGCAAAAAGCAGGACAAGGTTGAAAAATATTTAAAATTTAGTAAATCCAAGAGTCATTCAGTGGAAAAGGGTAGAATACCATTTCTGATTCCCAACAGGAAGGGCGTGTTATTTTCCTTTAAAGCCAAATTCAGTTCCTCTGGGCTACAAAAAAAAACACAAAATGAGTCAAAACAGAGTTAAAGTTTTAATCTGTGTTAGTAAAAATTATTTCTGGAGTTACCTCTGAGCAACATCCTGTAACCTGACGCCAAGCTTAACTGGTATGGCTTTTCCAAACTCTGAGAAATATGAAAGAAATATTAATAACACAACAAGAACCACCTAAAAAACAAAACAAAAATCTAAAGTTTTAACATACGTAGGAGTACGGGTTCTCTCTGATTCGCCTCAGATGGACTCAGGATTCGTCTGTCCTTCAGATACTGCAGCATCACGATGGAAAGCCGCGCCTCATTGAAGGTTTCCATGACAACCGAACGCACAGCTTTGTAGTTGGCAAAGAGGTGAAGGACAGTAAAGAGGAAGAAGAGGGAGAGGGTCAGGCTGAAACACACAAAGAATAAAGAATTATTAAACTTTTAAAAAGATAAAACGTGTATAAAAGTTGGAAATAACGTCAAAACTTACACTGGATTATCAGTGACAAGAGGAATCAGCAACAGGCTGACCAGCAAACCAGCAAGATTGACCAAAGTCTCCTGCAGAAGACATGACAGAAAACAAACTTTATTTATTATATTACTCTATTTATGTAGTTATTGTTGAAAACTTCATTTATTTTAGTAACTCTATCACTAAAAATACAACATTTAAGTTTAGAATATTACATCAGACCAATAAGATTTAACAAAAAGTCCATAATGACAGTAAATAAACAAATAAGTGCTTAACACAAAGTATGACAGAAAACCATATATATTTAACCATATGCACTGCATATCTTACAAATATTTTGTCATTAAGCCCATAGTGACAAAAAATGAATTAAATAAAATACAAAACACTTGTGCTTAGCAAAATGTATAACTACATTTTAAAAAAATCTAATAAAGAACTTAATTTAATTAAAAAATTTAAAAATGTAGCCTTATTGAAAATACTGCTGGTACTAAAGACACTTTTAAGCCCACAGTGACAAAAAACATTATTTAATTTTTTTTTATTGCATATGAAAAGTATTATTAAAAAAAAGGAGGCATGGAAATAAATTGATCCAAAAAATTGCTGCCTTTTCAACAATGAGGTTTTTTTTTTTTTTAACTCACCCAAAGTAAATAAGACTTTCCAGCAGTGAGAGCTGGTTTACTGCATGTTTGATTTCATCCTATCAGAACATGATTTACATTTTAATTCACATGTTGCCAAAGGGGAGATTACCTGACTGCCATCTTTGGCAGAGACATCCCCCATGTTGTCCCTGCGCGCCTGATGAACAGTGAGCGCAGCTCTGGTCGCTCCTCCGGCGACGCCAACAATAGACTGAAGGAAACAAAAACAGGTAAAACACAAAACAGATTTTATGTTTTAGTCGGTAAATTCTGCAGGTTTATCTATAATGAAAACAAGTTTTTTTCTTGTGTCCCATTCGTGTCAGAAATTCCAGGATTCAGACAAAACGTTATTTTGTTCTGAAAGCCCAAATAATCAGAAATATCTATCTGGAGATTTAAGAACTGCAACAATAATAAAACATCCTGAGGAAATATTGATCTCACAGAACCTCAAACTAAGCAGATGCTTCTGTGGTGTAAATACTTTATTTTTACCTTGAATATTCCTGCAGTGCAAACTATCAAAGTGAAGCAGGCCGGAAAGTGGGGAGCCAAGATTTCCATGAACATTGCAATGTCGTTGAGAACATCAGCAAAAAGCCTGGAAAGGAATTACAATATTAAATCATTATGACAGTGACAGCTATAATCATAGGAGAGCAGAAGTATATTAAATTTCATTTATACCTCCACTTTTTAGCCTCTGAGTCCAGCTTACTCCTGAAGTGTTGAAAAAATTATTTAAAGCATTAAAAACATTTATTGAAGCTGCAAAAACACAAATCATAACTTACCCTTTCCTCCAGGCAAAGAGGATTCTGCCCAACATGCCAGTTCCATCTGCAGATAACACACACTTTTAAATAATAAGACAGATTGATAACATGGTTATTAAGTTATCTTTACAGTTGCTCATGTTAAAGTTGCACCTCGTAATAACCAGGTAACTGTGGCTGCAGCTACAGTCGCCTCCTGGTTTCCAACACCAACACCTCTGAGGGAAGCCTGAGTGGCCAGAGTCCCAGACAGAGAACTGGAGAACGCCTGGAAATTTAAAATAATATTCAATCTGGTAGCTCAGGATACCTACAACGGCATTGTAGATAGGAAAAAAGAGGACTACATTTCCACCAAAAAACTTTGAAAATGTTTAGATTAATCTTGGAAATTTTCACAAAAAATTTAGAAAATTTCTGAGTTTGAAAAGTAAAAAATTTGCTTGGAAAAAAAAACTCAGACATTTTGAGATTAATCTCAGAAAACATAAGAAACATTTTAATTTCTAATTTTCAGAAATTCTTGAGAAAACTTGGACATTTCTGAGTCTCAAAAAATTTTAATTAAGAATTTTTGAGTTTTGAAGGTAGAAATTTCCTGATGTTATTTCCAAATTTTCTGAGTATTTTGGCAGAAATGTAAACTTTATTGTATCTATAACGACCCGAAAGTAGTCAAAGGATCCTCTGTATTGGTTTAAATATTTGCTGTACCTGAAGAGTATCCCAGAACTGGTACTGAAGATAATCACTGCTGACACTTTCTGGGTATCCTTGAGGCAGAAAGACGCTCTGAAACCAACAGTTAAAGCGTCAAAATCTCAGTTTTTATAAACTAAGCGAACTACAAAATACAAAAGACGCTTACTTTAAAGAGTTCAACAACTGAGTGGCCTCTTGACCCAGCTTCACTCCCGTCCCTCGTCCTCTTCATCACTCCATCACTTACTGAATATTTCCAAGTCTGTCCGCTGCCGTATCTCTCAGTAGCTAACACCAAACCTCCGTTTTTATCCATTGTTGGTGTATTGGAGACACCAGTGTGAATTATAAGGATATTAAAATCTGTTAATAACAGGAATATGTAACATTTAATATGATTTAGATGAAAGGAGAGTGTTTTGGTTCACCGTCGACGTGTCTTTCAATTCTTTCACGGTATTTCCGTGTTTACATCCGGGCTCGTTGTTACTCAACTTCTCATTGGTGGATCCGGACGGAAAGGCGGGGCTTAAAAAGCACAAACTCAAGTTTTCTGTTGCTTATTTAGGCTAAAGGATCCATTTTACCACTATAAGCATCCAAGATGATACATTTGATGCTTTTATCAACATCTATATTTATTGTGGTGTAATAATATTGTTTTATTAGCCATATATAACACACTCAAATGTCGCTTAAACAAATTTACACTAGAAAGTCCGTTGTGTAGATTAAAAATGCGTTTAAGTTGACCTCCTTTTTAAAAACGTTTGTATTTTACTTTATTGCCCTAAATATTATGTTGTCCGCCCGGCTGAGTATTTTTTCTTTTTGTTCTTTGGAAATTTAGAGTTTTAACAAATCTGTGATTTGTGATGTTTAAATGAAAAATGTAAAAACTTGTACTGTTATTTTACTAGTCATATTTATGGATTTTTTTAAATTAATTTTTCTCGTTAATTGTAAAAGTAAAAACAAATGAATATAGTACACAATAGGTATTTCAAAAACAAACTCCAAATGTATTTAGGAATTTTACCCTTTGTTTTTTTCATTGTTTATTTACTTGTAATTATTTTCTGAGTTAAAACGGTGGCATTGCATCGAGGTGTAAAAAAAAAAATCATCCGTCTAACTATAAAACCAGTTTGTACTTCCTCAAAAATACTTGCTTCACAGTGCTGTGGAAATAGTATTTCCCCGAACACAGAATTTTGTTCTGTTTTTTTCTATTTTTCTCACACAAATATAAAATAAAACCAGACAAGGACAACCCGACTATACAGTTATGAAATCCTCATTCTTTAAGGGGGGAAACAAGTTATTTAAACGTCTTTGTGTAACATTGACAAGCTGTTTAGAAGGGAGGTGATACTTTATGTCTGTGTTTTATGACACCATTTTGGTTTTGCATACATTTTGCATTATTGTGGATTATAAGATTAAGATCAGAATTTTGAGACTAAAGTCAAAATTCTGAAAAAAAAAAAAAAAAAAAAAGAATTGTAAGGAGGAAAAAAGTCCGAATTGTGAGATTCGGACAATTCGAGAGAGAAAAAAAGTAAAAATTCTGAGAAAAACAGTCATAATTTTGAGATTAACAGCAAAACTCCGAAAAAGTCAGAATTTTGAAAGTAATGTGAAAATTCTCAAAATAACGTCTGAATTTTGAAAGAAAAAAAATCTGAATTCTGAGAAGAAAAGTCAAAATCCAAAAATTAAAGTCAGATTTCATACAAATAAAATCTGAATTCTGAGGTGAACAATGTCAGAATTCTGAGATGAAAAGCAGAATTTTTTTTAATTTGTATTTTTAAAGGCTGTATTTTGAGACCAACCGAGTTGTGGGGGGGAAAAAAGTCAGGATTTAGTTTTTCCAGTGACCCTAACCTGACTCCTCGCTGGACTTTGAGGAATCTGGTCCTTCCGCTGCAATCATTAATGAGCAGCAGGGCGACTCTACCTGCTGTTTACCCGATGAACGGCTGCGTAAAATGTCCTTTCTGCCATCACTGAGTCAACGGGGTGTGAATGTGTCTTATCTCTATAGGTTAGAGAGCAGACGGAAGAAAAGAAACCAGGACAATCTACCAGTTTCAGAGTGGAAAAACTCGGTGTGAAGCGCATCAGAGAGGCAAATGTTTAATTTTAAACCTCACTGAGGCAATCCGGGGAACTTTATCTCACCTTAAGCCGCTGCAAGTACCGACACACCTGGGCGGCTGCCTCAGGAATGTGAACCGGGTAGAGCTGGGCTATTAGTTCGCCTTTTTTTTTTTTTTATTATCACAGCGACTGACAACAAATACAGGAAGTAAAGGAAAACTCAAGGGAGGGAAAAAAGTGTGACAAGTGGACGTGGAGAGAAAAGTCTAGCCAAGAGGGCGTGGAGGTTTAACACAGTTTCAGTACCGGTTCCGGTCATACCGTCAGAGGAGTCGATTGGTTTCACAGGTGGAGATTTTTACCCATTAGAAGACGGACATCGGTTTTCACCGGCAGAAGGAATCGCTCAATCACCGATCCTGCTTTATTGAACTGATTATTGGACTTTAGAAGTGGATCAAAACTCACCAGGTTTGTGTTTTAATTGAATGTTTAAAAGGAGAATCAGATATTTTTTTAAAAAGGTCTCGTTACAGTATATGTTTTCTGACACTTTAAAGGAAAGAAACAATTTTCTCCCTTAATGCGGCGCCCCTGTATTGCGACGCCCCTATACCTGCTTTTTGTGCCACCGTGATGGAGTAATAAATCACTGCTGTATTTAAGACATACATTTGTTTTCATCAGCAGAGAGAATCGCCGATCCTGCTTTATCGATCTGTTGATTGAACTTCAGAAGGAGATTCCTGTCAAAAATCACCAGGTTTGTGTTTTAACTGGAACTTTAAATAGAAAATCAGATAATAATTTTAAAAAGAGCCTGATTAGAGGAATGCTTAATCAGGGGCGCAACAATGTACTTTCTGACACATTTTAGATGTTAAATACTGAAATAATAACTAATTCCTCCTCTGTTGCTTTGGCTCCCCCATAACGTGGCGCCCCCTCTGTCATGACGCCCCCTTTGTCATGGCGCCCCTACGGCATGCGCCACTGTAATGTGGTAATAAAAACATTGCTACATTTAAGGAAACCACGTTACCGACTCTCATGACAACTGATTCACATGACTGTTAAATATTACACAAGTTCAGAAACATTTTCCTAAAACAAAAAACAAAACACTGGCGTCCCTTTGAGTCGGTGTCCGATTGAAGCTCAGATTAAACACCAACTTGAATTTCATGTTTTCAATTTTGCCATGACAACATACCAGCCCAGCAGGCTGCTGTTTGTTTCAAGTCTGTCCACTTTTTTTTTTTGTTTTTTGATCTTGTTGCAAAGCCCCGGTACTTTTATGTGACAAACCGAAACCTCTCTGACTTCAAAAACTCCCGTGATCATTGAGCAACATGCTCAAAATGATCACAGCTCATTTTATTTGTGGCAGAAGACAATGAAATGCAACTTAAGCATATTGATCAGAGGGAGTGACATAAAAAAAATGGACTGTTTAGGAGAATTACTACCTGCCAGTGTAACTTGAAAAACGTGTCTTGTTTTGCAGGCATGTCGCAGGACGATATAGAAAAAGCAATGCCACTGACTTCCGTACCTGGCTCAGCTGAAGAGCAGAAGGAGGATGAACATAATACAAAGCACCACAGGAAACAAAGGAAGGACAAGGAAAAAATAAAAAACCACAGGAAACTGGCCATTTGCAGCATTATCTGCGGTTGCTCCTGCGTGGGATACAAAGCACTGGAAAATTCATTCCAGGTACTCCTGATGTCATTTGGGTTCATTTCTACACTTTAAATCCAGTTTGTGTTGGTTTCGGTTCCTCTATGCAGGATGTTCGCAGAAGTTATTGCAATAAACTATAATATTGTTATTTTCAGACCATTTTCAACTGCATTATAATGCAACTTTTATAAGAGATATTTCTTTTTACATATTTGTTGAAACAGTCTCTGGTCCGTCACAGTTTAGTATCGGAGAGACAATCTATGAAAATAAATCAAGCTCCTCGCCATTTTAAGACTGAAATTTGTGATTATTCCTTTCACAAAATAGTTCAAGCTCAGTGAATTAGATCTGTAAACTCTAACTAAAAGCCATTCCCACTCCAGGTTTTGTCTTTTCCATCAAAGTTTGTAGAATTTACTGTGAAATTGAGGGAAAAGAACTGAAGGTTTCAATGTACCATTTTCTACTCAAAGCCCCACAACAGCAGTATTGTTTATTACAACTGTTTATAATTATGTAAGAAGATAAAAGTCATTTAGGGCTGCACAGTGGTGCAGTTGGTAGAGCTGTTGCCTTGCAGTAAGAAGGTTCTGGGTTCGATTCCCGGCCCTGGTCTTTCTGCATGGAGTTTGCATGTTCTCCCTGTGCATGGTGGGTTTTCTCCGGGTACTCCAGTTTCCTCCCACAGTCCAAAAACATGACTGTTAGGTTAATTGGCCTCTCTAAATTGCCCCTAGGTGTGAGTGTGTGTGTGCATGGTTGTGTGTCCTGTGTGTCTCTGTGTTGCCCTGCGACAGACTGGCGACCTGTCCAGGGTGACCCCGCCTCTCGCCCGAAACGTTGGCTGGAGATGGGCACCAGCAACCCTCCCGACCCCACTGAGGGAAAAAGGGTGCAAGAAAATGGATGGATAAAAGTCATTTAGTTCATTTTTGTAGATTGGGGTTCACATTTTACATGAAATGTAAAAAATAATCCTTTTTCTCATTTTATTTATTTTTAATATTTATTCAGTTCCAGTGTTAAATATTAGAATTGAAAGTTTATTGATCTTTTGGAGAATGTATTTGGGTTATTATACTGTTATTACCACTTTATTACTTGAAAATAGTCTCAAAACAACATCGTCACTTATTGTAATAAAATTTTATCATCCAGCAAAACTTGTCGTGACCGTTGTGAAAATCAAAGTCAAGTCCAAGTTTACTTATGAAGCACATTCACAACAACCCCAGCTGACTGCTTCACAATATCTCCAGCAGCGTAGATAAATATATGATAAAATAAAAAACAAAATTATATTTGATAAAAACATGTTGATGAAATTGACACTAAAATATTGATAATAGAAAAGTTACAGCAATTTTTCAAAAAATTTGGATCAATTAAGAACTACAAATATTTAAAACGCCACTTTCACGTCACTGCAATTTGAAATTGTCCCAAATTCAAATCTACCTGGGCCCCAAAAAGGCTTGGACCGGCCCTGCTGGGCGTCTTTAACAGCTTTTGGTTACTAATCTTGTTTTTTTTTTCTTTTTTCCTCAGGTTGACCAAGAGGAGAACAAAACACAAAAGCTAAAGTATTCAAAAGAGGCGAAAAAGTACAGCATAATCTCCATTGTCACGTTTTACGGGATCCTTCTCCTCATTCCTGTGGTGATAGTTTTCGTCTCATATCTTCTGACATTGAAAGACTAAACGACTTCGGCAGAAAAACAAAACGATTCTGTGAACAACTTTGTATTTTATGGAGCAAAGTAACAAAAACAAAGCTGTGATGATTTATTATCATTAGAAGTTACAACCTCTACTTTTATCTCTCCAGTATTTAACGGAAACAAAACAGACGGCTTTCATGTTTTTATATCCTGTGATATTTATTCAACATACGGACGAATTCATTTTAAAAAAATGAAACTATAAAATCCAGCATTGCCTTTAAATTTGACAATTTGAAAAGTTTAACCTCTCTTCAAGATTTCCACACATTCAGAAAAACTGAATACTTGGATGTATATTAGTGGAAATCCTAAAGAGACAAGATAAACTTTCAAAAGCACCTTTATATTCAGCTCTGCAACAACTCATTCCTGAATATAGTTTATTATTAAAAGAAATGTGTGAATTCTTACTGTATATACTAAAATCACAAATACAAGAGTAGATAAAACATTTTGTTTGGGCTTTGAGAAATAAAAACAAATGGCATAGTGGTGATTATGGCAGTGCTTCAAAATGACATTATCTTGGCATTATTGCATTGTTACTTCACCTGTATTTTTTTATTAAATGTATACATGTACTGCACTTTTATACAAACGATGTATTTTATAATAAAACATATTTTTAAGCATCAAGTTGGCTGATTCATTCTCACAAAGGTTTTACAGTTAAGGCAACCTCATTTACAGCAACAAACGGCTACAGTTTAATGTACTTATGTACAAAAAAAAGGATAAACTTGGTCGTTGACACGCCCACTTTTCCATGCACTTCAGTGGGAAAAACAAGAAAAGGCCACAGGTGGGAAAGTTCAAACCCAAATAATTAATCGGTTTCCGCCCTGAGCTGAGTAAAGCGAAGTCCAAGCTGCTGGAAACTGATTTGATTGTACATTAAAAATAAAAAAAAACATATTTACAAACACAGTTTATTGTAAATACAAATCTCTCGCTAGCATCTTTAAAAGTTATAGATATATAGCCTTTAATAGAGAAACAAATAGCTGCCATTATAACTCAAAGATGCTGCAAGGGGATGAATACTTCAGTTCAGAACAATAATACAAGCCAGAGAACAGAACCATCAAGACGAGTGATAATACTGTACAGAATATCAAGGAGAATTTGTTTTATTTACTTTAAGACCAATACGAGCAGTCTGACTGTAGAATAAATAAAACAATCTGTACAAATGTGTATAAATAACTTCTCCAAGTCGACATTTTTGTGCTATAATGTACATTTCTTCAGCCTGCAGGCAACAAATGCTACAGATTTATTTAACTGGAGTTTTTCCACAACATTTCAACACGGACCGGCGCGACATTACGTCATGATCGCACTTACAGGAACAGCATTGTCCGTTTCTCTTTCGTCGCTCTGGTCGTGGATCAGCCACAGATTCAACTCGTCCAGCTTGGAGCACAGCAGGGAGTCCACATCCTGGACGCTGAGGGACGGCTCGTCTTTGGGGAAGCCGCCTCGTCTCGGCCTGGACGAGGACGGACCCGTCTTCCCAACGCCGACCAGAGGTTTCTTTGGCTTTCTGGCCTCGCCCACTTCCAGGAACTCCAAAAACCGTTTGACACGCCGCGGGCCGAACCAGGACTCGGACCCATTCTTGCGGTTGAGCGGCACCTCAAAAATGGTTTCCAGGCGGCTGATAGACAAATCAGTTGATGGGATTAGGGCTGAAACTAACTATTACTTTAGTAATTGATTATTCTAGCCATTATTCTGACGATTAATCAATTAGTCTGACGATTAATTGACTGTGACGATTATTCTAACGATTAATCGATTAGACTGACGATTAATTGACTGTGACGATTATTCTAACGATTAATCGATTAGACTGACGATTAATTGACTGTGACGATTATTCTAACGATTAATCGATTAGACTGACGATTAATTGACTGACGATTATTCTAACGATTAATCTGATGGTTAATTGGATGAAAAAATTGGCACATTTTGCAGATTTTCCTCACTTATGATTATTTTATGCAACATTAAAAATATATTCAAAGAAGCAAATGAATAAATAGATTCCTTTTAAAAATAAAAACATTTAATTGCCTAAAATTTAACACAGCATTCCTTGAGGGAACGCTTGATAATTTTAGCAAAGGAAACTCGCAACTTCTCATTACAGTGCAGTGCTAATCTGTTGGCTTTTGATTAACTGATTATAATATCTAGAGCTGTCCAATAGGTTTTTTTAAAAGCAGAATTAGAACCGGGTGAAGCTAAACCTGCCATTTGAGCACTTCTTTGTAAAATATATTTACAGACACAAAAAGATTTATTTTCTATCCCAAATGCAAAATGAATTGATTTTTCATAGTTTTGACTTAATTACTGCTCTCAGTACGTTGTTCTAACAGTAAATGTCCTTTTTAAAGCGTCTGTATTCTCCAGTTAATGATTAATCGATTACTAAATTAGCTGACGATTTATTTCAGTTTTTCACGATTAATCGTTTCAGCCATGAATGGGATGTAGACAAATGCAGCTGATTACTCTGGTGCCACCTTCTGGTTAGACATTTTACTGGCAAAAATCAGTTCAGCAAGTCCTGAACTTTTCATTTCCTGTTGAATAGATAACGAGTCTGGAGCAAGTAGTATGTTTTTGTAAAGAACTGATTATTTTAATTATGTCCTGATACATAAAACTATTTTTATGAATAAATATAAATATTGTTGTGAAGTTAATCCTCATCAAAGACCAGTTTGATAAGAGCTTGTGGTCATAGTCCAGCACTGAAACACTACTAAGTGCAATGCACCACTATGAGGCAGTTTTTATTCATTTACTGCAAAATAAAGCCTTTAATAATATCTATATCCTGCACCAGTCAGCATATCAATACGGTCATTGTACCTTATCGATATCGGTACTTTGTACCTTCAGCTTTGTGGCTTATTTCTATCAGCTTAAATGTCTTTGATCAAACAAAAACAGAAGCAGATTTCAGTCACTTTTAAAAGTTTTAGACGTCAGTAAACAAAAAGCAACCAGATTTATCTGTTCAAACAACTAAACGTGACGGGAAAGTCCAACCATCATGCTTCTCAGAGTTGATTTTAAAGAGACCAATGCATACATTTGAGGTTTTAAGGCTAAATATTCTAAAAATTAATAATTTTTATCCAATTAATCATCAGAATCAATTGATTAATCAATTACTAAATAATAGTTACTTGCTCATTTTAGTGGCATTTGGGAAATAGAAATAAATTTGACAATTATAACTGACGTAAAAACAGGAGATGTTTGATCCGATTCAACTTCAGAGAAAATAAAAATGGTTTCAAGTGTCAAACATGCAACACTAATTCAGGAAAAAGGCAATCAAAACCAATCCAGAACCTTGTGGAAAAGCAATTATCCTGTAAATCCAACAACTGCATGAGTCACTCCTGGCAGCAAAAACTGCCTTCATGACTGAGATAACTGGAGATGAATTACATCACCATGAAAGAATCAGTCACTACAGCTGCTCCTCGTGTTAAAAATAGGTTATTATGCGAGTAATTATACAAGCTTATGTGCCATTATGTCTGTGGTGAACATTTGAGACAGATTAGACTGGCACTTATCAGCTGCTCTTCCTTAAGCTGCCATCATCAGGGGGAGTTGCCTTCAGCAGCACTTCTGCTTCTTAGTTACTTTCTTTTATTTATTAGAGAATACATAAAAACACACACACACACTCCCACCCATGGCGACAAGCTGCCAGCAGTCTGCTCAGAAAGGCAACATGCTCAAAGAGCAGATCAGGAGTTATTTA